>NC_082700.1:23461904-24067383 GCF_949987515.2 Delphinus delphis
AGTACTGTGGTAGCAGAAAGGAAATTAGTTATGACCTGGAATAGTTAAACTGGGTACTCCGAGGGACTAAAACCGAAATAACAATCAGTACCTCGAACTTTTATGTCTTGAACTTATAACCGCGTGCTACACGCATCATATAACTCATTTTTCTCTTCACAGTAAACACTATGCCCCCTTATAGTTGAAGAAACTGAGTCTTGAGAGAGTGTATGATTTCCTAAGGTCTCATGGCTTTTTTTTAGTTACAGAACCAGCCCTCAGACCTGAGTCTATCTGCCAAAGTCTGGATCCTGAACATGATGGGGCTGGAGGAGGGAGTGACAGTGCAGCTCATGAATTTCCTATCAGTGGTCCTATTTTCACATCAACAAAATAGAATTCCTGTAGACTGAAGAGAGTGGTACTATAGAATCAGCAATGTGACATTTATTTACAGTTTTAAAATGATTTGGATAGAGAAGTAGTTTGTAGGAGCAAAGTTTCTGTGGCGATCCCGTTTTCTCTGCTGCTTTTCTTCATGACAGCTTGGTTGGCTTACATTAGAACAGTTTTCTCACTGTCACTGTTTCTGAGCAACCTAAACCCCATACTGCCTTCCAGAGATCTTTCAGACTTCTGACCGCAGCCTAAAGTTAGCAATGCATTTGACATTCATGACCTAGTACATGTATGGGTCTAGGTCATATGTGAGTTTATATATAACTGAAAAAATGTCAGAAAACAGTTCTCACCCTTACTATATGTGATGGACTTTGACTTTTTCTATTCTTTTTTTTTTTTTTTTTTTTTTTTTTTTTTGCGGTACGTGGGCCTCTCACTGTTGTGGCCTCTCCCGTTGCAGAGCACAGGCTCCGGACGTGCAGGCTCAGCGGCCATGGCTCACGGGCCCAACCGCTCTGCGGCATGTGGGATCTTCCCGGACCGGGGCACGAACCCGCGTCCCCTGCATCGGCAGGCGGACTCTCAACCGCTGTGCCACCAGGGAAGCCCTGTGCCACCAGGGAAGCCCGACATTTTCTATTCTTATTCATTAAAAATAAACCCATTAAGTTGATTTCATGGCCCATTAGTGGGTTACCACCTACAGTGTGAAAAGCAAAGCATTGTTCTTTGCATGGCAGAAGAGGTTGTTGGAATGGATGGAAAGAAAAGACATTTTGGTTTGATTAGGTCAAATTTACCTTCCTGTTTATACAGGAGGGGAGAAATTATGGTCTTGTTTAGGATGAATTTCCAACTTTTCTACACTAGATTCCACTCCTTAATGTGGTATGCATTTGAATTCTTCTAAGTCTTGGGGAGCAATCATTTTTGTTCAAATACAATATCAAAAATGAGTGGGCATTTCTCAAAAAGTCTGACAGCTGAAACAGTGAAGCAATAAATCAACAGGATGATGAAAGCTTGAAAACACATAATACCTATAATAATCGTTTAGAAGCATAGCAGAAATGAGAAAAAAGAAACTTAGTTCAATTACACAGTAAGGTTACTTACTTCAAAGTCAGTAGAGTGCTGTAAGCTTATACTATTGTTAAGATTAATTGCATCTATTCAGAATGTATTTGAATCTGAAACAAAACCTTAACAGGAAAAAAATCATCACAGGGAGAAGACTGCATTTGAAGGGTCTTCTATATCAGAGAATCAGCCAATGATGGTTCCTTTGTTCTGTAATGTTTGTAATTCACCCCCCCCCCACCATGAACACTTAAAAGGCAGTTTATTAAAGTCCTGTAGAAAAACTGAAGACATTTCCCATCGTTAAAACTCAAGGGCTGGTATTGCCCAGTGTTTGTTTTGCTAGGGGACCAGTGAGAGTGGAAATCCTGTGCTACCTAGTCCTGTAAGAAAAGCTGAACCCCTGATTTAAGAAGTCTTTATTTTAAATATTTTCTCATTTAATACTCCTTGGAATATTTTTTCATGATTATAAAAGTAAAGTCATATCTGCTTGTTATAAAAATCTAAACATTACATTGGGAATTCCCTGGTGGTCCAGTGGTTAGGACTGAGCACTTACACTGCCGTAGCCCAGGTTCAATTCCTGGTCGGGGAACTAGGATCCCACAAACCATGCGGCGTGGCCAAAAACCCCAAAAAACCCAAAAAACTAAACATTACAAAACTAATACAGAAAGGAAAAGTCCCCTGCAATTCAGATCCTTAGAAATAAACACTTCAAGCTGTTTGGTATAAGGACCTCTTTATCTTTAAAGTGTAAGTTGTTCTTTTTGACTTTTAATCCAAGTAGAAAGACTTAGAGCCATTATGCCCTTCAATTTCTACCGCCAATAGAAGGTGACAATAATAATAAGTGTCTTATACATAATATGTTATATATAATTATTATAATAAAATAGATATCTCCAAATAGGTGTCTTAAGCATAGACGGCTTTGTTTCTCTCCTATAAAGTCAGTCTGAAGGTAGGTAGTCTGGGGATGATATAGTACAAATAATAGGCAATCATAATAGAACATTTGTTATTTCCTAGCCTTGTTCTAAGCACTTCATACTCTAAGAGATAGATATTTGTTATCCCCATTTTACAGGTGAAAGAATGGAAAAACTAATTTGCTCAAAGTTATAGTTAGGAAGTAACAGAATTAGGGTTCAAAGCAGGGCACTTTGGCAATAGATTACCACTCATGTGGTAGTCTTACAGATTGCTTCTTTCTGCTCTGCTGTTTCTGATGCATGTCTTACATATTCAAGTTGCCTCACTGACCAAGATGGTTGCTTGAGCGCCAGCTTACACTTCAACCTTCCAGGAAGGGGGGAGGGCAACCAAAAATCTTTTCCTGTCCATCTGTCTGTCTTCATTTAATGGAGATTTCCTAGAAATCCTTCTCAATGGCTTCCCCTTATATCTCAATTTGCCAAACTTAATCACACAGTCATATTTGGCTATAAAGAAGGTTGGGGACTATAGTCTTAATGGAGCACATTGTTGACCTGAATAGTATAGGAGTGCTTTTAGTAAGGAGGTGGTGAGAATGAATGGTTAGGTAGGCCAGCATCTATTCTGGTTTAGGAATTGAGAAGAGTCAAGCATAAGAGCAGATATTAATCATATGATCAAACTGTCACTGGAACTTTGGAAATGCAAATGGGATATCTACGGAAGAAAATTTTAAATGTAGTCCACATTCCTGTTCAGAGTATTGATTTTAGAGGACTATTAAGGGTTTTCTTCTGGATAATGTTCTGTGCAATCTTTGTTTTATGCTTTGCACATCCTGCAGGATTGTTTATAATAGTGAACAATTGAAACAACTGAAATGGTTAAGTGAGTGGTTATATTAATGGTGCATTGATGTTGTGAAATATTATGTAGCCATTTAATATTAAGCTTGTTACGTGCATAATTGGGAAAACCACTTATAAGTGAAAGCAGCATATAAAATTGGACTTTATATATGATTGCAACTGTGTAATATGTACAGAATATAGATTGAACTGAAATTCACCCAAATAACACTGTAACTGAGATCTCTGAGGAGTGGGGTTATGAGTGCCTTTTAAATGTTTTAAAGATAATTTTCTGCATTTTCTTATGTGAGCATATGTTTATTTCAAAATCAGGATGAATTTCATTTTTAAATATTCTATGCAGATATTTAGATATAAATACCTTGTCTTGCATTTCTAGTTTTCTCCTTTAAGTTACAGATTGCCTTGAGGAACAGTGCTTAAGACATGTGGACATATTCAGAGCTTAGCCTTATGATAACAATAATAATAAGAGGAATAATAATAATAGAAAATGTATAACAATTTGATAAGCGTTTTCATGCAAATGCCAATTTTCTTATCACCAAGCCATTCTTAAATATTCTCTTGTTGGAAAAGATAGTCCTCCTTGGGCCTCTTGCACTCTAGATGTCTTGCTGGGTATGCCAAGATTGCATACCTGACTACTCTAACCTGGACTATTTCTTAGGGTTGTTGTGTAGCTGGGAACCTTTAGAGATGAGGTACATTCTCCCCAGAACAAAGACCAGGCTTGCTTACTGTCTGCTATAAAAATGGTGGATTCCACGATTCAGTGTTCCTCAGCTGCAATGCAAACACACTGTGTGTGCAGCATCCGTCATGTTGACTTGGAACCAGAGAGGACAGACATAAATACGCTGATGCCATGCCATGAATAATAAAGTCTACCAGCATCCATGAAATAGTAACAGCCTAACTATTAGGCTAACTTTAGCTTGCAAGTAGGTTCAAATCACATCCCAGACCTGACATCTCTATGTTCTGAAAATATGAATTCCTTGTAGTTACTTTTGCTGAGGAAGCAATTTGATACATTTTGCAAGTATATTTACCAATTGGTCCCCATCTCTACTTGCATCACTGGTTTTTGCCCTCATAAAGATGGTGAGTCTCTCCGATATTATATTTCATATATATTCTTTGGATCTTTAGAGTGAATCTTTCTTGCTTTTTTTTAATAGATGAACTTATTTTTATTTATTTGTTTATTTAAGGAGATTGAGACATATACAGTATTTATTTTTAATTTAATTTATTTATTTTTGGCTGCGTGGGGTCTTCGTTTCTGCGCACGGGCTTTCTCTAGTTGTGGTGAGCAGGGGCTACTCTTTGTTGCAGTGCACAGGCTTCTCTTTGCGGTGGCTTGTCTTGTTGCAGAGCATGGGCTTTGGGCGCTGGGGCTTCACTAGTTTTGGCACGCGGGCTCAGTAGTTGTGGTTCTTGGGCTCTAGAGCACAGGCTCGGTAGTCGTGGCACACAGGCTTAGTTGCTCCGTGGCATGTGGGATCTTCCTGGTGACCAGGGCTCGAACCCGTGTCCCCTGCACTGGGAGGCAGATTCTTAACCGCTGCACCACCAGGGAAGTGCTCTTGCTTCTTTTTTCATAGCTTTTTATCATTTACATGTATGTGTTTCAAGTGAAGAAGCACAGCATCTTTCAGGTCTATCCTGTATGATTGTGCCAGTTAGTAACTCTGCAGACTTGCCTGGCTAAGGTAGTAATTTGAAGCTGAAATACATACGCAATCATTTGCCTTAGTGTGGGGTTACCTCCACCTGGCAGAAGGGGCACTTTTTTCTAATTTGCATAAATTTACCACCTCTCACTAAGCCATGGGCCTATGTGAGGATCCTGGGATGGATATATGTGTGTGTGTGTGTGTGTGTGTGTGTGTGTGTGTGTACACCTCTTTCTACTTCCCATAAAGGTATCCTATGAACAAAGGCCCTGATGACCTGGTGGTCTCTTGTTTATCTTTTCCTTCTGGGTGTCTGTTTAGCCCTCTGGGCATCTATTCCACCCTCCAGCAGAAGCTGTGAGTTACAGAACTAACCAGCTTCACATCAGTCTCTTGGGTGTGCAGACTATGTCTGGGGCTCTGCAGGCTCTGAGACCAAAGAGAATTCATTAGTCCTTCCACACCAGAGATGTGGAATGCAGGATCAGGGCTGGTGTGACGGGCTTAGGGGACAAGGATGATTTACTCAGTCTGATCTTGGTATTTTTTTTCTTAGGAATACGGTCTGTTTATAAAAGAAGTTTTGCAAACCTGAATGCCTCATGAGGTTTGATTCACGTTGGTTAAAAACAGTAAGCTTCAGAGTCCTATGTTGAAGACGGTATTAAAAAGATATATAGAAAAACACATCTAGAATCTAAATCTCTATCCAGTGCCTTTGATTAACCAGAAATTTTCCTTTGTTTCAATTTCACCCAAGGATAAGATTTTCTTGAACTATGAAAACCTCAAACCAGTCTTTTGTAGGACAGTAGACTTTATGTATCTACTATTCTGCTTGAAATGATGTTTGTCACTTAATCTCTTTCTGAATTTTTGCTCTTGAGTGCATTTCTTTTTTACTCAAACCAGTGTTGTTCCTAATTAGAAATTTAAATTACATCTGCTGCAGTTTGTACACACCAGGATGTATTTATGTAATACTTTCAGCCAGCCAAGATATTTTTCATGACTCCAACATACCATTTTTTTTCATAGAGTGCTTATTGATGAGACCTTATAAAAATGCACAAGAATGTGCATGGAGAGGCAGCTGTGTAGCTCAGGAGGGACCTCACAAGGAAGAGATTTCTTAAATATATGTATTTAAGAAATATATGGTACAGAAAAACACTTCTCCGTCTTACGCCGTTCTTTATACGTTCTCCCTTAGTGTATCTCATGGATGTGTGCTGTTGGAAAGTGAAAATAATCTTACAAATGGAGATATTTCATTAAATTTCAATGAGGTAATTAAGGAAACTCATTTTCAAAGATATACATTTATTTCAGTGGCTTGCATGTTGCTTAATCAGGAAATGACCAGAATACTAAATACAGGTAGGTTGGGCTTGTCTCCATCAGTAGCTTTGAGAGTCAGGCTGGGGGCTTCCCTGGTGGCGCAGTGGTTAAGAGTCCGCCTGCCGATGCAGGGGACACGGGTTTGTGCTCCGGTCCGGGAAGATCCCACATGCCGCGGAGCGGCTGGGCCCGTGAGCCACGGCCGCTGAGCCTGCGCGTCCGGAGCCTGTGCTCCGCAACGGGAGAGGCCACAACAGTGAGAGGCCCGCGTACCGCAAGAAAAAAAAAAAAAAAAAAAGAAAAAAAAAGAGAGTCAGGCTGTTGAAAGGAATGACATGGAGGTTAAAACAGCAGAGGCCCTTGCTGTGGGTGGAAACTACTTGGCTGAAAGCATGAATAAGTTATACTTGTTATTCATGTCAAGGGAAAGCTAAGAGAGAAGGGATGAATATTTGTATCTACCCAGGCGTTATGCGCTGCCACAGGATATTAAAAAATAAAAAGCCGATCCTGAGACTTAAGCTCCTCTTCCTATAGGAGGGAAGAGGAATAGAGGCTCCATTGTTTGGCAGTGCTTTCTTCTGAATATTATATTTCAGATTTGACATTTTCAGCCAATAAAATATTGCTAAGAAGGTTGCTAAGGAATTCTCTAACATAGAACATTTATTACTGGGACCACTGTCCTTGAGCCTGGGGTTATGTTTAAATGTTTTCGATTAAAAGCCTCTGATTTCAAGGCTAGATAATTCTCCCCCTTTTTTCACGGCCCTGTATTGTCTGGGTACTTGTCGGCTACACATGTTGGCCATAGATGGACCACAGAACTATTCCTAAGACGAAAGATTCCAGTGTGATATTGTCACACTTAATCAGATTAGATATTGCAGAATAAAATCTTTTACAAACTGTTTTTTCTTTTCAAACCTTTCCTGATAGTTTTGTAAGAGAGATTCATGGAACTTGGAAAATTCTCTATGAAGCTTCTCTTAGCAAAGTGTTAGCACAGAAACCCTTTTTGCCACTTGAGATCCTATCCTTTAAGCCTCAACTTGCTATTCTTCTCTGAAATTTTCTACTCCTCTGGGGTCTCACTGACTCCCCTCCACCTTGCATCTCTGACTACTTCCATCATCCCACTTTGAGGCTTGTTTGAGTATCCTTGTGGTCTGCTCTGGTGGTTTTATGAATTGTTCCTAATTAAAGTGTAAGCTCTGTTAAGGGGGTTGGTGTCTGTTTTTTTGTATCTCCCTTCATGCCTTATAAGCCCCTAACATAACAAGTCCATAATGGGTGCTTGGCTAAGTAGATTTACTTTGTTTGGAAGTCTATCAAGAGGCCGAAGTTAAGGACAGTCATATTTTATGTTTTCTACATTGAGCTGAATACTTAGCTCCAGACACCCACCTGGTTTAAGTCAAAAGTGCTTGGTTTGAGTCTCAGCACTATTGCTTAATTAACCTCATGATCTTTGGCATATGATTTAACGTCTGTGTCTTTATCAATGATTTATTAATCCCTCAATTCCCTTTTAGTCCAAATGTTTGAAGACAGCTTGATTGATCTACAGCACTGGTTCTCAAAGTGTGGTCCCCAGATCAAGAGTATCATCATCATCTGGGAACTGTTAAAAATGCAAGTTATAGATGCCCCCCCGTCCCATACCTACTGAATCAGAAACTCAACATTTTACAAGCCCTCCAAGTGATTCTGATGCATGCTAAAGTTTAAGAACTACTGATTTGCAGTGTAGTCAAATCCCTGGTATGGTAAGAAGCTCCGTACCACAATGTTAACGGACATTGATGATTCTGCAGTCATTTCATGGTTGGCATTTAAATCCAGTATCTCGTTTCATCTTTAAGGCTCTGAAGAATGGCTCACTATTGCATCATACTCAAGTTTGCAGGTACTAGCCACAGAACTGCAGCTCCTAAGCTTCTATAAAGTGTGGACAATTGAGGAGTGAAAAATCTTTCTGAGGGTGAACAAAGAATATGCAATGGACAGGGAATTAATTTCCAGCGGCAGCCTCCTAATTTTGTATTCATCCCATTGTACGCATGCTAGGCTACACATGCAACGTCTGCTGATATACGTTAGGTAATTGGGCATCCAGCAGCCCTGTTTGCATGCAGAGGTGGTTGCACACCTCCCATGTACAACTTGGAAATTAAAGCCCAGTTTGAAGCTGGCTGAAGGCTTACTGCTAGGAAAATGAGATAAGGAAGAAATGGCTTCTGTTAATCAGCGCTTTTGACCTCTACTGTTCAATCTTTGCTAATTTGTCCTTTGAAACTGTATGTTCCGTGTTGGACAAAGACTTCTAAGAGTATCTGGGATTTTTTAAAAAAAGACCTACATTTATAAGCTGATTGTATTTATCCGTAACATTTCCCCTCACTGTACCTACATGTACACTGCAGTCTTGCTGTGCTTATACTTCTGCTCTATGAAGTATTCATACTTCTGTGGGACTACATGTATCATCACAGAGCCACCCCCCAGCACAGACTCATGGACTGGGTCTCTGGCATCCTTTCATTTCAATTCAGCCCACATTCATCAAGCAGCTACTTTGTGCCAGGGGCTGGGCCTATATGGATCCCTCAAGCACCGTTTCTGCCTTCAAAAGCTCACAATATTGTAACAACTTCTTGCACCTTAGTGGTGAATATTTTTGCTTAAGTGAAGTCTTCCCTGGTCCCCACTCCTCCCCCCCCCCCCCAGAGAATTGAAGTGACTCCTTCTCTGAACTCCTGATTATGCTCGACCTGTGTCCCCAGGAGAATGAGGGGCCCAGCGGACCCCTGCCTAGAAGTCAAAGCCCCAAAACACAAGACTTTGGTCATGTGGCCACTCAGATGGGTCATCAGGAGGAGGTGGCTGCATTGCAGATGGCCCCCTACGCCCAGTGTGTGGGAGCCAAAAATGTGTGAGTGTTTCCTGTACTCCTGTAGTGGGTGACATGGAAGAGAATGCCAGTCATCTCAAAGGGATGTGCCCATGAGCGCCACCTGGAGGCACAGAGGATCCCTACAAAGACAGTTTACCAAGAGCTGACCCTGAAGAAGTCACTTGTCATTCTCCATCAACTGCTTTATATTTCCATATGTGGCCGTGTGCACTTGTTTTAGTTTACCAGATAGATTGTAGCTCCTGGAGAACACACCTGGGTCTTAAAAGGAATATTATCTTTCCTAGTACCTATTTGATGGTGATGATCATAAACACAGTATATTATCAGCAAGAAGGTATGGTGCTTTATATGCATTAATAATTTCTCGTGACAATCCATTTTTTTTCTCTTCATTCTAGCACAGGTGCATATACCTTGATAGCACCAAATGAAAAACGAAGAAATGAGATGCAGCGGAGTATGTATATTATTTACCATTCAAAATACTTCTCACTTTTCTTTCTTTTTGTTTTTAAACTACAGTTTTTGTTACTTTATTCATAATTTTTTAAAAAATTTATTTTTGGCTGTGTTGGGTCTTCATTGCTGCACGTGGGCTTTCTCTAGTTGCGGCGAGCAGGGGTTACGCTTCGTTGCGGTGTGCGGGTTTTTCACCACGGTGGCTTCTCTTGTCACGGAGCATGGGCTCTAGGCACACGGGCTTCAGTAGTTGTGGCTCACGGGCTTAGTTGCTCCCCAGCATGTGGGATCTTCCCAGACCAGGGCTCGAACCCGTGTCCCCTGCATTGGCAGGTGGATTCTTAAGCACTGTGCCACCAGGGAAGCCCAACTTTGGCAGTTTTAATTATACCTTTTAAAATTATTCTATTTTAGTGCTTCTAAATTTGTTTCTCTGTGTTAATAGCAGAGCTCATTGCACGGTTATAAATCTGAGGTTTCTGTTGGGCTTAAACAGTTTCACACCTATCAAGTTCCTGTAAAATTCGGCTCACTGCAGATGTCCTTACAGGACTTGGAACACTTTTGAAAGAGACAAGTCATATATGAAATAGATTATAAAATAATCTGTCTCTTTCTAGACCTGTCCCATTCCTTTTTTATAAATTTTTATTTTTGTCTGCGTTGGGTCTTTGTTGCTGTGCGTGGGCTTTCTCTACTTGCAGTGAGCTGGGGCTACTATTTGTTGCGGTTCCTGGGCTTCTCATTGGGTGGCTTCTCTTGTTGCAGAGCACGGGCTCTAGGTGTGGGCTTCAGTAGTTGTGGCACATGGGCTTAGTAGTTGTGGCTCACGGTCTCTAGAGCTCAGGCTCAGTAGTTGTGGCACATGGGCTTAGTTGCTCCACAGCATATGGGATCTTCCTGGACCAGGGCTCGAACCCGTGTCCGTTGCATTGGCAGGCGGATTCTTAACCACTGCACCACCAGGGAAGTCCCTGTCCCATTCCTTCTTAATGGAATTTTTTTTTCAGTCTCTGTGTTCCCATAATTTTGTAACTACCAGAGTCTACCCTCAGCTGTTTTTATTCGTGACTTCACTTTCCTTCTTTAGATTATAAGCTCTTTGAGGGCAGGGGCTACATCTTACTTGTTTTTGTGCTCCTTGTACCTAGTGGGCATATAGCATGCTTAACTGAAGTTGTACAGTAGAATAAATGCTGCCCTTTAAAGTTACAGTATTATACCTTAGAGTTGGAAGGAGAACTAAAGTTCATTTAATTCACAAAGAAGTTCTGAGGCTTGTTCAAGTCAACTGTAGGGCTAGCACTGAGATTCTGTGCTCTCCTATCTTGATCTTAATAGGAAATTTAATTTTGTAATGACCAATGGACATAAGGGCACAGCAGGAAAACAGCTCTATAAAGGTCTCCACTGGACAGGTAGGCCCCTGGGTGGTCCATCGGAGTCTGTGCAGAGTATGACAATCACAGCTATGCTAACACAGTGACTGTGGGCACTGCCTGCAGGTGACCAACGGAATCCCAAAGATTCTGGCATTTTACAAGTTTTTGATTTAAATAGCTAACAGGAATTTAAGCCTCAGTGCAGTCTGGATTTTTGAGATGTTTCAGAAAGTTTTTTTCCCTCTAATAATTAAAAAATATTATAAATGGACGTTTGAAATAATCACTTCTAATGAGATTCGGGCATACATTGGAAGAACAGAACTAGTATCTCTGGCGCCCCCTGCTGCCAGTCAGTGTATATCTGGGGAATGAGCACTGCTCTACATGGAGTAGGCTCAGCCTAGTGGTTCCAAGTGCCAGGAATCTGAGAGGCCTCGTTCCTCATGGTTACATTAAGCTTGGGGAATATTTAAAATAAAGTGAATACGGGCGTTAGAATTTTATGGGGATTTGTGTTTACTGTGTGTGAAAAGTTCTTATTGACACATGAATGTTTTGCACACACTCTCTATAGGAAACTTTTAACATTAAATGATATAGGGTTTGAAAAATGCCAGAGTGGGAGGAAAAACAACTTCTTTATTTAGTAGGAGTTCAGGTTGTTTTCAATTTTTTAAAAAAATTTATTTATTTTTGGCTACGTTGGGTCTTTGTTGCTGCGCGCGGACATTCTTTAGTTGCGGTGAGCGGGGGCTACGAGCGGGGGCTACTCTTCGTTGTGGTGTGCGGGCTTCTCATTTCAGTGGCTTCTCTTGTTGCGGAGCACGGGCTCTAGGCGCAAGGGCTCTAGGTGCATGGGCTTCAGTAGTTGTGGCGCACGGGCTTAGTTGCTCCGTGGCACGTGGGATCTTCCCGGACCAGGGCTTGAACCCATGTCCCCTGCATTGGCAGGTGGATTCTTAACCCCTGCACCACCAGGGAAGCCCCTGTTTTCAAATTTGAACCTTCTGTGCAGACTCTTGGAGAGAAAGTGCCTTAGGGTGACTCCAAGGGGTTAGGACTAGGTGGGTGGTATCTTCCTTTCCTGGATATCTCGTCCACTCATGCTTGCATGTAGTTAATTGTCCATCTGATGGTGGTTTGTTATGCTTTCAAGGGAGCATTTCCCTTTTCATGCTCTAATAATTGATGAGTTGATATTTCTCACCTGGCTTAGTGGCTGCAAAAGAGCTGGAGGACCTGAAGAGGTGGAAGGAGCAACAAAGGACGAAGCCCATTAACCTGGCACCCATGCAGCTAGGTAAGCCAGCAAGCCAGTTGCTTGAATGCGGAAGGACAGGGCCACCCAAGTATCCTGTTAGCACCTTGCCCACATCTGTCTTTCAATGTACGTTATAGGTCATTGGACCATTGTGCTGCTTGAAATGGAATGCGTTTAATGTCGAAACATGCACGTAAAGTCAAAAGTATGCAGGTATACTGTTGTTTCTGATTTTCTGCAAGTAGCAAACGGATGATGCCACAGTTATGCGGGAGTAAAAGGATGGCTTAATTGCCAAATAATTTAGAGCCTCTTAGTTGATCAGCTCTGAAGAAATCTTACCTGGGGCGCTGCATATGCCCTGTCGTAGCTTTTGTTCCCATCCTGATTCGTGCTATCACAAGTATATTAATCATGGCAGTTAACTGGTTATGGGAAAAAGAATGGATGGAGGGTCAATTCCAACACTAAGATGCGAATGGGCTGGGGACACAGGGTGGGTATAAAGAGAACATCGCCTGTGTTTTAATTCGTAAATAGAGACTTTTGGGCCTCTGGAACACGTGGCAGTGTGATGAATTGTCTGCGCTGCCTTTGCCTGGTGTTTGAATAATTCAACAGGGAAGCCCTCTAATGGGAATCATTCACATCTCCCCTTTTCTCTTCCAGAAGCAGCTGAGAGCTTAAAGGGCTAGACACACGGTTCCCACAGATTTAGTTCACACAAATGTGTTGTGAGTCAGAGGCCACTTACTCTCACAGTGTTTTTTATCTATTTATTTATTTTTTGGCTGCGCTGTGTGGCATGCGGGATCTTAGTTTCCCTACCAGGAATTGAACCCACACCCCCTGCAGTGGAAGTGCAGAGTCTTAACCACTGGACTGCCAGGGAAGTCCCTCATAGTAGTTGTCAAGAAGTATTTTTTCCAAGATGTAGGTAAAAATAACCTAATTTGGTAATCATTTAGTGAGTGCAAGTAATAGTATTATCATCATCATCCCACTGTATTTCATGAGAGGGGTTAATCTCGTGTCACCTTTTTGCTGAGTAAGCTGCATTTGAGGGGTGCATCCTGGAGACAGCTTTGTCCTTCCTAGCTGGCCCCCTCACACCAGCTATGTGGGTCTACTTTTTCTTATGTTCTTTGGATGAAATTAGATTTTTTTTGGTATTTCTCAAATAATAAAGTTGTCCAGCTAATTCTAGGCATAAAAACAGTGTCATTTCAGTAATTAAGTTTAGTCCTAAATACTGATCAAAACTCTGTTACTGATAGAGATTAAAGCTTCTTCCTTGCTGCAGCCCAGGTCTATTTTGGATTGAAAGTGCGCAAAGGAAATGGGGTGTGGCTGAATTTTTCACTATTGACTCCACTGTTCCCACATTCTGACCCCTCATGGGTCAAAGTGAGAAGGAGAGGTTAGGGTCCATAGTGCACCGATCCCAGTTTCTTCAAGTTTTGGTGTGTGTTTACTGTGCATCTCACCCCTGGGGTTCTTGGAGTTCTTCAGAGTCCCTCCTTGCCTGCCAGCCATCTCTCACCTGGACTTCCTTGATAGATATGATACTTTTTCCCGCTGGCAGTGCTTGGCTTCACCGCTGCCTCTTGGTAGCTGGACTATCTTTGTAGAGCTCCATTGTACCTCTGGGTGGCCCACATGGGCAAGGCCCTTTTTAATTTTTTTGGCCATGCCGTGCGGCATGCAGGATCTTAGTCCCCCAACCAGGGATCGAACCCGCGCCCCCTGCAGTGGAAGTGCAGAGTCTTAACCACTGGACTGCCAGGGAAATCCAGGGCAAGTCCCTTTAAGATGACGTTAGATTGGCATTCTCTTTCATGACAGCCAGATTGGGAGTGCAGGAAACACTTGTGCATTCTTCCCACAAATTCTGGGAATACAGGCCACTTGCCCTGCAGCCATCTTTTCTTTATGACCAGTCTGAGTAGTCACATGAGAATAGCCATGTACCTTTTGGTTCTGACCTTCCTAAGCATGGGTCCACGAGGTCCCTCAGTCTCTTGGGGACACAGATTGAGCCCTTCAAGTGATTTTCATTAAACCTCTCTTACATTGATGTGAAGATTCCTCCTTCCCCAAACACATACACAGAGAAGATGAAATTCACAAAGACATCTTTTCTCTGATTTCTACCTTCCTTTGACCTAGCTAACCTCTTTTATAGACTGAAGGTAGTTGCCAGTTAAGGTTCTCCAAACTGGTTTTCAGTTACACCCTTGCAGATCCTGCCTAGGGAGCCAAGCACTTGCCTTGGGGGTTTGGAGTTGTTGGTGCCTACTGTCTTGGGGCCTTAACCAAAAAAGAGCAGGAGTTCTGCTATATGGTGTACCTAGGAATGGTCAAGGGGGAAGAGGGTAGCGAGTAGAAAAGAATTCTAGAACGTTTTAAAGTTTGAGATGAGTTTTAAAGAAAACCTGCAGATGTTTATAAATCTTTCTCCATTTTTATTTTTTAATTTAATTTTTAAATTTTTTGGCCACGCCATGCGGCATGTGGGATCTTAGTTCCCTGACGAGGGATTGAACCCGTGCCCCCTGCAGTGGAAGCATGGAGTCTTAACCACTGGACTGCCAGGAACGTCCAACTTTCTCCATTTTTAAATTCTCAACTCCTCCTCTATTCCTCTACCCCGTAAAATATTGGAATGGTTCTAGGAGATACTGAAAGTGCCTGTAACATTAGATAAAAGCCTCAATAGCCCTCACTGTTTCTTTCCTTAGGGCCAAGACCAAACAGGTATTATAGAGCTTTTGGGACTCAGAAGTCTCTGTGGTGTCTTTATCTGTTCAATTATAACAACTATGATGAATGCAAATTGTTTTACTGCATCTTCTGTGCAAGTGAATCCTTCAGAGAACTGACAATTTTAGTGACCAATTCACCGGAGAATTATTTCAAAGGAATCTTTAAAATATGCACGCCAAGCTTACATAAACACTGAGAAATCCCTAAACAGTAATTCTTAGATGATTGTCAAATTGCAAGGATTTCTGGCCCCCAGTTATTATAGGTTTAAGAGAGAGCAGACGAATGACCTAACATCCATATTTTTCTCTTGAACACCTAAAGAAAAGAACAATAAATAGTATGGATGGACAATCAATTTTAATTAGAATATTCCCATTGTACTTTTAAAAACTGCGTTATAAAGACTGTATACTCGTCTCACGGCAAGACCTCTGAGGCTTTCCTGAGCTTTCGCTACTTGAATACAGGGCAATAGAGTCAGAAGAAGAAAAACATTGGAAGCATCACTTATCATCATCTTTACTAGGTTAAGGAATGGTCATACTCTAGCAGAAAGAATGTTCTGGAATTTCCAGAGCACTATTTCTTATTATTTAGCATGGACCTTCAGGTGTGATTTCAGTCTAAAGAAAAACTTGAATGCCTACGTGATTGAAAAACCTTAGTAGCACTGTCCTCTTCTTGGGGGAATATGGCCTTATCTTTCTGCCCAGCTCTTTCTCTTTTATGCAATTACTATTGTTTAATGTCTTATTTAAAAAACTGGTTATGTTACCGAACCAAATTTGGGCCTGCTCACCCATGCGCAGTAAAGCCAAGCTACTGACACTGGGCTGTGGTGAAGGGAAGTGCAGTGCAGTGAGGCATCATCAGCCAGGAGTTGGGGACAGCTAGTGCTCAAAAAACCTGAACACCCCGATGGGTCTCAGGAGGGCATTTTTAAAGGCCAGGTGAGGGAGGGGAGTGATCAGCTTGTGCACAATTCTGATTGGTTGACGGTGAGGTAACAGGGCTGGCTGTGTCACAGGGGTTAACATTATCAATCCTTAGGCTCCAGAAGGCTTGGGGGCTGTGTGCTCATGGCCATCACGTGGTTACATCTTCCATTTGATGTTGGTTTTAGCATCTGTAAAACAACTCAGGAAATGTGCATCAGGTACTATTCTCTAGGTACTTCAGGGAGGAGCTAAAGCAGAGGATACAGGAGAGGGGTCTGTCCCGGGAAGAACCCATAGGGTCTTGCTCAGTTACAGTTCCCCCTTTTCTCTGGTACTCCTTAACCTTGAGGAGAACAGGTGTTGGACAAGAAAGGGAGTAACGTTTTGGGTGGAGAGGTTAATCATAAACTCGGCAGAGGAACTCGGTTTCAGTTATGTCCTTATTTCCAGAGGTATGAAAATGTTAAAGAAACTCACGGTGTAGACTTATCATATATTTAATTAGTCTTTGATGGCTGACAATTCAGCTTAACATTCATGTTTCTCCTTCATGACTTTTTTTTCCCTTAGGTGGAAACCAGTCAGAGGTTGAAGTCAGGCAGAGACAACAACTTCAACTGGTACAATCTAAATACCAGAAAAAGGTCAGAATCCATCTCTTTTAGCTTAAATTTGGCAAGAAATTAGAGTACCAGCACTTTGAAAGTAACCATGAAATAACACAGTAACTTTACCAAAAGCATAAAACCTTCAAACAAACTGCAAAAGAAAGTCTCAGAAATCAAAGAAGTCAGGATGTGAGAAGTGAAGGGATAAATACTGCAAATTCTCACCCAAGCTGTCTATCAGTCAGTGAGACCTTTGGTAAAGGGGTTTTTCCCCCCTAGTTTAAGTCTCTACTATGTTTAGAATAGTCAGGTTCCAAGAACATGGATTTGTTTACTCCATTCCAGTCCTGAAAGTACTACAAAAATTTTTAATATTCCAGCAATTTTTTTTTAACAGTGAACTCTGAGTTTTATAATTAGTAAAAATTATCTGCCCTTTCTTCTCTCCAACCTGGTGGAGGTCAGTTGGGGACAGAGGAGACAGAAAGACAGAGACCAAGGAAGAAACACAAAAAATTTCATGGGCAACAGATGTGTCCTGACCATCCTCTGTGATCTAAGTAGCTTGAAGAACCAACCTATAATAATGGCGTGCTATAGCACAAAAAATACTGTAATTTGCCTTTCATCATAATTTTTTTTTAACATCTTTATTGGAGTATAACTGCTTTACAATGGTGTGTTAGTTTCTGCTTTATAACAAAGTGAATCAGCTATACATATACATATATCCCCATATCTCTTCCCTCTTGCCACTTCCTCCCTCCCACTCTCCCTATCCCAACCTCTAGGTGGTCACAAAGCACCAAGCTGATCTCCCTGTGCTATGCCGCTGCTTCCCACTAGCTATCGATTTTACATTTGGTAGTGTATATATGTTCATGCCACTCTCTCACTTTGTCCCATCTTACCCTTCCCCCTCCCCGTATCCTCAAGTCCATTCTCCAGTAGGTCTGCATCTTTATTCCCATGTTAAACCTAGGTTCTTCATGGCCATTTTTTTTTTTAGATTCCATATATATGTGTTAGCATACGGTATTTTTTTTTCTCTTTCTGACTTACTTCACTCTGTATGACAGACTCTAGGTCCATCCACCTCACTACAAATAACTCAATTTCATTTCTTTTTATGGCTGAGTAATATTCCATTGTATATATGTGCCACATCTTTTTTTTTTTTTTTAACATCTTTATTGGGGTATAATTGCTTTACAATGGTGTGTTAGTTTCTGCTTTATAACAAAGTGAATCAGTTATACATATACATATGTTCCCATATCTCTTCCCTCTTGCGTCTCCCTCCCTCCCACCCTCCCTATCCCACCCCTCCAGGCTGTCACAAAGCACCGAGCCAATATCCCTGTGCCATGCGGCTGCTTCCCACTAGCTATCTACCTTACTACGTTTGTTAGTGTGTATATGTCCATGACTCTCTCTCGCCCCGTCACAGCTCACCCTTCCCCCTCCCCATAACCTCAAGTCCGTTCTCTAGGAGGTCTGCGTCTTTATTCCTGCCTTACCCCTAGGTTCTTCGTGACATTTTTTTTTTTTCTTAAATTCCATATATATGTGTTAGCATACGGTATTTGTCTTTTTCTTTCTGACTTACTTCACTGTGTATGACAGACTCTAGGTCTATCCACCTCATTACAAATAGCTCAATTTCGTTTCTTTTTATGGCTGAGTAATATTCCATTGTATATATGTGCCACATCTTCTTTATCCATTCATCTGCTGATGGACACTTAGGTTGCTTCCATGTCCTGGCTATGGTAAATAGAGCTGCAATGAATATTGTGGGACATGACTCTTTTTGAATTATGGTTTTCTCAGGGTATATGCCCAGTAGTGGGATTGCTGGGTCGTATGGTAGTTCTATTTTTAGTTTTTTTGTTTGTTTGTTTTGCTCTTTTGCGGTAGGTGGGCTTCTCACCGTTGTGGCCTCTCCCGTTGTGGAGCACAGGCTCTGGACGCGCAGGCTCAGCGGCCATGGCTCACGGGCCTAGCCGCTCTGTGGCATGTGGGATCTTCCCGGACCGGGGAACGAACCAGTGTCCCCTGTATCTGCAGGCGGACTTTTAACCACTGCGCCACCAGGGAAGCCCTATTTTTAGTTTTTTAAGGAACCTCCATACTGTTCTCCACCGTGGCTGTATCAATTTACATTCCCACCAACAGTGCAAGAGGGTACCCTTTTCTCCATACCCTCTCCAGCATTTATTGTTTGTAGATTTTTTGATGATGGCTATTCTGACTGGTGTGAGATGATATCTCATTGTAGATTTGATTTGCATTTCTCTAATGATTAATGATGTTGAGCATTCTTTCTTGTGTTTGTTGGCAATCTGTATATTTTCTTTGGAGAAATATCTATTGAGGTCTTCTGCCCATTTTTGGATTGAGTTGTTTGTTTTTTTGATATTGAGCTGCATGAGCTGCTTGTAAATTTTGGAGATTAATCCTTTGTCAGTTGCTTCATTTGCAAATATTTTCTCCCATTCTGAGGGTTGTCTTTTCATCTTGTTTATGATTTCCTTTGCTGTGCAAAAGCTTTGAAGTTTCATTAGGTTCCATTTGTTTATTTTTATCTCCGTTTCTCTAGGAGGTGGGTCAAAAAGGATCTTGCTGTGATTTATGTCATAGAGTGTTCTGCCTATGTTTTCCTCTAAGAGTTTGATAGTGTCTGGCCTTACATTTAGGTCTTTAATCCATTTTGAGTTTATTTTTGTGTATGGTGTTAGGGAGTGTTCTAATTTAATTCTTTTACTTGTAGCTGTCCAGTTTTCCCAGCACCACTTACTGAAGAGGCTGACTTTTCTCCATTGTATATTCTTGCCTCCTTTATCAAGGATAAGGTGACCATATGTGCGTGGGTTTATCTTTGGGCTTTCTATCCTGTTCCATTGATCTATATTTCTGTTTTTGTGACAGCACCATACTGTCTGGATTACTGTAGCTTTGTAGTATAGTCTGAAGTCCGGAGCCTGATTCCTCCAGTTCCATTTTTCTTTTTCAAGATTGCTTTGGCTATTCGGGGTCTTTTGTGTTTCTATATAAATTTTGAAATTTTTTGTTCTAGTTCTGTGAAAAATGCCAGTGGTAGTTTGATAGGGATTGCATTGAATCTGTAGATTGCTTTGGGTAGTATAGTCATTTTCACAATGTTGATTCTTCCAATCTAAGAACATGGTATGTCTCTCCATCTATTTGTATCATCTTTAATTTCTTTCATCAGTGTCTTATAATTTTCTGCATACAGGTCTTTTGTCTCCGAAGGTAGGTTTATTCCTAGGTATTTTATTCTTTTTGTTGCAGTGGTAAATGGGAGTGTTTTCTTGATTTCACTTTCAGATTTTTCATCATTAGTGTATAGGAATGCAGGAGATTACTGTGCATTAATTTTGTATCCTGCTACTTTACCAAATTCATTGATTAGCTCTAGTAGTTTTCTGGTAGCATCTTTAGGATTCTCTATGTGTAGTATCATGTCATCTGCAAACAGTGACAGCTTACTTCTTCTTTTCCAATTTGGATTCCTTTTATTTCTTTTTCTTCTCTGATTGCTGTGGCTAAAACTTCCAAAACTATGTTGAATAATAGTGGTGAGAGTGGGCAACCTTTTCTTGTTCCTGATTTTAGAGGAAATGGTTTCAGTTCTTCACGATCGAGAACGATCCGTGGCATGTGGGTTTGTCATATATGGCCTTTATTATGTTGAGGTAAGTTCCCTCTATGACTGCTTTCTGGAGGTTTTTTTCATAATTGGGTGTTGAATTTTGTCGAAAGCTTTCACTGCATATATTGAGATGATCATATGGTTTTTCTCCTCAGTTTGTTAATATGGTGTATCACATTGATTGACTTGACGTATACTGAAGAATCCTTGCATTCCTGGGATAAACCCCAGTTGATCATGGTGTGTGATCCTTTTAATGTGCTGTTGGAGTCTGTTTGCAAGTATTTTGTTGAGGATTTTTGCATGTATGTTTATCAGTGATATTGGCCTGTAGTTTTCTTTCTTTGTGACATCTTTGTCTGGCTTAGGTATCAGCGTAATGGTGGCCTCGTAGAATGAGTTTGGGAGTGTTTGTACCTCTACTATATTTTGGAAGAGTTTGAGAAGGATAGGTTTTAGCTCTTCTGTAAATGTTTGATAGAATTCGCCTGTGAAGCTGTCTGGTCCTGGGCTTTTGTTTCTTGGAAGATTTTTAATCATAGTTTTAATTTCAGTGCTTGTGATTGGTCTGTTCATATTTTCTATTTCTTCCTGGTTCAGTCTCAGAAGGTTGTGCATTTCTAAGAATTTGTCCATTTCTTCCAGGTTGTCCATTTTATTGGCATAGGGTTGCTTGTAGTAATCTCTCATAATCCTTTTTATTTCTTCAGTGTCAGTTGTTACTTCTCCTTTTTCATTTCTAATTCTATTGATTTGACTCTTCTTCCTTTTTTTCTTGATGAGTCTGGCTAATGGTTTATCAATTTTATCTTCACAAAGAACCAGCTTTTAGTTTTATTGATCTTTGCTATTGTTTCCTTCATTTCTTTTTCATTTATTTCTGATCTGATCTTTATGATTTCTTTCCTTCTGCTAACTTTGGGGTGTTTTTGTTTTTCTTTCTCTAATTGCTTTAGGTGTACGGTTAGGTTGTTTATTTGAGATGTTTCTTCTTTCTTAAGCTAGGCTTGTATTGCTATAAACTTCCCTCTTAGAACTGCTTTTGCTGCATCCCATAGGTTTTGGGTCTTCATTGTCATTTGTTTCTAGGTATTTTTTGATTTACTCTTTGATTTCTTCAGTGATCACTTGGTTATTATATAGTGTATTGTTTAGCCTCCATGTGTTTGTATTTTTTAGAGTTTTTTCTGTAATTGACATCTAGTCACATAGCGTTGTGGTCGGAAAAGATACTTGATACGATTTCAATTTTCATAAATTTACCAAGGCTTGATTTGTGACCCAAGATATGGTCTATCCTGGAGAATGTTCCATGAGCACTTGAGAAGAAAGTGTATTCTGTTGTTTTTGGATGGAATATCCTATAAATATCAATTTAGTCCATCTTGTTTAATGTATCATTTAAAGCTTGTGTTTCCTTATTTATTTTCATTTTGGATGATCTGTCCATTGGTGAAAGTGGGGTGTTAAAGTCCCCTACTATGATTGTGTTACTGTTGATTTCACCTTTTATGTCTGTTAGTATTTGCCTTATGTACTGTGGTGCTCCTATGTTGGGTGCATAAATACTTAAAATTGTTATATCTTCTTCTTGGATTGATCCCTTCATCATCATGTAGTGTCCTTCTTTGTCTCTTGTAATAGTCACTGTTTTAAAGTCTATTTTGTCTGATATGAGAATTGCTTCTCTAGCTTTCTTTTGATTTCCATTTGCATGGAATACCTTTTTCCATCTCCTCACTTTCAGTCTTATGTGTCCCTAGGTCTGAAGTGGGTCTCTTGTAGACAGCATATATACGGGTCTTGTTTTTGTATCCATTCAGCCAGTCTGTGTCTTTTGGTTGGAGCATTTAATGCATTTACATTTAAGGTCGTTATCGATATGTATGTTCCTATTACCATTTTCTTAATTGTTTTGGGTTTGTTATTGTAGGTCTTTTCTTTTCTTTCTTGTGTTTCCTGCCTAGAGAAGTTCCTTTAGCATTTGTTGTCAACCTGGTTTGGTGGTGCTGAATTCTCTTAGCTTTTGCTCGTCTGTAAAGGTTTTAATTTCTCTGTCAAATCTGAATGAGATGCTTGCTGCGTATAGTAATCCTGGTTGTAGGTTTTTCCCCTTCATCACTTTAAGTATGTCCTGCCAGTTCCTTCTGGCTTGCAGAGTTTCTACTGAAAGATCAGTTGTTAACCTTATGGGGATTCCCTTGTATGTTATTTTTCCCGTGCTGCTTTTAATATTTTTTCTTTGTATTTAATTTTTGATAGTTTAATTAATATGTGTCTTGGTGTGTTTCTCCTTGGATTTATCCTGTATGGGACTCTCTGTGCTTCCTGGACTTGATTAACTATTTCCTTTCCCATATTAGCGAAGTTTTCAACTATAATCTCTTCAAATATTTTCTCAGTCCCTTTCTTTCTTTTTGTCTTCTTCTTCTGGGACCCCTATCATTCGAATGTTGGTGCATTTAATGTCTCAGAGACCATCTCAGAGACCGTCCTCAATTGTTTTCATTTTTCTTCTTTATTCTGCTCTGCAGTAGTTATTTCTACTATTTTATCTTCCAGGTCACTTATCTGTTTTTCTGCCTCAGTTATTCTGCTATTGATCCCTTCTAGAGAATTTTAATTTCATTTACTGTGTTGTTCATCACTGTTTGTTTTCTCTTTAGTTCTTCTAGGTCCTTGTTAAACGTTTCTTGTATTTTCTCCATTCTATTTCCAAGATTTTGCATCATCTTTACTATCATTATTCTGAATTCTTTTTCAGGTAGACTGCCTATTTCCTCTTCATTTGTTAGGTCTGCTGGGTTTTTACCTTGCTCCTTCGTCTGTTGTGTGTTTCTCTTTCTTCTGCTTTTGCTTATATTACTGTGTTTGGGGTCTCCTTTTTGCAGGCTGCAGGTTCGTAGTTCCTGTTGGTTTTGGTGTCTGTCCCCCAGTGGCTATGGTTGGTTCAGTGGGTTGTGTAGGCTTCCTGGTAGAGGGGACTGGTGCCTGTGTTCTGGTGTATGAGGTTGGATCTTGTCTTTCTGGTGGGCAGCACCACGTCTGGTGGTGTGTTTTGGGGTGTCTGTAACCTCATTATGATTTTAGGCAGCCTCTCTGCTAATGGGTGGGGTTGTGTTCCTGTCTTGCTAGTTGTTTGGCATAGGGTGTCCAGCACTGTAGCTTGCTGGTCATTCAGTGAAGCTGGGTCTTGGTGTTGAGATGGAGATCTGTGGGAGATTTTCGCCATTTGATATTATGTGGAGCTGGGAGGTCTCTTGTGGACCAATATCCTGAAGTTGGCTCTCTCACCTCAGAGGCACAGCCCTGACACCTGGCTGGAGCACCAAGAGCCTGTCATCCACACGGCTCAGAATAAAAGGGAGAAAAAGAAAGAGAAAGAAAGAAGGAAAGAAAGAAGAAGATAAAATAAAATTAAAAGTTATTAAAATAAAAAATAAAAAAAAAATTAAAAATATATTTTTTAATGTAATAAAAAGAAAGAAGGAAGAGAGCAACCTAACCAAAACACAAATCCACCAATAATAAGAAGTGCTAAAAACTATACTATATATATAAAAAAAAAAAAGATGGAGAGACCGAACCCTAGGACAAATGGTAAAAGCAAAGCTCTACAGACAAAATCACACACAGAAGCATACACATACATGCTCACAAAAAGAGGAAAAGGGGGAAAAAAAATGTATCGTTGCTCCCAAAGCCCACCTCCTGAATTTGGGATGATTCGTTGTCTATTCATGTATTCCACAGATGCAGGGTACATCAAGTTGATTGTGGAGCTTTAATCCGCTGCTCCTGAGGCTTCTGCGAGAGATATCCCTTTCTCTTCTTTGTTCTCCCAGGGGCTCAGCTTTGGATTTGGCCCCGCCTCTGTGTGTAGGTCGCCTGAGGGCGTCTGTTCTTTGCTCAGACAGGACAGGGTTAAAGGAGCAGCTGATTCGGGGTCTCTGGCTCACTCAGGCCGCAGGGGAGGGAGGGGCATGGAGTACGGGGCGAGCCTGCGGTGGCAGAGGCCCGCCTTCTCCAGGGGAAGTTGTCCCTGAATCCTGGGACCTTGGCAGTGGCGAGCTGCACAGGCTCCCCGGAAGGGGGTTGTGGATAGTGACCTCTGCTCGCACACAGGCTTCTTGGCGGCGGCAGCAGCGGCCTTAGCGTCTCATGTCTGTCTCTGGGGTCCACGCTTTTAGCCGCGGCTCGCGCCCATCTCTGGAGCTCCTTTAAGCAGCGCTCTTAATCCCCTCTCCTCACGTACGAGGAAACAAAGAGGGAAGAAAAAGTCTCTTGCCTCTTCGGCAGCTCCAGACATCTTCCCGGACTCCCTCCCGGATAGCCGTGGCGCACTAGCCCCTTCAGGCTGTGTTCACGCCGCCAACCCCAGTCCCTCCCTGCAATCCGACCGAAGCCCGAGCCTCAGCTCCCAGCCCCGCCCGCCCCGGCGGGTGAGCAGACAAGCCTCTCGGGCTGGTGAGTGCCAGTCGGCACCTATCCTCTGTGTGGGAATCTCTCCGCTTTGCCCTCTGCACCCCTGTTGCTGCGCTCTCCTCCGTGGCTCCGAAGCTTCCCCCCTCCGCCACCCGCAGTTTCCACCCGCGAAGGGGCTTCTAGTGTGTGGAAACCTTTCCTCCTTCACAGCTCCCTCCCGCTGGTGCAGGTCCCATTCCTATTCATGTCTCTCTTTTTTCTTTTGCCCTACCCAGGTACGTGGGGAGTTTCTTGCCTTTTGGGAGGTCTGAGGTCTTCTGCATTCAGTAGGTGTTCTGTAGGAGTTGTTCCACATGTAGATGTATTTCTGATGTATTTGTGGGGAGGAAGGTGATCTCCATGTCTTACTCTTCTGCCATCTTGAAGCTCTTCCCTTCATCATAATTTTGTGTTCCATTGGTTCAGACTGAAAAATAGTAACTGCTTTTTGTCTTCTGTAATCTCAATACAATTTAGCTTAAAAGAGAAGAATATATAAGAATCAAGAGGGAAGCTGAAGAAGCCGAAATCCAAAAAATGAAGGCAGTTCAGAGACAAAAGGTAAGACATTGGAGAGAATGGTGAGTCAGCATTTACTGAGGGCTTCTGATGTGCCAGGTTGTCTCCTAGACACTGTTCATATATGAAGTGTTTAATCCTCACAAGAGCCTATGAAGTGTATAATATTCTTATTACCCAAGTTTGCAAATGAAACTGACAGCGGTTTAGATAACTTGCCCAAGGACTCATAGCCAGTAAATAGAAGTAGGGTTTGAATCCAGTCTGACTGATCTCAGAGCTAGAGTTCTTTGTCATCACACTCTCTCGCCTCCCAGGTAAGTGATCAAAGGAGTAGCTGTGTATTTGGCCGGAAGTCATAGCAGTTAGTAGCAATGGCCACCAGTGGTACACCATCATATTTATATCCAAATATTGAATTTTCCAGGGTGAGTGTTAAATAGGTGAACATACCTCTCTCACTGATAAAGAAAAAGCATGCATTTACATTTCAGTATTAGTGATATCTATTTCAAACCTCAAACTAATGTTTTTAGTTTTGATACTCTTTCTGGGGCTTGGGGGGAAAAATCTCTTAAAAATGCTCATCTGCTAGAGAAGGAAGAATGTACTGTTCTTCTATCCCCATTACCCCCCCTCCTGCTCCCATCCCCCACAAAGTCCTAAGCTGTAGTAGGTTTTAAGTGTTGGAGGTCTGGGGGCAAGAGGTTGAATCATGATACCTTTGACCAAGTATGACATCTGCTGCAGGTTTAAGTCATGAAAACACAATTCTTTTTCTTGCTGTCTGTATCTCTCTTCATCCTTCTCTTTCTTTTTTTCCTCTTAAAGATTGAGTGTTGGTCAAAATTTAAACCTGGTTACCAAGCAATAGATATTTTTACTAGAGTTAATGAAGCCCAAAGCTGATGGCTTGTGGAATGTGCAAGAGTGTTAGTCTTTTCTTTCCCCGAGGAGCTCTCTACCTGGCTGGGGAGCAAACTAAGTCTTTCTTGCAAGGTGTCCTGTTGTGCTGTGTGACCTTGGACAGGCCCCTACCCCTCTCTGAACTATTCCTGTAAAATGAGTCTGTAAGCCCCACCTCCTTGTCTCTAGGCTGGGAACATGTGTAGATGTAGAGATGCTACATCTGTAGAGATGCTACATCTGTAAAGATGTAGGCTCTGGGGTAGAGATAAGACTGGACTTATACATGAGGAATTGAAATGCTGGAGGTATTAAAAAAAAAAGAGTATAGGCACTTTGTTTACTAAATTTGACTCAGCAGTTCACTTCCAAGTCATCAGCTATTATACCTTCATTGAAAAAATTCTCATAATAACTTTTCAAAGCCTGTCTTTCTCTCTCTTTCTACCTTTCTATTCCTCACTCTTTTCCATTCAACCCCACCCCTGCCCCATTTTTTCCTGCAAAGGAAGGTTCACACTTCAGTCTCGTGATTGTAGAGAAGGTATTCTCTTTATATGGCATAATCATTCTGTATTTCAGGTGCAACTAAGAAAGTCATCAAATTTAATTAAGGGGCTTGCAGATCCTAAAGAATTGTGTTGTAGACTCTTATCCTAAAAGTGATTTATTAGTTGTCATTTAATACCCATAATTAGCTGGCTTGTGGGTCATTTATAGCTCATTTTTTCTTTGGTCAAATTCTGTGTACTATTCAGAAATGTTAGTGGCTGAAACAGTTTTCTTTAACATTGAGTAAAAGCAGCATTCCCTCCCTTTCCAAGTTATACTGTAACACCAGATGTACAGCAATCATTAACTACAGAAATCTTAACTGGGTTGGCTTTTCTAACCTGACAAGTGTAATGATTATTGGTATAAATTTGTCCAAAAGTGAGAGGTAGGGAGAGGGAGTTGCTACGTATAGATCCATCCCATTCAAAATGTGGTCCTTGAACCAGCAGCCTTGATATCACTTATTAGACATATAGAATCTCAAATCCCACCCCAGACCTTCTGAAACAGAACCTGCATTTTAACAAGCTCCCCAGGTGATTCTTGTACACATACCGGCTTGAGGAGCATTAATCTAAATTGCCTTACAAGAGAAGCAGCAGCCCACTCGGGTCCTTCCACAGCTTGATTTCTCTGGCTAATTGGCCCGGACTGCCACCCTGACCTAGCTCTCCCTGTTGTATATAAATCTGTTGCCTTTCATACTAGATGTGAGCCCATTTAATAGCTTGTGTCAGATAAAAGAAAAATGGACATTAGCCACCTAGAAATAGCATACTTCACATTGCCAGTGTGAAAATGGCCAAGGGAAGCGATAATGGCTGTGCTCATGGAACATTTATTCCTTAAAATGCACAGCAAACACACACATGGACACCAGCTTACAAAACACCACTGTCCCCCTCAGGCAAATATCTGCTGTCCAGGAGCTATAAGCCAAGTCGAATCCAAGAGCCTGTTGCCACCCGAGAACCTCTAACTTGGCCTCTTGATCGTAATCCCCCTTGACCTTCAGTTTGTCCTCTCCCAGGAGGGGTCACCAGGGAACACTGGGTCTCTTTCTGATTGGTCACCACCTGTGTGTGGGTGAGGGGAGCGTAAACTGTGCTCCCTGCCAGCACACATGGGTCCTTAATACGCACAGAGGTATGAAAGGCAGCCAGCTCTTTAGCCTCTGACCGTGTCAATGGGATCCAGGAAGAGTTAACCCTGTGGGTTAAGGGGAACTTTGGAGAGGGCACCGGGATGCTTCAGTTAAACTTGTATTCCCTACATTAGAGTATGTTGATGTTACGTATTCTTCCAGTGGTGTACTGGGGCCTCCTTGTCCTGGCTCATGAGAGTGGATTGTTCTGTTTTGTGGGCTAGCCGACTTCGTGTTGGTAGACTGAAACTGAGCATGAGGAGTATTTTCACCACAGAAATCGGTAAATGCTGCAAATCAACCTCCCCTCCTCCTCCCTGCTAGAGCTGGTTGGTAAGCTTATCAGCATGCCACTGCTTTGCCCCGAAAGGGAAGAGGTCCTCCTTTCACTGCCTCTGCCCCCGGCCCTGCCGCATTCCCAAACCAAGCTTCAGAGGGCTTGGCAGCGAGGGCAAGGATTTTATGAATTATCCGGCACATTATGTGTCTGATACTTACTGATTTAAAAATAGATTACGACCCATGTGGTAGGCAGAAAAATGCCCCCTCTCCTCCTCTTCCACATTCTAATCCCTGGAACCTAGGGAGATGTTCTGTCACATGGCAAAGGGGAGCTAAGTTTGCAGGTGGAATTAAGGTTGCTAATCAACTTACTTTCAAGTAGAGAGAGTGTATCCTGCATTATTCAGGTGGGTCCAGTGTTATCATAAGGGTCCTTAACTTGGAAGAGGGAGAGAGACGATTGAGAGCATGAAGAGATAGAGCAGTAGAAAGACAGTCTGCCATTGTTGGCTTGAAGCAGAGAAAAGCCATTGGATAAAAGAGACTAAACCTATGGGTAGGAGCTACAAAACCATAACTATGGTACCCCTAACTTCTACACTGAACAAATAGATGACTGACATCTTAGGATAGCAGAGCATGCAAACAGAAGATGTGATTCTGGAAATAGAGTCCTTATTGTAGGGGTAGAAAGAAGTAAAGACCCTGCCGTAGTCTTTGGAGGGGACTTATATTGCTAGCTACCTAAAAGCCTTGTGGACATAACAGCTGCTACTGGTACTGGAGTCTGCCAATTTCCCTCAACATCAATATATTATTTTAGCCCCGTTAGACCCGTTTTGGACTTCTGACCTCCAGAACTGTAAGATTATTAACAAATTTATGTTGTTTTAAGCTATTAAGTTCATGGTTGTTATAGCAGCAATAGAAAACTAATACAACTCATGTGGTTTTATAGTGTGTTAATTTCTCTTCCTGGAGATCTGTATGGCAGAGTAATAATTTGATTTTTTTCCAGACTTTCATAATGCCCACAAACTTAAAAAATAAAAATCTCCAATTCCATGTCAAAGACCCTCCCCTCCCTCCTGGATTCATCTTATTCTGCCTTTGATCCTCATATGTTTGAAATCATATTATATAGGGCTATATAGTTTACAAATTCTTTTATTAGATTCTCCCAACCTCTTAGGGTATTATAACCTCAGAAAGGGCAAGAAATCAGCTAGGGATCTGAGTGGCAAATGAAGCCTTTCCTTGTTCTTTCCAGTAAACTATAAAGTCATAAAGCTGATGAAGTTATTTGGAGCCCTGGAGGTCACGGTGTATTACGTAGACACTGAGAAGCATCATTAGTTCGTTTTAATGTTATAAAATGAAGTAGGAACTACTTTGTACCTACTTCATTTCCTATTAGCATAGAAAACAAGGTATGCATATTAGATGCAGAGATGCATCCATATACATGTTTTTTTAGGAAAATTAATTAATTTTTGGCTGCTTTGGGTCTTTGTTGCTGTGCGCAGGCTTTCTCTAGTTGCAGCGAGCGGGGCTACTCTTCATTGTGGTTTGCGGGCTTCTCATTGTGGTGACTTCTCTTGTTGTGGAGCATGGCTATAGGCACATGGGCTTCAGTAGCTGTGGCTCATGGGCTTAGTAGTTGTGGCTCTATAGCGCGGGCTCAGTAGTTGTGGTGCACGGGCTTAGTTGCTCCGTGGCATGTGGGATCTTCCCGGACCAGGGCTCGAATCCATGTCCCCTGCATTGGCAGGCGGATTCTTAACCACTGCACCACCAGGGAAGCCCCATATACATGTTTTTAAGAAATCACACTTGTTGCTTATTTCTAGGAAACAAGTACTAGCGAGGGCTAATGGTTTAGGAACGTTTTAAGAATAAAACTCAACATTAAGGAAATTATTTCAATATTGTTTTTATAAACTGGGAAAAGTTTCCATTTCTGAAAACTTTCAAGGAACAAAACAAAACTTTCAAGTATTTCCCAGAAATATGGTTCCTACATCATGTATTTCTTTGTGGATGAACTGGTGTGGGCATTAAGCCTCTGGTTGTTGGAATGCAGTAGGGTCCCATTAATTGACCCCATTAATACATACCATAATTTTGGGATGTTAATGGTATCTCTGAAATGCAGATGTAGTACTAAAAGGGTAAGCTAGGGCTTCCCTGGTGGTGCAGTGGTTGAGAGTCCGCCTGCCGATGCAGGGGACACGGGTTTGCGCCCCGGTCCAGGAAGATCCCACATGCCGCGGAGCGGCTGGGCCCGTGAGCCATGGCCGCTGAGCCTGCGCGTCTGGAGCCTGTGCTCCGCAACGGGAGAGGCCACAACAGTGAGAGGCCCACGTACCGCAAAAAAAAAAAAAAAAAAAAAAAAAGGGTAAGCTGTAAGCTTCTTTATGTTTCACTTTCCTTAGCTGTAAAATGGGTATAATAATATAATAATGGGACTGGTGGGATTAAAGGATACAATAGGTGCAAATCTCTTGGTACAATGGGTAGCGCTCAGTAAGCAGTGAAGAAGGGTGCCCTGACCTAATTGTACATGTGAAGAAGTGCCCTAATTCATTTGACTCTACTGTTATATCAACCTCTTGTGTGGAAGGCAGAGAGGATTTTTATTTTACACACGAATTGGATTGGTTTAATTTATTTCTAAATAAAATAAACCCACATGAACTGGGTTGCTGGAGAAAAAACACACTGGCTCTTCCTGTCACACGAAATTGCTGGGCTTCCCTCCCGGCTGGGTCTTTAACAATTCCTAGTGCACAGCACTTTCCTTTGCAGTCTAGGCTCATCTCTAATTACCGACATCTTCCTCCTTTCACATTCTTCTTAGTGTCACCTTTCGTTTTCAGCACATGACCTCATTTCCCACCTTCTAGTGAATAAAGACCACAAGGCTGGAAGTACCTATATTTTTCTGTTTCCTTACTCTTCCTTTGCTGTTTCTGCCCCCGTCTCATCTCAGCAGGAATAAGAAAGTGCTCTCCCTTCTTGCTATGATGGATTCTCCCACCCGTGCTTCCCATCCCATCTTTCCTCCATCTCCCCAGGAACGTTGCTGCTCCATCCGTTAACCCTCCTTTTCTCCTGTAGCTTTCTTTTTTTTGCGGTACGCGGGCCTCTCACTGTTGTGGTCTCTCCCGCTGCGGAGCACAGGCTCCAGACGCGCAGGCTCAGCGGCCATGGCTCACGGGCCATGTGGGATCTTCCCGGACCGGGGCACGAACCCGTGTCCCCTGCATCGGCAGGTGGACTCTCAACCACTGCGCCACCAGGGAAGCCCTCTCCTGTAGCTTTCTTGTTGTTTCTGTTTTTCTCTCTTGGGGTATAATCATACTGAAATCTCTCATCTTAAAAACAAAGTGTCAAAAAAAAAAACAAACCAAAAAAAAAAAAAACAAAGTGTCTCTCTTCTGGTTTGCTTTCAACTCCTCCCTCCCAAGCATCACAGCTCAGCTTCTTGAAAGCCTTTTCTACCACATTGGGTTCCTACATGCCAGTATGTAGACTGACACCTTATCAATCACCTGAACCAAAAAAAAAAAAAAAAAAAAAAAAATCTCTGTTTTAAACCAAGTTCCCCAGGTGATGCTGAGCTCAGCTAGCTTAGAAACTTACCTTCTTTGCGTCCTCGCCTTCACGTGTTTCTTGGTGGGCTGAGTTTGACTTCTGTCTCTAGTAATTCATTGGTATTTATCTAGCCAAGAATCACTAATGAGCTCTTAGTTGAAAAACCCAGTGGAGACTCTTCAGTTCCTAACTTATCTAAACTGTTTGCAATATTGTAACTATTTAAATAGTATTTTGTCCTTCAAATTCTACCCCTCTGGATTTCGTCCGGATCCTTTTCGTCTGCTTGTTTTTCTGCTATTGATGTTCTATCCAGGTCCCATCCATTCATCTTCTCTCATTTCCCTGTGCCTATGCCACCATATTCTTAGGTGGAAGCCCCCGCATTTCCACGTCTGTGGATTTCGCTTGTGCTGATGATTTCTGAAATCCACATCTCCAGACCATATTCTTGAATCCCAGAACCATATATTTTACTGTATGCTTGATAATCCTTTCTAGATGTGCCACAGTGTATCTCAAATCCAGTAGGTTCAAAACTGACCTCATATTCATTCTGATGCTCTTAAATGATAGTCACCAGTAATCTTCCCCCCTTTTTTGACTCATTCTATATTAATATAGCCTACCTCCTACTGTTTCTTTTTACTCTCTTATTTCTGTCTCCCACGTTTTTCTAGAATTTGTCCTTTCTTTTCTGTCCCTGTTGTCTTAATTTGGGACTCATAATTTATGGCCTGGATTACCGTGAGAAGCACACCATTGGTTTTTATATTTGTGGTCCTTTCTGCGGCTTCTCCTTCGTGTTGCTTTCAGGGTGAGCAGCTTACTATCCTGCTTAAAATAACATAATGGCTCATCATTGCCTTTAATGAAGTCCAGACTCCTTTACTTGGCATATGAATTTCTTTATAATTGCCTCTTCCTACTTTCTCAACCTTGTCCTCCACGCATCTCACTACATACCCCTTTGAATTTATCCACAAGCTTCTTGGGGTTTCCTGAACTGGCATATTCTCTTGTGCCTTTCTCTATTGAAAATATTGTATGTTATAGGAATGCCCTTTTCCTATTCAGGGCCACTACTATCCCATCATTGCCTTTGTGCAAATTAGAAACAGATTCTTCATCCAGGCAGGCAGTTCTGTGGGTGCTCAGATTGGTGACAGATGGTACTTTTGTGAGAAATAGAAGAAGACACCTCTGCTGTGATGAAACACCCCATGCTGGGATGCAAGCCTTGGTAAGCTGAATGCTGCCTCTATTTCAGCCTTTTTAACCTCTCTGCTAGGCCTCTGGGCAGTAAGAAACCATACAGTGGAGTGCAGTAGCCTTGCTCCCATCACCTCCTTTTCCTCCTGGAAAGTTCTTGCTTAAGATCGGTCTCTATCTAGAATTTCTACCTCTCATTAGACCCATGGTTCTTATCCTTTTATTTGGTCATCAGCCCCTAGGGAAATCTGAAGAAAGCTATGGACTCACACTCCATAAAAATGAGCATACTCCTATCAGACAGTTTATTCATGAACCCGAGGTTAGAAGCCATATTCCAAATGTTATTCAAATTTTGGCTAACCTTAACCCTAACCCTAACCCAGGATGGGGTCTCCCCACACAGAAGGCACTGAATGAATGTCTGTGGAACTGTTGAAAGCATTTCCCCATTGCCCACTTCTGTGCTTTTTCTTTGTATTCATATTACATACTTGCAAACCTCTATTCCCTAATATATTTTACACTCTGCCATCATGGCTTTCTTGTCTGTGTTCCCAGCTAGCTTCTGAAATTTTCCAGAGTAGGCACTGCTCTGCTTTTCTTCCCAGCATCTAACAGAACATAGTACTGAGCATATAATAGGCATTTGATAAATGTTTGTCGAATACGTGAGATTCAGTGACATTAAATGATTTGTTTAGGGTCACTCAGTGATGGTGGACCTAGAATTCATTCCATATTTTTTCTTCTGGGCCTCTTGTTCTTAGATCTTTTATATTATGTATTTGTATATGTATAAGTATGGTTGGGTGATTCCTTAACTCACTGTTAAATGGAAAGAAATAAGTAGTCTGACTAAATCTAAGTATTTGGATTAGTGTATTAAAACAGCTACCACAGTGGTAGGTATGGAATACTTAAATACACCAGTATTTTGCAAAATACTTCTCCATCAACTCTTGAGGGATAAACAGACCTTTGTTGGATAGAATTTAGCTACTGAGGAACTTTTTTGTAAGTTGAGGCCAATGATGATCTATTAGTGAAGAGACGAAAATCCATGTTCCAATTTCTGACCTTGCTAAAGGAACCCAGCCCTGGTCTCTAAATGCTTGTGTGATTTTCTCACTGTTCTCTAAGTAGCATTCCTAATCCTGGTTTAATCAATACCTACTGCTTGCTTGCCTGCTGTCTTTTACCTCCCGGCCCCCTTTTCTTCCCCCAGAGATGTGGGGAACTCATCACAATTGACTACTTTTGGTCTCATGAGTCAGGATTTTTTTCTAGATTGAGATCACGTTTGTTCAGTTGTACAACTTTCTGTTAGTTTGCTTCTTACAACTGTGATTCATTAATAATCCAATTGCCTTGTATTATAATTGAATTACAATTGAATTGTATTACAGTTCTCTTTGGATTGTAGTAAATTTCCTTTATGTTTTTTCTGAAACTGAAATCATCCATTTTACCTTTCAAAATGGGATGAGTAAATAGTTCTGTGTGAATGAAGACTTTCATGGAAATGAACAATATGAACAGTTTTTTCCTCTCTTTGGAAGATGGAGCTAAACTTACGTTAGAGTTTGGAAGTGACGATTTCTATTATTTCCCTTTTCACAGGTCTTCCTAAGGGACAAGTCCATTTTTTTTTTTTTAAAGCAAATAATCCAGCTGCTTGACTTCTCCCTTGGATTCAATGAAAACTTCAAGTCTCTCCTGTGTTGTAGAACTTGTTTCAACTCCCCATCAAATTTGTTGTCTAGGAAGTCTACTTGTTTTTCATAGGCAAATTAAAAAAAATGCAAGTTGTATCATAGTAAAAAAACACAAGTGTTTCTGGGTTATTAAGTTGGATTAAAATATGCCAGAGCCATGGTGACAGGAATATCAAATGTGAAGTTCTTTAGACTCTCCAAACAACTAATTTAAAAAATGAGAGGATTCTTCTATTCAAGTAGATGGCGTTTCTTGGACATTTGCTGTTCAGTCTCTCAACAGCTTTAAGTATCTCATTCTAAGTCAGAAGGGAATTGAATTGGCTTATTGAAAATCTTTTCCTGAATGCTTTATTGTAATGTGGAGATATATATGTAGTATCAACTATTTAACCATTTATATATATATATATATATATATATACACATATATATATACATATTTTGTATCATCTATTTAATCATTTATTATAATTTTAATTTAACATGATTGGTGTGGAAATTTCATGTTTTCCTTAGAACATTTTGAAAACACTGCTTAAGATATAAATGTTGCTATCATCTGAACTAAGGTAAAAATGTGAAATACTGATTCTGTGATTATACCAATCAAGTTGGGAGAGGGGAGCCATGGAAAGAACTTGGAGCCCCTGGCTTTCAGTGTAGGGCACATGGGTTGTGAGAGGGTTATCACCTTGGAAGCCCTGATAGGTACCATATTGGACTACTGAGGCCACTTGAGCCTAAAGATTTTGGACCTTGGGTAACTTTAACATCATGATTCTGCTTAAAGCTTTCCTAATAGATTACATTTTGATACTTGAAATTTCAGAGCAATAAACTAGAGGAGAAAGAGAGACTTCAAGAAAACCTCAGAAGAGAAGCTTTTAGAGAACATCAGCAATGGTAAGTTTATATTTTCAGAACTTTGTACCTTTTATAGACATATTCATTGTGCTTTTAAATTCTAGGTGATAGTAAGTAACTATTCAAAACATCTGGTGTTGGATTGTTGACTATTAATTATGTAATTGAACTCTAGAAGTGAGGTTCTAAGTTTGGAGATATCTATACTCATTAAAGTATTCTTTAATAGTCAACAGATTAGAAAGAATACTGCCAAATTTGAGAAATTCCCCATTCTAAATAACTTGGAGGGCTTGCTTTTTGGTGATCCAGGTTACTTTTGATTATGAAGACTTCCAAAACACCAATATAAGGAAGATGTTGTTTGAAAGAAGTACGCAAGCAGAATCTAAACTAACTAGGGATTTACCTAATGGACTGAGGACTTATATTGTTGTAAACAAGAATTGAGAAATAATTTCACAATTATCAGCAAAGCTCCCAATTGGTGGTCATACATCAAGGTACTTTTTCCAGTATGACTTGTGAATTACAGCAGCTAACATGTATAGGGCAACTATTATGTGCTTTATAATGTAGATAATCTACTCTCTTATACAAGCTTTAAAGATAAGTTTGTGTTCAGCTCTAAGTAGCTAGGTTACTTGCACACTGCTTAAAAGAATAGACAAAGCCAAAGAACCATATTTCTTTCCCTAGGTTAATTCCAAATATGGTAGAATTAAAACCAAGCAGATTTGGGTTCAAAATCCTAGCTCCACTCTCCAGCTGTGACGTTGGACAAACTACTAAACCTCTTTAAAGCTTAGTTTTTCTAAAAAAAATTAGGGTTGGTAATATCTCTCCCATCGGCCATTTGTAAGGATTAAATAAAGTATCTTATATAGGGCTTCCCTGGTTGTGCAGTGGTTAAGAATCCACCTGCCAATGCAGGGTACATGGGTTTGAGCCCTGGTCCGGGAAGATACCACATGCCGTGGAGCAACTAAGCCTGTGCGCCACAACTACTGAGCCTGTGCTCTAGAGCCCGCGAGCCACGATTACTGAGCCCGCATGCCGCAACTACTGAAGCCTGCGGCCCTAGAGCCCGTGCTCTGCAACAAGAGAAGCCACTACCATGAGAAGCCCATGTACCGCAACGAAGACCCAACGCAGCCAAAAATAAATATAAATAAAATAAATAAATTTATTTTAAAAATCTTATAAAGGGCTTCCCTGGTGGCGCAGTGGTTGGGAGTCCGCCTGCCGATGCAGGGGACACGGGTTTGTGCCCCGGTCCGGGAGGGTCCCGCATGCTGCGGAGCGGCTGGGCCCGTGACCCATGGCTGCTGGGCCTGCGCGTCCGGAGCCTGTGCTCCGCAACGGGAGAGGCCACAGCGGTGAGAGGCCTGTGTACCACAAAAAAAAAAAAAAAAAAAAAATCTTATAAAAAATTTATTTAAAAAAATGGTATATAAGTGACTGAATTTCATGGGGACTTGATATGTAACTTCTTACAGAGGTTCTTGTTGAATGGGATTGGACAGCTTATTTTCTAGAGACTGTTTAGAGATTTCTGGTTCCACCAGAACTAGTCATTGGTCTCCCACTTTCTGATGGACTGTACTGACTGCCTCCTCTTATCTATTCCCGTCGTTACACCTCATTTGTAGAATTTAAGATCATTTTAATGTTGGGGTGAGCATATGTGACACCCTAAAGTGTGTCCCTCCTCCAAGTACAGCATCCTCTGGTTTTCTCATTCTGCTGAGATTCTCCTGCCTCTACTGTAAGCAACAGCTCCTTGCTTTAAGACTCAGAGGTTGGAATGTAAAAGAAGTTTCTCAGCACTTCACTTTGCCCATTAGCAAGTTGGGTACCTGGCCTCCACTACCCAGACCAGGAAAAGAGTGGGAGATAGAATGGGGTTGGGTGGAAATGCTAATGAATGATGTTATCTTTCCCCACTTTTGTTCTAAGGCAGACATGGGGGTAAGGAAGCTGGTGTGAAGCTAAACACCAGGAGAAGTTGGCTGTCTTAGAGAGAGATACAGGGCGGCAGGCAATAGATTAAGGGTTAAGGTATTATTGCCTCACCCTTCTTTGGTAGAGAATGGATGAGAGTTGATTTCTCGGCCAATCAGAGGAGTTGAATGCCCCCAGATGCCATGGGGGCATTTGTAGTCTGGAGACACAATAAGAACAGATGTATTTATCTTGTGGCATCCTTGTTTACACTGGAAAAGGGAAGACCTGCTTACCAATGAGGGGTCTCAGGTACAGGACTGGGAAGTGGAACAAGTCCATCCTCTGGGGAGTTTTAAACATGATAAAGTGAAGGATGAGAGATTCTTGGAGTTTTAAAGGATGTGGGAGATTGTGTCATCAAACCTTTTTTTTCTAGTCCTCCAGCTTTTTGAGTCTGTGTTTTACTGAATACTAGAGATCATCCTTTTTCTGTAAAGAAAGAAGAGTTCTACCCTCAGGCACCTCACACACTATCAGTGGAGCTGAATTCAATTACACGCACATTTCACTCTTGATCTTTCTTCTGCTTATCATAAAAGTCCCAGTTAACCAAGAAAAAGAGAAGTTGGCTAAAAATGAGAAGTATCTCAAATTGATTGTTAAAGCCTATTGAGAAACACAAGAAGAAGTATATGTGTGTGTTTTTTAAATGTATTTTGTTTTGAAGTACTTTTGATATTAAAAGACCAATAGCTAATGAAATAAATGACCATTATATAGCTAGAAATATGAAAGAAACTTCTAGTATAAGATGGATCCTTATAACAAGCCTTTATCATATTTTCTTAGAATCAATTTATGGTGGAAGAATTGTATAGGAGAGCTATTAGAAATTTTTTTTAACATCTTTATTGGAGTATAATTGCTTTACAATGGTGGTTAGTTTCTGCTGTATAACATTTAATTTTTATTTATTTATTTATTTTCGGCTGCGTTGGGTCTCTGTTGCTGCGTGCAGGCTTTCCCTAGTTGCAGCAAGCAGGAGCTACTCTTCATTGCGGTGCGCGGGCTTCTCATTGTGGTGGCTTCTCTTGTTGTGGAGCACGGGTTCTAGGCTCGCGGGCTCAGTAGTTGTGGCTCGCGGGCTCTAGAGTGCAGGCTCAGTAGTTGTGGCTCATGGGCTTAGTTGCTCCGCAGCATGTGGGATCTTCCTGGACCAGGGCTCAAACCCGTGTCCCCTGCATTGGCAGGCAGATTCTTAACCACTGTGCCACCAGGGAGGTCCGAGAGCTCTTAGAATTTTAACAGCACAAAGTTTTCACTAGACCAACCTGGCTGTTCCCTATTCCATCCCCTTCACCAAAAAATTAGATTCTCCTGAAGCTGTCAAACTAAGGATCACAGAATAGAAACACAAATGAGGAATTCTTTCAATGCTGTGATATGTGTGTTTCAAATAGCAGACTAGGAGTGGTGTTCTTTGTTTTGTTTTGCTTTCTGTAGAGAAGGGCAACCATGGACTTGAGCAGACTGTAAATCCAAGTTGCTGGAGAAAAAGCTCATGATATCATCCTGGGGCACCACCATGAGAATCTTAATGTATTCTTTCTTACCACCTTGTTCCTGACTTCATTCATTTGCTTCTGATTATTTTTAGTGTTGTCAATTATTTAGCTAACAGGCAGAAAACTAGGCTTTTATTGACATCCAGAGGGACTCTCCTGAGTGTAATAGTGAAAGCAGTTTATTGAATGCCTGTGGGGTTGCTTTCTAATTGTACGCATTAATCTGCCCAAGCAAGCTGGCTGAAAATACACAAGCAGATTGCATGTGCAGATGGAGCACACGGGATGGTTTTTATGAAAAAACCTCTGGAATGTACTTCTGCAGTACTGTCTTTTCCTTAAAAATCAAATGACTGTGACTATTTCAATTGGCGGCTGAGAACAGACCAGATTAATGGTGCATTAAGTCTGCTACTCTGGCTGGGGACAGACTCGAATTTCACAGTGTAGAGTTAGTTCTAGGATTCTTTTTTTTTTTTTTTTTTTTTTGCGGTACGCGGGCTTCCCACTGCCGTGGCCTCTCCCGTTGCGGAGCACAGGCTCCGAGACCATGGCTCACAGGCCCAGCCGCTCTGCGGCACGCGGGATCTTCCCGGACTGGGGCACGAACCCATGTCCCCTGCATTGGCAGGCGGACTCTCAACCACTGCGCCACCAGGGAAGCCCAGTTCTAGGATTCTTGAGCATGAAGGTGAAGGGTAGAAATAGGCTTCTAACCTTGGCATAGTTTTCACCATTATTTTACTCTGTCATTCTTTACTACTTATAAAAATACAAATGTGATTTTTCAGGATGGCTTTTTTAATTAGTCAATATTGCTGGTAGATTTGAGGATTTGAAGTAACAGTTAATAAACCTTTGTGTGTGTGTGTGTGTTTTGTTATAATCAAAGAAAGGATGTTGTGATTTAGGTTATTTAAATTTCAGCATTTGAAATTTAAATGGTAATTTATTTTGAGTCATAGTCATCTTTCTCACCATGTGGTTTTTGGATGGATGTCGAGACAGATTTGAATTTTGAGCCCATGTAATGAGTTATGGGGGTTAGGGTAAGATGTGAATCAGATGCATTTTGGGTACAGGTGTTAGGAAAAACAATGTTCTCTTAAGGATTTGCTGGAGAGGTGAGAATTGGGTATATTTTAAGCATTTACAATTTTAACTCATATCTAATAATCATTTAATCTAATAGATTGTACATTTGTATAGTTTTAAAAATATACAAAGTGCTTGGCTCTTTTAAATGTTATTTCAAAGTAATAAGCTGCTGTATTATTGAGAACCTATGGAGTGTCAGCAGTGTTAGGCATATATACATTTTTTCATTCAACGTTTAGATCAACCCTGTTAGGGATATATCATCTTCATTTTACAGGTGGAGGGTTGAGTAATTCAAAGTCACAGATATATTGAGCAATGCAGCCAAATCTTGGTCTTGAGATTTGGAGGACCAGGGATAATGAGTAATTCACAGGTGTGCTGTACTCACAAGGTCAGGATTATCAGGCTAGGGTGGGGGTGATAAGCCCTGTAGCTACACGGGGGGCCTGTGGAGAAGACTATAGAATAGGCCTGTGGAGAAGACTATAGAGTACGTCAGTTCAGAGATAAAGACTTGGGCAAAACTGACTTCTGATTCTTCCAAGGAAGATCTAAATTTTGCCTGCAAGAAGCAAAAGAAAAACTGAGGAAGTATGTCTGCTTTCTCTGATTTTCCTCACACCCGAAGGACATCCTTTCCCAGGTCCGACACTGGATTAATTCCACAGTTAAGCTTCCTGTAGGGTACATGGGCTTTTGTGAGCTCTCCTGGCTGGACTGTACTCCTAGGTACCAATATTTCCAGGGGAGAAGAGCTCAGTTCTTAAAACCTTGGCTGAAAAAGCCCTTGGAACCAAGCTCATTCCAAAGTAGGACCTTCTTATTTCTAAATTGCCAAGCACGACCATGAGCTCAGCCTGCCGATGGTAATGTTGGGAAGTTTTCTTCATTTCCGCCATTGGAACCACGCGTCTCTTTAATTTCCATTTGAATGATAGTGCGATTAGTTCCTAGGAGGCACATCTTCATCTGTTTTAATTTCCTAGAGCGGAGGATCCAGGCAGGTCTGCTGAATATGCACGCTTAGGTTCCAAGTTTGTCTTCTAATATGCTCACTAAACTTCTAATGCCCTTCGTGGGAGCTTCCAAAAGACACTTAAGGGCTAAACTGATCCCTTATCCATATGGTAGGCTTAAATCCAACCTCACGTTTTATAATCCCAGTAAGGTGAACTGAAAGTCATCCTATTCGTAACTTTCTATCTTATGCTAATGAAGTGAACTTACAGGTACAAAAATCCTCTATTTGTTCAGAATGAGACTGAACAGTTTATCAGGAATCTGAGAGAATCCCTGTCTACTGAATGTTAAATCATGTTGATGGTTAAAATTTCTAGCCACTATCAATTCTTCCTGCAGATGTCCTGTGAATGTTAACTCATTTTCATTCCCACTGCCACTACCTTCATATAGGTATTTATCACATGCCACTTGCATTATGGCTTCTGTCTCCCAGTCATCCTCTGAGTTACTGGAATGGCTTTCTTACTCTCTTTGCCAACAGTCACTTTTCTCGATTGTCTTATATGTTTGTCAGATTTCATTTTCTACAGCACAGCTTTTGTCATGTCACTATCCTATTCCAAAAGCCTTGATTACTTCCCATTGCTTATGAAGTAAATTCCAAATTCTCTAGCCGCACGATGGGGGAATTGTGAGCCGCCTTAGTAAGATGTCAGAAAGGACTGATTGGGTTTGGGCCTCTGTCGGGTTGATTTCGGGAGAGGGTTTGAGGAAGCAGGGTTTTGTTCTGGGTTGGTTGTTATCAGGAAGCAGGGGTAATAGTGATTATGTATCAGGTATCTTTTTTTTTTGCGGTACGCGGCCTCTCACTGCTGTGGCCTCTCCCGTTGCGGAGCACAGGCTCCGGACGCGCAGGCTCAGCGGCCATGGCTCACGGGCCCAGCCACTCCACGGCATGTGGGATCTTCCCAGACCGGGGCACGAACCCATGTCCCCTGCAAAGGCAGGCGGACTTTCAACCACTGCGCCACCAGGGAAGCCCTCTTTTTTTTTTTAACTTTTTTTTATATTGGAGTACAGTTGATTAACAATGTTGTGTTAGTTTCCGATGTACAGCAAAGTAGGTATCAGGTATCTTAATCTTATTTAAAAGGAGGGAAGATACTTTTAATTAATTAATACTGTACTTGATAAATAAGCAGTAGTCACTCCTATTAGCCAAAATGTTGGGGTGTTTGGTCACTTTTGTGGTTTAGACAAGATTCATGTATCTTTCTTTGTTCAGATATATCATGGAGTGGTCTTTTTTTTCATGATTCATCACCATCATAAAGTGACCTCCTCTGATATTGATATTGTGTGAAATTACTTTCAATAGGAGAACACCAAGACTTAGCTGTGAATGCCAGGGCAGCTCCTGGATGTCAGGAACAGCTTCTGTCTTTTTCAGGATGTAGTTAATAGTTGGTTAAAGATAAAAGTTGACTGGTGCTTTACAAAATAGTTTCACTTAAGTATCTCATCACTGGAACCTGGTACCATCAATGCTCCTCTTGGGAGGGTAGATCTAGGATCAGACTGCCTGCCTGGTCTCAAACTTTAACCTCTCTCCTAACATTGAGCCTAGGTTTCCTCATATATAGCATGGGGTGGGGCTAATATTTGCTAACTTGAAGATTAATCAGTATAACCCATGTAAGAAATCTAGCATAGTGCTTGGAGGGAGAAGGTAGAGTATAAAGGAACTCCAAACAAGGATAGCAGAGGAAGAAGTAAGAGAGAGGGACCAGCTGACTCCGGCCTTTATCCCCAAGGGTAGAGCCTAAGAACTTTTGGACACACGAAAAGACCCTGGGGCCTGGAAAGTGCTCCTGGTAAATGTACTATACCTGGGGGAATATGTGCCCCCCCTCCCCCCCGCCATCCTGGAGACAAGCTGCCTGCACAGCCAGCCAACTTTATCACTTTTGTGTGAGTTCTAAGATCTTTACTGAAAAAAACTGCCACAAAATAAACTCCGGTCAAACAAATAAGGAATCCAAGAAAGAGGAAGATGTAAGATATCAGAACAATTATGAATAAAGAAGACAATGACATTTATAGCCAAATATATGATTAGCTTTTTTCTTTTTCTTTTTTATTATTAAGAATCAACATGATGAAATTAAAATCATGGAGGATTTCAGTGCTATGGAAGAGGCACAAGGGAGAGAGAAGGATAGGAAGTAAAACAATTATTATTTCTTTTGCACGAGTGAATGCTAGTGAATTCCAGATATTGATAGAAAAAAATAAGTAATTATGTGTTTATTATATGTTTAATTGTATTGTATGTACAAATAGGATATATAACAAAAACGTAAGAAGAAAAAAATCAAATGAAAAATTGATAATTACAACAAAAGGCAGAAAAGAGGGTGGAAGTTTTATAAGCAACAAGACAGCAATCACAAAAAAGGTATATAGGCTAAATTTCCTTATTTAAAAAAAAGTTCCTGGATTGCAGAAAAAAAAAAAAAAGCAAAAATCTAGCTATATGCTACTCTAAGAGATATCTATAAAACAAAAGAGTTGGAAAACAAAGGCATGGAACATATATCCATAAATGCTAGTAAAAGAAGGCAGATGTAGCAATATTAATATGAGACAAAATTGAATGCAAGATGAAAAGCATTCAACAGGATAAAGAATATTTTATGCACATAAAATATGTAATCCCAAAGATAATGTGAACTGTAAATATCAATATAGATTTGAAATATATGAAACAAAAACTGCTGAAGTCTGTAATATAGATTATGGATTTGTCAAATTTTCCCTTTATTCTCCGTAGAAATTAATAGGTCATCATGTGAACCAAAAAACTTCATAAGGAATAGAGGATATGAATAACAATGACTTGGCACGATAACATAGACATAGTTACAAAGTGTTGTACCTAGTTTATGAAAATACCTATTCTTTACAAATATGACTTAACTACCATTGGCCATGACTAAGGCCTCAAAGACTCTCAGTAAGTTCCAAAAATACCCCCAAATCCTATAAAGCCACTATTCCTAAGAAAAATGTAATAAAATTAGAAATTAAGCAATAAGAAATTTTAAAGTCTATCCACTTAAAAATTTTTTTCTAATTACCTTTTTAAAGGATTGTTAGGTTACCATCTGTCACCACACTAGACTTAATGCACTGATCATTTCATAATGTATAAAAATATCAGGTCACTATGTTTTATATCTGAAACTAATATAATATTGTGTGTTAATTATTCAATTAAAAAATAAAAAAATTAAAGATTCAGGTTCCCTGGGAGGATGGGGGGAGACTATTAGGATAAAAAATTTTGAAACCAAAACTGAAATTACAAATTACTTTGGGATAAGAGAATATAAATTTTCAAGTATTCCACGTTAAAATCCATGGAATATGACTACAAAATTATTTAGAAGATGCAGAAGTTTAAAAGCTTTTAGAAAAAATGGAAATAAAATAACTAAGCATTTTACTAAGATAAGATTATAGCCATAAAATAAATACAAATAGAAGGGAGGAAGAAATAAAGGGGAAAAAGTGATGAAGTTGAATAGAAAAATTTGTCATCACTAAATTAAACCAAAAACTAGGTTTATTTGGAAAATTCTGGTAAAATAGATAAACTTTTGACTTGTCTGAGTAAGGAATAAGGAAGAACTCCAAGGATAAGAAAGGAAGTATAACCAAAATTCGAGAAGAGAAATACTATGTCCTACTTCTGTTAATTTTTTTTAACCCAGATTTCCTCATTTATTTCCTAGGAAAATATATGCTATTAGACTAGAAACCTGAATAGAATAAAAACTTTAAATGGAAGGGAAAATGTAGTTTGATCTCACCTAAAAAAGACAATAGGCCCAGTTGTTTTGAAAACAGAAGAAGGTAACTTTCTCAGTAAAGTCTGGAACAGGATAAGAAGGGCATTTGCTATTTACCACTGATACTGATTTTTAGATAGAAAATTAGAGAGAGTTTCTATTTCTAACAAAGAAAGAATTTAAATATTGGAAAGGAAGAGATATAAGTGCCTCTGATTGCTCACCTAAAACCTCTCAAGGAAATCAACTAAAAAATTATTAGAACTGATACAAATAGTTTGACTATCATGAATGAATCTAAAATCAATATGCAAACACTTCTGTCTTTGCACCATCAGACACACCATCAAAAGCTCATTATAAAATATAATTGAAAGAAAAATTTCATTTACAATAATCATCCACACTGTAAAAGAGGTGAGTGTAAGCCTAATAGACCTATACATAAAATAAAATACCTAAAATAAAATGAAAATATTAAATGTAGATCATCTATTTACTATAGAAGGGGAAAAAATCAACATTGTAAAGATAATTCCACTCTTATTTATATATAAATTAAACAAGACCTTTTGTGAAATTTGCTAAAACATTTTTAAAGAGAAAATATGAAAAAAAAAAAGACAAACCTGAAAAACTGAAGGGACAGGGAGAAGCTTGTACCAGGTATCGTATACAACATAGGTATGGTAGTAATAACAAAGTGTTACTGGCATTGTAATAAATAAACTTAGTGAATGGGAGAGAGTCTACAAATAGACCCATGGGTATATGGGAATTTAGTATTTAGGACTTTAGCTATTGATAAAGGTATTTGTTCAATCAGTGTCAAAAGGACAGATAATTTGACAAATTGTACTAATTCAGCACAATTAGAATGTAATGAAAAATGCTTTTATAATTTTGTGGTAAAACTCCTTTCTACGCTATATACACAACTTAGAAGCCATAAGAAAAAAAATACGGATTTGACTACAGAAAAAAACCTATGATAGATGACGTAATGAACTACGTTACAAGTAAGTGATAGTCTAGGAGAAACTATTTGCCTCAAAAATAATGCGCAAAGGCTTAATTTCACAAAGAAGCCTTACAAATTAATAAGAAAAAGGCAACTCTAGAAAAATTGGCAAAGGGCTTGAAACAAATAGTTAAAAGAGAAGAAATATAAATAAATGAAATATTCAGCTTCACTAATCAGAGAAACAATATTTTAATTTATTACACTGGTAAAAATATAAATGTATTGATAATACCTCACATTAGGAAATGTGCTTTCATTTATTCAACAATATGTACCTGGTATGTGTCAAGCACTATACTAGGTTAGTAAGTTCCTGGTACGTACTGTGAATATCACTGAGTCGTGCTCCTGTTGCCCTCCCTCCATCTAGGCCCACTTCACTCATTTATATCACTGTCTGCACCATGCAGTCATTGGCATTTGTGCGTCAGCTGACAGGAGGTGAGAAAAGAAAAAACTGCCCCATTCACTCCCAGCAAGATGAAAAGAACCAGGGAGATATTTGTCACTGGTATTTTTTCAGTGAGGGTACCTTTTAAATTATGACTAGCTTTAAAATCGGTAGTTTAACATTTTTATTAGTATGTTCTTTTTTTTTTTGATGTGGACTATTTTTTAAAAAAATCTTTATTGAATTTGTTACAATATTCCTTCTGTTTTATGTTTTGGTTTTTTTGGCCGCAAGGCATGTGGGATCTTAGCTCCCCGACTAAGGATTGAACCCATACCCCCTGCATTGGAAGGCAAAGTCTTAACCACTGGACCGCCAGGGAAAGTCCCTATTAGTGTGTTCTTATGTGTCTTGTCATGGTGCAAAGTTGGCGGTTACCTGGTGGGTAACCAGGTAGAGGAAGGTGCGTAGCACCTTGTAGCCCTGGGGTGTGATTAGTGGCAGTAGCCTGATTCACAAGCTCCTACAGATCTAAGTGAATGTTTTTAAGCGTATTCTTTTTTAAAATCCTTGCTGTTTATCTATTTTATATATGGTACTGTGCGTCTGTTAATCCCATACTCCCAATTTATCCCTCTCCGCGCTTCCCCTTTGGTAACCAAAAGTTTGTTTTTCATGTAAACTGATTCTTCCATGAACGTTAGAAACCCTAGTTGTCTTTTCTAACTATTTTTTTTAAAAAGCCTTGTAGGAATTATCTTTGCATTTCTGTCTCCTATTTAAATGAGTCAACAGACACACATTTCACTCTCTGTGGCCTTTCCCGTATATTTTATCCTTTCAAAAAAGTCAAAAACTTTTTGATTGATGAATCTCCATTAACATTAATATTCCATCATATTGCAATATAACCAGCCATATCCCTTTCCTTCCCTGACTTTCTCACCCTCAGTTTCTCCTTCCAAACCCCTACCTGTCCTCAAACTACTGGGATAAATGAGTACACGTTTTTATACTCTGGGCCTAGGCCTGATACCAAGACAGCTTAAGGGTGGGTTCCTCCCCTTTCCCACATTCTCCTCCCCTGACTAAGGTTCTGAAATAACTAAGATGCCTAGTTTAATCCTTGAGAATTCTATTCTTCTACTCTTCCTCAGCTCTTCTTGGCCTCTTCTTATGTACTACTTGTGGAACTGATGACCTAAATGGAGAGAGAATTCTCTTGTATATATAAATTTATGTTGTATTACTAGGGTTGGCTAATTGCTGTGATCAACAGACCTCAAAATAAATAGTTGCTTGAGCATTATTATTATTTTTTTCTCATGTAAGACATGGGTGAACAGGTTTGAGAGGAGACCCCCTCCACTCAGATATTCAGGCACCGAAAACTGTTAGCAGTGCTACCACCTTCAATACACAAACGACTTCCAACTTTGTGCTGGGTTTGCCTCTATCCAGACAGCCAGAAGGAGGAGGAAAATGTATGGAGGTGCATGCGTAGGAAACTTATTATGAGTTCATCCTGGAAGTGGTGTGTATCACTTCCTCATTCCATTGGTCAAAACTCAACCACATGGCCAGCCTTAGCAGTAAGGGAGGCTAGGAAATGTAGTCAGGTTGTGTGACTAGAAGAGGAGAACTTCCATTCTGATGGATATTTAGCAGTCTCTGCTACAATGGGATTATGTCCAGGTGATGCTACGCTGAAGAGACATTTTAGGATAAGCCATAGGCATCACCCTAAGAACAAGTGTCATAAGGTGGAGATGAGTTAAGTAGATCTTCAAAACCAGTCTGTTATTGGTGGTCCATCCTCAGTTGTTCTATGGAGAATAAAGGAAGGGATCCTGTATTTATGCCTGGGTCAAAGTGATAAAGTGGGAGAGGATCACCCCCCTCAGTAGGTGGCAGAGTCACAGTGGTGACAAAGAAAGAACCCCCATGAAAAGGTGACTCAGTGCTAGAGTCCAGGGTTCTTAGTTTTGTTGGATTTCCCGTCCAGTAGATCTTCCTCCTTTTGCCCCTCAAGGAGGTTCATATATTTTGTTTTTATTAAATACGACCATAATTACCTACAGGAATTCCAGTCCAGTTCAGCCAATGTGTGGAATTTACAGTATTGATAGTAGAAAAATGCCATTTAGCATGGTAGCTTGGAACTTGTCTTGTTTGTATAGTTAATCACTTGGGAGTTATCCACCATTCTTCACAGGCCCCTACTTGTATGCCTCTGACAGTCCTGTGGCCCTGTCATTATGATTGTGGCATGAGTGGGGCAGTGATCGTTGGCACAAAGGCCATGCCTGGTGGTTAGCAACCCAGCCAGCTTAGTGCTTGGCATTGGCAGGTAAGAAGCAACTGTTGGAACACAATGCAGGGCTGCCAGCCTACTTGGTCTGAAGCTCCTTATCTGCTTATTATCATGGTGCTTCTTTTTCACTGCTTTCTCCCGTGGTCTGCTCTCAGCTAAGGATATTCAGAAATCTTAACCAAACTTCTGGCAATACTCTTCTTTTTGCACTTTTGACTGATGGCTTCATAAAGCCCCAGACAACGGGGCAGCTTCCAGCCTCTGCGACTTCATTAGTCTCCTTGTCTATTCTGGGCAAGATAAGCAATCCTAGACAAATGGAAAACCTGCTTGTCTCAGCTGCCGAAGCCTTGTGTTTCTCAGGGTTATGTTTGTCACTTAACTTTCAGCTCTTCCTTTCCCAGCTCAAGCTTCTGACCTTGTTCAAGTGCCGTGTTCTACCTAAGTAATTATTTGAAGTGATGTTGGCATCTCTTTAACTTCTAATTCCTTTCTGATTCCCCCCCTGCTCACTGGATACCATTTATTTTTACCGGACCATTTGTGTCTCCTTTGATGCCCATGCCCTAAATGCTTGATAAATTGGATCTTAGCATCAGCCTAAAGTATTAGCAGGAAGCAGAGGGATGACAAAGAAGGAAGCAGAAGGGGAGCAGGGTGCAAGGGTCTGGTGCAGTGTAAGTCTGGCCTTGCTGAGCTATTTGATTGTGAATATGGAGTAAGGGGATCAAAATCCCACAAATTACATGGGGAAAGGACAAAGGAACAGAAATTCATCACTGGTAAGCAGAATGGGGCAGTTGTTACAGTAAGGACTGGGAAACAATTCCAATATTCATGCTTGACATACATGAGGGGAGGAACTGGGATGATGGGGTGGATTTTTAAGGAAAAAGCAACTTATTAAGACAGGATTCGTCTAGGTCCATCTATCACAGTCTCTTAGAGCTAAAAAGAGATGCCAGAAATACAGACCAGAACTGGCAGCACTTCTTACCTTCCGTGGAAGGTACAAACCAAGTATAAAGGTGTGTGTGTGTGTGTGTGTGTGTGTGTGTGTATGTGTGTGTGTGTGTAGGCAGAGGGTCCATTTCTGCTTTCAGAATTCCAAAGGGGTCCAGGACTCATAAATGGTTAAGAGTTATGGGTTAGCAGCTCTGTGTATGCTGAGAGTAGTCAAAGCACGAGGGCAGTGAGATGACTAGGAGAGAGACCCCTGGAGGGTGAAGGGCCTAATATGACACCAGTGTGGAGTGAGGTGTTGTAGGGGAGGGATATTCCACAGCCCTACAGTGAAGTCTGAGTGTCACGCTTTAAATGTTCAGATAGGAAATTAGGGCCCCATACTGTGGAATCTGAGAGGACATTTATCTCCATGTCAAAGTACACGAAGCAGAAAAAAATGAAATCATAGGTTCATACTCCACAAACCTAGTTTTACATTTTTCAAACGATGAATGCAGCCTTGCAATAGCATTTTGTTTTGATTTTCTACTCTACCGTGTCCGCAAACTCACCTTTTGTTCTACCTAGGACACTTTTAGTCATCCCCCAATAAAAGTCTAGGCTAGTACCCAAAGGCACAGTAAATAATGATAGTTCTACTTTGATGAAGGCACTAACACCTATTTGGGTTGCGCTAGCAAAACTGCTGAGTTCTTGAGAAGATTCGACACACAGTCGCCACACAGAGGTACCCGTCCAGTGGCTGTTTGTGACCCACAATCTTCAGCTTGGGTAAGTGGAACGTCATTCAGGGTGTCATCTGGCACTTTGTAAAGTGGATGAAGATTAAGGCCAGAGAGTGACCTGTACAGCATAGAATTTTGGAAGTAAAGGCAGGTGATCTGAGCTGAAACTTTGACCTCAACTATTGTCTCAGCTGTAAGACAATGCTTGTACTTGTTGCCAACATTATGGACTGAGCATCAGCCTCTGAAAAACCTTTGATCTCACCCAGTCATCCGTCCATCTATCCATCCCTCAAATTTTTATGTTTATATAAGGTCTACCAAGCACATACAGTTTCTGCCTGGAAGGACCTTAGTCAAGTGGAGGAGAGAACCAGGTATAAAGCAGAGTGGTGAGTGTAGAGCGTGTAGCAGTTGGAAAGCTGAAGCCTAAAAGATGAGTCAGAAGAGAGTCATTCCAGGTGTCAGAAATTAGAAGCGAGATTAAGGTATAATGGCAAGAAAAAGCATGGCTGTGTTGGGGATGAGTTTTGTGTAGCCACAGTCTAGAAGGGCAAGCCAGAAGGCTGCAGAAGAAATCAGTAGCCATGAGGAGAGTTTCTCATTTGTGGCAGTCTGGGATGGTTCATTGTGTGGGCTGTCTTGGGTAGTGCAGGATTTGTAGCATACCTGACCCCGGGTACAAGATGCTATCAGCAACTCCCGGACACTGAGGTTCCAGAGATGCCCCACACAGGAAGCTCATGGTGCTTCTGGTAGAACACCACTGCAGACATGTATATGCCACATTGGAAAACTTGAACCTCATTCTGTCAGTACTGAAGGTACTGAACAGTTTTCAACAGGAAAGCCTCAAGGTCAGATTTGCATTTTCGCTGGATCACTGGTAACCAGGTGAAGGATGGGTCTGAAGTAATAGAGAGGTCTCTGAGGCTTCTATATTAGCCTCGGCAAGCAATGATGAAGACTTGAAGTAAGGTGGTGGGTGAGAGGATGGAGATGAGAGTGCAGGTCAGAGAACCACTTAGGAGGTGAACGAGGCAGGGCTTGGTTACTGACTGACCAACTGGGGGCAAGGAAGTAGTGTCATTAAGGATGACCATTGGAAAGCCTTGTAGTTGAAAGAAAAGATTGGTTTAAGTTTTAAAAAGTCTTAGCTTTTCAGGGTTTGGGCAGGTAAATGAGAGGTTGTTAGAGACATCTGATCTTCCTCTCCACCCAGCGCCTTTTCTCTTTAGTGACCACATTTTAAAATGTCAGGAAGACATTAGGACACTCCTTGGGAAAAAGTCATTCTCCTCTTACCTACAAACCTCTAAATGCTGCTTCTTTTTTCCGTGCTTCTAAGGCGGTGTTCCAAAGTCCAAATTTACTAGTGTGGGCTCCACAAGTCACATCAAATCCATCATCCCTCTCCCCTCATTGCAGGGCGCTGGAGAAAGGAATTGAGAAGCTGTAGGCAGTAGAATTAAACCCCGTGTAGAGACGCTCCATGACATCTGTCTGGATAGCCTTTTCATGATGGGGGAGGGGAGGGAAAGCAGGAGTTGGCTAGCTTTACCACCTGGGTGTTTGGCTGGCAGGATGGTCTTGATTTCTGTTTGAGGGCTTCTTGAATTCTGTGGTCGAAACACCTGTGTGCTTGCTCTATTGATTTTGGCTCGTTTCTTCAATTTAACAAGATCATCCTGGAATTTTAATAGTGTCTTCCAAGGCATTAGTAATCTCTCCCAGAGCTGCATTTTCTGTGGATTGATTAGTGCCTTAGTCATAAGATCCTCAGAGCTATTAATAGGAAATATGGAGCAGTATTGGCTCCTTACCAGCAGCATTCAAGAGCTGCTCCCGTTTTGACACCAAACTATTAATAATTTGTGGGTGTTCAATATATTTAACTGACTTTTTTACCCACATTGTATTCTTCTCATACTGTCTAATCCATATGCATAGAAGTCCTCAGAGAATGCACTGCAGACCCATTTCTTAATGCTTTAGGAAAATCAAGTATGTACATGACACTTCTGCGAAGTTAAAAGAAGACACCTGCAGTTTGCCTTAACTGTGGTCAGTGCACAGAAGGTGAGCACTGCATGGTCTCCATCTAGGTGGGGCGTGAGGAGCCGCACTGTCTCAAGTGTTTTTAAACACAATTTAAATTTTACTATATAATGCAACTTTCCTGAGAAAATTGTTCTTCTTACACTTATTTAAATGTGGGGCTGCCATGGCAGACGGGAATTTAATAAATGCCATATGACGATGTCAGTGAAAAAGACAAGAAGAAGATTCCTGTGGGTGTCACACAGGAGAACTTCAGACAAGAAGAACTTACAGTGTCCACTCACACATGGATGGATATAGTTCTCTGTACTGGGGGTGGGTGTGGAAGCAGAAGTACCAGCATCATCATACCCTCCCCAGTCCTGATCACTGAATGTTTCCAGCTGTACAATTAATGTACAACCCGTCTCTGGTTTGCTTCCCCCTGCCTCTTCTACAGGGACTAGTAATTTTTAAAAAACCTCATCCTGTTCTTCCACTGCCCAGTGGCTCCCTATATCTTCAGGGATCAAGTCAAAATGCCTTAGCTTAAGCACAAAGCCCCCTCTGCCCTCTGTCTTCCTGTGCCTCCATTCTCCCCGACCTCCCACAACTCACCTCTCTGCGGTCCTGCAGTCTAGGTCTCTGCTGCTCCAAGTGTGCTCCAGGGACCAGCAGTATAAGCATCACCTGGGAGCTCCAGACCTGAATCAGCCTGCATTTTTTTTTCAAAAATTCACCAATTTTTTTAAATCAATTTTTATTTATTTTTGCTGTGTTGGGTCTTCATTTCTGTGCTACGGCTTTCTCTAGTTGTGGCAAGTGGGGGCCACTCTTCATCGCGGGCCTCTCACTATCGCGGCCTCTCTTGTTGCGGAGCACAGGCTCCAGATGCGCAGGCTCAGTAGTTGTGGCTCACGGGCCTAGTTGCTCCGCGGCATGTGGGATCTTCCCAGACCAGGGCTCGAACCCATGTCCCCTGCATTGGCAGGCAGATTCCCAACCACTGCGCCACCAGGGAAGCCCTAGCCTGCATTTTAACACGGTCCACGGGTGATTTGTGTGCACCTTAATGTTTGAGGAGCGCTGCTCTCTAATTCCCGCCTGTCTGGCCATATCCTCTCACTTCCACTACTCTGAACACTCAGTGCAGTTTGCTTTAATTTTTTACCCATGTGTCACGTGACCTTTAAAAAGTCAACACTGAAAGGCATACGTCCCTTGCATCCCTTCAATGCTACCTCCATTTCAATTCTTTAAACTCCTTGTATTTTCCATTGCTGCTGTAATGATTTTTTTGCCAATTTAGTGGCTTAAAACAACACACATGTATTCTCTCATAGTTCTGGAGGTCAGAAGTCAGACATGAGGATGAAGGGACTGAGGTCAGGGTGTCAGCAGGGCTGGTTCCTTCTGGAGGCTCGAGGGGAAATCAGTTCCTTGCCTCTTGCAGCGTCTCTGCGCTGCCACCATTCTTTGGCTCCTTGGCACGTGGATGACTTTAATCTTGACGTTTCATCCTCACCTCACCTTCTCTCCACACTTTGACCTTCTCGCCTTCCTCTCATAATGACCACTGCGATTATATTGGTTCCACCTGGATCACACAGGCCCATATCCCGATCTCCAGATCCTCAATTTCTGCAGAGTCCCTTTTGCCATATAAAGTATAACATTGACAACTTCCAGGGACTGGGACGCGGACATCTTTGGGGGGCCACTATTCATCCCGCCACGTTCCCTTAGCTGTGTCTTTTGTTATTTGGCTCTAAATATCTGTTAACGTGTATATTGCTATCTCTTGATTAATCAGTGTTAGATCTTATTCATTTCTTTCCCCCATTCTCCCAATATAATCATTCAGTATTTCAAGGCTTTCCTTTATTATGACTCTGAAAATATTTTCTCACTGCCAAGCCAGTTATACTCTACATTTTTTTCCTTTCAAAACTTTGAAAAAATTTCATTTTATTTTTGCATTTTCTTAGTTTCCTTTGAACATCTGACGGCCTTCCTTTAGCTTTTGTGACTGTTCTACAAAGTGCCTCTTGATGAAAATTTCCACACAATTTTCCACTTTGTGCCTGTCAGATAACTTGTCAATTTTGGGTTTCTTTCCCTTCTGGAAATGTCCGTCCTCTCTTCCTCCTCCCTCCTGACTTAACCTGTGCTGGTTGTTCTTTTAAGCCTCCTACACAGCTGTGGTTCTGCGACTCTCCTTTCACGGAATGATTCCCAACCTCATCTACACATTGGAATCACCGGGGGCGGGGGGGGCTTTAAAGTTCCCTGATGCCTGGGTCAGAACCCCCTGAGCTCCTGCCGTATTGTGGTCTGGGCTTCAGGCTTTTAAAGCTCCCCAGGTAACTCTACCCTGCAGCCAAGGATGAGAGTCACGGCTGTAACATCATCTGGGGAGTTGCTCGTGTTGCTGTTCTGTGTTGGGTTCCCTGATTCCTGGTTCTCTATTTTTTAAATTTATTTCTCTGTTTTGGTGGAGCATATTATTTAGTAGCTTGCCAAGAGAAGATGTCTGTTCAAGCCCTTGCATGTCTGAAACTGTCTTTATTCAGCCCTCACACTTAGCTTGCAATTTTCTGTTAAGTATTTCAAATTGCAAATAATTTTCCTTTAGCGTTTTGAAGGCATTGCTGGTCTAACTTTGAGTTATTTGTTCCTGAGAAACCCAAGGCCATCTGAATTTCAGTTCTTATATGAGGCCTTTTCTGTGCTTCCCCTGGAAATAATTTAATACCTCCTTTTTTCTGATATTCTGTAATTTCATATTGTGCCTTAGTGGGATGGTCATTTTTATTCATTTTAAGTCTGGAAACTTATCTCTAGTTTTAGATGATTTTCTTGTGTTATTTCTTTGACTTATTTCCCTTCATTTTCTCTTTATGGGATTCTTATTATTCAAATCTTAGGCCTCCTTGATTTATCTTCTTTTTTGTAAAAATTTTTTCTCCTCTAATTTACCTTTGACTACTTTTTTCCCCTTACTTCCTGGCATATTGAGCTAGAAAAAACCCCAGTCCTTTCTCTCCTGAGTGTCTCCTTTACTCCTGCCCCACTGACACACACACAACACTTCTGAGGCCAGGTGTGTGTGGTGTTTTCCCCACCAAGCAGTCCTGCAACACCAGGTGGGTGTCCTACCGTTCAACTCAGTTCTGACACTCTCTGCCTGGTGATAGCGTCAGATTCCACAGGGTAAGGACTCAGTCCCACGAGACTGCTCCCCACTTCAGTTGCCAGTTGCAAGTGGTAGGTCCCCAGGGTACCCACAACTTCTGTCCAACTTGGCCACAAATCACAAGTTCCCACAACCTGCACCTGGGGTTTACTTAATTTACTAGAGCCACTCACAGAACTCACACTACTATATACTTACTTATGTTTACCAGTTTATTAAGGGGTGGATACAGATGAACAGCCAGATGAAGAGATACATAGAGTGAGGTCAGGGAGGGTCTCGAGTGCAGGAACTTCTGTCCCTGTGGCGTTGGGGTCTGGTCACCCTCCTGGTATATGGATATGTTCACCTACCTGACAGTACCCTGAACCCCCATGCCTCTGGGACTTTATGGAGGCTTCCTCATGTAGGCATGATCAATTATTAATTCCATTTCCAGCTCCTTTTTCCTCTCTGGAGGATGGGGGTTTGAGACTGAAAATTACAAACATCTAATCATGGCTCAGTCTTTCTGGTGACCAGCCCCCGTGCAGGAGTCATCCAGGAGCCCACATGGAGTTGCCTCAGTAGAACAAAAGATGCTCATTATGCTTTAACCACTTAGGAAATTAGGATTTTAAGGAGCCCTGAGTCAGGGATGGGGTCAGAGACGAAATATTAGAACAAGAGATGCTCCTAAAGCTCTTACCATTTAGGAAATTACAAAGGTTTTAGGACCTCTATGCCAGGAACTTGGGGCAGATATATGTGTGTATATATATATAATCATTCGTCTCATTAATCTTTTTGTCTGGCTTCCACACTAGGCTATAAGCACTTGAGGTCTGGGGTCATGTCTGACCACAGTGCTTGTGCATAGGAGGCTGAAATATTGCTTATTGAATTAATATATTAGAAGCATAGCTTGTGGGGGAGGATGACTAAAAGTGTATATTTTAGCTGAATAACAAAAAATTTATTATTAATATGTTAAATCAATATTTTATGATAGAAAAATAATGTGAATATGACATAGAAATTTCTGGGACTTAGAATTAAGAAAAATAGTGATCAAAAGTTTTTTCCCCCTATTTTTGAACAGAAACTTCCTGTCCTGCCCAGGGATCACAGCAAGCATTAGGACTGCAAGTAACTTTGAACTCTTTGTAGTTGAGATGCCATGTGACTTCCTAGTTTCTGTGGCCTTTTCATTGACACTTTATGTGTCTAACCATTTTCTTTTCTGACTCAAAAACTAGGACCCATATTTTGATAAAAGAACAGCAAAGTGGTTAACTTTAAAAGAAAGGTGTACAAATAGGTTCCTCAATAAAGTCATCATATCTGCTTTAACTATCTTACTCCTCCTTTTAGTCCCTTGAATATAAGATGTGCCCCCGGCCCCCTTCCCACCTTTCAGATCTTGTGTGGGATATTTGTGATAAAAACTAGCCTTCTCTAATATAAAAAGAAGGGGCCATTGGAGAATGACTCCCCCTCCTTTATATCTTATCACAGTCCCCTTGTTTTCAGAATATGGATACAACAAAGTCCTAGGATATGTGTGCCTGTCTAATGTAGCAGGGTTTGGATATATGTGGGCTTTCTGAACACATCTGGAGCTCCACCTTCCTAATGGGTAGTGCTATAGCTGATACAATTCAGAGAGCCTCTCTCCCTTTCTGGCAAGTGCTTCTTATTATTTGATGGAATATGGGTTTTATAGTGACAGAAATGGGGGAATGAATTAAGAAGTGCTTGAGAAAAATTATGGCAAGAGAAAAGGGGGGATCAGGCTACATAAACTTTATGGATTATTAGTCCAAAGAACTAGGCCTGAAATATGTCACCTGCTGCCATGATGCTGCTGGTAGTTTTATGAGAACAATGGATTTCCTGCGCATTAGCTTATCAGGCTGGCCTCTCTGCCTTACAGAGGGTGGGCTACAAATCAATGTGAGGGAGAGAAAGTGACATGAACAGATAGGATACTTGAAATCTCATAAATTCCAGCACACGTGGTCTCTGCGCCCATGGGGGGAACACTGACGTGGAGGGTCACTGGGACTGAAGGACATCTTAACCGTGTGTGCTGGCTCTTCCGAGGTTCCCCCTTGAGGTCCTAATTCAGCCAGAAATGATGGCTCCTGTGCTCCTGAACAGGCTTTGCTTCCCCTCTCAGGAAGAGAAGTGAACTTCAGGTACAGATTAGGGACGCAAAGACCTAGAGAGAAAGGCATCTCTGGGATTACATGGTATCAATCAGCAGCTGACACGCTCTTTAACGGGATAGCGTTAATAAGCAGTAGACACGTCAGTGCTTCTGTAGTCAGTGTCACCATTGCTTGCCTCTGATATTTAACAGCTAGTTGGAATATTCTTGAAAAATATATTTAGCTTTCCTCTGATTCAAATCCTTCTCATTAGAAAGAATAAACTATGTTGATTATCTCTGAGGGGATATTTTTAAAGTTTAATGAAACAAACATTTAGATCATCCTTTAAAATGTGCTGGATGACTGTGCTTATACTCACCTTCTTTTTGTATATCCCAAGGGGCATCTGCAGACATATGCATAAATCACTCAGTAAGCAACTGTATGTGGAGAGCTTACTACATGCTTAGTATGAGGTTAATTTGTTAGAACCAGACCCATGATAGGCAAACCAGTACACTGTTGTGATGCTTTTTACCCATGATTTTTTTTTTCCTATACCATTACAGGCCAGAAGACAGGCTTATATGGATTCTATAAGGGAAGGAACTAAAAAATTGCAAAAGATGAAGGACGAACATAGCCAGAAGGTATTCAAAGACCCAATTAGCCACTGCTAATTATTTGCTTGGGGTACTAGATAATTTTGAAGGGTTTCGGAACAGAAATTCTTACATACATGAAAATTCCGAAAAAAAAAAAAACCCACAGGTGTTAAAAATGGTGAGATGTGAATGTGTTTTAAGAGTATGGTGGTGCGGTGGCTCCTTCTGGTCAAAACTCTCGTGATACTTAGCCTCATAGGGGCTACAGTGTGTCTGCTGTAGTTGGAGCCAGCATCTCATGGAGAGGATGATAGAACACTTGGGAACTTACGATCTACAAAACATAACCAATGCCACTGCCATTTTTTAAACCAAAGATATATGATATTGCAAATAGTGTCCAGAGACTACTATAATGCATAACAAACAAAGCAGGCATACAAAATCATGAAACTGGCTTAAATGTTCATCTAAAAATATACATAGAATGAAAAGTAAGGATACTCTACACGTATACACATATGTGAGGCATTCCAAACAAAACATAAAATTCCAAATAAAGCGAGCAAGAGAAATCAGTGAAATGAATACAGAACCTCCTAAGAAAAGTACTTCAAGGGTAATCCTTATTAGAATATGAAATTTCTGGCATGTAACTAAAAACAGTGTTGTGACTTGATGGTCATACCTGCCTTGATACGTAGGCTCAGTGGTGCCAGAGGCTCCTCAACAAGGGCTGGGAGTGATGGGGAAGATGGGAGTCAGCTCCAAGGGGCCACTTCATTCCAGGTCCTTTAAAAGAGCAAAATAAATTATTCAGCCAGTTGAAGACCATTATATTCCCCATCATTTTTATTTTCCAGCTTTTTTCTTGCTGTGTTTATGGTGATATCCTGTCATTTCTTCCAGAATATCTTTTTTTAAAAAATAAATTTATTTATTTTTTTATTTTTGGCTGTGCTGGGTCTTTGTTGCTGTGCACGGGCTTTCTCTAGTTGTGGTGAGTGGGGGCTACTCTTCATTGCGGTGCGCGGGCTTCTCATTGTGGTGGCTTCTCTTGTTGTGGAGCACAGGCTTTAGGTGCGCGGGCTTCAGTAGTTGTGGCACATGGGCTCAGTAATTGTGGCTTGCGGGCTCCAGAGCACAGGCTCAGTAGTTGTGGCACACGAGCTTAGCTGCTCCATGGCATGTGGGATCTTCCCGGGCCAGGGATCGAACCCGTGTCCCCTATATTGGCACGTGGATTCTTAACCATGGTGGCACCAGGGAAGCCCTCTTCAGAATGTCTCTTAAATCTGTTTCTTCAATTATACAATTAACAGAATTCTAACTCCCATTCTGAGTTCCTCGATTTCGTTTAATTTGTTTTTTTTTTATGTCTTTGTTGCAGAAGGTAACTTATTATAGCAATTGTGGGTGGAAATCATATTACAAAATATGTACTAATTGTCGTTGCTCTAATTTGACCCTTTTTTTTTTTTTTTTTTGCCGTACGCGGGCCTCTCTCTGTTGCGGCCTCTCCCATTGCGGAGCATAGGCTCCGGACGCGCAGGCTCAGCGGCCATGGCTCACGGGCCCAGCTGCTCCGCGGCATGTGGGATCTTCCCAGACCGGGGCTCGATCCCGTGTCCCCTGCATCAGCAGGCGGACTCTCAACCACTGCGCCACCAGGGAAGCCCAATTTGACCCTTTTGAGTGCTACCCTCCTCCCAAAAGTGGCCAACTTCTTACTCTTTCATAATTTCATCCAGCATATGATATAAATGACTGTGTCGCTGAGCTGTATTGTGCATAGTACGTAGTAATTAAATTGTTGAAAGAAATAATGTAAGTTGCCAATTTAATTATTAAGCTACTATATAAACAATAAAGAAACCATGAAACATTTTTATCCCTTGGTGTTTAACAATTTTTTTTTCTTCTGACAAAGGCCTCATATTGAAATCCACAATTAAAGAAGCAATGTTATAGTAAGATTCTAGTAATTAGCATGTGGAAACTAAATCTGGTATACACTCATGTTGTATTTTCAGTAATGTCTGTTAAATCACATGAAGTGTTTCTGTGATCTTTTAATTTATTCCTAGGTCCTGAGGGACTTAGATACCGAGGGGAGTGTTGTGAAATCATTGTAGATACGATTTACTTTAAAATAACTTTTAGTGAGTTTTAAATAGTATTTTATAAAGTTTGGTGTATATATTCAGAATGTGAAAACCATTAAAAGTAGAACATTTTATAAAGAGAATGCTCAACAGATTAGAAAATCAGATCTGGGATTTAATTTTCAGGTTGAGTAGTTACTTGAGACAGTGAAAATTAAGCTTTTTATTTCTTAATCTTGTTTTTCTTCTGGAGTTAGACAAATATTGATACATACCTATTTTCTGGTTATTGATTAAACATTTTTTTTACATAAATTATTTCCCTTTACTTACTGAAGCTTTCAGTAAAATGAAGTGCGAGCGTATAGATAATTCATCACTAGGGACTTCAATAAGGGTAGAATATATAAGGATATTTACCTTGGTTTTGCTTCTCTCCCTTTTTGCTCAGTCTGTCATTGTTGGAAAATGTCCCCTGGAGGCATTTCCTGGCTGGTAGAGTCTGTTACTCCTTATCACTTCAATGGTTTACCTTAAGACAACGAGAAGAATCATGTTTATGGTAGGAAGATACAGAAAATAACACATTCGAATAAACCTACCTAGGGAAACAAAAGACCTGTATGCAGAAAACTATAAGACACTGATGAAAGAAATTAAAGATGATACCAACAGATGGAGAGATATATACCATGTTCTTGGATTGGAAGAATCAATATTGTGAAAATGACTGTACTACCAAAAGCAATCTACAGATTCAATGCAATCCGTATCAAATTACCAATGGCATTTTTTACAGAACTAGAACAAAAATCTTAAAATTTGTATGGAGACACATAAGATCCCAAATAGCCAAAGCAGTCTTGAGGGAAAAAAACGGAGCTGGAGGAATCAGACTCCCTGACTTCAGACTATACTGCAAAGCTACAGTAATCAAGACAATATGCTACTGGCACAAAAACAGAAATATGGATCAATGGAACAAGATAGAAAGCCCAGAGATAAACCCACGCACCTGTGGTCAACTAATCTATGACAAAGGAGGCAAGGATATACAATGGAGAAAAGACAGTCTCTTCAATAAGTGGTGCTGGGAAAACTGGACAGCTACATATAAAAGAATGAAGTTAGAACACTCCCTAACACCATACACAAAAATAAACTTAAAATGGGTTAAAAACCTAAATGTAAGACCAGACACTATCAAACTCTTAGAGGAAAACACAGGCAGAACACTCTATGACATAAATCACAGCAAGATCTTTTCTGATCCACATCCTAGATTAATGGAAATAAAAGCAAAAATAAACAAATGGGACCTAATGAAACTTCAGAGCTTTTGCACAGCAAAGGAAACCATAAATAAGACGAAAAGACAATCTTCAGAATGGGAGAAAATATTTGGAAATGAATCAATGGACAAAGGATTAATTTCCAAAATATATAAACAGCTCATGCAGCTCAATATTAAAAAAAAAAAAACTCAATCCAAAAATGGGCAGAAGACCTAAATAGACACTTCTCCAAAGAAGACATACAGATGGCCAAGAAGCACATGAAAAGCTGCTCAACATCACTAATTATTAGAGAAATGCAAATCAAAACTACAGTGAGGTATCACACCAGTTAGAATGGGCATCATCAGAAAATCTACAAACAACAAATGCTGGAGAGGGTGTGGAGGAAAGGGAACCCTCTTGCACTGTTGGTGGGCATATAAATTGATACAGCCACTATGGAGAACAGTACGGAGGTTCCTTAAAAAAGTAAAAACAGAATTACCATATGATCCAGCAATCCTACTACTGGGCGTATACCCAGAGAAAACAATAATTCAAAAAGACACATGCACCCCAGTGTTCACTGCAGCACTATGTACAACAGCCAGGTCATGGAAGCAACCTAAATGCCCATCGACAGATGAATGGATAAAGAAGATGTGGTACATATATACAATGGAATATTATGCAGCCATAAAAAGGAATGAAATTAGGTCATTTGTTGAGACGTGGATGGATCTAGAGACTGTCATACAGAGTGAAGTAAGTTAGAAAGAGAAAAGCAAATATCGTATATTAACGCATATATGTGGAACCTAGAAAAATGGTACAGATGAACCGGTTTGCAGGGCAGAAATAGAGACACAGATGTAGAGAACCAACGTATGGACACCAAGTGGGGAAAGCCGTGGGGGGGGGGTGGGCATGGTGGTGTGATGAATTGTGCAATTGGGATTGACATGTATACACAGATGTGTATAAAATTGATGACTAATAAGAACCTGCTGTATAAAAAGTAAATAAAACAAAATTCAAAAAAAAGAATCACGTTTATGGTAGGAAGATACAGAAAATAACACATTTGTATCATTGCATCTATTCATGTGTTTGTTCATTCCATTCATTCAACTAGTATTTATTGAACACCTACTGTGGAGTTGGAGAGTAGATTCTCTAGGTTAAGTTGAGGTGACAGCACATTGATCCTGCCCTGTATGTCCCTGACTTTCACATTCTTACATTACTCTGGTCTCTGGTGACAGTAGGTTCTTCCTTAAGTTTAACTTCTCAGTATTTTACATTTGATTCAATTCCCTCTTCTAGAAATTTAGTTACAATTCCTCTTCCAAACTATACCTTCAGTATATTCTTCTCCACTGACTACTACATTTTTTGTCAACAAACATGCTGACTCTTGCCATTGTAAATAAAGCAGCCAACCAACTCCTTCCTTGATTCTGCTATCCTCAGAGCTAACACCTTTTCTGCTTCTACCAAAACAAACAAACAAAAAGGACAAAGGTAATATTACTGTAATCATACCTTTATTGCCCACTTTGTCCTTAATGCTTTATGTTCTGGTTTATATTCATAAATGTTCTTACTGAAACTGCTCTCTAAAGGTAAAATCCCTTCAGAACATTCAATGCAGTGGTCTTTTTGCAATCCCTCTATCCCTGTAACTCTGACATTATTTAACACCATATAAAGCTTTCCTTTTCTGGCTTTTTTTTTTTTTTTTTTGGTACGCGGGCCTCTCACTGCTGTGGTCTCTCCCATTGCGGGGTACAGGCTCCGGATGCGCAAGATCAGCGGCCATGGCTCATGGGCCCAGCCGCTCCGTGGCACGTGGGATCTTCCCAGACCGGGGCACGAACCTGTGTCCCCTGCATCGGCAGGCAGACTCTCAACCACTGCGCCACCAGGGAAGCCCTTTTTTTTTTTTTCACTTTATTATTCTGGTTGATCTATCTCAGAGTAATCCATCCCAGTATTCATCCATCCATCCATCCTGTCAACAAACATGTATTGAGCTCCTATTATGTACTGAGCCTTCTGCAAGATGCTGGAGCTCCAATTAGAAACAGAATAGACAAGGTCCCTGCTCTCCTGAATTTTACTTTTTCATGGAGAAGATGGACAAAAGGAGACAAAAAACATTGCACTTTTGTTTTATAGTGATTAATCATTTGGTAGTAATTAATGCTATACAAGAAAAAATTGTGTGTTGTGATAACTTGAGTGGTGTATAAAATACTGTCGATTGCCTAATTCTCTCCTAAAACCTTGTTTTTTTCCTTCATGTATTCATCCTACTTACCATGGCCTGTGTTTCCAAGAAGTCAGAAGAAATCAGTCAAGGGATCCATTTGCAAATGGTCTAACTGATCATGGAAATTCTAGTCTCCTTAACTATGATTGGTTCAGCCATTGATATGGGAAGTAGTTCCAACCAATGAGACTTATGAGAAGCCTACCTTTTAGTACAGATTTTGATTAATATGTAATATACTACTCTTCCCATTTAGTGATTTTTAGCTTTATGTTTTTGGTCTTTTAATTTTGTCTGATTCTAATATATTTTTCTGCCATCCTTCTTGTTAGAATTTATGGGGCAATTTCTTTTTCCTTCACTTAACCCCTGTGTGTCACTTGGCTTAAATTAGATTTCTAGTGACAAAAATGGCTGATTTTCATTTTACCCAATTTCGTGGTCTCTTTTAATATATTCTCATTTATTGTGATTGCTAGTGTATTTGCACATATTCTTGCTACATAATTTACTTTTTTTCCCTAATATCTGTATCGGAGTATAATTACTTTACAGTGTTAGTTTCTGCTGTATAACAAAGTGAATCAGCTGTATGCATACGTATATCCCCATATCCCCTCCCTCTTGCGTCTCCTTCCCACCCTCCTTATCCCACCTCTCTAGGTGGTCGCAAAGCACTGAGCTGATCTCCCTGTGCTATGCAGCTGCTTCCCACTAGCTATTTTACATTTGGTAGTGTACATATGTCCATGCCACTCTCTCACTTCGTCTCAGCTTACCCTTCCCCCTCCCTGTGTCCTCAAGTCCATTCTCTACGTCTGTGTCTTTATTCCTGTCCTGCCCCTAGGTTCATCAGAACCATTTTTTTTTTTTTTAGATTCCATATATATGTGTTAGCATACGGTATTTGTTTTTCTCTTTCTGACTTACTTCACTCTGTATGACAGACTCTATGACTTCTTTATATGGCTGAGTAATATTCCATTATATATATGTGTGCCACACTTCTTTATCCATTCATCTGTCGATGGACTCTTAGGTTGCTTCCATGTCCTGGCTATTGTAAATAGTGATGCAGTGAACATTGTGGTACATGACTGTTTTTGAATTATGGTTTTCTCAGTGTATATGCCCAGTAGTGGGACTGCTGGGTCATATGGTAGTTCTATCTTTAGTTTATTAAGAAACCTTCATAATTTTCTCCATAGTGGCTGTATCAGTTTCCACGAAAGGTGCAAGAGGGTTCCCTTTCCTCCACACCCTCTCCAGCATTTATAGTTTGTAGATTTTTTGATGATGGCCATTCTCACCGGTGTGAGGTGATACCTCATTGTAGTTTTGATTTGCATTTCTCTAATGATTAGTGATGTTGAGCATCTTTTCATGAGTGAGTTGGCAATCTGTATATCTTCTGTGGAGAAATGTCTGTTTAGGTCTTCTGCCCATTTTTGGATTGGGTTGTTTGTTTTTTTGATACTGAGCTGCATGAGCTGTTTGTGTATTTTGGAGATTAATTCTTTGTCAGTTGCTTCGTTTGCAAATATTTTCTCCCATTCCGGGGATTGTCTTTTTGTCTTTTTTATGGTTTCCTTTGCTGTGCAAAAGCTTTGAAGTTTCGTTAGGTCCCATTTGTTTATATTTGTTTTTATTTCTATTTCTCTAGGAGGTGGGTCAAAAAGGATCTTGCTGTGATTTATGTCATAGAGTGTTTTGCCTATGTTTTCCTCTAAGAGTTTTATAGTGCCTGGCCTTACATTTATAGTGTTATAGTTTTATATATTTATAGTGTTATAGTGTTATAGTTTTATAGTGCCTGGCCTTACATTTATAGTTTTATAGTGCCTGGCCTTGCATCCCATAGGGTTTGGATCATCGTGTTTTCATTGTCATTTGTTTCTAGGTATTTTTGATTTCCTCTTTGATTTCTTCAGTGATCTCTTGGTTATTTAGTAGCGTATTGCTTGGCCTCCATGTGTTTGTACTTTTTACAATTTTTTTCCTGTAATTGATATCTAGTCTTATAGAGTTGTGGTCGGAAAAGTTACTTGACACGATTTCAATTTTCTTAAATTTAACAAGGCTTGATTTGTGACCCAAGATATGGTCTATCCTGGAGAATGTTCCATGAGCACTTGAGAAGAAAGTGTATTCTGTTGTTTTTGGATGGAATGTCCTATAAATATCAATTAAGTGCATCTTGTTTAATGTGTCATTTGAAGCTTGTGTTTCCTGTGTTTTTTTCATTTTGGATGATATGTCCATTGGCGAAAGTCGGGTGTTAAAGTCCCTTACTACGCTTGTGTTACTCTCGATTTCCCCTTCTATGGCTGTTAGCATCTGCCTTATGTATTGAGGTGGTCCCATGTTGGGTACATAAATATTTACAATTTTTCTATCTTCTTCTTGGATTGATCCGTTGTTCATTATGTAATGTCCCTGTTTGTCTCTTGTAATAGTCTTTATTTTAAAGTCTATTTTGTCTGATATGAGTATTGCTACTCCAACTTTCTTTTGATTTCCATTTGAATGGAATATCTTTTTCCATCCCCTCACTTTCAGTCTGTATGTGTCCCTGGGTCTGAAGTGGGTAGACAGCATATGTATGGGTCTTGTTTATGTATCCATTCAGCCAGTCTATGTCTTTTGGTTGGTGCTTTTAATCCATTTACATTTAAGGTCATTATCCATATGTATGTTCCTATTACCATTTTCTTAATTGCTTTGGGTTTGTTTTTGTACGTCTTTTCCTTCTCTTGTGTTTCTTGCCTAGAGAAGTTCCTTTAGCATTTGTTGTAAAGCTGGTTTGGTGGTGCTGAATTCTCTTAGCTTTTGCTTGTCTGTAAAGGTTTTAATATCTCTGTATAATCTGGATGAGATCCTTTCTGGGTAAGGTAATCTTGGTTGTTGGTTCTTCCCTTTCATCACTTTAAATATGTCCTGCCAGTCCCTTCTGGCTTGCAGAGTTTCTGCTGAAAGTTCAGCTGTTAAGCTTATGGGGATTCCCGTGTATGTTATTTGTTGCTTTTCCCTTGCTGCTTTTAACATTTTTTCTTTGTATTTAATTTTTGATAGTTTGATTAATATGTGTCTCAGTGTGTGTCTCTTTGGGTTTATCCTTATGGAACTCTCTGCGCTTCCTGAAATTGAGTATTTACTTTTCCACGTTGGGGAAGTTTTTGACTATAACTCTTCAAATATATTCTCAGACCCTTTCTTTTTGTCTTCTTCTTCTGGGACCCCTATAATTTGAATGTTGGTGTGTTTAATGTTGTCCCAGAGGTCTCTGAGACTGTCCTCAATTCTTTTCATTCTTTTTTTTTTTTAATTCTGCTGGAATTTATTTCCACCCTTTTATCTTCCAGGTCACTTATCCATTCTTCTGCCTCAGTTATTCTGTTATTGATTCCTTCTAGGGTATTTTTAATTTCAGTTATTGTGTTGTTCATCACTGTTTGTTTGCTTTTTAGTTCTTCTAGATCCTCATTAAATGTTTCTTATATTTTCTCCATTATGTTTCCGAGATTTGGATCATCTTTACTATCATTACTCTGAATTCTTTTTCAGGTAGCTTGTCTATTCGTCTTCATTTATTTGGTCTTGTAGGTTTTTACCTTGCTTTTTCTTCTGTAATGTATCATTTTGTCATTTCATTTTTTTTTCTTTTGATCGTTGATGCAGTATGCCTGTCTTTCTGGTTGTTTGGCCTGAGACGTCCAGCATTGGAGTTTGCAGGCAGTTGGATAGAGCTGGGTCTTGGTGCTGAGATGAGGACCTCCAGGAAGCCTCACTCTGGTGGATATTCCATGATTTCTGAGGTTCTCTGTTAGTCCAGCAATTTGGACTTGGAGCTCCCACCACAGGATCTTGGGCCCGACCTCAGGCCTGGGAACCAAGATCCTGCAAGCTTCATGGCATGGTAAAAAAAATAATAACAATAAGGAAGAAAGAAAGAAAAAAGGAGCAGTACAATATCAAAGAATTAAAATACAAAATAAAATTAGAAAGATAAAAAATATGTTAGGAAAAATAAAACTATAATTGAAACAACTGCAACAAGGTAAAATAAAACCACAACAGAAAAAAGAAAAAAAAAAAAAAACGGGGGAGGAAAAACACGCCAAAAGGAGAGCACAATAACAAAGTATAAAGAATTAAATAAAATTAGAGAAGTAAAAGATTTATTAGGAAAAATAAAAATATAAAAGAATCAACAACAATGAATCAACAAGGTAAAACAGAACCCCAATGTAAAAGAGGGAATAAAATAAAAGAAGCCTTGGCTATTGGTGTGGAGTTTAGCGGGGGTGGAACTTAGGCAGGGGTGCGGTTTAGGGTGGGGTGGGACCTAGGTAGGTGGGGCGTGACGTTTTAGCGGGGGGCAGGGCCTAGTCGGGGTGATGTTGAAGCATGGGGCAGGGCCTCTGCTTAGGACCTGCACGTAAGGGGAAAGGCCAGATGTCGAAAGGAGGGCCTCTGGAGTGTGGAGTTCCGGAGTTTGGAGGTAGGGCGCTGAGTGAGGTTGTGTGGGTGGGGTTTAGCCCCAGTGCATTGGAGGGGGTCTCAGAGGGGGTCTCCAGTTGTAGAGGTGGGGCCCTGGGTGGGGGTGTAGGGGTGGGGCTTGGGCTCTGCGGGGCAGGAGGGAGGCTCTGAGGGCAGAGGATTAGGCCTGGGAGCCCAACAGTCTTCCCGGTGACTAATGGATAGGGAAAGCACTGCCCCCATTCCCTTCTGTTCCTTCACGCCCCTCCCCTACCATGTCCCCCAGGGTCTCCCCGCCACTGCTGGATCCCTAACCATGGGTGGGTCCCGCTGGGTGCAGGAACTCCTCCTCTCCCCCTAACCACCCCTCAGGGGTGTTGGTCCTGGAGGTCCGGCCTTTACTTTTGCTCCCCCTTCCTTCCCTCAGGATCCATGCAGCTGGAGGAGGCATAGGTGGGCAGAGGATCAGGCCCAGGATCTCAGCAGGTTCCTGGGGGCCCAAATGGGCAGTGGAAACCTGGCCACACTCCCTTTTGATCCTCTGCCCTCCCAATGGTTCCCCAATTTGCCCCTTTGGGTGTGGGATGCCTTTCCCTCCCCCAGCCGCCCCTCAGGGCCACCAGTCCCATCCCACCTCCACTTCTCCTCCCCCTTCACTCCCCCCATGCCCCACATCCTACCCGGTTGCTGGGGGTTCCTCCCGTCCCCTTAGATGTCCGTGGTCCCCCACTGGTGCCTGGTAGGTGCCCTAGTTGTGAGGAGATGCGAATACTGCATCCTCCTAGTACGCCATCTTGACTCTGCCCCTCCTACATAATTTACTTTTTAACTACATTTTCTTTCATGCTTTCTGTTTTTTATTTTCTTGACTCAGAATTTTCTGTTCCATTTATTTATTTTTCCTCTTTTCTCTCCTCTCCTTTACTCCCCATCATAAGAAATTTCACAGTGTTTTTGTTTTAAATTTTGTATGACCTTTGGTTGGCCTATTTAAGCTCAAAATATAAATCTCACTCCAGTTCAGGGAAACTTCTATTTTCCTTTCACATTTCTTCCCCTGTATTGTCTCTTCTGTCCATTTCTGGGTTATGTATCAAGTGGCTTTCGGAAATTCTGTATCTGTTCTCTATCTCTCTTAGTTGTTTTTCTTATACTTCCTGTCTCTTTGGCCTTTTCCGTTGCATTCTGAAGGAAACCTTGAGCTAGGTCATCCTGTTCACTGCGTTACTTCATGAGTGTCCATTCTGCTTACTTGGCACATGCATCAAATCTGTTTATTTACCAAGGTTGCTGACTTACTTTTTCATAGCCACGTTGTTTTATAAGTGCAGTAGTCTTTCTGATCTCTTCATTGATGGTAATTATACAACCATTAAAATTTTCTATTTACTATTTTAGCAGTACTTTTTTTCCTTTCCATTTTAAGTTTTATCTCGTGTAGTTTTCTTTCTCGAATGTTTGGTGATTCTTGGTTATCTCCTCATGTTTCTTTGGGCACATGACCAAGTGAGATATACAGGAGCCTGTCTTCTGTGTGTGGCAGCCTCTTGTTCTCCTGAAGTCAGCAGGTACTGGGACATTGTCCTGTTTCTCTGAGCTCAGACACCCTTCCTCCATTCACTGTTACCCAAGGGGCCGTGTCAGTGCTTGCTGCTATGCACACAAGCATGGCAGGGGAAGAGCCCACTGCCAAGCTCATCTCAGTGTAATTCTCCAACTGGTCATCTTCATGAATGCCTCCCAGATCTCCTTCAGAAACACAGCTAACTCAACCCCGGTTTATCCTGCATGCTTGTTTCTCCATATAGCTTATTTTGTCTCCTTTCTACCTTCTAGGAATTCAAAATTTTTTTTCTGATAGGCTGAGTGCACTTACTGATTTTGCATGGTTATTGATTTTATATAGTCATTTGGAAAGTAAAAACAAACCAAAAAATGAGAACATACTTAAATTATTCAATGACAGAGAAAATTATCATAGAATACACTAGAAAAAGTGGTGAGAGCACTTTATGGGGAATGCATTCAAAGCTGTACCCTGAGATGCTCTACTCAGAGAAAGAAAAATCATAACTTTAAATCCAATCAGTACTCAAAACAGAAATGAATTAAGTATCCAGCCTAAGAATTTAGAACAAGAACAATAAACTATACTGAAGGAAGTAATTAAGAACAGAGATTAATAACAAAACATCAAGAAACAGCTGTTATAAAAATCCAACAGCTTGCTCTTTGATAAGGTCAACAAAATGAACAGATCTCTGGTAAGTCTAATGAAGAAAAGATTACACAACTGCATTTCTACTGTTTCTACACAACAGTAGAAATGAGTGGCTAGAACCACAGTTTTAGAAAAGATTAAGTTTATATTACTATATAATACTATGCTAATGAATATGTGGATTAAGTGAATGGTTTTATGAGAAAATGTAAAACTCTAAAATGATTCAAAGAATTAAAATAAAGACAAATGAAGATGTGAGTGATTTCTAAAATTTTCTGAGAATTACTTCTCCCTAACAAGCTAAATGTGGATAATTTTCCAGGCAAGTTCATCAGAATTTTCAAGGAACAGATTGTTTTTCTATGTTCTACGAATTGTTTCAGAGAAAGGAAAAAGATGAAATAATTTAGAATTAATATTATTTAACTGTCATCCCCATGATGTCACAACCTGGTAACGGGAGAAGACACACAAACACACACACACACACATACACACCCAGAGATTTATAGATATTAACATCTGAAAGAAAATTCTAACCTAATGGGATTTTTTTCTCTTAAATAATTTACCAAGACATAGTAAGGTTTTTTCTTTGAATGCAAAGATGACTAGCTATATATTACAACTTTTTATATCATATCACTGCAGATATGATAGGTTGTGAGAGAAAAAGAATTTGACTACCTCTGTAGTTGTAAAAAATGGGCATTGGTAAGTTAAAATCTATCAATTAAAAAAAACATAGTGAGCTAGAAATAAAATTTTTTCTCTTAAGATACATATAGTCTTCCAAAGCAATAACCAACATTAATGTCAGTGGTAAAATATTAGAACAGTGAACAACATAAGGGTATTTGCAACCCCTACCACTAACCAGTGTTGTTCTGCAAATTCTAACGTAGTGCTTCTCAATGTTATTTGAAGAAAAACTCTTTTTAGTGAAGGGGAAAAAACCTTCAGTTTTGCATGGAACAAGGTTTGGGACTTGTTTTAGTCAACTTGATAAGGCAAAAATAAAAAAAGGAGTTTGTCTAATTATTGGAAATAAGTAATTTATAGATGACAGCAATCTGCCCGTACAACCCAAGAGAATCAACTGAAAAATACTTAGAACAAATGGAGTTAGAGTTGGTTATAAAACATTTATATAAGAATCAACAACTTCCTCAAATATTAGCAAAAAATTAATTAGAAAATAGGGGATAAAAAGATCTCATCAAAAAGCAACTATGGGGACTTCCCTGGTGTCACAGAGGTTAAGAATCCACTTGCCAATGCAGGGGACACGGCTTTGAGCCCTGGTTCGGGAAGATCCCACATGCCATGGAGCAACTAAGCCCGCGCGCCACATCTGCTGAAGCCTATGTGCTTAGAGCCTGTGCTCTGCAACAAGGGAAACCACTGCAATGAGAAACCCACGCACCACAACGAAGAGTAGCCCCTGCTCGCCACAACTAGAGAAAGCCTGTACACAGCAACGAAGACCAAATGCAGCCAAAAGTAAAATAAATAAATAAATAAAATTAAATAAAAAAAATTTAAAAAGCAACCATGTAAAAAATTGCTCAATCCCTAAAAAAAAAAAGAACCCCCCAAAACCCCCCAAACCTAACCTCCCCCCCAGAAAACCTGAGAACTTTCCTGTGATCCATTAAAGTCAATTTGAATAAAGTAGAGATGGCTGATACCCCTTAGTGGTAAAATCAATACTGTAATAACTACAGTTCTATCCAAATTAATTAGTGAGTTAAATGGAATTCCAATAAATATCTCAATGGAATTTGATGTAGGTTGAAAAACTATATCTACACTTCAACTGGGAGAATAAGCACAATATTAAACAAGAAGTTTTATAAAAATATGGATAATAATTTGTGTGTTTGCTGGGGCAAGGAGGGCTTACATTATTAGCTATTAAAAAACATTACAGACTCCCTTGTACTGCTGCTGGTAAAAGGGGAACTGAAGGGCTATCCGACGATACCAAATTCTAAAGACTTTCCTAAATATAAAAGTATTAGATCTAAAAGGTATACATCTATTCTGAGGAAATAATCAGAGATGCACACAAGTTGTTTATATAAGAGTGTTTATTTTTAAAATCATCTTAATGGAAAATTTGAAACAATTTATTCAGCAGTAGAGGATTTGAAGATTTTGAAGTTTGGAATACAGTGCATCAATTACTACTGTGTTTTAATGACGTAGGAATATGCTCACCTACGTGAAACTGAAAAAAGGCAAGATTATAAAATAGAGTGGGTGAGTTTAGAAGCCTACCTCTTCTTCTTATGGTACTTTGTGAGTGGATTACGTCATCTCTCTAAACCTTATCTGTTATGGATGATAGTGATGTTATTTACCTAATGACATTGTTTCTAAGATTACGTGAGAGAGAGCACGTGGAGAGTTTATCCTATTGCCTGGCATGTGGAAGCCTGTAAATGTGACTCGAGGTGTTGATAAGCGGTTATAATTTCTGTATGTATGTAAATCAAGAAATGAGGGAAATATACTGACATGTTAAAGGAGCTTATCTCTGGGTAGAGGGTTTTAATGAGTGATTATTATGTTTTCCTTCATAGTTTTCGTATTTTCTACATTTTCGACAATATATAAGTAAATTTTATGACAAAGAAATTTTTTTAAGTTAGAAAGAAATATAATTTCTTAAAAAATTTCTTAAGTTAGAAGAAATTTAATAGGAAGTATTTATGGGTGGGAGATAGAGAGCTGTGTGATTCAATGACTATTGTAGCTGAAAGTCTACAATAGTAGACTTTTCAGAAAGCTGAAAGTTTCTTTATATTAAAATGATAGAATTAACAATAACTAGAAAGAAAGGAGTACACATTATTAATGCTATATTTTCACTCTCCTACTTTACCCATGAGTATTTACTTCCTTGGATTTGGTTGGTCTCCTCTCGATATTTTGAGGCCATTTCCACTTTTTCTCATAGCCAAGGACATCTTTGTTCTTCTGGGCAAAGTTACTACTGTGGGGAGCCACAGAACCAAGACTCCTCTAAGCTGTCCCCGGCCCCAAACTCTTCTCCTGTTTTAAAAATCATTCAAAGTAGGGGTTCTTGAACTCCATGGCATTAACTCTCCTGCTTCTACTATGCTTTCCCTCTCGTTGAGCTGAGAGAACACTCTCTCCCGGGAGAAGTATATCCTGCCCGTGTGATGGCACTTTCATGTTTACATAAAGCAGTCGAGCTGAACCATGTCAGAACACGTCCCACCGGAATTCAAACATGATTTCAAAATGACCCTATCCTAGTCTCCAGTTACTACAGCCTTGCTTTGGAACATGCCTTTAAACTCATCAGCTTTCTCAAGCATCCAGCCTTGAACACACCTGTTTGTTGTATAGTTGAGCCTTTGGTAAACTGCAACACAGAGAAGTGATTTCTATAACCTCTAGCAGGAGATGGTGACCCTTTTCCTTCTTGCTGTTAGCTTGGGCCCCCAGCACTGATCCCTGGCAGCCCTTCCTCCAGTGAGAGCAATCCTGGCAGAGTGGGCACAGAAAGTGGCACCGTTTGCAGTGTTGTCCTCATTGACCAGTGTTTACAGGAGGTTCTGCTCTTGGCATCTCCAAGATGATATTTTGTTTTTCCTAGTACTTAAGTACCTTCTCTGTATGGAGCTCTGTCTGAATGCAGGGAGATGAGCAGAGCAGTGAGAAGACACACACTCTTTCCCCTGGGAGCCTTCATGGATGCACTTAAAACGTCGAACATTCAGGAACATTTATTCCTTGTCTCTCATTTGCATCCCTTCCTTCGTATTCCTGTGTCATGTTGCTTGAACTTGTATTCAGTAATGCATCTTTTTGTTTTGTATCACAGTTGTTTCTGGGTCTGTCTCTCTCATTATACTGTGATTTCCTTCAGGTTGGAGCTGGGTCTTCCTTGCATCTGTACCTTCAGCCTGAATCCAGGTGTCTGGAAAACGGTTGGTGCTTCACAAATTTGTGTTGAGTGAGATAAGATTTGACAGTGTCTTAGATGCTGTGCGTCATGTCCCTCTGGCTTAGAGTGTTTTGATTTTCTTAATGTCCAAAGCTCAGTCCTTGGAACAGGAATGACTTATTTTGTATCTATCCAACGAGGTATTGCACTTATGTGTGAGAACCGCATCAATGAACCAGGAATACTCTTATAAAGCATGCAGATGCATCTGCAGTGGCTGTCAGTTCAGCAGAACAAATTAATTAGTTGAAATAATCCTTTGTGCCACCAAAGGAAAACCAGCCTCTCCCTAGTAAATATGGTTTGCTGCTTATAGAATAATAATCCTGAGTGCAGTGGAGCTAGAGCCCCCCCCTTCTGCCACCTGGAGCAGTGGTCTTGCATGATGATGCCTCATCAGTTCCCTTACCCTTCCCTCCTGCTCTGTTTTCTCCTCTCCCCTGTCCTTGCCTCTGTAACAGGATGCTGCGTGCTATTCTCTTCCCATCCTCTTTACTTCTTCCCTGAGAGTCCTTGGCTTCATGATGTAGTATTTTGCTCTTTTACATTTTTACATATTAAAAACTGTATGTCCACTGGGATTTTTAAATAAAGGAAAGCATAAAGAAACAGAAATGGTCTCCCACACAGATAAACCTTCTTGATGGTTTGAGGAAGTAATATATTCACATGGTTCAAAAATTAAAAAAAAACCACTACTTATGATATTAAAGTTTCCTTCCTCTGCCTATCTACTCGCTAGGCTTTTATCTCAGTGATAGTTATAGTTAGCATTTTAGTATGTGGTTTACCATAAAAATGTCTAAAATATGATGTACACCAGCATGTGAGTTAAAATGGATGTATGTGTATCTTTTCTATTTACATGGAAGAGTCCCCCACGAAATTGCTCTGAACCTAACTTTTATTATTTAATGTGTCCTAGAGATCTCACCGTAGGCACCCCCCTCAGTCTATCTGATTCTTTGTAACTGCTGCATAGTATCCTGTTGTGTGGATGGTCTACCTTACTGTGCCAGGTCCTTGTTAATGTGCATTAAGACTTTCTCCTGAGCTTTTACTGTTTCAATAATACAAGTATGCCTCTCCTTTTTTTTTTTGCCTCTCCTTTTATACATATCTTTGAACACTTCTGCAAAGGATATGTACATTTTACATATCAATGTTTATTGCTCTCCAAAAACTAAATTAGTTTTTATTAACTTAGACACTCCACCAAAGTGCTAGGATGTACCTGATTCTCTATCAAACTTTTCTAGTTTCTCTCACTGTGACAGAAGAAAAATTTTATCTCATTGTTTTGATTTATATTTCTTTGACTTTGTGTGAAGATGATGACTATCTTTAATTTACAGGCAGTCTGTAGTTTATCTGCCAACTTCCTCCTCCTATCCTTGGCCTTTTTCTGTTTGGCGGTTGTATTTTCCTTGTTGGTTTATATAAGGTCTTTAACTACCTCCTCAGGCCTTCCCTGAGACTCCATCTAAAATAGGAACTGAGCCACTGAGCCTCACAACAGTGTGTTTAATCCTTTGCATAGGATTATAGGCGGATATTTTTCTCACTTATTCATGGGCTTCGTTTTTTCCAGAATATAAACTCTTAAGGAGCAAGGATCTCATCTATCTTGTTCATTATCATTTCTCCGTCATGTAGATCCAAGCCTGCCTCATAATAAGCACTCAGATATTGTTGAATGACTGAATAAAAGAATAATTGAATTAGCCTATGTATGTCATAAACATTTTTTTAAGTTTTTTTTCCCCAATTGAAGCTTTGAATTTTCATACAGCCAAATTTATTAATCCTTTTCCTTTATGATTTCTGGACCTTCCTCATTCCAAGTTTATAAATAAACTTACCCATGCCTCCTTTGGAAACTTCTGTGGTTCCATCTTTTAGATTCAAATCCTAGGGCTCTATAAAATTTATTTTGATATAAAAATAAAGGATCTTGTCCTAATTTTCTCACAGTAGTTGGCTAGTCCATCATCATTCATTGAACTCTCTCTCCTGCAAGGGTTTAGCACAACAACTTATGGTAAACTGTGTTTCCATGTAGTAAGTCTTTACCTGGACTCAATCAGATTGTTTTAATTACTGTAGTTTCATGATATGTTTTAATATTTGGGGAAGCTGGTTCTCCCTCATTTCTTTTTTTTTGTTTGCGGTACACGGGCCTCTCACTGTTGTGGCCTCTCCCGTTGTGGAGCACAGGCTCCGGACGCGCAGGCTCAGCGGCCATGGCTCATGGGCCCAGCCGCTCCGCGGCATGTGGGATCTTCCCGGACCCGGGCATGAACCCGTGTCCCCTGCATCGGCAGGCGGACTCTCAACCACTGCACCACCAGGGAAGCCCACGAAATGTTTTTTAAAAAGGCACAATAAGCCAGTATGTAGAACAAAAGAACAGGCCAGGAGGCTGGAGCAAAAAAACCAAACAAACCAGGATATCAGCACAATTTCAAGCTGGCAAGTAGAGCAGGAAAAGGCAGAACTCATTTTCAAGAAGTGGTAACATTGAAGTTGAAGCAGTCCCGATACAAGTGTGGAATTGGAGGCAGCTGGTATTTCTGAGGGCTAGGGTTGAAAGAAGGATGACTTGGAAATCTAACTCAGGAATGGTAAGATCCCTAGGACCCTTCCCCCACCTCACTGAAAGTTTAAAAAAAAAAGTTGTAAGGATGAGGGATGAGGATGGTGGTGTACCAGGAAGGGAAGTTGGAATTGGGATGGAGGTAGTAATAGAGATATAAATCTTCTCCATGGTAGGAAGCCAAAAAAAAAAACTATTTTTTTTTAAAATTAAGAAATAGAATATTCATGCTTTGAAGGAGATAAATGACAGATGAAACCACACACAAAAATTGAACATGATTGTGTGGGTGAGGGAGAGGACTGGAGCTTCTTTTATTTTAATATAAGCCTAGTATAAGTAGTACTGTTGCTTGGTAGACTTTTAAACTATGTTCATATAGCGACAAAAATTAAAATGAAAGACTTTATGCCATTGTAGAGAATGGGTCTCTAGCACAAGGCTTGGCATCGAGGTATTTAATAAGTACTTGTGAAGTGGCTGAATGAATATTATTCAGTTATTTAGAAAAGTCTCCAATTTCACCCTTGTCATTGGTGCTAGGTAGAAATTAGAATTAAATAATGTGCTTTAGGGATTAATGAGTAGCATATTTCGATTATCACAGTATAAGAAACCAGTCTTTTTATTCTGGAGACTATAGAATGTTGGAAGGCCTTTGAATATAGTTAAAAGAATAAAATGTCAATCTGAACTTTGAATTTATTTTATACTTTTCATCATGGAAGTTTGGGGGTTAAAAAAATACATGTGTTCGTATGTGTTTATCAAGAGGTGACAATATTTTCTCTCTCAGAAAACCTCTTTGACTTAGGCACTAACTTATGACGTGGGCCTGATAACTTCCCTCTGCCTTTTTCTGTCTTTGACATGAGGTTATAACTTGGTCTGCCTCAAGATGTATGCAGTTGAGTATTGAGATTCTCTGGCACCTAGTTCTTTGGTTTAATACTGTAAACACAGTAACTGAGTGTGGAAGTTGTTGCCTCTTCCAAGAATATAATCAGAATGTCAGAAACTAGAGATTTAGTTTTAGTAACATGATCTCCTATTTGAAGCAAAGTATCCTCTCCAGGGAGTCCAAAGTTCTGCTAGTATATGAAGTAACCAGTCAATGACAGGTGAGTATTATTCTCCAGAATGGAAAGTGTTTTTGGAATTGCTCTACAGAATCAAGTCCAATATATATTTGTAAGTAGCCATGAATTTGTTGGGAAAAAGAAGCTTTTTTTAGAGAAATTACCAAGAAATAGTATTGTGTAACATTCGTTAAGGAACTAATTTGTTTTTTCTTTGTAAGACACAGGTGAGCTTGGCTCACATTGTGTTTTCCTCTGTGTTACGTTGTACCGAATGGTCTAATATCTTGAGCATGCACATTGGCTTTTTAATCTCACAATTTTACACTCACAGAGTTATTATTTGACTAAGGCACAATTATTTTTGCTACCTGGTTATGTAAGAAAATAATTTTACATGGAAATGGTACTCAAGTAAAAGTTTCAAAAATGAAATATTGTACCAGCTAAGGTCAAATACTTAATTGATTTGGGTGTCTTCTGTACAACCATGTTAATTGAAAACCATATTTTAAAATTTCATTGTTCCTAGAGTGAATTACTGGAATTTAAACGAGAGCAAGAGGAGGAAGAAAGAGCCAAAATCCAGCAGGCTGAACACAGGAGGTATAAATGGCAATAAAATGAGCATCCTTGGTTAAAACACTACCTATAAAGTTTTTTCAATGTTTTGGGGAAACACTTAAGTAATATTGAATACAGTTTTGGAATCTATATTACCTTTGAATCTTTATATTATTGGGGTGTGGTATTTGTGAGGATGCCAGCTGCTTTGCGTGCACACACACACATACATGTACAACATCCAATTCTTCTGAACTGGTGGCATGAATTGACACTAGAAAGTGAAATCAGCTCTCAAGCTATATGTTTATTTAGGTCATACTTCATTTTCCCCCCATGGAACAAAGCATATTAATCCTTTGATATGATGCTTTACCATTTGTAGACTACTTTAGAATGATTGAACTAGTATAGATGGTAAGATACTCATACTTGAATATAAAAGCTCAGACAAGAACTACCATTAAAATTGTTTTATGTTGACTAACATATTAGGGAAAAAATCTTAAAATAGAACTAGTACGTAATTTTTAATAGTGGAAATAGTCTCTATCTTATTTCTAATGTCAGGCAGTAAGAGTACCCAGAATATCATGTTGATGTTGGACCAGTGCTCGTAACTACCATAGATATCATTATTCTAGATTTTCCTAGGGAGCAGCTGGGTTATTTGAGTTTACTGCAGTGTGATTGTCTCAGGAGAAGAATTTAATGTAAAGGCTTTCATGACTTAAAGGAGCAAATTCTTTTGAAACTGACTGGCTTCACTTATGTGTTTAACCCTCCCACTATCACTAAGGTGTATTTTTAAATTGTGGTGATTTCATTTTGTAAATGAGACTTTAAAAAGTGTTAATGGAAGCTCCCAGTTCTGCTGCAGCTGCCAACCATGGATGTGTACTCATGTTATTTTGACTGGATTTTTCTGCTTCCATAGCCCAGTCAGAACAGTTTTAAAATATCAAATGTGAATTTATGTGTTCTTCTCTGGTTATAAGGAAACATAAAAACTCTGATACACTGGTTAGACTATTTTGTTGGGTAAAGGGGAACTGTTACTGCTACCTATTTTATAATAAAGTAGGTCATGAATTAGTTTAGTCTTTTACTTTTCTTTCTCTTTAAAAGTCTTCCTATTAAAAAACCTGATATTGTATTTCTATAACACTGGTTAGTAGTAGCCAGTTACTTCTCTGAATTTCTGAGAATTGGATTATAAAGCTTTAAGCATTTTAAAGATAGTGTTATGTCACATTAATAGGTCCCATTGCTAAGAAATTAATCTTCAATGGGCACCCAATAAAAATGCATTATTTGATTAGAGGTGGAAAAGATTACTTTTTTGTTACAGGAACCTTGACCCTTATTCTTTATTTCCTTATTGCTGAACACCTAAATATTGGTGGCACTATTTATTTCCTACATCTCCTATTCTTTCTATTGATTCTAGTTAAATGTAGATCCAAATTTAATCCAATAGGAAATCTCTCTGGATAATAAACTCAGTAATCAGTTTTGAAGCAACTGATCAAGTCTTTAAACATATTTTATGCTCTCTATCAGCTTTTGATAAAACTTATGTTTGTATTGTCCTTTGGAGTTTATAGTGAGCTTTTCTATGTTATATGAAAATACTCGTTCAGTTGTCTCTTAATGAATAAAATAGCTGTGTCCATTCCTGCTGAGGGCAACAATACAGACTATGTAGTTTGAGCATATGGGACAAAAGTTAGGTTTTCTCCAGGGACATAATTTTATTGGAGACAAAAAGACAATGTGTTTCCTACTGTTTGGAAGTTCACATAGCAGAAAGCGCAGCCCTGAGTTTTATAACAGAAAGCTTGTAGATTCCTAATAAGCTTTACAATGAATCCCATAATGATTGAACCTGATTGCACCTGAACCTGACCCAGTGTAACTTTTTGAGTAAGAGAAGAAAGTTGAAGCTCCAGTGGGAAAAGACAGAGCACTGTGGTCAAGGACTTGAAAGGATCTGGGCCACAAGCTGGAAATTGGAATGAACTGAACTGATTTATTGAAACTTGGACCATCCTTGAACAATAGTTTTTATCCTTAGAAGAAAATTCAGAGCACTAGCTTGACAGCAATGAAATGTATGTATTTTGTAACACTAGTAAACAAAAATATAAACTGGTACTTTTTTCCCCTATTTGAATTTGTTACTGAGTCCAGGCTCGTACTTCTCGTCCCATGACAGGCCAATAAATCAGAGACGAGGTGCTGGGGCAAGGAATAGCGACTTTATTCGGAAACCGGCAAACTGAGAAGATGGTGGACTCGTGTCCCAGAGAACCATCTTGCCTGAGTTAGAATTCAGGCTTCTTTTATACTAAAAAGGGAGGGAGTAAAGTCAAACATTTCCTGGTTCCCATCAGCCTCCAGAGGGGATGTGTTAATTTCTTCCTCCCTGCAGTCATTCACAGGTGGGCCTGGTCAGGATGCTTTGTGTGAGCTAAACAGGTATTTTACCTCATTATCTGAGAGGAAGGGTTCTCAAAAATGGGCCATTCTGTATAATTTAAGCTTATTGGCAACATCCCTTTAGTGATTAACTTGTAGTAGAATACAAAAGATTCTTCCCTATTACAAATTCTTGATAGAAATTGAAAAAGGTAATCTGTTTACCACCCATGATCTCTAGTTGACCCACTCTGCTGTCCTCTTAGTAACATGCTTAAAAGTGAATCACATCACCTTGTGTGCATCACAAGTTATCCATCTTCAAAGTGTTTGAGTGAATTGAGTGCAGTGGACAGTGAACTACATTCACTACCATGGGAAATTTCACAATGCAGCTGCAGTCACAGAAGCAGGCCGAGGTGGGGACCATGCACCTGGACAATTCATTCATTCACCTCTTACATATCAGGGCACACTCTGTGAAGCCTTTGTTCTAGGCACTGGGAATAGGCGTAAACAAGGCAGAGAAGGTCCCTGACTGCATGGAATTTACAATCTGGAGGAAAGAAACAGAAGTCAACAATTTAACGGCGAGATTATTTCAGACAGTGATACACACCAGGAGGACCACGTCACAGAGCGATGTTAAGAGAGAGATTAGAGACGATAGTTCCTCAATGAAGAGGTGACATCCAAAAACAAGAGCTGGTCACATAGAGATGGGGGGGCGCAAATCATACAATGGAATGCCCCCTCTTATCAAGCATAGGAACAAAAGCAAAGGCCCTAAGTCAGGAATGAGCTTGGTCTTTCTGAGTCCCAAATGATTTGATTATAGATGGTGAGGAAGAGAATAATACAACATGAGGTAAGAAAGGTAGGCAGGAAATAGAAGATTCTGTAAGCCAATGATTTTATTCTAAGACTAATAGGAGTCATGGGAGGGTTTTAAACAAAATTCCGGAAGGCATGATCCCTTTTATAATTTAGTAGGGTGGTTGTATGGAGAACAGATTGCAGAGGGCAGGAGTGGAGGCAGAAGCAAGATGAGAGACGACAGGGATTTGTACTAGAATGGTTGTCATCAAAAGAAATGGGTGATTTAGGATGTGTCTAGTGGGTGAAGCCAACAAGAATTCTAGTGGATTGGATGTGGGGTGGGATGGGGGATACTGAGGGAAAGCCCATCTTTGTTACTGACAAAAAGACTGGATAAAAACAGCCCCAGGCGTATGGACCATCCAGCATACCATTGGTTGTGTAGTTTTAGGGGGATCAAGGTCAGTTCTGTCTTCCTTAATATTCAAGTCTCCAGCTCAAGTATCTTATTTCGACCTGCATGCTGAGAGGTCTAGAAAAGGTGACTTAAACATTCAGTTCTGCAGTGAACCAGGCTGACCAGAATATGGCACCTGGGTAGATTTTATGGTGAGAGATTAAAAAAAGCCTTCTGATAACTAAGATGTGACCACTGCCAGACGCGGCTTGGAGTTGAGGAGAAAACAGCAACCCCATAAGCCAGAGACTAACCTGGGTCAACATGCAGTTGGCATTTTAGCTGGCACACTGAGCAAGACCACTAGGCAAACCCCCAGGCTCTGATTTTGCCACTCAGCAGTCATTATCCTCAAAGTTCCCAAATCTCCCACAGTCGCAGACTTACAGCCACCCACCATGACCACATTCGCTAAACTTCATGACTAAAAAGGAGGCTAACTTGACTGGGTCCTGCCTAGCCTCCCTTCCACAAGCATGGATTGAGTGGTTGCTGTGTTCCAGGCACTCTGTTTCTGCTGAGAAGCCTATGGTCTTCATGACACTGTTCCTCAATAACCTGTTCACATCATAGGGTACCTGTTACAATGCTATTTCTCCAGCCACCATGTCCCTGACTCTACTCAGCCATACATGGGCAACTCAGAGCATGGTGTGGCCTTTTTCTTTTTTAACTTCAAAAAGTGTAAGATATAACACACAGAAAGTCCATGAAATGAATATTTAGGATGATTAATTATAAAATGGACATCCAGGTAACCAGTTCCAGGAATAGAATGCAACCATCATCCTATAGGTAGCCTTATCCTGACCTTTATGATAATCACTTCCTGCCTTTCTTTATCGTTTTACCTCCTATATGTTAAACTTAATTTCTGAAATTGGTTGCTGCAAGTATGACCGAACATCAGGGAAAAATGTACCCCTCCCTTCTTTTGAAAGCTTGGGTTCCCTTCTTCTGATATTTCCCTTTTCCCACACTCTCTTCCTATTTTCCTTCTACTTTTCACTAATGGGATTTACCTTAGCAAGACTGGCAATGGGGTACAGGATATATGGGAGGGACATCTGTCTTGTAAAAACAACACCACAGAGCTATGTTTGGTTTCTCTTTATGTTTTAGCTCTTGCTGAAGCTTCCATCTTTCCTCAGCTTCTGGGGTTCACTCCTGGCATGGCCCTGAGGGGTGTGGTTGCTTGGGTGACCAAGGCTCTTGTGGAACTGGTAGAGGTGGGTAAGTGAAACTCTGAAGTTAAGAATTTATGCCCCTTTTGGTCTGAGCCAAGACTGGCACCGGCTCCACCAAAGGACTGTTCACAGCGTGTCATATGGTTAATGTGAAAAGAAGTGTCTGTAGATTTCTTCTGAGCTGAATGGGGGCAGCAGTCCCCACAGTCAGTTCAGACAGCACATTAGGTTCTCAGAAATCTCTCAGCCCTGCAGCAAGCTTTCCACTTACACACATTTTTCATTGTTTTAAAGGGTAAATAATGCTTTTCTGGACCGACTCCAAGGTGAAAGTCAACCAGGTGGCCTCCAGCACTTTGGAGGCTATTGGAATATGAATAGTGGTAACAGCTGGGTGAGTTTTATTTTTATTTTTTCTAAAAAAAATCTTTCAAAGTTGAAGAATAAAAACAATGAGAGTTTTAAAAATATGTTGTGGCCTTCTTCCCAGATACTATTTTTTTTTGGCGTGCTATTCAGCTGTGTGATGGGCAGTCAGCCAGGGTGATTACTGTAAATTCCACAATAGCTTCTGAGAGATGGAGAAGGTCCTGATTTCAGCTCCAGTCAATGCCAATCACAATAAAAAATGACACCTGCCCTTTGTTTGCTGTGTGATTGCCTGGACTGCAAGGCTTTTTAAAAAATCACCCTTTGCCCAGACCTAAAACAAAAACAAATGAACATTTTTTTTCAGGAAGATTTTCAGTGACATATGGTTATAAAAATAGTAAGCATTCTCTTGTAATATATTCTTTCAGTGAAACTAGCACGTCAAAGACACCAGCATTTAATTTTTCACTACAAAATGATTTTTAGAAACCCCTACAGCAAAATGCACTTTTTGAAAATGAAATGTTCTTACAGATTTCCGTGAAGAAAACCTTGCAACTGTGTTGTAATATGTGTGTAATGTGTTTTGTGTGCACAATATATTATTGAAACAGCACCAAAGCTTTGGAATGTATGGGATTGTGGGGTTTGCAATGTGTACAGAATCAAAACTAACTACAGTGGGTTTTACAATTTAATTGAAGCCCAAGTGTATACGTACCTACTCAAAAAAACCAGAATGGATAGAAACCTTTAAACTGGTAAAATACAACAAAGTAATCAAATGCTTGCTGACCTGGAAACTCTAGAGGAGATCACCCCTTAACAAATACTTGATGGACAAAAGATCATTTTTGAGAAGACAATCTGTTAGAAATCTTATATGCATGTTTCCTTGGAATGCATCTAGTGGTTAAAATTTATGGATAGATTTCAAAAATGTATCTATATATTGAAGATAATTAAGTGTAGACAAATTTGTAGAGAATGCACAGTGGATGTGTCTATTTATAAGGTATGCTCATGTGTATCACTATGGCGTTCAGAATAGGGACAATGTACAAGAGAGAAAAAAGAATCAAAACACAGTATCTTTGCATCTTGTGTGAAATTGACATATTACTGACATAAGAATACACGAGTAAGAGTCATGTGGAAAATAGGGCATTGTGAATTTAAGACTATCCAAGTTTATAGAATTTATAAGTTGTGAAATGTGATTGAAACTCAGATTTTGGACAGGACTTGGAAACTTGCTGTACATTTTCTCCTCTACTTAATAATTCCTCCACCACCACCACCACCAATTTAGAAGGTACATATACATAGAAAAATACCTGGGATTGAAGGGAAGAGGATGGGAGAGAGTAAATGAAGACTGCATGGGCTGCTGTTAGGAGAATGAGGATATGGGAGTCTGGCTCACCACTGACTATTGGTAGGTCTTAGGTAAGTGAGCTGTGAATCTCCACTTAGGTTCCTCACAGATAAAAAGAGAGGAACGTTGCTTTCTCACGATGTGATGTGAGTGAGGATGATTGAAGATTCCTTAGTAAGATAGGCATATCCAAGTCCAAAGTGTATACTGGCTTCTCCCTTGCGTGAAAGAAGCAGTGACACAAAGGTAAGAACTTGCTCAGTCTCCCATCTCCACCTCACTTACCTACACACATCTCTTCCTCTATGTCTGCTTTTCCTTATGGACCAGATTCTATCTCCTCCACCTACTGGGGAACTTTGTTCTAACAATGTTCTTCTCTCTCTCCTGAACTGTCAGCTGTCATCTTGACTAGAAAATTCCCATCAGCAGAAAACTTAAATAAATATACATTATATATTGAAGCCCCTTTCCCTCTTGCTACTGTCCTGTTTCTTTGTTCCCCTTTAGAGAAAAACTTTGGGGTATCTATCCTGTCTCCAATTTCTTTCCTCCCTTTTCTCTTAAACCCAGTCTAATCGGAATTTAGACCATATCTGTCTAACCACAGTGTTCTTCTCATGGCTCCTGACATTGTCTACATTACAAAATCAAATGGTTATTTCTCAATTTTCATCTTTTGACCGATCAGCATCATTTGTCATGGTGAATCACTGCCTCCTCTTTGAACCTCTTTTTTACTTGGCTTCTGGGACACTGTACTCTCCTGGGTTTCCACCTATTTCAGTGGCCACTCCTTTCTGTTCTCCTTTGCTGAATCCCCTGTATCTTTCTGTCCTCTTAACACTGGAGTGCCTCAGGGATCCACCTTGGACCATCTTCTTTACATTCATTTAATACCTTCATGGCCTCATTCATTCTCATGAAATTAAATACCAATATGCTCTGTACTCCCAAATTTCAATTTCCAGCCTAGACCTCTTCCTCTAGACTTGCAGATCCATTTGTCTACCCAACATCCCTACTTGCATGTCTAATAGACATTTCAACCTTAATATGTCTAAAACTTCACCTTTGATCCTCTTTACCCCAATGCTCTATCTGCACTTTTTCCTGTTTGTGTAACAGTACAACCCATCTCTCACATCCTCACAGCTGACCCATCATCAAATCTTCTTGACTCTTTCTTCAAAATAGATCCCAACCTCTATCACTGCTCATCTCAATTCTTGAAATAGTCTCCTCGATGGTTTCCTTGCTTCCACACTTACCCACCTAGAGTCTGTTCTCAATATGAGACTGAAAAATAAGTCAGACCCTGTCACTCCTCTGCTCAAAGCCCTCCAATGGCTCTGATAACTCTCCAAATGTTTGGAGTAAAAGCCAAAGTCCTTAGAGTAAAAGCCAAAGGATTTCTATTTACTAACCCTTACAGGGGCTCCATGATCTAGACCCCACTCTACTCCTCTGGCACTCTCCTCCTACTGCCCTTCTTCCTCATTCCTCCCAGCCATGCCAGCTTTCTGGCTGTTCTTTGAAAACTTAAGAACTGGCTGCTCCCTCTGTACTCTTCTCCAAAGTGTCCAAATGATTTGTTCTCTTTCAAGTATTTTCTTGAGTTCCAAGAATTCCTTGGCCATTCATTTAATGCTGCCACCTGTGCCCTTACCCCAGGCTCTTGTCATTCTCTTTGCAGTCTCCATTTCTTTATTCAGTAGCACTCTGCAACTTCTAACCTAATTTTCTAACATCATTTTCTTAGATGTTTTGTTGACTAATTACTCTTATTCTCTCCCTGTGGTAATTTATGTTCCATCTTCCATCAGAGCAGGGCCCTTTGACTGTTTTGTTCACTGATATATCCCAAGCATAACACAGTGACTGGAACTTACCACAAGCACAGGGAGACATGTGGTTGTGGCTGAGGTCACCAAAATGACAGAGATTTAGAACCAAATGATGTGTAATAATAAAATGATTAGATACTGAATTTAAAATAACTATGTATAAAACATTTGATGGAATAAATATTGGATTTGAAATGATGAGCAAAAACAAGAGATACAGACAACCAGGAAGATTTCAAAGAGAGCAAAACAGAACTTCTAGGAATAAAAAAATACAATCTTTGAAATTAAAGCACCCAATGAATTTATAACAAAAAGAATACAAATTAAGAATTAAACCAAAATATCATTTTTCATCTATTATTTGGCAAAGCACAAGAGACTGACAACATACTCTGTTGGCAAGATGGGGGAAACAGTCTCTTTCACACTTTGGCGGTGGGAATTCAAAATGATTTAAACCATATCTAGATTAGTTACTGTCTTCCCATAAAATAAAAACCAGGCCTACACATATCACAGAAAAGTTTTACTAAATGTTCAAGAAACAGATTATTCCAAATGTCTAGAACGTTTTCCAAATAAATGAAAAGGAGGGAGTATTCTTCCAAAGGATTAAGCAGGTGAATGTAACTATGAATCAAAATCAAAGACTATATAGAAAATAAATTATAGCCAGTCTCACTCATAAACATAGATTAAAAAAATTACAACAAAATTTTAAGATTCAATAATGAATTTCTTAAAAAAAGCATAGTATATCCTTATCAAATTATATTCATCCCAGAAATACAAACTTGGCTTATCACAAATAAACAAAAAAAAACCCAAAAATCTGCAAGATAATTTACCTCATAAATTATAGGAGAAACACCATATGATCATCTCAATAGATACAGAGAAAGCACTTGATAAGTTTCAATACTGATTTGCAGTAAAAACTTCTAGCAAACTAGGAATAGAAAAGGATCAAAGTTCTATAATAAAAACACATCAAAAGCTTTTCTTTTGAATCAGATATAAGCATTGAAAAGGAAAACATTTATAAATTACAGATGATACAATTATCTACTGAGAAAATCCAAAAGAATTTATATTAAAATTATTAGAATAAACAAGGGCCTAGCCATGTTGGTAGATAGAGGATCAATATATAAGAACTAAGTTTGTCTCTACGCGTAGAGAATCAACAAAAAAACCTAATAAAAAGGTAAAACCAAAGATGTATATTACCTTTAAAATACATCTACAATTTTATAGAAAGACATTAAGGAATAAATAAATGGTGTTTTACCTTGTTAATGGATATGAATGAGCTCTCAAATAATCCGTTGATTTAGTTAAATTCTAATCAGAGCAAAGAACCAAGGATAGCCAATTCACTCCTAAAAATATAGAAGTACATATGGGACTTAATAAAATATTTAATATGGTATAGAATTGGCACATGCAGACCCAACTATTTCTAGAATTTTGTTGTATGACAAAAGGTAGAGCCCATCATAAGGGGAAAATGGACTCTCTTCAACAAATGCTGTTGGGACAATTGAGTACCCACATGAAATCATTAAAAAAATCAATTCCAGGTAGAGTAAAGCTTATAAATAGAAAGGAAGACTTTTTAAATTCTAGAAGAAAATAGACTATTTATAAAATTGAGCTAGGGAGGATTTCATAAGACCCAAGGTATAAACTAAAAAGAAATGATAAATATACATTAAAATAAAACATCTGTTCATCAAAGGACACCATACAAAAATAAGAAAAGTTATAAACTAAACTTTTAGTGTGGATATGTTTTATAAATAACAAGTGGACAAGAGGTTAGTATACAGAATATATTTAGAATGTGGCATTTGTTTAGAAGTTGGTAGATGACAATTAAGCTCCTACAAGGAATCAGAGAGGAGAGCTCACAGATGGGGCTTGGAGGATATGCTGGAATCAGTAAAAAGCCAAAGACAGAGAAAGAATGGAGGAAGGCAGAAAATATGATAAAACTATGATGAAAGCCAAAGAAAAACTTGTTTCTTGAAACAGCATATGGACACTTAAGTAGTAGGCCTTTGATCAGCATATTTTGGGTAGAAAAATTAGACCGATCTTTATTTTTAAAGCTTTTTCTAATTTAAATCACATTCTTCTCAGGTTACTTAATACATATTTGTTATTTGATTATTTATAATTTTTATTTTTTAAAAATTTTATTGGAGTATAGTTGATTTACAACGTTGTGTTAGTTTCAGGTGTACGGCAAAATGATTCAGTTATACTCATACATGTATTCATTCTTATTCAGATTCTTTTCTCATATAGATTATCACAGAATATTGAGTAGAGTTCCCTGTGTTATACAGTAGGTCCTTGTTGGTTATCTATCTTATATATAATAGTGTGTGTTAATCCCATGCTCCTGATTCATCCCTTTCCCTCCCTCTGGTAACCATAAATTTGTTTTAGGTATCTGTAAGTCGGCTTCTGTCTTGTAAGTAAGTTCATTTGTATCATTTTTAAAAAATTAGATTCCATATATGAGTGATATCATATGATATTTGTCTTTGTCTGACTTACTTCACTTAGCATGATAATCTCTAGGTCCATCCATGTTGCTGCAAATGGCATTATTTCATTCTTTTTTATGACTGAGTAATATTCCATTATATATATGTACCACATCTTCTTTATCCATTTCTCTGTCGATGGACATTTATGTTGCTTCCATGTCTTGGCTATTGTAAATAGTGCTGCAGTGAACACTGGGGTGCATGAATCTTTTCAAATTATAGTTTTCTCCGGATATATGCCCAGGAGTGGGATTGCTGGATCATATGTAATTCTATTTTTAGTTTTTTAAAGATGCTCTATACTGTTCTCCATAGTACCATATTCTTTGATAATTTAAAATTGCTTTTATATTAAAAATTTTTTTTGGGTCTTCTAGAGTCCTTTATTACTTTTCATGATGCATCTAGGGTAGGATGTTTAAAGAATCACTTCAGACGATCCCTTCTCTGATACCAGTAGGTGAGACCCTTTGAGATGCTGTGGCAACACTGAATCCAGTGTCTTCAAAGGCAGTTAAGCATTTGCCATGACTCATGAGGCAACCTGAAATTTTAGTTTCCCAGAATGTTAGAGCACCAATAGTCTGAATCCCAGGTGTACCTTGGCCTAGCAGTCTGGGAGGCCTGATGGAGATGTCATGACTGTTTGCACATAGTGGGGGAAGGGGACTCATTTAAGTCTATCTCCTTTCCTCAACGTCCCCTTAGAAGTCACCTTCCTGCTGTATAATACAGTGCACCTCTACTCCATACAGTTCCATTTAAATTGCTCTGCTCCATACTATATTTGCCCTGTCCTTGCTGTAACTATGGAGGTGGGTGACAATATTTGTGAACACTATTAGTTGTGACCCGTGTTAGCCTATCTCAGAACACAGCTGATGAGCTGTCGTTCAATAAGCCATTACATTGTTGACAGAGACCATTTTGTGACTCAAAATGGAACTTGAAAATTAAATCACTTCACTGGGACTTGAAATCATTAAAAAAATAGTCAGGTAGAGTGTTTTTTTGGAGGAACTTCATTTTGGATTTACAAAGGCTTTGAATTTTGTTGCTGGTACTAATTTTTGTTTTCTTTTTCTTCCAGGATATATGAGAAATATTTTGCTTACAACTGGCCTTTGTCAACTGACCTTGAAAAACCACACGAGATGTTTTTCCTTCTTGCAGTTTTGTTCAGCCTGTTTTTACCTTGCCTTCAACTGCCCACCCACTCAGCTGAGCAGCTGGGGATGACTGGTTTCTCCCTGTCATTATTTATGCATGTTTGTAGGAGCTGATTACTGAACTCATATTTAATCTCTACTGCCAGTGAAATGCTGCATTATTTTTCTAATTGGTTTCACCTCATATTGGAAGTATAATTATAGACGTGTTAGTAAGATAGAAAAGGAGGGAATCATTTGATGCTTTCAGGTTAGTGAGAGCTGTGGGTGCTGCATGCCTGTCTCTCTAAACAGCTAATTCTTATCTAATTCTCAGATCAGGTTTGGGGAAGCTTTGGCACCTTTAGATTTGAATCCCTGCTTTCTTAATTCAGGGCACAAATGTGAGCAAAAGAAAAAAATAAATCTTTTATATGCTTTTAAACAAATTTATAAATAAAATTTGAACTGCTTCTGTGTAAATGGCTTTTGGTTTTTAATGAAAAGCTCTTGAGGGGTCTCATTTTTATATTCTCCTCTACAGTCCATAGAGATCAAATGTAGTACTATTATCACTATTGGATTTGGCTTTGGTCTTGACTGACTTACTAATGCTGTTCTTCTGGTTTCTCAGAGTGGGATAGTTCATTTCCTGAAAGGCCATGAAAAAAATCGGCTAGACACAGATACCACGTGTGGTTTGTGGGTATTTTGGAAACTTGTCTTTGCTCATGCAACCTATTTCCTATTACTAATTCAGTAGGTTTTCCTGTTCTACTTTTATGACCTTGAACCAGTTTATAGACACTAGTGTGAGAATATTGGTTTTCCACACTGCATGGTCTGGCCACCCCCATCCCCCCACGTTATGTAGGCGAAGCACTGTAGCATTGCATTTAATCTTAGAAGGAAGGTTGGAAGAGTAGATAATTTTTGCAGCTGGACACGAGTAGACAACACTTTGCAGCATTTAAGAGATCTTCTGTGTTACCAACTGCTCTGTTGTAGGTAACTTTCTAAACGTATATTTAGGGCAACACTGGGATTTCAGGTCCTTGGGCCGAGATTGAGGGAGCTCACAGAAGTGGGGTGAGGGTGTGGTACAGAAAGAGCTGCACTGGGTGGTGGTGATGGTGGTGGTGGCTGACAGCAGATGGTGCTCAGCTCGTTTCTTTGGAGTAAATAATGCAGACACTCTTGGTTTCCCTCTCTTCTGCCAGCTGAACCGACGTTAGTGCTGTTGACAGTAATATAAAATGTTTGGTCCATCTAAATCTTTGTCACTGCCTAATATGGGGAAAATGAAATCCCTCAGCCTGGGTTGGAAACACCGCCAAACTGATTGTAGGTGTGTGGATGTCACAGGCATTTTACTGCTGTGGCATGCAGCCATTTCAGTCCTACACCTGCCAGCCTGGCTACCTCACAGTCCATGGCCATGTTCTGGTTTTTGTGTCTACGCTTGGCCTTCCTCACTTGCCGCTATTTTCCAGTGTGTAACCTGGAGTCAATATAGGGGAAAGAGATGCTTTCTTACTTTGGGGAATCTTAGGAAAGTTGGTGTCAATTTCCTTTCTACTGCCTGCCATATCCTGCATTCCCAAAGATTTTGTTCAGGTGTCTGGTCTCATAAAAAAAATCATTGTGCGGGTATGGAAAATTGTGACTTTATGGCCCAAATTATCTCGACTACATATGGGATGGTAAACATCTTCCTTGAACAATTCTCTGTGTAGGTAGAAGTAACCAGAAATGAAGCAAGAGTTGCTGTGTAAGGGAGCCTACCATTTTGCTTTTCATATTTAATCTGCTCTTGATTGGAATACAGTTTGACTTTTGGGTAACCCTGGATAGGAATCCCAAAGTTCCAATCACCTTTTCTATGCTTTTAAAGTACATTTTCTGAAAAAGAGAATAAAAACGAGACAAACTGTTACAAAAGTAGTAAGTTTTTGTTACAGACACTTGAGACATACAGATGAGTAATAAAAAGGAAAAAAATTGGTGATTGTTTTTTTTCAGGTTTTATTTGTTGATCTCCACACCTTAGTATTTTGGTATGCATCCTTCCAGATATTTTTATCTGTATGTGTATCAAAATCCCTGCAATAAAATCCTTACAGATACTTGTCTAATGATTGGATGAGGACAAATACCTTGAATTAGAACTTTTTTTTTTTTTTTTTTCCGGTACGCGGGCCTCTCACTGTTGTGGCCTCTCCCATTGCGGAGCACAGGCTCCGGACGCACAGGCTCAGCGGCCATGGCTCATGGGCCCAGCCACTCCGCGGCATGTGGGATCCTCCCGGACCGGGGCACGAACCCGTGTCCCCTGCATCGGCAGGTGGACTCTCAACCACTGCACCACCAGGGAAGCCCAGAACTGGTGGTTTTAAGGAAATCCACATTTAATATATGTAGTTAAATTACTTTCCCAAAAGTTGACATCAGTATTTACTGCCACCAGAAGTATGCTCTATACCCTCCCTCATCCTGCTACTATTTTTTAAAAATCTTCGCTTATAGACATAGAGAATGGACTTGAGGACACGGGGAGGGGGAAGGTTAAGCTGGGATGAAGTGAGAGAGTGGCATGGACTTATATATACTACCAAATGTAAAATAGATGGCTAGTGGGAAGCAGCTGCATAGCACAGGGAGATCAGCTAAGTGCTTTGTGACCACCTAGAGGGGTGGGATAGGGAGGGTGGGAGGGAGGAGATATATATTCATATGTATATATATAGCTGATTCACTTTGTTATACAGCAGAAACTAACACACCATTGTAAAGCAATTATACTCCAATAAAGATGTAAAAAAAAAATCTTCCCTTATATGTTGAGTGAAAAATGTCATTTGGAGAGCTTAATCCCTCTTTTCTTTTTCCTTAGGTCTACTCGTCATTTTTTATCTTCTTTTGTGTGCGTGCATGAGTGCGCGTGTGTGTGTGTGTATAGTTGATTTGTAAAAGATTTCTCTGTTGAGATATTACGTTGTAAATATTCTAATTTTTATAAATCTTTTAATTTAGTATTTAATTTAGTATTGGGTTTTAAATATTTGTGTATGGGGATGTATCATTCTTTTTCCTTTGTGGTTTCTTCTTGGTGTTATGTTGATAGATTTTAAAATGTGCAGCAAGGCAGCAACCCACCTGATGAGAAAATTAAGGACTTCTCCTGGGTGTAGTTATGGGTGATATGGGGCAGAAGATCTTACTCCATTCATAGCATAGACCTGAGCTCACAGGTTTGTTTTATGTATTTTTACACTGAAGAAATATTTCCTGTGGTCCCTAAACACTTTGTTTAGGTTGAAAAAAATTAGATTCCTTCCATAGATTGATTTTGTTAAACATTTTAAAAATTCTCTAAGCTGATTTTTAACTTGAAGATTTGTTTGTCTTTTAGAAAGTATCTTTAGGAAGTTACATTATAGTTATAGTAAACATAGAAATATTTCCTTCCAGAATAAAGCACTTGGCATTTATAAAAATGAAAACTTCAAGTTAAAATTCAAAGTTTTGATAACTCTAGCTAAAAATTTTTAATTGATTTTAGGAAACATAAATCATAGAGACAGTGCCTGCAGGCTGAATTTTAACTTCCAGAATATGAAACAGATGGGCTGCGATTAGCTGGACCTTCTCCTGTGAAAGGGCGTGTTTGGAGCTGTGCCTGCCAGAGGAGGAAACAGACATTGTGTTTGAACTATTAATAGGTAGAAGAAAATAGTAAGAAGGCTGTGGGCTTTTTGTTTTTAATTCTATGAACCAATGTACATAGTAGGTAGCTCTGGGCCAATGTCCATGAAATAAGATTGGAGTGATGAATAATATACTTACGTGAGGAAGAAAAAATATGCCTTTCAAGTTACTGTAAGGATTACAGAGAGAATTAGTACACGTTAGGAATTTCAGGTAGAGGCTCTGTGTTGCACCCCTTTTCTTTTTGAATAGTCCATTGTTTAACAGTGGCATTTAAAAAGGATCATAGAAAGAGGATTTTCTTTTTTCCCCACAGAATCATATGCTCCAAACGGAGGGTTTTTAAGGCATATAAAGGCAAATGGCAGAAAAATTTTATTACATGTTATTGTGCCATCTGCTGGGGCAGAGGATACAGGGAGACCTGCGCTGTAACACTCACTTCCCCTAGTAAGCTGATTATTATAATCCCTTTGCCCTACCACTCAGAGCTTCATACCCATGCTCCAGCCTCCCTTACTTCCCCAAAGAGCACTGCTACAGCTGAGCTGGAGGAATTGTTCACTCAGTCATCAGAGGGTAGACATCTCATTCTCCACAAAATGTTACGTGAGTGATCAACCCTGGACTATGAACTGGTTAGAAATTTTAATTTTTATATTTTAGAAACCAGAATTGTACCAAAATGGAGCAGAAAGTGTGCTTTAGTAATGAGACAGCAGAAACAGATGAGAGAGAAATATCTGAAATTGCACATTGTGAATTATTTAAATACAATATTTATAGTCTTTTTTTTTAAGATTTTTTTTTTGATGTGGACCAGTTTTAAAGTCTTCATTGAATTTGTTACAATACTGCTTCTGTTTTATGTTTTGGTTTTTTGGCCGCGAGGCATGTGGGATCTTAGCTCCCCGACCAGGGATCGAACCTGCAACCCCTGCACTGGAAGGCGGAGTCTTAACCACTGGACCGCCAGGGAAGTCCCTCTAGTCTGTTTTGAATATGGCACCATGGAGACACAAAGATAAATGGTACTGTTCCTGTCCTGAGGGAATGGAGTGGTCAGGATAGACAAGGTTATGCGACCGTAGTCAATCCCCATATCTCAGTGGACTGGTAGTATTTGTTTCTTGATTATGCTACACTTCAAGTATAGGTGAGCAAGAGGCTCTGCTCACCTTTGTCCCTCAAGGGCCCAAGCTGATGAAGCCTCCATTTCCCTGTGTGCTTCCCCTACAGCAAGGGGGAGAGATAGTAGCAGTATCTTGTATTGGGTAATTAAATGCTTTCCCAGGAAATGGTGCACGCTATTATTGTTCATATTTTATTGGCCAGAACAAATCACATGGCTATATCCAACTTTAAAGGGAGTGGGAAATACAATTCTACAATGTTCCCAGAAGGAAGAAGAGAACAGAAACATTTGTAAATAGTTCTAATGACTACCCCCAAAAATGCACTGTAAGGTTGAAGAAGAAACACCCATGAAAACTTAAGACATACATATAGATGCAAAACAACAGTAGAAACCCAGTCCAGTTAAAAATTTATTAAGGGGCTACTATATGCCAGGTACTGTGCTAGGCATCAAGACTACAAAGATGTCCAAACCAGCCATGAAAAAACTCTGAGTTAGGGACACAGACACACACAGAGAACTTAGGAAAAAAATGAGATAGGAACTATGTAAAGCAACGAGGCAAGAAGTGTAAGACATGATGGAAGACGGAGGGCTTTGTGTACCATATCAAGTAGCTTGGGCTTTTGAAGGGTTATGAGCAGAGAATGGACCTGATTAGATTTTTGTTTTAAATAAATCATGAGAGATCTCATGGAAGGCAGATTTCAGGGAGGCAAACCAGAGGCAGAGCAACTAGTAAGAGGTGACTGCTTCAGTCCAAATGACCCATGATGAGAGTCCTAAGCTAGAGCACTGAGTAGAGATGGGGAGAACGGAATAGGCATGTGGAATTCTTAGGATATAAAAAACCAGGACTTTGTTAGTGACTGAATATAGATGGAGAGTGACAAGTGAGAGATGAGTTTCATATTTCTAGCCTGGGTCTCTAGTTAAGGGGAGAGAGACCAAGATGGCAGAGTAAGAGGACATGGAGCTCACCTCCCACCCATGAACATATTTCTAGCCTGGGTGAATGTGTTGATGGTGATGTGACCACAAAGACAAAATCTGTGGCATTTCAGAGGACAGGGAGCCCTGATGTGATCAATAAAGAGTTTTAAAGACTATAGATTTAAACCTGGTGAGCTCAGGGACTTTGTCTTGTTCAATGCTGTATTCCCAGTGCCTTGAATGGTGCCTAGCACATAATAGGGATTCAGTGAATATTTGGGAAGTGAATAGGTTTGATGGAGGAGTTAAGATTTTCAAAGATTAAGAGAAATAAGTATGATGGTGGTTGGCGGAGGATTGGGTGCAGGGACATTTAGGGCAAGTAACCCACAGCAAGGCAGTGGTTGTGGTTAAGTGTGTGGGAGGGGAGGACAGGAGGGAGAAGGAGAAGTGGGGGAAGGGGGGCAAGAGAGAGAGAAAAAGAGAGAGTGAGGGGAAAGCTATGTTAGGGGACTAATACAGTTGTTGCTCAGTGTGAAAGAAAGTGGGAAGATCAGAATTATGAGAGGAGAAGCACTCTGAAAGAGCTTCTCTTGATGCTTTGGGATTTCTCATAGCTAACTGACCAACCCCAAGTGTGGCAGCCAAGGTTGGAAAGATTCTTGGGACGAGGCTACCAGACTAAGCTAGTCCGTTCAGCCCCTGCCACTGACAGCTGCTGGCACAAACCAGTGCTGGCTTTGCCTATTTGTAATTCAGAAAGGATGCTGGTGATGCCTGTCCTTTAATGCCTACAGATCATTAACAATGCCATGAGCCATAGCATCTGGGAAAAAAAAAGGAGAACCACTCAGGAGACGTGAGAGTCTAGCTCTGTCAGCCACTAATGTTGAAACCCTGGACTACTCTCTTACTTCCATGTCTACTTCACAGGATAGTTTTTGGACTGGATGAGCTAAGTGTTCTTAAAAGGTAAAGAAGTGTACGGGGTAAGGGAATGGCAAATGCTAAATTAGCATTAAATAGAAAGAGGCTCTCTCAACCCTTGCTCTTCAATATTAAAAGTGTTCACTCTTGGGCTTCCCTGGTGGCGCAGTGGGTGAGAGTCCACCTGCCGATGCAGGGGACATGGGTTCGTGCCCCAGTCCGAGAAGATCCCACATGCAGCGGAGCAGCTGGGCCCGTGAGCCATGGCCGCTGAGCCTGCGCGTCCGGAGCCTGTGCTCCGCAACGGGAGAGGCCACAACAGTGAGAGGCCCGCGTACCGCAAAAAAAAAAAAAGTGTTTGCTCTTCTTCCTCCCTACTTTATCACCATCCTACAGAACACCATCGACTCTTACAGGACTCAGCCATCTTTTTTCCCCTCTGATCCATGCATAACTTACTACCAAGGCTTATCAGTTCGACTTCCACAATATCTCTAGCAGTTGTCCCCTTTCTTTCAATTTACTGCCATCCACTTGACTTGGTCCCTCAGTATGTCTTGCGGTACGCGGGCCTCTCACTGTTGTGGCCTCTCCCGTTGCGGAGCACAGGCTCCGGACGCGCAGGCGCAGCGGCCATGGCTCACGGGCCTAGCAGCTCTGCGGCATGTGGGATCTTCCCAGACCGGGGCACAAACCCGTGTCCCCTGCATAGGCAGGCGGACACTCAACCACTGCGCCACCAGGGAAGACCCCTCGGTATGTCTTAAAGAGACCACTGTCAGAAAGAACTACCTGGTCCTCCTGCCTCCCGCACCTCACTTCCATGGTATTACGAAAGCGGTGGGAATCTTGTAAGGAAGCAACTGTGGCATTTTAGTATCTCTGCTAGCCCAGCAGAGGCTGTAAGTGCGCGGATGTCTCCGGTTCTGAATGAATTACAGTGCAGGGCTCTGCGCAACGTGCGCCATTTGTTGACTCACCTAACTCCCCTAAGCAGGGAGACCTTTTGACAGTCAGTCTCCCCCCCCCGCCCCGCCCCCCGGCACGCAATGCGGACTACCGCGACGAGGCGGCACCCAGCCCCACGAGGGGCACAGCCGTGCCTCCCTTACCGTCTCAATCCCCCATGAGAGCTGCTCACCGGAAGCACGGCCGCAGTGGGGACCCGAAGGGCTCACAGGGAACAGGATACGACGCCACCGCTTGGTCTCCGGCACCTGAACGCCGACCTGGAACGCTCCAGGAACACCGCCAAGGGCCAGGCGGGACGCACTCCGGCACCAAGGGACGCATCCCGCCGCCGCGGCCCCAGCCAAACCCCACCTCGGCGAGTGGTTCTCGCGAGACGCGCTGAGGCGGCGTAGCGAGAGTGGCAGAGGACGCCGGCCCGCTCAGGCTCTGAGGCTGGCGTCGGGAGACCGGGCTTCGGGAGGGACGCCGCACCCCTGCCTTACAAACACCACCGACCGGTGCGGAGGAGAGGCGAGGGGCACCGGGCAGAACGAGAAGGGCGGCCCAGTTTGCCATGAACGTCCGTCCATCGTCTGGCGCGGCCTAGGCCCGGCCCCGGTGAGCGGGACGGCACCACATTCATCGATCGACCTCAAAGTAAACTTTTAAAACTTTTTTTTTTCATAGTGAAAAGTAAATATTAAAAAGGAATCAGAATAGTTATCCACCCCCTTTAACGAGTTTCTTAAAGCACATGTATCTCAAATACCATGCTACTTTATTTTTCTGAAGAATGTGTTTTTCTTTCCCCCATGTGGTCTTGCCGTGTTAAATTTTTAAAGAAAATTACCTGAAATTTTCTTTGAAGTTGCATTTTGTGGCTAAGAAGTTTGAAACGCACCCTCACTGAACCACTGTAGACCATATTATGTTGGAGAATATACTCTCTCTAGTCTACTTCATAGGATCAGAACAAATTCTAAGTGGATGATATTCTCAATTCTAATGTATTTTCAAGGGTAGTTTTTACCTCCATTCAGAATACCTTCCTTCAGAAAGTATTTTTGCAAGGCAAAGCTTGTCAAATGAGTTTTCTCTATTTTGCAAAATTTAGTTCTCAATTTTCCCCTAGTCTGGTACAGGAAAGATAGGAGCTGTATTTAAAAAAAAAAAAAAAAAATTCTTTCTACAATGTGAGATATTCCAAACTGAAGTTATAGAATTTCAGAATTAAATCTTGCACATCATTTGAGCTGTCACCATTTTTTTTTTTTTGGAAACTTAAAAATATTTATTAATTCATTTATAATAACAAGAATCAACCTATTACGTGTCAGCATAAATCACGTTTTTAACAGAAAATATCTATATTTTCCAAAACAAGAGAAAATATGTGAGAAGAGTGGCATTGTTTTACATTAAGTTCTTTTTACATAAATTTACATCACATTTTTTTCATACAAAGTCACAAAAATTATAATCATCCTCATCAGTTCGCTCAGTCCCATGTAATTGATTTTTTTTTACATCTTGATCTTCTGTTAACACTTTTATGAATTCATCAGTTTTCCATTAGAGTTCTGAAAATGCTTATTCATTCAGTTCAACTGTATAGTCAGTTACCAGAAACCTGTACTTGTCAGAGTCTTTTCCATGAATTCCTTGAAGATGAAACCCTTTTATAGGAACATTTTTGCAAAAGCATCAGAGTACACCCAGAACTGTCTGTAAATGACAAAAGACTTAAAAATGACCACGGTTAAATATTTGATGAAAGTTCATAATAATGCAATTGACAAGGAAATTTAGTTATTTCTGAGATATACATTTTAAATAACTAGAATTATGACTTATAACTTTATACCAGAACATATAAGATTTTTAGGAATTTCATGGAATGTCTGAAACATTTATATTAACATATTTCCATACAAATAACCCAAAGAAAGTTTAGTATTAGGTTTTCTAAAAAAATTTTTGAATTGTATTTTATTTATTGTTTTATACAGCAGGTTCTTATTAGTCATCAATTTTATACACACCAGAGTATACATGTCAATCCCAATCGCCCAGTTCATCCCCCCCTGCCCGCCCCCACCCTGTGGCTTTCCACCCTTGGTGTCCATACGTTTGTTCTCTACATCTGTGTCTCAACTTCTGCCCTGCAAACTGGTTCAGAGAAAACCATAATTCCAGTAGTGGGATTTCTGGATCATATGGTAATTCTATTTTTAGTTTTTTAAGGAACCTCCATACTGTTCTCCATAGTGGCTGTATCAATTTACATTCCCACCAACAGTGCAAGAGGATTCCCTTTTCTCCACACCCTCTCCAGCATTTATTGTTTGTAGATTTTCTGATAATGCCCATTCTAACTGGTGTGAGGTGATACCTCATTGTAGTTTTGATTTGCATTTCTCTAATAATTAGTGATGTTGAGCAGCTTTTCATGTGCTTCTTGACCATCTGTATGTCATCTTTGGAGAAATGTCTATTTAGGTATTCTGTCCATTTTTGGATTGGGTTGTTTGTTTGTTTTTTTAAGATGTTGGGGGTAGGAGTTTATTAATTAATTAATTAATTTTTACTGTGTTGGGTCTTCATTTCTGTGCGAGGGCTCTCTCCAGCTGTGGCAAGCGAGGGCCACTCTTCATCGCAGTGCGCGGGCCTCTCACTGTCGTGGCCTCTCTTGTTGCAGAGCACAGGCTCCAGACACGCAGGCTCAGCAGTTGTGGCTCACGGGCCTAGTTGCTCCGTGGCATGTGGGATCCTCCCAGACCAGGGCTCGAACCCGTGTCCCCTGCATTAGCAGGCAGACTCTCAACCACTGCGCCACCATGGAAGCCCTGTTTGTTTTTTTAATATTGAGCTGCATGAGCTGTTTATATATATTGGAGATTAATCCTTTGTCTGTTGATTTGTTTGCAAATATTTTCTCCCTGTCTGAGGGTTGTCTTTTCGTGTTGTTTATGGTTTCCTTTGCTGTGAAAAAGCTTTTAAGTTTCATTAGGTCCCATTTGTTTATTTTTGTTTTTATTTCCATTACTCTAGGAGGTGGATCAGAAAAGATCTTGCTGCGATTGATGTCAAAGAGTGTTCTTCCTATGTTTTTCTCTAAGACTTTTATAGTGTCTGGTCTTACATTTAGGTCTCGAATCCATTTTGAGTTTATTTTTGTTTATGGTGTTAGGGAGTGTTCTAATTTCATTCTTTTACATGTAGCTGTCCAGTTTTCCCAGCACGGCTTATTGAAGAGACTGTCTTTTCTCCATTGTACATCCTTGCCTTCTTTGTCATAGATTAGTTGACCATAGGTGCGTGGGTTTATCTCTGGGCTTTCTATCTTGTTCCATTGATCTATGTTCCTGTTTTTGTGCCAGTACCATATTGCCTTGACTACTGCAACTCTGTAGTATAGTCTGAAGTCCAGGAGCCTGATTCCTCCAACTCCGTTTTTTTCCCCTTAAGACTGCTTTGGCTATTTGGGGTCTCTTGTGTCTCCATACAAATTTTAAGATTTTTTGTTCTAGTTCTGTGAAAAATGCCATTGGTAATTTGATAGGGATTGCATTGAATCTGTAGATTGCTTTGGGTAGTGTAGTCATTTTCACAGTATTGATTCTTCCAATCCAAGAACATGGTGTATCTCTCCATCTGCTGGTATCATCTTTAATTTCTTTCATCAGTGTCTTACAGTTTTCTGCATACAGGTCTTTTGTCTCCCTAGGTAGGTTAATTCCTAGGTATTTTATTCTTTTTGTTGCAGTGGTAAATGGGAGTGTTTCCTAATTTCTCTTTCAGATTTTTGGTCATTAGTATATAGAAATGCAAGAGATTTCTGTGCATTAATTTTGTATCCTGTGACTTTACCACATTCATTGATAAGCTCTAGTAGTTTTCTGGTGGCATCTTTAGGATTCTCTATGTATAGTATCATGTCATCTGCAAACTGTGAGAGTTTTACTTCTTCTTTCCAATTTGTATTCCTTTTATTTCTTTTTCTTCTCTGAATGCCGTGGCTAGGACTTCCAAAACTATGTTGAATAATAGTGGTGAGAGTGGACATCCTTGTCTTGTTCCTGATCTTAGAGGAAATGCTTTCACTTTTTCACCATTGAGAATGTTTGCTGTGGGCTTGTTGTACATGGCCTTTATTATGTTGAGGTAGGTTCCCTCTGTGTCCACTTTCTGGAGAGTTTTTGTCATAAATGGGTGTTGAATTTTGTGAAAAGCTTTTTCTGCATCTACTGAGATGATCTTATGGTTTTTATTCTTCAGTTTGTTAATATGGTATATCACATTGATTGATTTGCATATATTGAAGAATCCTTGAATCCCTGGATAAATCCCACTTGATCCTGGTGTATGATCCTTTTAATGTGTTGTTGGATTCCGTTTGGTAGTATTTTCTTGAGGATTTTTGCATCTATATTCATCAGTGATATTGGTCTGTAATTTTCTTTTTTTGTACTATCTTCGTCTGGGTTGGTATCAGGGTGATGGTGGCCTCATAGAATGAGTTTGGGAGTGTTCCTTCCTCTGCAAGTTTTTGGAAGAGTTTGAGAAGGATGGGTGTTAGCTCTTCTCTAAATGTTTGATAGAATTCACCTGTGAAGCCATCTGGTCCTGGACTCTTGTTTGTTGGAAGATTTTTAATCACAGTTTCAATTTCGTTACTTGTGATTAGTCTGTTCATATTTTCTATTTCTTCCTAGTTCAGTCTTGGAAGGTTATACCTTTCTAAGAATTTTTCCATTTCTTCCAGGTTGTCCATTTTATTGGCATAGAGTTGCTTGTAGTAGTCACTTAGGATGCTTTGTATTTCTGTGGTGTCTGTTGTAGCTTCTATTTCATTTCTAATTTTATTGATTTGAGTCCTCTCCCTCATTTTCTTGGTGAGTCTGGCTAATGGTTTATCAATTTTGTTTATCTTCTCAAAGAACCAACTTTTAGTTTTATTGATCTTTGCTATTGTTTTCTTTGTTTCTATTTCATTTATTTGTGCTCTGATCTTTATGATTTCTTTCCTTCTGCTAACTTTGGGTTTTGTTTGTTCTTTCTCTAGTTCCTTTAGGCGTAAGGTTAGATTGTTTATTTGAAATTTTTCTTATTTCTTGAGGTAGGCTTGTATAGCTATAAACTTCCCTCTTAGAACTGCTTTGCTGCATCCCATAGGTTTTGGATTGTCGTGTTTTCATTGTCATTTGTCTCTAGGTATTTTTTGATTTCCTCTTTGATTTCTTCAGTGATCTCTTGGTTATTTAGTAACGTGTTGCTTAGCCTCCATGTGTTTGTGTGTTTTACTTTTTTTCCCTATAATTAATTTCTAATCTCATAGCGTTGTGGTCAGAAAAGATGCTTGATATGATTTCAGTTTTCTTAAATTTACTGAGGCTTGATTTGTGGCCCAAGATGTGATCTATCCTAGAGAATGTTCCGTGCGCACTTGAGAAGAAACTGTAATCTGCTCTTTTTGGTTGGAATGTCCTATAATTATCAATTAAATCTGTCTGGTCTATTGAAAGCTTCTGTTTCCTTATTTATTTTTATTTTGGATGAGCTGTCCATTGGTGTAAGTGAGTTGTTAACGTCCCCCACTATTATGGTGCTACTGTCGATTTCCTCTTATAGCTGTTAGCAGGTGCCTTATGTATTGAGGTGCTCCTATGTTGGGTGCATATATATTTATAATTGTTATATCTTCTTCTTGGATTGATCCCTTGATCATTATGTAGTGTCCTTCCTTGTCTCTTGTAACATTCTTTATTTTAAAGTCTATTTTATCTGATATGAGTGTTGCTTTCTTTTGATTTGCATGTGCATGGAATATCTTTTTCCATTCCCTCACTTTCAGTCTGTATGTGTCCCTAGGTCTCAAGTGGGTCTCTTGTAGACAGCATATATATGGCTCTTGTTTTTGTATCCATTCAGCAAGCCTGTGTCTTTTGGTTGGAGCATTTAATCCATCACGTTTAGGGTAATTATCGATATGTATGTTCCTGTGACCATTTTCTTAATCGTTTTGGGTTTCTTTTTGTAGGTCCTTTTCTTCTGTTGTGTTTCCCACTTAGAGAAGTTCCTTTAGCATTTGTTGTAGAGCTGGTTTGGTGGTGCTGAATTCTCTTAACTTTTGCTTGTCTGTAAAGCTTTTGATTTCTCCATTGAATCTGAATGAGATCCTTGCCGGGTAGATTAATCTTGGTTGTAGGTTCTTCCCTTTCATCACTCTAAGTATATCGTGCCACTCCCTTCTGGCTTGTAGAGTTTCTGCTGAGAAATCAGCTTTTAACCTTATGGGAGTTCCCTTGTATGTTATTTGTCGTTTTTCACTTGCTGCTTTCAATAATTTTTCTTCTTCTTTAATTTTTGCCAATTTGATTACTATGTGTCTTGGCATGTTTCTCCTTCGGTTTATCCTGTATGGGACTCTGTGCTTCCTGGACTTGGGTGGCTATTTCCTTTCCCATGTTAGGGTAGTTTTTTACTATAATCTCTTCAAATATTTTCACTGGTCCTTTCTCTATCTCTTCTCCTTCTGAGACTGCTATAATTCGAATGTTGTTGTGTTTAATGTTGTCCCAGAGGTCTCTTAGGCTGTCTTCATTTCTTTTCATTGTTTTTTCTTTATTCTGTTCTGCAGCAGTGAATTCCACCAGTCTGTCTTCCAGGTCACGTATCTGTTCTTCTGCCTCAGTTATTCTGCTATCAATTCCTTCTAGTGTAGTTTTCATTTCAGTTATTGTATTGTTCATTTCTGTTTGTTTGTTCTTTAATTCTTCTAGGTGTTTGTTCTTTAATTCTTCTAGGTCTTTGTTAAACATTTCTTGCATCTTCTCGATCTTGCCTCCATTCTTTTTCTGAGGTCCTGGATCATCTTCACTATCATTATTCTGAATTCTTTTTCTGGAAGGTTGCCTATCTCCACATCATGTAGTTGTTTTTCTGGGGTTTCTTCTTGTTCCTTCATCTGGTACATAGCCCTCTGCCTTTTCATCTTGTCTGTCTTTCTGTGAATGTGGTTTTTGTTCCACAGGCTGCTGGATTGTCGTTCTTCTTGCTTCTGCTGTCTGCCTTCTGGTGGATAAGGCTATCTAAGAGGCTTGTGTAAGTTTCCTGATGGGAGGGACTGGTGGTGGGTAGAGCTGACTGTTGCTCTGGTGGGCAGAGCTCAGTAAAGCTTTAATCCAGTTGACTGTTGATGGGTGGGGCTGGGTTCCCTCCCTGTTGGTTGTTTGGCCTGAGGCAACCCAACACTGGAGCCTACCTGGGCTCTTTGGTGGGGCTAATGACAGACTCTGGGAGGGCTCATACCAAGGAGTACTTCCCAGAACTTCTGCTGCCAGTGTCCTTGGCCCCATGGTGAGCCATAGCCGCCTCCCGCCTCTGCAGGAGACCCTCCAACACTAGCAGATAGGTCTGGTTCAGTCTACCCTGGGGTCACCGCTCCTTCCCCTGGGTCCCGATGCACATACTACTTTGTGTGTGCCCTCCAAGAGTGGAGTCTCTGTTTTCCCCAGTCCTGTCGAAGTCCTGCAATCAAATCCCACTAGGCTTCAAAGTCTGGTTGTCTAGGAATTCCTCCTCCCGTTGCCGGACCCCCGGGTTGGGAAGCCTGACGTGCGGCTCAGAACCTTCACTCCAGTGGGTGGACTTCTGTGTTATAAGTGTTCTCCAGTTTGTGAGTCTCCCACCCAGCAGTTATGGGATTTGATTTTCCTGTGATTGCACCCCTCCTACCATCTCATTGTGGCTTCTCCTTTGTCTTTGGATGTGGGGTATTTTTTTGGTGAGTTCCAGTGTCCTCCTGTCAATGATTGTCCAGCAGCTAGTTGTGATTCTGGTGTTCTCACAAGAGGGAGTGAGAGCACGTCCTTCTACTGCACCATCTTGGTTCCTCTACTGAGCTGTCGCCATTTAATTTGTTCAGTTCCTTTCTTTATGGGGACCAATTTTAGTGTCTTGCTGTTTTTAATACCTTGTTACCAATAATCCCCATTTTCTGAAAGTCTGGAAAACTGGAGCTTTTTGATCTTTCATTCATTGAAAATGTGGATAAGAAATTTTCCAAAACTATTTTGGAAAAATATAGCCCAAATTTAGAAGGCTCGTTTATAAAGAGTTCAATACCATTATAGGGCACTTAGATTCATTTACAAATTATTTCTTCAAAGGCTCAAATATCTCTAATCCTACTATGGCAGCCAGCAAGGAGAAAAACACATACTGCTTTGTATTCAAAATCAGGTTGTTTCACACAAAATGTGTAGTTCAGTTATTCTAACTATGTATATGTTATAATGTTTATAAATTTTTATAGCTACTGCTACTATTTGACAACTTGAGTGCAAAGATAAATTATGTTGCAGCACACCCAATGCCAAGCACATTTCTACTCCATAAATTTCTTTAGAAAGAACATGGTTTTACCATGGCACTATGCTCCATCAAAATTTGTATTTATATTGTTATGCAAGGATAACTTTAGTTGGAACATTTTAAACACTGAATTTACAGTAACACTGATTCATTTAACTGAGTTTATAATGGCATCTCGCTCTAGGAATGTCAAATGTTTTACTTTCAACAGGATGAAATTCCAAATACTTTACTTTGGTACCATGACATTTAAAAAATTGAATCATTATTGAAAAATAATCATTTTCCAATATGCACTGTCTGATTACACTGATGTAAAAGTGGCATCATTTAATTGTGTTTCTGCGTTGGAGCCAGTGCATTAACAGCTACAATTTTGGTATGTGCACAAGAAAAATGGAATAAAGTTAATGTTATAAATTAATTAATATTTAGAATAAAATGAATTTAGAGAAACAGTTATTTGATCTAAATGCAAAGTCTTGCTTTGCCGCATGCTTTCCAAAACTGTATGTGTTAGGTCATTGTCTTCAGGCACAATCTTTGGAAGCTGGTGTTGATGCTTCAGCATTTTTGTGTCTTCTGAATTTTGTGGAATCAGTGGTATTATATGGTCCCCATGGTAGGTCGTCAGTGTTGATAAACATTTTGAAATTTATAGGTTTGTCATCAACTTTCTCATGAATGGAGTATTTGTTGATTAAACAGTCCCTTTCATTTTTTTGAGCCCATTAATGTGAAAATATTTGTTGCCAATTTTAAAAGTGTTACCAAATAAATACAGAATAGTTGTAGATTTATGCAGCATACCACTGTAGCAGGAGCAGTTGTATTACTTTCTATTTTCTATGGGACAGAGGACTACTCAGTCTTTATTTTCCATAAATATTTCACATATACCTAGACTTGTTTTCCACAGACTGCACGAATGGTGGCCTGCTGATAGCAGGCATCTCTCAAATTAAGACGGTGTTCTCCCCACAACTGGCTAGTATCCCAGGGGCCAGCAGAGGCAGCAACACCAAATCTTCTTTCTCCATTTCCCAGGTGGGAAGGAGCTGTTCCTAGCTGCTAGTTTCCTAACACACTTTCTTTGTTAAGTGAACACCCCATAAGCTGTCCTGAAAAGAGAGGTGTTGTGTTGCAGATTGAATTATCCAGAAGCAGCTGCTGAGAGGAAGTTTGGGGTTCAAGATGTTTATTTGGGAACAACACCCACGAAAGGAAGAGGGAAAAGCAAGACTGGGCAGAGGGAGCTGTCCAACTTCAATGCAGGCTTGATGATGCCTTGGCTAACCTGGCTGAGAGTTCTGGAATGAGTGTGGCCCATCAGAGGTGTCCCATATAGGGCCCAAGTGGCTGGATCTTTATACGCACACCTCACCTGGTCACCAAGTATGGGCTGTCCTGGAAGGGGATGACATTTGGTGGGGCCACTCTCTGCAGCTGAGGCACACCCTGAAGAAGCTGACAGCTAGAGGCCGTCCTGCTCACTGCACTGCCCACAGCTAGGCAGCACATCCTTCTTTGAAGAGCCATCTGGGCATCACTTTGTCCATCATGTGTTGTGGCTGAATAAGATTGGGAAAAGTGAGATAGGTTATCTCAGCATCCTTGGATTTAACCAGAGTGAGAACACACTATCTGTGTCTCACATACTACTAGGCAAGTCCATGGTAGGAAGTAAAAGCACCAAATGGTGATTGCCAGAGGCTGTGGCCTGCTGAGATGGAAATTGGGGTACAGGAGTTTGTTAGGGAGTGCTCTTGGGACCATAGGCTCGGAAAAGACGGGAGGATTGGGCAAAAGGAGAAGCTGGCTTATGAGGCAGCCTCAACATGGGCCAACCCCATAGGGAGCTCTGAAGTTGGGTGAGGGGGCTGGACATTTGTACTTTCACATAAACCAGTCATTGGGCGTGGGTACCCTGGGAAGGGGGTGTGGCCTCGTGGGGCTTTCTGCCAGAAGCCCCTCCTGGCAGTTAGGGAATAGTCTTTCAGTTCTGATGGGAGCTCTGAGAGTCACATCACAGCATCGCACTGGAAGTCTACTGAGCCCATCCTGGCTAACTTTAATGCAAATAATAATAATAGTGCTAATCATAATACTTTGTTTAAAAAATCCGGAACTGGTGCTGAAAAAGATAAACCTGACACACAGATATAAACTAAGACTGTCTCTAAGCAAATTTTTTAAAAAATCACCCTATGTCTAATGAAGTTAAAGGAATGATTTCTAGGAAGAAAGAGCAACTTACATTTAGCTGCCTTGAAGGTAAGCTGCTGATCCAGATATCTTTTGAGCTGACTTACTTGAATTTTCACTCAAGTGCAAAAGGATTTAAGTTGATTCTTTAATCCATTTTGTTTAGAGTGTAGTACGGCAGTGCTTTTTTATTTTGCAGTGTCTTCCTTCATTTTCAACAGTCCCTATTTAATCGTTGTGTCTGCTGCCCCGTCCTGATCACTCAGCAGACCCCACTGCCATCCAGGGTCATCTGGCTACAGGTTCCAGCGTGCCCAGTGCCTGATGATTTGGCCCCCACTCTATGCATGGCCTTGCTCTCTCTTAGGCTGTGAGCAGAGGATTTTTCACAACAATCGTAAAACATCAAAACTCATCCCCACCAATCCTTACAAAGAGCCCGGGGAGCCCAAGCTGTTTCAAATGAGATGCTTCTGCCAAAAGAGCACGGGGAGAGCGACCCTGGCTACCAGAGGGAGCCTGGCACATTTCATTTCATTATGAACTCAAACCAGGGTCTAGAGGAGGTTAAAATACCTTTATTTAGCTCTCAGTCATTGTCATGCCTGGCACACGGTGCTCTAGAATTGTGAGGGAGGAAGACAGAGCAGAGGAGCTCTGAATGTGACACCAGGAGGCTGCCTTCGGTCCCTTTCAGCCCCTGATGTTCTGATTCTCTGTGGATCAGGTCTTAACTCATCTTGTTCCCATTGCCTAGAAAAGTGTTGGGTTCACAGTGCATGCTCAGAAGTGTGTGCTTTTGTTTTTTGGGTTCCCCCTGGATGTAACTTGTGGAAAGAAAGAATAAAATAGGTATGGAACAAAGTTAAGGAATTATAAAAGTTTCCATCTCATGCTGCACGTGTCTCTACCCCCCACCACCCAAAGCACAATACCCTGATTCTGAAATTGTACCTTGCAATCCAGTGAAAAGTTCTTAAATCTCCCAACATCATATATCTACCCTAAGGAGATACTCTATTTAGACATGTTTCAACATATCCTCACCCTCGGGCCAAACTTTGTGTCCAGGAGAATAGAGTCCTGTGAGTAGTCAGACCTAAATATTGCTTTTTCACCATTCTCTCTTATTATCCTACTAGATATATGTTAAACCTTTTTTTCTAGTCTTTGTTTCTTACTCCCTCCTGCAGATTGTATATTCCTTTCTATTTGTGCTGTATTTTGTATAATTTCCTCAAATGTATTTGGAGTTAACTAATTTTGTCTTGAGCTGATTCTTCTATAATGTATTCAGTGAATTTAAAAAATTTAATGAATAATTTCTTGGTTATAAAATCATTTATTAAGATGTAGATGTGTCCCTAAAATTTTTTACTGTGCTAAAAAAACATATAACATGAAATCTACCCTCTTAGGAAATTTTTAAGTGTACAGCACAGTACTCCTAGTTTTATGTGCAATGTTATACAGTAGATCTCTAGAACTTTTTCATCTTTTATCAACTTTTTCATAGACTGAAACTCTATACCCATTGAACAATAACTCCTCATTTCTTCCCCTGCCCCCAACCACTGGCAACCACCATTCTACTTTCTGCTTCCATGAGTTTGACTACTTTAGATACCTCATATGATTGGAATCATGCAGTATTTGCCCTTCTTGTTGACTTGCTTATTGCACTTAGCATTGTGTCCTCAAAGTTCATACATGCTGTAGTAAATGATGATAGGATTTCTTTCTTTTTAAAGGCCGAATAGTACTCTACTGCATGTATATACCATATTTTCTTTATTCTTTCATTTGTCCATGGACATGTAGGTTGTTTCCACCTCTTGGCTATTGTGAATAATGCTGCTGTGAACATGGGAGTGCAGATGCTTCTTTGAGATCCCAATTTCATTTTTTTTTTGATGAATATCCTGAAGTGCGATCGCTTGATCATATGATAGTTCTATTTTTAATTTTTTGAGGAACTTCCACTCTGTTTTCCGTAGTGGCTGCACCAATTTACATTTCCTCCAACAGTGTACAAGTTTCCAGTTTCTCCACATCCTCCCCAATGCTTGTTAACTTTTTGTTGTTTTGTTTTGTTTTTTGAGAATGGCCATCCAAACAGGTGTGAGGTGATATTGCATTGTTCTTTTGATTTGCATTTCCCTGATGATTAATGATGAGAATCTTTTAATGTACCTATTGGGTACATGTATGTCTTCTTTGGAGAAATGTCTATTCAAGTCCTTTGCCCATTAAAAAAAAGACTTTTTTTTTTGCTCTTGAGTTGTAGGAGTTCTTATATATTTTGGATATTAACTCCTTATTAGATATATAGTGTACAAATATTTTCTCTCATTCTGTGGATTGTTTTTTTGCTCTGTTGATAGTTTCCTTTGCTGCACAGAAGCTTTTTAGTTATGTAGTCCCACTTGTCTGTTTTTTCTTTTGTTATCATGTCCAAGAAATCATTGCTGCCCCCAATATTATGAAGCTTTCCCTGTGTTTTATTCTAGGAGTTTTATAGTTTCATCTCTTGCATTTAAATATTTCATCTATTTTGAATTTATTTTTTGTATATGGTGTAGAATAAGGGTCCAATATCATTCTTTTGTCTGTGGATATCCAGTTTTCCAGGCATATTTGTTGAAGAGACTATCCTTTCCCCATTGCGTAGTCTTGACACCCTTATCAAAGATCATTTGACCATAGATGTGTAGGTCTACTTCTAAGCTGTTTTGTTCCATAGGTTTATATGTCTGTCTTTATGCCAGAACCATACTGCTTTAATTACTGCAGCTTTGTAATATGTTTTTAAAAATGTATTTATTTTTAATTTTTTTATACAGCAGGTTCTTATTAGTTATCCATTTTATACATATTAGTGTATGTATGTTAATCCTAATCTCCCAGTTCATCACACCACCACCACCCTTCCCTGGCCACTTCCCCCCTTGCTGTCCATACGTTTGTTCTCTACATCTGGGTCTCTATTTCTGCCCTGCAAACCGGTTCATCTGTATCATTTTTCTAGGTTCCACATATATGCATTAATATATGATATTTGTTTTTCTCTTTCTGACTTACTTCACTCTGTATGACAGTCTCTAGAATCATCCACGTCTCTACAAATGACCCAATTTCATTCCTTTTTATGACTGAGTAATATTCCAGTATATATATGTACCACATCCTCTTTTTTTTTTTTGCGGTATGTGGGCCTTTTTTTTTTTGCCGTACGCGGGCCTCTCACTGCCATGGCCTCTCCTGTTGCGGAGCACAGGCTCAGATGCGCAATCCCAGCATCCATGGCTGACGGACCCAGCCACTCCGCGGCATGTGGGATCTTCCTAGACCGGGGCACAAACCCATGTCCCCTGCATTGGCAGGCGGACTCTCAACCACTGTGCCACCAGGGAAGCCCCCACATCTTCTTTATCCATTCGTCTGTCGATGGGCATTTAGGTTGCTTCCATGTCCTGGCTATTGTAAATAGTGCTGCAGTGAACATTGGGGTGCATGTGTCTTTTGAATTATGGTTTTCTGTGGGTATATGCCCAGTAGTGGGATTGCTGGGTCATATGGTAATTCTATTTTTAGTTTTTTAAGGAACCTCCATACTGTTCTCCAGAGTGGTTGTATCAATTTACATTTCCACCAACAGTGCAAGAGGGTTAACTTTTCTCCACACCCTCTCCAGCATTTGTTGTTTGTAGATTTTCTGATGATGCCTATTCTGACTGGTGTGAGGTGATACCTCATTGTAGTTTTGATTGGCATTTCTCTAATAATTAGTGATGTGGAGCAGCTTTTCATGTGCTTCTTGGCCATCTGTATGTCTTCTTTGGAGAAATGTCTATTTACGTCTTCTGCCCATTTTGGGATTGGGTTTTTTTTTTTTTTGATATTGAGCTGCATGAGCTGTTTATATATTTTGGAGATTAATCCTTTGTCCACTAATTTGTTTGCAAATATTTTCTCCCATTCTGAGGGTTGTCTTTTCGTCTTGATTGTAGTTTCCTTTGCTTTGCAAAAGCTTTTAAGTTTCATTAGGTCCCATTTGTTTATTTTTGTTTTTATTTCCATGACTCTAGGAGGCGGATCAAAAAAGATCTTGCTGTGATTTATGTCAAAGAGTGTTCTTCCTATGTTTTCCTCTAAGAGTTTTATAGTATCCAATCTTACATTTAGGTCTCTAATCTATTTTGTGTTTATTTTTGTTTATGGTGTTAGGGAGTGTTCTAATTTCATTCTTTTACATGTAGCTGTCCAGTTTTCCCAGCACCACTTATTGAAGAGACTGTCTTTTCTCCATTGTATATCCTTGCCTCCTTTGTCATACATTAGTTGATCGTAGGTGCGTGGATTTATCTCTGGGCTTTCTATCCTGTTCCATTGATCTATATTTCTGTTTTTGTGCCAGTACCATACTGTCTTGATTACTGTAGCTTTGTAGTATAGTCCGAGGTCTGGGAGCCTGATTCCTCCAGCTCCGTTTTTTACCCTCAAGACTGCTTTGGTTATTCGGGGTCTTTGTGTGTTTCCATACAAATTGTGAAATTTTTTGTTCTAGGTCTGTGAAAAATGCCATTGGTAATTTGATAGGGATTGCATTGAATCTGTAGATTGTTTTGGGTAGTATAGTCATTTTCACAATATTGATTCTTCCAATCCAAGAACATGGTATATCTCTCTATCTGTTGGTATCATCTTTAATTTCTTTCATCAGTGTCTTATAGTTTTCTGCATACAGGTCTTTTGTCTCCCTAGGTAGGTTAATTCCTAGGTATTTTATTCTTTTTGTTGCAGTGGTAAATGGGAGTGTTTCCTAATTTCTCTTTCAGATTTTTCATCATTAGTGTATAGGATGCAAGAGATTTCTGTACATTCATTTTGTATCCTGCAACTTTACCAAATTCATTGATTAGCTCTAGTAGTTTTCTGGTGGCATCTTTAGGATTCTCTATGTATAGTATCATGTTATCTGCAAACAGTGACAATTTTACTTCTTCTATTCTAATTTGTATTCCTTTTCTTTCTTTTTCTTCTCTGATTGCCATGGCCAGGATTTCCAAAACTATGTTGAATAATAGTGGTGAGAGTGGACATCCTTGTCTTGTTACTGATCTTAGAGGAAATGCTTTCAGTTTTTCACCATTGAGAATGATGTTTGCTGTGGGTTTGTCTTATATGGTCTATATTATGTTGAGGTAGGATCCCTCTATGTCCACCTCTGTAGAGTTTTTATCATAAATGGGTTTTCAATTTTGTCAAAAGCTTTTTCTGAATCTATTGAGATGATCATTTGGTTTTTATTCTTCAATTTTTTAATATGGTATATCACATTGATTGATTTGCATATATTGAAGAATCCTTGTATCCCTGGATAAATCCCACTTGAACATGGTGTATGATCCTTTTAATGTGTTGTTGAATTCTGTTTGCTAATATTTGGTTGAATGTTTTTGCATCTATATTCATCAGTGATATTGGTCTGTAATTTTTTTGTTTGGTGGTATCTTGGTCTGGTTTTGGTATCAGGATGATGGTGGCCTCATAGAATGAGTTTGGGAGTGTTCCTTCCTCTGCAGTTTTTTGGAAGAGTTTGAGAAGGATGAGTGTTAACTCTTCTCCAAATGTTTGATAGAATTCACCTGTGAAGCCATCTGGTCCTGGACTTTTGTTTGTTAGAAGATTTTTAATCATAATTTCAATTTCATTACTTGTGATTGTTCTGTTCATATTTTCTATTTCTTCCTGGTTCAGTCTTGGAAGGTTATACCTTTCTAAGAATTTGTCCATTTCTTCCAGGTTGTCCATTTTACTGGCATAAAGTTGTTTCTAGTAGTCTTTTAGGATGCTTTGTATTTCTGTGGTGTCTGTTGTAACTTCTCCTTTTTCATTTCTAATTTTATTGATTTGAGTCCTCTCCCTCATTTTCTTGGTGAGTCTGGCTAATGGTTTATCAATTTTGTTTATCTTCTCAAAGAACCAGCTTTTAGTTTTATTTATCTTTGCTATTGTTTTCTTTGCTTCTGTTTCATTTATTTGTGCTCTGATCTTTATGATTTCTTTCCTTCTGCTAACTTTGGGTTTTGTTCGTTCTTCTTTCTCTAGTTCCTTTAGCTGTAAGGTTAGATTGTTTATTTGAAATTTTTCTTGTTTCTTGAGGTAGGCTTGTATTGCTATAAACTTCCCTCTTAGAACTGCTTTTGCTGCATCCCATAGGTTTTGGATCATCGTGTTTTCATTGTCATTTGTCTCTAGGTAATTTTTGATTTCCTCTTTGATTTCCTCAGTGATCTCTTGGTTATTTAGTAATGTATTGTTTAGCCTCCATGTGTTTGTATTTTTTACAGATTTTTTCCTGTAATTGATATCTAGTCTCATAGTGTTGTGGTCGGGAAAGATACTTGAACGATTTCAGTTTTCTTAAATTTCCTAAGGCTTGTTTTGTGACCGAAGATATGATCTGTCCTGGAACATGTTCCATGAGCACTTGAGAAGAAAGTGTAGTGTGCTGTTTGTGGATGGAATGTCTTATAAACATCAATTAAATCTGTCTGGTCTATTGTGTCATTTAAAGCTTGTGTTTCCTTGTAAATTGTTTGGATGATCTGTCCACTGGTGTGAGGTGTTAAAATCCCCCACTATTATTGTGTTACTGTCAATTTCTTCTTTTATAGCTGTTAGCAGTTGCCTTATGTACTGAGGTGCTCTATGTTGGGTACATATATATTCATAAATGTTGTATCTTCTTCTTGGATTGATCCCTTGATCATTATGTAGTGTCTGTCCTTGTCTCTTGTAACATTCTTTATATTAAAGTCTACTTTATCTCATATGAGTATTGCTATTCCAGCTTTCTTTCGATTTCCATTTGCATGGAATATCTTTTTCCATCTCCCCACCTCACTTGCAGTCTGTATTTGTCCCTAGGTCTCAAGTGGGTCTGTTGTAGATAGCATATATATGGGTCTTGTTTTTGTATCCATTCAGGGAGCCTGTGTCTTTTGGTTGGAGCATTTAATTCATTCACATTTAAGGTAATTATCGATATGTATGTTCCTGTTACCATTTTCCTAATTGTTTTAGGTTTGTTTTTGTAGGTCCTTTTCTTCTGTTGTGTTTCCCACTTAGAGAAGTTCCTTTAGCATTTGTTGTACATCTGGTTTGGTGGTCCTGAATTCTCTTAGCTTTTGCTTGTCTGTAAAGCTTTTGATTTCTCTGTCGAATCTGAATGAGATCCTTGCTGGGTAGAGTAATCTTGGTTGTAGGTTCTTCCCTTTCATCACTTTAAATGTATCATGCCACTCCCTTCTGGCTTGTAGAGTTTCTGCTGAGAAATCAGCTTTTAACCTTATGGGAGTTCCCTTGTATGTTATTTGTCGTTTTTCCCTTGTTGCTTTCAATAATTTTTCTTTGTCTTTAATTTTTGTCAATTTGATTACTGTGTGTCTCCGCATGTTTCTCTTTGGGTTTATCCTGCCTGGGACTCTCTGCACTTCCTGGAGTTGGGTGCCTGTTTCCTTTCCCATGTTAGGGAAGTTTTCAACTATAATCTCTTTAAATATTTTCTTGGGTCCTTTCTCTCTCTCTTTTCCTTCTGGCACCCCTATAATGTGAATGTTGTCACGTTTAATGTTGTCCCAAAGGTCTCTTAGGCTGTCTTCATTTCTTTTCATTCTTTTTTCTTTACTCAGTTCTGTGGCGGTGAATTCCACCATTCTGTCTTCCAGTTCACTTATCCATTCTTCTGCCTCAATTATTCTGCTATTGATTCCTTCAAGTGTATTTTTTTTTTTTTTTTTTTTTTTTGCGGTACACGGGCCTCTCACTGCTGTGGCCTCTCCCGTTGTGGAGCACAGGCTCCGGATGCGCAGGTTCAGTGGCCATGGCTCACGGGCCCAGCCACTCCGCGGCATGTGGGATCTTCCTGCACTGGGGCATGAACCCGTGTCCCCTGCATTGGCAGGCGGACTCCCAAGCACTGCGCCACCAGGGAAGCCCTGCTTCAAGTGTATTTTTCATTTCAGTTATTGTATTGTTCATTTCTGTTTGTTTGTTCTTTAATTCTTCTAGGTGTTTGTTCTTTAATTCTTCTATGTCTTTGTTAAACATTTCTTGCATCTTCTTGATCTTTGCCTCCATTCTTTTCCCGAGGTCCTGGATCTTCCTCACTATCATTATTCTGATTTCTTTTTCTGGAAGGTTGCCTATCTCCACTTCATTTAGTTGTTTTTCTGGGGTTTTATCTCGTTCCTTCATCTGGTACATAGCTCTCAGCCTTTTCATCTTGTCTGTCTTTCTGTGAATGTTGAGATTAGTCTCTGATTTGAGGAAGATCAGTCTGGCTGGTTGCTGTGAGGAAGATGAGAGAAGAGTAAGAGTTGAAGCAGGAGGTCACGGAGGAAATGCAGAAGGTGATGGGCTGTGGGTGGGTGGACCTGTTAGTGTCGGAGGGTCACCTGTGAAGGCAGGGGGGTCGCTGTGGCTCACTGTGAGGTCTGAGACACTGGCGGTGGCGGCTCTGGCAACTGATCATTGTCGTGGGCCCTCTAGGATGTTGCTGTCTTCTCGCTAAGGCCTGGAAAAACATGGAACGCTTCACAAATTTGTGTGTCATCCTTGCACAGGGGCCATGCTAATCTTCTCTGTATCATTCCAATTTTAGTATATGTGCTGCCATAGCGAGCACTGTAATATGTTTTGAAGTCAGGAAGTGTGAGACCTCTGTCTTTGTGCTTCTTTCTTAAGATTGTTATGGAATAAGTAATTTTTTTAATGTTTAAAGCAGTATGTGTTTGGTTTTTGTTTTCAACGTGTCTCTTCTTTTTCCTAGTGCCAGCTCTTTGATTTTAGTTTCCATTCTTATTTTATAATCTCTTTTAGATTTTGTCAACTACTCTACAATGTGTGGTATTAAGTTTATTAATGGTTGTGTCTGCTCTTCTCCTTCAAATGGTTTTATTTCTTGTGTGGTTTGTAATTTTTTATTGTGAACGCTTGTTAAACTGGGGTTGTTTTCCCCATGTAAGTCAGGCACTCCCTTGTGGCTCAATTTTGCATTCACTTTTGCTTGGGCTTCAGGGGTTCAGCAGTAGTGGAGAAATTTTTATAATATCCTCTTGGCTTGAGTTTATTACACTCCCTATGCATTGTAACTTCTGATGCCGTTTCTCGTGTGGGGTTTCAATTTCACGAAAGATTTTATTTGTTTTCCATTTAAATTCCCAGCAATTTGTAAGCTTCCTTTTCTCTTCCCTGAGCTGATGGGTAGAGCTCTTCTAGTCCTCTTTATCCAGACAGGGAAATTCTTTCAGGAACTTTGCTCTGTGCAGGAATTTTTTCCTACCTCACACTGCCCCTGGGCCATATCTCCTTTTCCTACCTTCAGGGTAGAACACACCCCTCCTACGACCCCACTCCCACCGCCATCTGACTCTGTTCCCAGCCCTAGCATCCAGGGCTGATATCCATACCCATGCCGCCTTGGGCTTCTCTCTCAACAGTTATTAGAATTACCACTCAGTGTTTGAGTTCTTTTTTCATCTTGGTTTCTTAAGGCTTTTCTCTTCCTTGCTCTCCTTTTCTTTCCTTCCTTCTTCTGAGTTGATTATGTGTTCTCTATTATTGCTCTGTGCTTTTACACAGCATTTCTGTGTGTTTTCAGTTGGATCGATAGTATCTGTGTGTGGAAGTGATGGTAATGGAAGGAAGCAACTGAATTCAGCTCATGTTGTCTGAGGATCTTGAGTGATCTTCTAAAAATAAAATATATCTTGTCATCCCCAGGTTAAAGCCTGCTGATGACTTGCTATTGCACTTGGGTAGGTAAACTCCAAAGTCCTTATTTTGGCTTAATGTGTCCCATATGAGTTGACTCCTATCTCCCTTTGCAACCAGAGGTTATGGTACTTCCCCCCTCATTCAAAGCAGCCTTCTTTCTTTCCTTAGAGTTGTTGCTTCTGCCTGGAATGGACATCTCCATCCAGATGTCCAGATGACAGAATTTTCACCTTCCTAAAGAGGCTTTCCCTGGGACTTCCCTGGTGGTCCAGTGGTTAAGAATCCACCCTCCAGTGCAAGGGACACGGGTTCAATCCCTGGTTGGGGAACTAAGATCCCACATGCCATGGGGCAACTAAGCCTGTGCGCCGCAACTAGAGAGCCTGTGAGCCACAACTAGATAGCCCACACACCACAACTACAGAGCCCATGCGCTCTGCAGCCCACACGCTACAACTAGACAGAAGCCTGTGCACCGCAACAAAGAGCCCGCACGCTGCGATGAAGATCCCGTGTGCCACAACTAAGACCCGATGCAGCCAAAAATAAATAAATATTTTTTAAAAAGGCTTTCCCTGACTACCCTACCAAAAGTACAACCCCACTCCTTCCTCTAATATCACCCCGATTCATAGTCTTCATGACACTTATCACTATGTTAATTAATATTAATTTAAGTTTTTACTTGTTCATTATTCATTTTGGAGGCCAGTTGGACAGCAGTTGCTGATGGAGAAGCAAAGAAATAATCAAGGATGAATCCTAGATCTGGGGCTTGAGCAAGTGAGCAGATGCTTCTGAGAGAAATAGGTATAGGATGGAAATCAAGAGTTGTTTTTAAAAGGCTCATGTTTGAGATTTCTATTCCTCATCCTAATGGATACATCAAGTGGGAAGTTGCATATAAAAGTCTGGAAGTCAAGTGAAAATCAGGGATGGAGATTTGAGATTTGAGATTTGGGCATCATCAGCATACAGATAATATTTAAAATCATATGACAGTAGTACCCAGGGAAAGAGTGAAGAGTCATTAGAAAAGAGAAGGTAATACATCTTTTAAAGCAATCACCAGTGTGGCATAGCTAGAGCTGCAAGGTAATTCCATTGAACAAATATGCACAAAACAAGGGAGGGCCTTTTGATGAAGAAATTAAGCAGCATGTTCCAAACTTTATTTAATTAGCTTACCTCTTACTCTTGTCAGTGGGAAGTTTGGTGCATGGAAACTCCAGTGATGGTCACTGTAGATTTCCAAAGGAGGAGAAATAAACTTTCTGACTCTGTCTCCAACAGAACTTGACCAAATGTAACAAGGATTTCATGAACATTGATCCGTTCCTTCTTTTCCATAGGAATTGGTGTGGGATATTCTGACAGAGATGACACATTGTTTTTGTCCAACACAAACAGTTATGTTAGAAATCTCTGGGAAGCTTTATCTTGGCAGTATCCCTGAAGGCTAGAGAATGGACCAGAAGAGAATTTTCTTCTCTCCTTATTTTGGGGAGACTAAATTATACAGTTAAGCAAGTTATTTGGACTTCAGAGGAGCAGAGTAGTACTAAATTTCTTCAGACAATTTAGTTCAAGGTGGGAATTATGCTCTGTTGTTTTGAGATATGTGATAAGGCTGAAAAATTGTCAACTGTGGTCCTGGTAATAGAATGAACAGGCTCTCTTTCTGCTCTGAATTCCTTGAGCTACAGATCAAATCTTGCTTTTAAATCTAACTTACTTACTGCTCTCATTGTCTTCTAGACTTATTTAGGCTATAAAAGTTTTGCTTAGAGATATGGATTGTTTATGCTTATGGTGTGGCTGCAACTTGCAGTATATCCATGCCTTTGCTTTATGATTTCAGTCAAAACAAAATTAAAGAATCATAATCACCCATGTTCAGGAAGTAATGAGGAATATTTCAAAGTTCATGTTTTCATAGATCTTTTGTCAAGAATAGGACTGAAGTTCCAAATGAGATGCATTTTCTATAATGCATGTGGTGGCCTGTCCTGAAATAGCTATTGTTTTTGTCATTCTGATTTGTTGGGAAGACAGTTGAATATTAAACAATAAAAAATAAGTTTTTGTACATGACATTTCATTTTTGGATAACCAGCAACCAAAATTCTCAGGCATTGATTGGGGTTAGTATATTCATCTCCACAGGTGTCCAGAAATGAAATGAAATGTCACCTAAAGCAGTAGACACACTTCATTACTATTATACCCCAAATTTCCTCCAGTAAAATATTTTATTAAAATTAAATGAAAAACCAAAAGCTGCACAATGATTGTTCCAGCAGCTTTAATGGGTTTTAGGATGGAGCACACCCCCTGCAATTCTACAGTGGATATTTTATTATGCACAAGACAGTTATTCAGAGAATATTATACTATTCTTTCCTCATGTTTTTGGCTGTGTATTGAATCAACTAAATTGCCACTTATAAATTTCTGCTTAAAATCTCTGAGAAAATAGCTTTTGTTTCTATTTATAGGTGCGATATATACTTCCTGAAAATGTTTTCCCTCCTAATCATTCTCTCCTTTCTCATCATCTAGTTGTTCATTTAGCAAATATTTATTTATGTGCTGTGTTCATTCTTAGGGATAATCAAAGTTCCTAGGCCCTTATGGAGCTTATAATTTAGCCAAGTAGTCACATGACAACAAAACAACAGCGACAGAAACTGCTTGTTATACTTATTAAATGTTTACTATTTGCCAGATATTATTCTAGGTGAGGTCATGTATTAAATCACATAATCATTACTTTAAGATGTGGGAAAGTACTATGAGATAGGTTCCATTTTTATCCCCATTTTATGGAAAAGGAAACACAGCTGCAGGGAAGTTTTAAGTAACTTACCCAATGTCACATGGCTAGAAGTGGCACTAACGATACAAGGTAATGAGATATAGGATGTTACGGATATTGTGAAGATCTGATATAGAGGCTCCTGACCTGGTGTCTTAGTCTGCTCAGGCTGCCATAACAAAATACCATAGGCTGGGTGTGGGTGTGAAACAGCAGAGATTTATTTTCTCACAGTTCTGGAAGCTGGAAAGTCCAAGATCAAGCTTTGGCAGGGCTCAGTTTCTGATAAGGGCTTTCTTCTCTGGCTTGTAGATGGCTACCTTCTTCTTGTGTCCTCACATAGGAGAAAGAGAGCAAGCTTTCCAATACTCTTCTTTTAAGGGCACTAATCCCATCCTGAGGGCCCCCTCCTCATAACCTCATCTAAACCTAATTACCTCCCAAAGGCTCCAGCTCCAGATACTATCACATTGGAGGTTAGGGCTTCAACACATGAATTTTGGGGGGACATAATTCAGCCATAGCACCAGGTTTTAGAAGTTTTCCAGGTCAAGGATTACAGACCCCTCTCCAGATGAGAAATAATGTTTAACAGCTATGAATAAGACTATTTAAAAAATATCTATCTTTGCTAGATCCCAAAAGAATTATAATGGGTTACTGTGTGGATTAGCTTTTTAAGGCCTTTAAGCTTTGGTTTTTTCATCTATAATTTGGGAGGAGAGTTGTATACTTACATATCTACAGCATTTCTATATGTTAACAGTATATATTTCCATATATGAATATATATGTGAATGGTAAGGTGTGCATGTATGTGTGTGGGGTAGTCAGCGATCTTTTTTGGTATTTTCATATGTGAAGCACTTTTTTTTAAAATAAATTTATTTATTCATTTATTTACTTTTGGCTGTGTTGGGTCTTTGTTGCTACACCCAAGCTTTTTCTAGTTGTGGTGAGTAGGGGCTATGCTTTGTTGCGGTGTGCGGGCTTCTCATTGCAGTGGCTTCTCTTGTTGCAGAGCATGGGCTCTAGGTGTACAGGCTTCAGTAGTTGTGGCACGTGGGCTCAGTAGTTGTGGCTTGCGGGCTCTAGAGAGCAGGCTCAGTAGTTGTGGTGCACCGGCTTAGTTGCTCCACTGCATGTGGGATCTTCCCGGACCAGGGCTTGAACCCATGTCCCCAGCATTGGCAGGTGGATTCCTAACCCCTGCGCCACCAGGGAAGTCCTCATATGTGCAGCACTTTTTAAAGTGCTTTTTAAAGCACTTGGTAAAGTAAATATGTTTTATCTCACCTGATCATCACAAGTGAGGTGTTATTTTTATTGTCATTTTTACATGTGTAGAAATCTAAGCTAAGAGATCAAGTTTCTTTCCTTTTCAAGGTCTTGCATGCAGTTGGTACGTGGCCAAGCCAAGGTAAGGTACAAGCTGCAGACTTCTGATTCTGGGTGAGCACTTTTCGTCTGCTCCACGGCTGCCTGGTGCTGGAGTACATTTTGCCTGACACCTGGGCTCTGAAAAAGATATTTATTCTCTCGTATGCTCAGCTGACATTTCATTTTGCTTCCTTGCCATCCATGACTACACCACAGTGTTCAGCATTTCAGTACATTTTTGAAGTATTGATTTTCAGCTGGCCCCCATCTCAAAGACCCTACCACACACCCATTTCTATTTGCCTCACTTGAGCTCACCATATATTGTTACTAAGAGTTCCTGGTTTACTCTTGCTCAGTTTACATGCAGACTTGCAGAGTTTTACCACAGCTCCAGTACTAGAAAAATAGCCGAGTTTCAGAAATGGGAGCAGGTTTTGCTGATTTTTAAGGTTAAAATAATCCTCTTTATACATGTAGAAATATATGCATTTGAATCATTTCATAAAATCTATATATTGGGTAATATAATACCTTTTTTTAAGTGAAATATTTCTTCTTTATTTGCCCTTACCTACTTTCCTGACCCATGTCACCCTCCACCCCCAGCTAGTCCATGTGTATAATCTAGCATGTGCCCTTCTAAATAATTCTCAGTGCTCAGCTTGTAAAGTCACATGTTTATATATGTGTGTGTTTTACAAAAACAGATCATTGTTCTACAAAAATGGGTTCATATTATTATTCTTACATGCACTTTACATCTTCTTGCTTTTTTCTTTCAACATGAGATCATGGAAAATGCTCCAGGTCAACTGTCAGAACTCTAGTTATTCTTTCAGTATTTTAAAATTCAAACTGGAAAATTTAAGACATATACAAAGATAGAGAAAATAATATGTTGAATCCCCATTGCCCATCAGCTGGCTTCAACAACTATTGGCATTTTGTTAATCTTATTTCATCTATTCTGCCTGACTTAATTTTTTTTTTCATTTATTTTTTGCTGGAATATTTTTTTAAGCAAACCTAGACTTTGTTATTTTTATGCAGTAAACACTTCAGTATTTTTCACTAAGAGATGTTTAAAAAAACATAACCATATACCATTATCAGTTAAAATTTATAATGGTTCTTTAAAATCATCTATTATCCAGTTCATGTTCAAATCCCCCCAATTGCCTCAAAAATGTCCTCTTTCAATAGTTGGTTTGCTTGAGGATTTGAATGCCAAACATTGCATTTTCCTGATAAGTCTTATGAATTGCTTTTAAATTTATGACAGTTTTCCCTTCCCCTCCCCCTTTAATGCCCCAATTATTGAAGAAACCAGGTTATTTTCTTTGTAGAACTTCCCACCTTCTAGATTTGGCTTATTGTATCCTTATGGTGTCAATAACACATTCTTCTACCACGTTTTTCCTTTACATACTTACTTGAATATAGAGGATTGACTAGATTCAGGTTCAGTTCTTTATTTTTTTATTAATTTATTTTTATTTTTGGCTCTTTCGGGTCTGTTGCTGTGCGCAGGCTTTCTCTAGTTGCAGTGAGCAGGGGCTACTCTTTGTTGCGGTGCAGGGGCTTCTCATTGTGGTTGCTTCTCTTGTTGCAGAGCACAGGCTCTAGGCGTGCAGGCTTCAGTAGTTGTGGCACATGGGTTCAGTAGTTGTGGCTCGTGGGCTCTAGAGCGCAGACTCAGTAGTTGTGGCGCACGGGCTTAGTTGCTCTGCAGCATGTGGGGTCTTCCTGGACCAGGGCTCGAACCCGTGTTTCGTGCATCGGCAGGCGGATTCTTAACCACTGCACCACCAGGGAAGTCCAAGTTCAGTTCTTTCAGCAACAACACTTAATAGCTGGTGCTGTGTGCTTCCTCTTGCATCAGCGTTGGGAAGAATAGAACATTGGCTGGCCTGCTTTAAGTGACATTGAAATACATCAGTGGGTTCAAGTGTGGTTAGCTTCCTCTCCCGTATAAACTTCCTCATTAACCTTTCCTAATGGTTTTAGCATTCAGAATTGAACATTAGTTACATCCATTATTTCACTCAGAGTTGAAAAATGATTTTCTAAATCTATTAATATTTTTCTGCATTTATTCTCTGGAATTATTCTATGAAGACCTCTCCCTTGTCAATCGTTGGTAATCCCAAAGAGCAATTGTATAGGAAGGGCAGAATAAAGGCTTGATCCTTTCCTTTTATTTGTCAATTTTATGAAAAATGAGTTGGTGCTTTAACAACCCCCAGTGACAGCCAGTTACATTTTTGGACTTGCAGATTTTCATATCTATATGTTTTATTTGAAGCTATTATTTTATTTGATGTCCAAATGGTTCCATCCTTGGCCAATGGAAAGCCCTCAGATTTTCCATGCTTTCTGCTTTCTTTCCATCTGCTTTCACCAGATCTAGACTGAGTCATTTCTCCTAGGAGGAATGTTCCCTTTTAGTGGAAAATAATATTTAGAGACCACAATCTTGGTTCTAGAAGTAAATTTATTATCTTTTTAATGGGCCTGTGATACTCTGTGACATACCGGGATATATTTAACCATTCTCTATTGCTGGCATTCACCTTTACCCCAGTTTTGTTAGATTCTGCCATTCAACTGCAAAGCCATATAGAAGATACAAGAAAACTGTTTAAGAAACTTGCTATGGTCCTTGTATCATTAACAGAAGTTGAAAAATTGAAAACCAATGCTAGGAGAGTTGAAATTCTTAATAGAAATCTGGTAACCAAGCAGTTCTTGGGCATTATGTGAGGACTAAAGGAAAATAACACTTCTTCAGGTAGATAAAGAATTTCTTCTCTACTTCCTGGAGCTGATCTTTAACAAGATGAGAAGCTGATACTCTTTTCTCCTTTCCTCTCTTGGAGAAGAATTTTCCTTCCTTCCCTCAGGGATCTTAGTGGAAACATATTTTCTGTTTGCTTTTTCTAACTGTGCTTCTGGCAAAGGGATGCACACTAGCTCTCCAAGCCACGAAGCAGCTTGGACCCCTCATCAGCCCCATACAACTTTGGATGGAGGTGCAGCTGTGTGCCATATTGGCAGTACATTTTATTCTTGCAGAGGGCATTATAGCTTTTTTGATTCTATGTTTTATTTCTTTGCCAATCATCAGATGGTGTGCAGTGGAGGAAACAAAATTTATTGAGAGCTTTAGGCTCTGTGACTAGGAATAACCATTCAGCTGGTTACAGAGTTCCCCAGATGCACCATAGTATATAACCCTGACTTTCTAGTTCATCGTAAAATCACAACACTATACTAACTCTGCCAACTGGCCTTCTTTTCAGTATCTACATAAAAAAGAAAGGTACTGGTAACACTCTTCTGATAATAAAGCTTTTGATAATACTGATTGACTACAAAAAAACTTTTATGGTACTATAATATACATTACAGAAAATTACACATAAAGTACAGCTTCTTCAAACTGAACACACTCATATAATCAGCATTTGGATCAATAAATAGTTCATTATAAGCACCCCCAAAGCCTTGTTATGTTCCTTTCAGTATCTCCCCTTCTACTTCCAAGGACAGCTATCATCCTGATCCCTAAAAGCATAGATTACTTTTTGCTGGCATTGTACTTATGTAAATAGAATAGTATAGTATATACTCTTTTGCATCTGGCTTATTTCTCTAAACATTTGTAAGATTCAACCATATGAATATGTGTAATTGTAGATCATTCATTTTAACTGTCATATGGGATTCTGTTGTGTGTCTCTACTACAATTCATGTATCCATCTTCTGTTTATGAGCATTTGGGTAGTTTCCAACTTGGGGCTATTAAAATAGTGTTGCTGTCAGCATTCTAGTATGTGCCTTTGCTGAACATACATGTGCATTTCTGTTGGATCTACACCTAGAAGGGAAAGTTATGGTCACAGTGTATGCAGTATGTTCTGCTTTATTAGATAATGCCAAATAGTTTTCCAAAGTGATTGAACCAAATCAAACACCCATCAGCAGTGTGTGAGACCTCACTGAGACTTGGTATTTTCCATCATTTTCATTTATATGTATATGTTTTTTTCCTTTTTTAAATTTTATTTTTTATTGAATGGAAGATTCTTTAAATTCTACAGTGCTTTACAATTTTCAAAGGTTTCTCACACATGATTTCATATGATCCCATAATAACCCCCTTTTTTTCCCCTACTCCTACTGTAACCACTGGTTTATTCTCTATATCTGTGAGTCTGCTTCTTTTTTGTTTCGTTCACTAGTTTTTTGTATTTTTTAGATTCCACCCATAAGTGGTATCACACAGTATTTGTCTTTCCCTCTCTGACTTATTTCACTTAGCATAGTGCCCTCCATGTCTATTCATGTTGCTGCAAATGGCAAAATTTCATTCTTTTTATGGCTGAATAATATTCCATTGTATATATGTATATATATGTATATATACATATACATATATATACATATATATATATATATATATATATATGCCACATCTTCTTTATCCATTGATCTGTTGATGGACACTTAGGTTGCTTCCATACCATGGCAATTGCAAATAATGCTGCTATGAACATTGGGGTGCATGTATGTTTTCAAATTAGTGTTTTTATTTTTTTCAGGTGTATACCCAGGAGTGGAATTGTTGGGTCATATGGTAGCTCTATTTTTAGTTTTTTGAGAAACCTTAATTTATATTTATATATATATATATATATATATATATATATATATATATATATATATGTATATACTTTTGAGTGGAAAGAAGATTCCCAGAGTAGAGAAGACTTTCTAATACTGACCTCCCGGTTCTGTCTGAAGTGTAGCAATAGTTATGGAGTAGTCTAGGCTGGGTCTCTGACAACACCATAATTTATCTCATTGATGATGAAGGATGGGCCAGATGGATACAAACAGCTTTTGAATACCATCAAGGAGAAGAAGCCTATGAATTTACTGACTTTAGAGAGCAGTCAACTGTTGCCTTCTGATGTTTATTATTATATAAATTTTATGACAAAAATAAAGATGGTAAAAAAAAAATCACAATTCCATAACTGTAACACAATAATAATACTTGAGTTCACTCATCCACAAACATACCTGAATTATATATGGTTGTAATCATAATCTAGACATAATTTCATATGATGTGTTTTTGAACTGAACGTTGTATCTAAAGACTCTCTCATGTTGTTTCAGTATTTCTTTATTATAAATTTAGATTGCTTCCAAAGTTTTACTATTCTAGGGAGGTCTGTAGAAAATATCTTCATCAGCTTACCTTTCCTTTTTTTAAAAAAAATTCTTGAGGCTAAATTCTTAAGAGTGGGATTACTGAATAGAAAATTATCTTCTTTTTGGCTCTGGATTTATCATACATCTTGTTTCCAAATGGCTCTCCATAATTTATGCAAGTGGAATCCAGCCTTCTTGGAAACCAAAATAGCTTAGTTTTACTTATAGCAACACACACTTTGTTAGGTTCATGAACAAATAAAATGTACAACATATTGTAAAAGTAAATTCCTTGCATATGGAAGATTAAAAGTTCTTTCTTTATTTGTAATATCCAAATCTGGGAACAATCCAAATTTCCACTAGTAGATCAATAGATATCTAAATTGTGGTACATCCATACAATGGAATACTGTTTAGCAATTAAAAGGAAGGAATCATTGTTACATGTGGCAACATGGATGAATTACAAAATAATTATGCTCAGTGAAAGAAGCCAGACCAAAAAAGAGTGCATATTGTCTGATTCCATTGTACTATCTTTAAAAAATGGAAACTAATCATAGTGACAGAAAGCAGATCAGTGATTGCCTGGGGACACTGAGGTGGGGGTGGAGAGGGGCAAGAAGGACAGATTACAAAGGAGCATGGAAAATTTGGGGGTTGATGGATATGTTTACAGTAAGTCCCCTACATATGAACGAGTTTGTTCCAAGAGCATGTTCATAAGTCCAATTTGTTCATAAGTCCAACAAAGTTAGCCTAGGTACCCAGCTAACACAAGCGGCTATATACTGCTGCTTTTATGCTTGCTTCTGGACATCCTGGGCTTGAAATAAAGATACTGCACTACTGTACTCTATACAGTACTGTACAGTAAAGTACACAAAAGCACAGCCACTTGTAGAGGAAGCACACATATGAAAATGTCCTCCAGATTTGTGAACTAATTTTTATGTGATTGGACATGCTAACCCACGTTCGCATCTTTGAAAGTTTGCAACTTGAAGGTTTGTATGTAGGGCACTTACTGTACATGATTGTGATGATAGTTTCCTGAACATACAGTCGGTCCTCCATATCTGCAGGTTCTGTATCAGCAGATTCAACCAACAGAGGATCAAAAATGTTGGGAAAAAATTCCAGAAACTACCAAACACCAAAACTAGAATTTGTGATGCTTTAGCACCTATTTACATAGCATTTACATTGTATTTACAATTATTTATAGAGCATTTACATTGTATTAGGTATTATAAGTAATCTAGAGATGATTTAAAGTATACGACAGGGGAGACCTCAAGATGGTGGAGGAGTAAGATGTAGAGATCACCTTCCTCCCCACACATACATCAGAAATACATCTACGTGTGGAACAACTCCTACAGAACACCAACTGAATGCTGGCAGAAGACCTCAGACTTCCCAAAAGGCAAGACATTCCCCACATACCTGGCTAAGGAAAAAGAGAAAAGGAAAAACAGAGACAAAAGAATAGGGACGGGACCTGCACCTCTGGGAGGGAGCTGTGAAGCAGGAAAAGTTTCCACACACTCGGAAGCCCATTCGCTGGTGGAGACGGGGTTGGGTGGTGGGAAACTTCGGAGCCACGGAGGAGAGCGCAGCAACAGGGGTGCAGAGGGCAAAGTGGAGAGATTCCCACACAGAGGATAAGTGCCGACCAGTACTAACCAGCCTGAGAGGCTTGTCTGCTCACCCACCGGAGTGGGTGGGGGCTGGGAGCCAAGGCTCAGGCTTTGGAGGTCAGATCCCAGGGAGAGGACTGGGGTTGGATGTGTGAACACAGCCTAAAGGGGGCTAGTGCACCACAGCTAGCCGGGAGGGAGTTGGGGGAAAAGTCTGGACCTGCCAAAGAGGGAAGAGGCCATTGTTTTGGGGTGCGCGAAGAGAGGGATTCAGAGCACTGCCTAAGGGAGCTCCAGAGACAGGCATGAGCTGTGGCTATCAGCGTGGACCCCAGAGACGGGCATGAAACACTAAGGCTGCTGCTGTAGCCACCAAGAAGCCTGTGTGCAAGCACAGGTCGCTCTCCACACCTCCCCTCCTGGGACCCTGTGCAGCCCACCACTGCCAGAGTCCCATGTTCCAGGGACAACTTCCCTGGGAGAACACGAGGTGTGCCTCAGGCTGTTGCAACGTCATGCTGGCCTCTGCCGCCGCAGGCTCACCCTGCATTCCGTACCCCTCCCGTCCCCCGGCCTGAGTGAGCCAGAGCCCCCTAATCAGCTGCTACTTTAACCCCGTCCTGTCTGGATGGGGAACAGGTGCACTCAGGCGACCTACACACAGAGGCAGGGCCAAATCCAAAGCTGAACCCCAGGAGCTGTCTGAACAAAGACAAGAAAGGGAAATTTCTCCCAGCAGCCTCAGGACCAGTGGATTAAGTCTCCACAATCAACTTGATGTACCCTGCATCTCTGGAATACCTGAATAGAAAATGAATCATCCCAAAATTGAGGTGGTGGACTTTGGGAGGAACTGTAGACTTGGGGGTTTGCTTTCTGCATCTCATTTGTTTCTGGTTTTATGTTTATCTTAGTTTAGTATTTAGAGTTTATTATCATTGGTAGATCTATTTATTGATTTGGTTGCTGTCTTCCTTTTTCTTTAATATATACATATATATATATGTTTTTCCTTTTTCTCTTTTTGTGAGTGTGTATGTGTATGCTTCTTTGTGTGATTTTGTCTGTATAGCTTTGCTTTTACATTTGTCCTAGGGTTCTGTCTGTCCATTTTTTTTGTTCGTTTGTTTTTAGTATAGTTTTAAGAGCTTGTTATAATTGGTGGATTTGTTTTTCGGTTTGATTGCTCTCTTCTTTTTTTAGTTACTTTAAATTTTTTAAATTTTTAAAAATTAAAAAAAATTTATTTTAATAACTTTCCTTCCTTCCTTCCTTCCATCCTTCCTTCCTTCCTTCCTTCTTTCCTTCTCCCCTCCCTCCCTCCCTCCCTCCATTCCTTCTTTTCTTTTCTTTCTTTCTCCCTATTCTTCTGAGCTGGCTGGCTGACAGGGTCTTTGTGCTCTGGCTAGGTGTCAGGCCTGTGCCTCTGAGGTGGGAGAGCTGAATTCAGGACATTGGTACACCAGAGACCTCCCGGCTCTATGTAATATCAAACGGCAGAGATCTCCAACTCAACGCTAAGACCCAGGTCCACTCAATGACCAGCAAGCTACAGTACTGAACACCCTATGCCAAACAACTAGCAAGACAGGAACACAACCCCACCCATTAGCAGAGAGGCTGCCTAATATCAAAATAAGGTCACAGACACCCCAAACCACACCACTGGATGTGGTCCTGCCCACCAGAAAGACAAGATTGAGCCTCATCCACTAGAACACAGGCACCAGTTCCCTCCACCAGGAAGCCTACACAATCCACTGAACCAACCATAGCCACTGGGGGCACACACCCAAAACAAAGGAAACTATGAACCTGCAGCCTGTGAAAAGGAGACCCCAAACACAGTAAGTTAAGCAAAATGAGAAGACAGAGAAACACACAGCAAATGAAGGAGCAAGGTAAAAACCCACCAGACAAAACAAATGAAGAGGAAATACACAGTCTACCTGAAAAAGAATTCAGAGTAATGATAGTAAAGATATCCAAAATCTTGGAAATAGAATGGAGAAAATACAAGAAACGTTTAAAAAGAACCTAGAAGAACTAAAGAGCAAACAAACAATGATGAACAACACAATAAATGAAATTAAAAATTCTCTAGAAGGATTCAATAGAATACCTGAAGCAGAAGAACAGGTAAGTGACCGGGAAGATAAAATAGTGGAAATAACTACCGCAGAGCAGAAAAGAATTGAGGACAGTCGCAGAGACCTCTGGGACAACATTAAATGCACCAACCTTCGAATTATAGGGGTCCCAGAAGAAGAGAAAAGAAAGGGACTGAGAAAATACTTGAAGAGAGTATAGTTGAAAACATCCCTAATATGGGAAAGGAAATAGTCAATCAAGTCCAGGAAGCACAGAGAGTCCCATACAGAATAAATCCAAGGAGAAACACACCAAGACACATACTAAAAAAAAACTATCAAAAATTAAATACAAAGAAAGAATATTAAAAGCAGCAAGGGAAAAACAACAAATAATATACAATGGAATCCCTATAAGGTTAACAGCTGATCTTCCAGCAGGAACTCTGCAACCCAGAAGGGACTGGCAGGACATATGTAAAGTGATGAAAGGGAAGAACCAACAACCAATATTACCCAGCAAGGATCTCATTCAGATTTGATGGAGAAATTAAAACCTTTACAGACAAGCAAAAGCTAAGAGAATTCAGCACCACCAAACCAGCTTTACAACACATGCTAAAGGAACTTCTCTAGGCAGGAAACACAAGAGAAGGGAAAGACCTACAATAACACACCCAAAACAATTAAAAAAAATGGTACTAGGAACATACATATCGATAACTACCTTAAATGTAAATGGATTAACCGCTCCAGCCAAAAGACATAGACTGGCTGAATGGATACAAAAACAGGACCCATATATATGCTGTCTACAAGAGGCCCACTTCAGACCTAGGGACCCATACAGACTGAAAGTGAGGGGATGGAAAAAGATATTCTATGCAAATGGAAATCAGAAGAAAGCTGGAGTAGCAATTCTCATACCAGACAAAATAGACTTTAAAATAAAGACTATTACAAGAGCCAAAGAAAGACACTACATAATGATCAAGGAATCAATCCAAGAAGAAGATATAACAATTGTAAATATTTAGGCAGCCAATATAGGAGCACCTCAATACATAATGCAAATGATAGCAGCCATAGAAAGGGAAATTGACAGTAACACAATCATAGTAGGGGACTTTTAACACCCCACTTTCACCAATGGACAGATCATCCAAAATGAAAATAAATAAGGAAACACAAGCTTTAAATGATACATTAAACAAGATGGACTTAATTGATATTTATAGGACATTCCATCCGAAAACAACAGAATACACATTCTTCTCAAGTGCTCATGGAACATTCTCCAGGATATATCATATCTTGGGTCACAGATCAAGCCTTGGTAAATTTAAGAAAATTGAAATCGTGTCAAGTATCTTTTCTGACCACAATGCCATGAGACTAGATATCAATTACCGGAAAAAATCTGTAAAAAATACAAACACATGGAGGCTAAACAATACATTAGTAAGTAACCAAGAGATCACTGAATAAATCAAAGAGGAAATCAAGAAATAACTAGAAACAAATGACAATGAAAACTCGATGACCCAAAACCCATGGGATGTAGCAAAAGCAGCTCTAAGAGGGAAGTTTATAGCAATACAGTCCTACCTCAAGAAACAAGAAACATCTCAAATAAACAACCTAAACTTACACCTAAAGCAATTAGAGAAGAACAAAAAAACCCCAAAGTTAGCAGAAGGAAAGAACTAAAGATCATATCAGAAATAAATGAAAAAGAAATGAAGGAAACAATAGCAAAGATCAATAAAACTGAAAGCTGGTTCTTTGAGAAGATAAAAAAAATTGATAAACCATTAGCCAAACTCATCAAGAATAAAAGGGATAAGGCTCAAATCAACAAAATTAGTAATGAAAAAGGAGAAGTAACAACTGACACTCCAGAAATACAAAGGCTTATGAGAGATTACAACAAACAACTGTATGCCAATAAAATGGGCAACTTGGAAGAAATGGACAAATTCTTAGAAAAGCACAGCCATCTCAGACTGAACCAGGAAGAAATAGAAAATATAAAGAGACCAATCACAAGCACTGAAATTGAGACTGTGATTAAAAATCTTCCATCAAACAAAAGCGCAGGACTAGATGGCTTCACAGGCGAATTCTATCAAACATTTACAGAAGAGCTAAAACCTATCCTTCTCAAACTCTTCCAAAATGTAGCAGAGGGTGGAACTCTCCCAAACTCATTCTACAAGGCCACCGTCATCCTGATACCAAAACCAGACAAAGATGTCACAAAGAAAGAAAACTACAGGCCAATATCACTGATGAACATAGATTCAAAAATCCTCAACCAAATACTAGCAAACAGAATCCAACAGCACATTAAAAGGATCATTCACCATGATCAAGTGGGGTTCATCCTAGGAATGCAAGGATTTTTCAATATACGCAAATCAATCAATATGATAAACCATATTAACAAATTGAAGGTGAAAACCATATGATCATCTCAATAGATGCAGAAAAAGCTTTCGACAAAATTCAACACTGATTTTAGATAAAAACCCTCCAGAAAGTAGGCATAGAGGGAACTTACTTCAACATAATAAAGGTCATATTTGACAAAGCCACAGCCAACATTGTTCTCAATGGTGAAAAACTGAAACCATTTCCTCTAACATCAGGAACAAGGCAAGATTTTCCACTCTCACCACTATTATTCAACATAGTTTTGGAAGTTTTAGGCACCATAATCAGAGAAGAAAAATAAATAAAAGCAATCCAAATCGGAAAAGAAGAAGTAAATCTGTCACTGTTTGCAGATGACATGATACTATACATAGAGAATCCTAAATATGCTACCAGAATATTAGAGCTAATCAGTGAATTTGGTAAAGTAGCAGGATACAAAATTAATGCACAGAAATCTCTTGCATTCCTATACACTAATGACGAAATATCTGAAAGAGAAATGAAGGAAACACTCCCATTTACCACTGCAACAACAAAGAATGAAATACCTAGGGATCAACCAACCTAAGGAGACAAAAGACCTGTATGCAGAAAACTATAAAACACTGATGAAAGAAATTAAAGATGATTCAAACAGATGGAGAGATATACCATGTTCTTGGATTGGAAGAATCAACATTGTGAAAATGACTCTACTACCCAAAGCAATCTACAGATTCAATGCAATCCCTATCAAACTACCACTGGCATTTTTCACAGAAGTAGAACAAAAAATTTCCAATTTGTATGGAAACACAAAAGACCCCGAATAGCCAAAGCAATGTTGAGAAAGGAAGTTGGAGCTGGAGGAATCAGGCTCCCTGACTTCAGACTATGCTACAAAGCTACGGTAATTGAGTCGGTATGGTACTGGCACAAAAACAGGTATATAGATCAACGGAACAGGATAGGATGCCCAGAGATAAACCCATGCACTTATGGTCACCTTATTTTTGATAAAGGAAGCAAGAATATACAATGGAGAAAAGACAGCCTCTTCAATAAGTGGTGCTGGGAAAACTAGACAGCTACATGTAAAAGAATGAAATTAGAATACTTCCTAGCACCATACACAAAAATAAACTCCAAATGGATTAAAGACCTAAATGTGAGGCCAGACACTATAAAACTCTTAGAGGAAAATGTAGGCAAAACACTCTATGACCTAAATCACAGCAAGATCCTTCTTGACCCACCTCCTAGAGAAATGGAAATAAAAACAAAAATAAACAAATGGGACCTAATGAAACTTAAAATCTTTCTTTTTGCACAGCAAAGGAAACCATAAACAAGACAAAAAGACAACTCTCAGAATGGGAGAAAATGTTTGCAACTGAAGCAACTGACCAATGACTAATCTCCAAAATTTACAAGAATCTCATGCAGCTCAATATCAAAAAAACAACCGAATCCAAAAATGGGCAGAAGACCTCAATAGACATTTCTCCAAAGAAGATATACAGATTGCCAACAAACACATGAAAGGATGCTCAACATCACTAATCATAAGAGAAATGCAAATCAAGATTACAATGAGATATCACCTCACACCAGTCAGAATGGCCATCATCAAAAAAATTTACAAACAAATGCTGGAGAGGGTGTGGAGAAAAGGGAGCCCTCTTGCACTGTTGGTGGGAATGTAAATTGATACAGCCACTATGGAGAACCGTATGGAGGTTCCTTAAAAAACTAAAAATAGAACTACCGTATGACCCAGCAATCCCACTACTGGGCATATATCCTGAGAAAACCATAATTCAAAAAGAGTCATGTAGCACAGTGTTCATTTCAGGTCTATTTACAATAGCCAGCACGTGGAAGCAACCTAAGTGTCCATCAACAGACGAATGGATAAAGAAGGTGTGGCACATATATACAATGGAACATTACTCAGCCATAAAAAGAAACGAAATTGAGTTATTTCTAGTGATGTGGATGGGCCTAGAGTCTGTCATACAGAGTGAAGTAAGTCAGAAAGAGAAAAAGGAATACTGTATGCTAACACATATATATGGAATCAAAAAAAAAAAGGGTTCTGAAGAACCTAGGGGCAGGGCAGGAATAAAGATGCAGACATAGAGAATGGACTTGAGGACATGGGTAGTGGGAAGCTTAAGCTGGGACAAAGTGAGAGGGGCATGGACATATACACTACCAGATGCACAATAGATAGATGGTGGGAAGCAGCGCATAGCACAGGGAGATCAGCTCCGTGTTTTGCGACCACCTAGAGGGGTGGGATAGGAAGGATGGGAGGGAGATTCAAGAGGGAGGAGATATGGGGATATATGTATATGTTTAGCTGATTTACTTTGTTATAAAGCAGAAACTAACACACCATTGTAAAGCGATTATACTCCAATAAAGATGTTTAAAAATAAGAAGTTAAAACAGAAAAATTTAAAACATTAATTCATTTAAAAATAAGTTAATTACGTTTTAACATAAATTTTTGTTAATGAAAACTAAGTAAACTTTCCAAAACAAAGAAAAATAAACGAAGTATTCTAGAGAATGTGCTTAGGTTATATACAAATACTACACCATTTTATATAAGGGAATTGAGCATCTTCGGAGTTTGGTATCCACAGAGGTCCTGGAACCAATCTCCTGCAGATACAGAGGGACAACTGAATGCATATGTCCAAACGTATCAAGTTGTACAGTGTAAATACATGCACTTTACTCCATATTAATTTTACCTCAATCAAGCTGTCTCAAAAAATAAAATTTATTGCTCAATATTTCCAGCTCTTTGAAGATCACATGCAAATGAGGAACATGAGTTGTTGTTAATTCATTATTATTAGGTAGTAATAATGGGTTTAAGCGACACAATATTGTACTTCCCCCTAAAATATATTCAAGTCCTAACCCCCACTACCTAGGAATATGATCTTATTTGGAAAGAGGGACTTTGCAAGCACAGTCAAGTTAAGATGAGGTCATACTGGATCAGGGTGGGCCTCGAATCTAATGCTTGGTATCCCCTAAGAGGAGAGGATGCATGGACAGACACACAGAGAGAATAATGCCATGTGTAGATAGAGGCAGAGACTGGAGTGATGTAGCTGTTCTGATCCCAGTAACACCAAGGATTGTTGACAGCTACTAGAAGCTGGGAAGAGGCAAGGAAGGATTCTTCTCTAGAACTTTCAGAGGGTACATGGCCCTGCTGACACCTTGATTTCAGACTTCTAGCCTGTAGAACTGTGGGAGAATACATTTTTGTTGTTTTGAAATTATCAGAAGTTATAATTTGTTACATCAGCCCTTGGAAACTAATACATATAGCAACATGCTTTTATTAGCTAGTCTACTCTAATTTTAAACAGAGTTGATTATAATACCATAGGAAATATACATGATATCTGTATTATAGAACCAGATGTCTGATTATTTCATGTCTGATGAAACTTTGTATTTTTTAAAGTGAATCCCCCTTTGTTCTGTCCTTGTTTCTCTCCTCTCTCCAGCAGCCACATGTGTTACCATCATGTCTTTATATTAATATGAACACAGTGATTATCAAAAAATTGTCTGTGGATGCTTGGTGATCCTTGAGACACTTCCTGGGAGTCTGTGAGGTCAAAACTGTTCTCAGTTTTGATTTTTTCACTGTGTTGACATTTGCAGTGATAGTACAAAAGCAATGGTAGATAAAACGGCTGACATCTTAGCACAAATCAAGATAGTACCACCAACTGCACTAGTAGACATTTTATTCTTCATCTGCATGTACTGGCAGAAAACAAAACAAAAAGAGTTTCACTTAGGAATCACCTTGATGAAGCAGCAGTATTATTAATTTTATTAAATCTTTATCCTTGGGTGTACATGTCTTTTTAACAGTCTGTGTGATGATATGGGGAGTACAAATAATGTCTTTCTGTTACATAGAAAAGTCCAAAAAAAAAAAAAAACGCACTTGTGTGGTTGAGTTTTGAACTGAACTAGCAGCTTTTTTTCATGAACACCATTTTTATTTGATAGACAGACTCTGGTTATTCAAATTATTCAGACTTTGGTACTTAGCAGACATTCCCCTCTATGCCCAGAGATTTTCCTTTGGAGACAGCAATCTTAAGAGATTGTGTTTCCTTGACTGAGAATGATATTTCCTGTAAAATCTTAAACACAGGTAAAGCTCAGGGAGTTACAGGGATTTGCTGAAGGACACGTACCATAAAGTAGCAGACATGGGCTTAGAAATCAGGTCCCCTTACTTCCAGCCTGCTACTCTTCCCATTTCACTAAATGAGACAGGTGGTTTTTCATATTTCATTCATCCTCTCCTTGAGACAGAATTAATGCTGCAAGAGAAAGAAACGCCAGGTGGAAAAACTGACAAGTCAGGTATTACACAGGCACTTAATTTTTATTTTGTAATTTTCACAATCTGAGCAGCCAAGTAGAATACATAAAGAAGACACTAAAATGTGGCCTAATAAAATTCATTTGACCAGAAATATGAGCTTCCATGTTTTTGTCTCCAGCTCAGGTTTTGGTTTTTTTTTCATTTTTAATGTCAACTGTTCTCTGAGTCCAGTGCTCACTTTGGCAAAAACTACATTTAGTTGCAAATTGAGACACGGTGCATAGCTGCTATGATTAAGGAATTCAGAATCTTATCCAGTATAAGGCCTTGAGGGCAGAAAGAAATGCTGAGGGAAAAACATTTCAATGTTGCCCTGTCTAGATGAGTGCCTGAAATAAATATTAACTGTTATTTCTGAAAACTTTCCCTCTGTTTTATATACTTCATTTCCCCCACTTTTGAGTCTACAGTGTATTTCAGCAACATTATGGGTTTCTACTCATGATGAGTCTTCTCAGCGTGGGCTGGGTCAGTGTTTGTAGCTCAGCTGGCTGGTGCCAGAGTGGAGGGCACGTCTGATTTGATTCCACCCCAGGAACTGAAGGATTTTGAAGATTTTCCTCCTAATATTTGGCTTTACTTGATAATCCCAGAGCATGCTGGGAAATCTCAGCAAGAGGAAAAATTTAGTAACCACAGGGAGGCCTGCTTGCAGGGTTGTGGGTAAGTGTGAAAGCTTATGAGTATGACTGTTAATGATTTGTATGTTCTGCTTTTCACGAGATTTTTTCTCAACAAAAAGTGTGTTGGCTTGTGAGGACAGACAGCTTTTAGAAAACTCAGCCGTCCCCAGAAAGACAAATGCATGATTGAGTCATTTCCCAAGAGAGAAGCCACTAGTCAGCCAGGTATGTGGAGCCATGTGGTTCAGGATTTAGAATTTCAAAAGCAGGAGCTGGCAAAGGGTTGCATGGGATCTTAGCCTCACGTTTTCATCGTCATTTTTCTTTCTTATTTTTGAGTACTGAAATTGCCCTTGGCATATGCAGAATAAGAGACATGCTATCTACCTCTAGTCAACGTTGGAGAAAGTGTTCAGTTCAGAAATAGACTTTGTAGCCGAGAAGGTGATCAAATCTCAGAGGCTTGAAGAGTTTTTCTGTATGTGTGCAAACCAGTTTCTCATGTATCTTCTTTTCGATTCTGCTTTTCCCCTTTTTGTTGTTGTTTGTTTATATATAGTCACTAAGATTCTCTGTCTTGGAAATGTCTAACAATAGGCTAGATTTTTATTTGACCTGGGTGCTCCAGATGTGAGCTGGCCCAGAAGAGGTGGTGGTGGAGATGGAGCCTTTGCACTGTGCTCTGGGAGTGGGCAGATTTCACTGATTGGGTTACAAGGCTCTGGAACATTCTGTACTTAGAACTAGCTTTTCCGAGCATGCAGAGGCATGTGACAGTTGTTGATCTTGACATAGAGGGAATCTAGCCAGAGGTGTGTGTGTACAGCATGTCCCAAAGTACAAGGAAGCTTGCCTCATGACCCTGTACCTATAGGGCTAACCTAACATGACAGCTAGGATGATTCTGGTCTTCTATATGCTGGAGACAACTTCACCTTCATTTAATTGAATACAGCTCACTTTATTAGGTTCCTACTAAGAAAAATGCATGAGATTTGAACGTAACTAATTCTTGTGACTTACTGCCCTCACTTTATTTATTTATTTATTTTAAAAATTTTATTTATTTATTTATGGCTGTGTTGGGTCTTCGTTGCTGCGTGCGGGCTTTCTCTAGTTATGGCGATCGGGGGCTACTCTTCGTTGCAGTGTGTGGGCTTCTCATTGCGGTGGCTTCTCTTGTTGTGGAGCACAGGCTCGAGGTGTGTGGGCTTCAGTAGTTGTAGCACACAGGCTCTAGAGCACAGGCTCAGTAGTTGTGGCACATGGGCTTAGTTGCTCTGTGGCATGTGGAATCTTCCCAGACCAGGGCTCGAACCTGTGTCCCCTGCATTGGCAGGCAGATTCTCAACCACTGCGCCACCAGAGAAGCCCTACCCTCACTTTAAATTGTAGGAAACAGAGGATTAGAGAGGATAAATGGCTTATCCAAGTTCATACAACTGGTTCTTCTCACCACATGTCTTCATTGTGATAAGAGAGACAACTTCCCTTTCTGTGACAAAAATACAGTCTGCTCTCATTAATGAGTCTATGATTTTTTTTAAAGACTTAATTTTTCTAGATTGCTTTTAAATTCACAGAAAAATTGAGAAAAGGGTACAAAAGTTGCCCATATATTACCTGCCTCCCTGACCCTCACCCATTGTCAACATCCCTCTCCAGATCGGTATATTTGTTAAAGTCAATAAACCTACATTGACACATCATTATCACTCAAAGTCCATAGTTGACAGTAGGGTTCACTCTTGGTGTTGTACATTCTGTGTGTTTGGACAAATGTATAATAATATGTGTCCATTATTATGGTATCATATATAGCATTTTCACTGCCCTAAAAATCCTCTGTAATCTGCCTATTCATCTCTCCACACTGCCCTTCCTGCAACCCCTGGCAATGACTGATCTTTTTACTGTCTCCATAGTTTTGCCTTTGTCAGAATGCCATATAGTTGGAATCAAATGGTATATAGCCTTTTCAGATTGGCTACATCCACTTAGTAATATGCATTTAAGACTCCTCCATGCCTTTTAATGGCTTGATAGCTCATTTCTGTTTAGCACCAAAAAATATTCTACTGTCTGGATGTACCACAGTTTATTTACCAGTTTACCTACTGAAGAATATCTTGGTTGCTTCCAAGTTTTGGCAACTATGAATAAAGCTGCTATAAAAACCTAACTGCATTCCTCAAATTTTGCTATGTAGTGTTTTTATTATTGTTCTAAATTTTTAGAATGATTTCTCCATTCATCCATGAATTATTTAGAAGCATATTTTTAACTTTCTAAATACATGGGCTTTAAAAAAATCTTTCTATCATTGATTTCTAATTTAATATTATTAGATTCAATTAGAATTTAATGCAGAGAATGCAGATTATGATAGGATTCTTCAAAATTTATTGAGATTTTCCTTATATGGTCAGTTTTTATAGATAGTCCATGCATACTTCAATAGAATGTTTATTCTCTATGTTCCGTAAATATGTATTAATATAGGGATTATTTGTTCTTCAAATATTCTATTACTCTTTCTTTGCTTTCTTGATCTCTAAATTGCTGAGAGTTGTGTTAAAATCTTTTACTATGATGGTTGATATGTCAGTTTCTCCTTTTCACTCTTAACTTTTCGTTGTGCATATCTGAAGGTATTTTATTGTGTGCATACAGGTTTAGAATTTTTATATCTTTCTGGAAAATTAACTTTTATTAATACGTAAAAGCCCTCTTTATTAACAATGATTTTTACCATTTAAGCTTACTTTTTGTCTGATATTATTTTAATTATACCATATTTGTTTTGGTTAGTACATGCTTAATATGTAATTTTTCTATACTTTTAATCCTTTGTGTTTTTTTTTGCTTTAGATGTTCCTTTTGTAAATTTTGTTTTTTGATGTGACTATTTAAAAAAAATATGGTTTGACATTCTTTGTCTTAGTTGGACAGTTGAGTCTATTTACATATATTTGGATCTTCTTCTTCCACCTTCTTTTTAAATTTTGTTTGACCGGACTCCTTTTGTGCAGTAAGTAGGTTGAGCTTTCCCCCCTAAGGTAACGAAATTATCAAGGTGTTTATTGAGCACAGTTTAATACACATACACAGATACATACCCCTCTAAGATGTAGGTTATTTTTACCTTCATTTTACATCCAAGGAAACTGAGCCAGAATGGTTAATTACCTGGCTCTAGGTCACAAAGCATTTGTGTGGCAAAGATTAGGTTTGAACCAAGATCTTCTGGAATTGGAGTCCAAGTCTCTTATCTCTTCATGCTTCCATCTTGTCTTCAGGATAGAGTCATCTCTGGTGGAACTGAAGATAAGAAAGAAGATCAAAGGAAGAAGAGGACTTCAGGAAAAGCCAGTAAAGAGTGCTGAGGTCAGAACTTTTATTGTCTTTAAAAAAGGATTGATTAGAGTTTTGAAAGTAAACAACTTTTTGCTTTGTTCTTGTTTCTTTGATGGAATTTACTCATCAGAAAGTGATGATGTTTGCTACAATATAAGCAGCATTTAAACACATAGTCATTTTTTTTATTAGTCATGGTATTTCACCCATGATGAAATGAAAGTTTCATAAAACCATAATTTGGAACAGAAATGGATGGTGATTTTGTCAGTTTTCTTGATAAGTAGAGAGATATGAAGAATATTATTGAACAAGCCTGACAATGAGAAGACCTAAGCCCATTTTCATTTCAGTGATTCACAAAGGAGATCAAAGTAAAATTTCTCTCTGTTTAACGTATTATGTTTTATTTTAAAAATTCACTTGGCAAGAATTTCTTGAGAATTTTTCTCAGGGTCACTGAAGCTAGTTTTGGTAATAAGTTTAGGATTTGAAGGCAAACAGTGATTGGGTTGAATGAAAATTTGATCATTAATTGTCTAAAAGTATGGAGATTGTGTGATTAAGGGGTAGGGAGGCAACTGCAACTATTTTGGGGGCACTGAAGACTCTATAAATGTAAACAGTCTGATTTTGTTTATGGATTCTATGAAATTTCAAGGTAATCATTTCTTCTGCCTTAGGTCACAGCAGTAGCTTTGTAGATCTAGTGCTATGTCCCCTTGTCTAAACTGTAACTCCTTTGTGGTGATGTGGAGCTTCTGATAAGAGCTCTAAGTAGCTTGAACATACAGTGAGAATCACATTGAAGCTGGCTTCAGAACCCTAGTTTTGTAGGTCTAGGTGACTAACATGTTTGATAAAGTAAGCTGAAAAATCCATTTTCAAATGAAATATACTTATTTTAGAAGTAAAATACCTCTTAAGTGAGCAGAATCTGCAGTTCTAGATCTTTTTAAAAAATTTTATTATTTATTTAGTTGAAGTCTAGTTGGTTTACAATGTTGTGTTAGTTTCAGGTATACAACAAAATGATTCAGTTATACGTACATATATATCTATTTTTTCAGATTCTTTTCCCTTATAGGTTATTATAAAATATTGAGTATATTTCCCTGTGCCATATAATAGGTCCTCATTGGTTATTTATTTTATATATAGTAGTGTGTATATTGCAGTTCTAGATCGTAAATGAAATTTGGGCATAAACAAAGGCTGAGTGTCACTTTGATTCACTGATAATCTGCGTTACCAAAACAGGATGCTGATTGTTGATGTTCCTTTTCTTCAATTGTAGGATCACCTCTACTTTGTATTAGTATGGGAAGAGTCTGTAAGATGTATCAATAGTTAAAAGATATTGCAGTAGGCTTTTAACTGTCTCCTCTCTTTTATTCTTGTTCTGTACAATTTTATACACATATTGCCATTGGAATAATTTTTTTAAGCCGGTTGAATTTTATGGATAAAGTGCTAACTCTGTAGCTTGGAATAAAAGCTATTCCCAGTCCAGTCCAATCCCAACCTGCATTCTGTTCTCAACTCCAATCCTCCGTCACCACCTCCACACACACACACACACACGGAGTTCTAACCACTTGGTATTTGTTCTTACTTTCTTTGCACATGCTATTCACACTGCTTAAAATGCTCTTGACTCTCTCCTCTACCTCTATAATCTCAAGACCCTGATTAAATATCACTTCCTCTTTGAAGCCATACAGAACCTACTTCCTATAGTTGTTTCTTTCTCTGTGCTTTCAAAGCACATTATAAATTCATCATTTTATGGAATTTACCAATCATATTCTAGTAAGCCATAAACTATAAGGTGTTGCAATACAGTGAAAGCCGCAAAGAGTAGCTGCATAAAGATTAACCTTCCTCTTCTAGTTTACTACCATGCTTTTGTCATTTCCCACCTTGCTCCTAATTAGTTCTGGGGTGGAAAAAGAAAAAAATTGCTGCTGGTGGGACTTAGACTTACGTAAGTAATGGAGAAGATAAAGAGGACTAGTAGTAAGAAATGACAGCAAGGAGACAGGGAGATTCTGTGACCCTAAGGTGGTCTATATGGGCCTGCTGTTCTCAAGTAGCCATCTGTATCTAGGGGATGCACAGAAAACAGGCGTATGTGAATCCAAGATTACCTGTATAAAAAGCATATTCTGCTTAAGTCTAAGAAAAACCAGGATTAGATTAAACACGTGAAAAAAAGAATAACCTTCTACAAGTGTTAACATTTCTGTAAAACTCACGTTAATCATATATCCTATTTTAATGTAACAGAAACACGAGTAAATGTTTATGCTGAAGTAATGTAAAAAATAGTTCAGTTTTTACTTAAAATTTGGAAAAGCGTAATAATCTGCTAACCACAGTTTTAGAAAGATGAGCTATTCAAGGCTATAGACTAGTCTGGTAATAATAGTAACGGTTGCCATTTATTCAGTGCCTATTAAGCACTGTGAGGAATGCCTCATAACTTATTTTATTTTGTATATTTTATTTTATTTAATGCATGCAAAGCTAGGTACAAGCATCCCCATTTTGTAGAACAGACAACTGATGCCCCAAGAGGTCAGATAACTTGCTCAGTGTCACCCAGTATGTGGAGAGAGTCTGAATTAGAACTCCAGTCTTTCTGCCTCCAAAGCACATGCTCTTTCTGTCATACCAGGTTGCCTCACAAACTAACTTCTGAGGACGAACATCTATGAAGAAGTAAAGAGCTTCTCAAAAATCAGGTCTGCAAACTAATACCTACAACTCAACAGCAAATGAGTCTACTAGTTAAGAGAAATGTATTTAAGAAATCAATTTGGTGTCCCTAAAAACATGCCTACAACATGCCACACAATGACTACAAAAACACTCAAAATAACTGATCAGATCTAGTTATCTCTTGAAGGTTTTCCACCACTGTCTAGCCCAACATGAGGCCCTCTGACATTGGCCCAGGGGCACCACGTAAAAGTTGTGACCTACAACCCTGTCTGTCCATGGCCCTGTTCCACACTTCAGTCTTCTCTATGCTTCTCTTAGCTTCCTGTTTTCTGACCCTGTGTCTGGTCACAGCATTCCATGCTGTCTTCTTTACTTTACTCTCTGCCTTACACAGCGTTCTATCCCTTCTGGGTACAGTCTTGGTGATTCCGTTGACATTGGCCTACCTCTAGGTTCACAATGCAGACTATGGCCTTAACAGATACTCCTGTCATGATGTTTATCCAAGAGTAGTTTGAAGACCACTTCTGTCAAGGTTCTATTGGGAGGGAAGCTTGTGAAATATCTGAGTTGACTGAATCAGGACCTCTGGGGAGTGGTGCCCTGCAATCTGAACTTTAACAAGCTTTCTCTGTGATTTCTTTTGTGACCAATGTTTTATAGGTACTGTTCTAGGTTTGATGCGATCCCTTGGCATCCCTATCCTTTCCGTCATCCTCTGCAATGACTCCCCTATATGTGAGGGCTCCCTGGCCTGACCTGACTCTGTGCCATGAGTGTGGTTAACTGTGGGTTGTTTATATTGCTTGGGCCTTTTAGAAAATCCTATCCTTAGAGTGACTGCCTGCCCTTTGCAATCACAAATGTAATTTTCCCTTTACTTCATTACATAACCTAAGTTTCCCCAAAGACTCATCTGTTTATGGGTACAAATAAAGCCACTTCATGTTTATAACCCAAATTTCACTGACTCATGCCCATACAGACATAATACAAGACCTTAATTTCCTGCAGAATTTCCCCTCAGTGTTTCTGGGAGGTCTCCCAGGTGTCCTCAACACTGCTTCTTTGCGCCGTGCTACTGGTTGATGTGTGTCACTTTTGGAGTCATTAGGCTATGCCTCTCCATGAATCCAAGGCTGGTGGCCTCCTGCAGGTGTTGATCTCCATGACCAGGACTAGATGCTCTCTCTCTGTACTTTCAGAGCTGCAAACCCTTGAGGAGCCGGCGGTGATGCGGTGTTCCCAGGCATCCTGACTGGGTTGGAGCCAGTCTGTGCTTGGTATAGAAGTGAGAGGATGCTGTTTGCTCTGACTCTGTGTTGTATTTTTTCCACCCAAGCAACGCTATTACTCTCCTGGTTCTCCAAAGTCCTTCTCATTCAATTTCCATGTGCAGCTCCTCTCTCCAGCACCCCAAACACTAGTCTGTATTTCCAGTCCGATCACTTCCTTGGATGCCCACAAATAAGCTGTATTCCCCAAAGAAAACCACTGTGAAAAATCTACTCCTTATAGACCTGTTCACCAGTTCATCACAAATGCTCAGCCATATCTAATTCTCTGAACCTCATTTTAAACTTAGGTGGGGACTCTTCCCCTACCCAACACACATCTTAACATCTGTTAAGTTCCTGACTCCAATGATCTCAGTTTTAGAGCTACTACAGAGAGACCCTTGAGAAGAGGTTGAAACAAACTTTAGAACATAGGATAAGCTGTCAGAGTGAGAGAATGCAACAGTACAGATACTGGAAAATTATTTTTGTTTCAAAGAGGACGTCTGATAAATTTAAGTTGTAGAATATGAAAGAAAAGAGAGAAGCAGAGAATGGAGCTGCATGCGGGATTCAGCATCTAAATGAAACACAGTCTCCCCTACTTTCCTCTTCCTTTACCACACAGGGCCAGCTGTCACCGAAAGCTGTTTCCAAACCAATTACAATTCCTTTACCAGAAAGGAGGATAAAATCTTAACAAAGGAACAGATGATTGGGTGCTATTGATTCTTCTGACTCTGGAACTGCTTTAGAAAGGAAGTTGAATCTTCGCAGAATTATTATTATCAGTCATTCTTTATTGCTTCAGCTTTCTTTATTGCACTCTAACACACAAAGTAATGAAAACATATAATAAAGAGAATAAAACACGTAATGCATCGCTATGCAGATATTGCAATCATAACAAATCCAATGTAAATGCCCTATAGGGAATACTTGAGCCTTCCAGTACATTGCTAACAGTTTGCATGATACTACATCACGTTATTTATCTACTAAACTTGTCATACTTTGCTCTGCTAAATATCATGCCAGCATCAACCCCAAATAGCACTAGTACTCTTTTCCATTTTCCACATGGAAGCATATTTCTTTGCTGTCACTGGTTTTAATGTTTGCAAAGAGTAGCTCCAGCTCCTTAATAATTAATGCATAATGATTACTAAGCTACGGGTAGTAGTTTACTATTCTAGCCCCTCTGGTCTTTGCAAAGTTGCTTGCTTTAATATGCACTTCGAATTAGAACCAAGAGGTAGTAAAAGTCATTAAGACGGCATGGAGCTCAGTCAATAATGATTTACAGAGTTTGGACGCATCCTGGGTTTTTCATTCATGGCTCTCAAGCCCCATCTGCTGCTTGTGTTCTTACTCGGTATCCTGTTTGCAAATGCTTCTCTGATGGAGGGTTTCTGTTCCGTTTACACTTAAAAGAATTGACACTCAAGAGTTCAGGTCAAGTACACATTTCCTCTGTGGTGTTGCCAACACTGGGAGATCATTGGCAATGACTAAATACACTAGGAATATTTCTGCCAAATATATACATGTCAAGCAACTTCATGATCTCATATGGTAGGGACACTTAGTAAATATTAAACAATGGTAATAAGAATTACAAGAGTGATTCATCCAAAGCACTGTAGAAGAGACTTTTTAAAAGCTAGCTGGGAGAGTTTTAAAGAGGAGCAAGAATGTTCCCATGGTGAGAGTGGGAGAGTACAAACCTTAAGACTGACACTGCTAGTTGCTGCTTGTAGTTTCTTCTCAAGGACATTCCTACAGAGTAACTCAGACTTTAGTGATTCCCATGCGCTGTGAGCTGTGTTGTCCCAAAGGACAGAGATGGTCATTTTAGGGGCCTTGCCTGTGAGCTGGAATGATCAAATGTGCCAGGGATATCTAAGGAGAAGATGTGAGTGACTATGGCAGGGCAAATTCCCCTTGGGTGGGCATTAGAATGAGAACTAGTTGCCTCTAGAAAGTCAGTGACTCAAATTTTATTCTCCCTGGTACCTGGTCTGGGGCTGAACATATAATATACAATAGAAAATTGGTCAAGATATTTGTGGGATAGTGGTAAATAGAAGAATATATTGTAAACACCATTCCACACTAACCAAATTGAGGTTTCAGTTTTTTTTATATATATATATGTAAAAATATAAATATCTCTCTATCAGTCGATCAATAGATATCTTGGTTGCTCAATGTTTTCCTCCCATGGAATATTATGCCATTTACCTTTTTTTTGGAGTCCCTCAAATATCTCCATTAAATACAATTTTTTAAAAACATTTTAGAAGTAAATATATAAATGCTTTGAGTCTGGTTTTGTAGATTGAAAAAAGTATCCGAGTTTGCTTATGGCAGGAGATGTTAATTCTTTGAGATGGTTCCGAAAAGGTCTTTGACTAAGTGAACGCTGGTGACCTCCATGTTAGCATAAGCCTAAAAGTCAAACTTGCTATTTCGTCCTCCCTCAGCAGACCAAGCCTTACGTACTGTAGTTGGTGCTTTGCCCTTTCCAGCTCTTAGATTGCTGCTAGGCCTGGCACTGGGTTAAATGGAAGGGACCCTTGTCGTTGGTGGAATAAATGGAAGGGAGGCTAAAGGTGTGCGTTGCTCCATACCTGCGACTGGTTTGCTAATCAATCATTTGTCAAAGGGGAATGAGGGAGAAGAGAAATAGCTGCAAAATGACCCGAGAAGCCCCACAATATGTTGTATGATTAAATAATGGACCGAGTATCACAATCTCTGAGTACTTTAGAGAAATAGAAGGCATTGACCACAAGTCAGTATCACATTCTGTGACAGATTCCCCACAGAGGACTCCCACTGAGTCAGGTTCTTCCACAGTTTATGGTGTGCAGTGAGTCCATTGGACGTATTCTTAGTTTAATGGATTGGTTGCTGATTGCCATAATGGAGGGAGTGGGGGTGAGAGGAGTCAGGGAGTTTCAGGGGAGACCACAAAAATACTTCGGTTCAGTCCTCGGGGCTCTCCTTACCCCATTGCCCTCTCCCTCCAGGTGTCAGGGCCCTATCTTCCTTTCCAGGTGTTTATGGTTACTTGTGTGAGTGACCCAAGCCATCGAAGGGGAGGGGAGGTGAGGTGACTGTCCGTATGAAATGGGTTTAAGGGAATGGAGAAGCGAGTTTAACTCCTGCTTGTCAGTCAGCCAGTGGGGAGCACCCAGACTGTTGTGGCCTGAGTGCTGTTGCTGCCGTCATGAAGCTCCCGGGGGCAAAGCTGGGCAGCCTCTCAATGGCCCTCCATTCCCACCCATGAGATCTCGCCTCACTCCTTCCCAGCCATGAAATTGTTTTCTGGACTGAATGACATAGCGGACCAAAGATCCTCTATTTTTCCTAATTTGTACCATCTGGTACCTGCATTTCAACTTGTCAAACAGGAGAAAAATATTTGACTTCATTCTCCTCTCTCCTCTGCTTTAATACTCCTAAGGTGATTCATAATGCCTTGCTTGAGTCAGGAGAGACACCCTGTGGAACCTTTGAAGAAATTCTGGGGAGGGGGAGAGTTGATGTGGGAACGGGATTGAACACAGTTAAAACTTTAAAAATGTCCTGCCATATTTATTATTAGATATGCAGATAACCTCCTAAAGTGTGTGTGACCTTGGGTAAATAATTTACCCTCCTCTCTGTACCTTCATGTTTTCATTTATAATGGGTATAACAATTCCATCTAATTCCTAAGGTTGTCAGTATATACATATATACTTCAATATAGTACTGGGCATGTCACATAAAGATATGCTCCATGTGAAGGAGTCAGCCACCCTTTCCACTTTGGAAGGCTGGAAAGCTACTATCACGTCCCAAAGCTCCTAGTCATAGTCTGGGATTGGGTCACGTTCCGAGCATCCCTGGCATGAGATACAGGGAAACAGGTTTGGGCTTTAAAGTCAGAGAACCTCGATTTGAATCCTGGCTGAACCTCTTATTTGACTCTGAGCCAATTATGCAATGTATTAGTTTCCTGTGCTATAACAAATTACCATAAGCTCTGTGGCTGAAAACAACAGAGGTTTATTCTTCTACAGTTCTGTGGGCTAGAAGTCCAAAATCAGTTCTACTGTCTCCAAATCAAGGTGTCACCAGGGCTGCACTTCCCTGGGAGCTCTAGGGAATTCGGTTCCTTGCCTCTTCTGTTTCCAGCGGCTGCTGGTATTTCTTGGTTTGTGGCTACATCACTCCAATTTCTGCCTCTGTAGTCACATTGCTTCCTCGTGTGTGTGTGTGTGTGTGTGAAATCTCCCTCTGCTTCCTTCTTATGAGGACCCTTGTGATTACATTTAGGGGCCACTGGATAATCTCTTCATCTCAAAATCCTTAATTTAGTGGTATCTGCAAAGATCCTTTTTCCTTATAAGGTAATGTTTATAGATTCCAGGGATTAGGAATTAATATCTTTGGAAGGTTATTATTCTGCCTACTACTCCAGACTTCCCTTAGTCCGTTATTTCACTTGTAAAATGGGAATAATAGTACCAGATTCACAGGTTACTGTGAGGATTAATTCAATGTGTTATACAATAGGTAGTAAGAAAGATCTTCAAAATTCCATTTAGACCAGTATAGCTGCAGTGTGCACCCTGCTGTCCTGTGGCAAGATGCCACATGCAGCCTCTGTTTTCTGAAATGGGGTTAGGATAGTCGGAAGTGGAAAATCATAAGAAGTCATTAGTTTTTGTTCAGGTCAAACATTGCAGGTCTACTCTCTGCTGGACACTCTCCTGAGGACTGAAATTACAAGGATAAAGCCCGGATCTTGAGGAATTCCATTCCTGATCTGTTCTCTTTGGGGTGCACAGGCATATGCAGTGTGAATCCACTGCATTAGGTGTCCTGCTAGGATGAGCCGAGAGCACTGTGATACAGAGTGGCCGTGGAGTTGGCCAGGGAGGGCTTCGCATCTGCATGGGTGGTGACGTTGCAAAAACTCAATTTGCCTGTGGATCCGGCCCTTCTCAATTTCTTCATAGTTACAAGTTAAACAGGTCATTTCTATGCCCTGTGGCTCCTGAATTTTGGAGTGGAGTAGATGATGATGCTGTGGAATGAGAATAAAAATGTGAATAAAAACATGGATTTCACTGCTTGATTCTTCTCCAAAGCTTGCAGGTCACAGAGAGTTGTATCAGGGAGATGCTTTTCAATTTAGCACAGAGCCCAGGAGGGCTCTTAGTCCTTTTCTCCCACTTCTCAATTTAAGCATGACTGAATCTTTAATAATCAAACCAAATAAATGATGAAATGCCCAGTGACAGCTTGTGGGTTTGATCGAGCTGTCCCTGGAAATAGATTTGTAATTCTGTCGTGTCGATGGGAAAGAAGACATTGATCAGTATGTTCCCAGTTCATTATCATGTTCATGAGGGCTGCTGCCTCATGATTTCCTGTCAGATCCCTTGTTCAGTCTGCAATGGAGGTAGACCTGGGAATGTGTCATTCTCATCTATTGTGAATAAATGTTGTTTTCTCCCAAATTGTTTCAGCCCTCTAAACAATTTTATGAGAGCTAACAATTATAGTTCCAGTTTTAGAGAAGCTGATAAATTATGGGGATCCTATTTGGAGAGACAGGGTATATTTATCAAAAGATACCAATTCCCAGTAGCATATTCCAAAGCAGCAAATGAGTGGCTCAAACAAGGAGTTTTGGAAGAGGGTGGTGTTTGGGGAAGACTCCACTAAAGAGGTGGGTCCAGAGCTGAGCTTGCGCATGTTGGCAATTAGGAGGAACTTGGAAAGGGCTTCCCAGGGACACAGAAAGAGTGGAACTAGTGAGAGACAGAGGCAGGAATGTGCTAATGTGCCTTTAGGACAAGATTTGTATCCATGTGGATAAAGTAGTATGATTAGAGCCATATGATTGTAAAATAAAAGTCTTAATAGGGAGGTTCAGTCCAGATTCACTCATCCAACATTCATTTATTCATTCATCAGCTACTTATTGAGAGTATACTGTGTACTAGCCTTGACCCCGAAGTAATGTATTTTTGTATGTTGCAGTATTGGTAATGAGAAACTAAGAAGATTTTTGAGCATTGGAGAAAAGTAAAATCATGTAAAATCACAGAGTAAACTAAAAATGATGATCTGAGAAGATTCATTGAGCTGCCTTGTATAGAATGGATTAGAATGGGAGATACTGAAAATAGAGAGATGAGTTAGGGAACCATTGCAGGTGAAAGACTTTGATAAGCAAGGCAGCAGAAGGAATGAATACAAGAGATGTTATCGAGGGAAAGTGTTTCCAATACACTTTGTAGAATGTGTTGTTTGCTTACATGTCTATCTCCCCACTAGACTGTGAGCACCTCAAAGACAAAGGCCATTTACTCTTGTGTCTCTACAACCCCAAGGAATGTGCCTGGCACACAGTAAGTTCTCAAAAAACATTTGTTGACTTTCTGATGACTAAAAATGGATTGAATGTGAGAAATGAGAGAAAAGAAGAGTCAGAAAAGACTCAAGTTCTTTGAACAAGGGAGGGTTATTCATTATCAACAGGAAAGAAGATGGTCACAGTAGAGCTGCTACTTCGAGAAGACGTTCTGCTCTCATTGATCAGGCATTTGTGATGTTGAGGTGAAAATGAGACATTAAGACTGATTTACGTTTCTAGGTTACAATTTAGGAAGAGAAACAAAGTGGCATGGCATCTAAGAGAGTGATTCAGAATCTTGGAGAGGAGGGAGACAGTGAGTATAGTTTGAAAAACCTATTCTTTACTCTCACACAAATCTGATTTTATACTTGGGGAAAATACAAATCGTAGAAAGGGACTTAAATATTTGCTTATCAACAGAGGAATGAATTTTAAAAGATTAATATACTTTGATAAAAAGTCTAACCAGAGATCTTTTCCAACACCCTTAACACCATACCTTACAGATCTAGACAATTGTCTCAGAAGGCAGGCTCAGTGGGCAGGCAAAGAAGGGATCCTTCATCCCATTTTTAAAGTCTTATATACCAGAAACTCGGAATAAATTTGTGCCCATTGTAAATAATTCAATCACACAATTCAAACAGTGCAGAAATGTTTGCCCCGGAGAGCAGGAAGTTAAAGTCCCCTTCACAGACATCCATATCATTTTCATTATAGGCAACCATTGATAGAAGTCTGGTTTGATTTCTTTTGTATATTTTAATCTATGCACATATAACACATACAGGGATTTTTTAAAAACACATAAGTGAGATCATACTATACATATTTGTTTTGGGGTACCTTTTTTTCTTTAACATCTATGATCTTGCCATGTCCGTATATGGAAATCAGCCTCATGCTTTTAATGGTTGCATGGTATTCCATTGTAGTAATAAGAGTCAACATTATTTAACTATTTGCTGTATGTCAAGAACTGTGCTAAGCATTTAATATGATTATCTCATTAATACTTATGCCAATCCTAAGGGATGGGTACTTTTATAATCCCCATTTTGGTGATGAGAAAACTGAGGCACTAAGAGATTAGGTAAGTTTCCCAATAACACAAAGATAGCAAGTGTCAGAGACAAAATTTTATTCCAGGTAATCTGACTTTAGAGTCCTTATTCTATACTGCCCTCCTATGGATCTGCTATAATTTATTTTTTTTTTAAAATCACCATTAATGGACTCTTACTATGTTTTCAGTTCTTCAATTCATTCATTTATTTATTGAGCAAGTATGCCTACCATCTACCACACACTGTTCTAGGTACTGGGGATTCAACAGTGAACAAACTAGGCAAAAATTCCTGCCCTTATGGAGTCTACTGGTGAAGATAGACAAGATAAATAAGTAAAGTATGTAATATTATAGATAAATAAAAAAGATAGCAGTGAAAAGAGATAGGACCTGTTGGGAGTTGAGAATTTTAGATACAGTGTTCAGATGAGGCCTTTTTGAGAAAGTAACATTGGAGCAAACCCCTGAAGGAGGCAGAAGCACCAGCTTGTCAATATCTGGGAGAAGGCTATTGCATAGCTAACTCTCCTAGATACTTGTAGATACTGAATTTTCAAATGTCTCCTCCGTAGTAATTGCAGAGATCAGAGAATTATTGCTTTGTGGTTCTGGTTACTCCTCAGGAGATGTAGCTGAATTATAAATATCAGAGAGCAATAGAAGAAGGAGCCAAGTTGTTTTGCTTTTACATCAAGCCACTCTGGGAGGGATGTCTTCACTCCTAGGTCCTATGGTGACACCACTGACAAATATATTCTCTCCACCAACCATTTCTTTCTGACTCTTGGGAGCCTGGATGGTTATCTGTTTTGACAGAGATGATGTTGGCCAAAAATCTTTCTGAAATAGAAGAGTCTCTTCTTGGTAGGATTTTAAAATTTTAAATGGAGGTGGAGGAAAGAGCTCTGTGTTGGATAGCCACTGGGAGGAAGTCAAAATTTTTTTTCATTTTTGTAGTCTTTAAACAGCCTGGGCTGCTTTTTTTTTTTTTTTTTGCGGTACGCGGGCCTCTCACTGTTGTGGCCTCTCCCGTTGCAGAGCACAGGCTCTGGACGCACAGGCTCAGTGGCCATGGCTCACGGGCCCAGCCGCTCCACGGCATGTGGGATCTTCCCGGACCGGGGCACGAACCCGTGTCCCCTGCATCGGCAGGCGGACTCTCAACCACTGCTCCACCAGGGAAGCCCTGGGCCGCTTTTATTCATCCTTCTTTATAGTGTCCTAGGCAGGTGTAACTGCCACATAGCAAAAGTTGGACTTAACAGGGTGCAGTCATAAAATAACTTTGTTTCCTCCTGTGGCCCTTCAGAACAACTCATTGTGCTTGCTTAAGTCTCATAGATTTTTCTAGTAACTCTTAGATTATCAAAAGTCCTCAGTCACTTCAAGTCATAAGAATAATCTCATTTCAGCAATTTAAAGGTGCAGCCCAGTTTAATAATAAAAACTCTGAACTTCATTTGAAGTTTGAGATTTTCCTCTCCCCCAACTTAATACTGCTGCTTTGGAATAGGAAGCTAAGGAGAGGAGAGGAGAGCATATCAACTTCTATATTTTCCACTTTGTGCTTAATCTTCACACATCCCCTTCATTCTATCCCATTTAGTCTCCTCCAGAATTGAAGTTGGGGGCAGAAAAAAGAAGCAAGGGATAGGAAAGTTCTTCCTTCATAGAAAAAGATGTTATCTGGTGTTGAAGATAATTCCTATGCAATTTCAACTTTGTAGGACATAGAAAAATAAATTCTCCAAAGGATTTTTTTTATGAAGCGAATATAACATTGTCACCAAATACTGAAAAAGATTGCATAAAAACAAAGTCACAAATTTTCATTTTAATAGTGAGACAATTATCCTAAATAAAAGGAAAATTAAACAGAATCCAGTAGCACCTTAGAAGATAAAACGCCATGACCATGTGACTGTATTTGGGTGATATATAGTTGATTTGTTATAGAAATACATCATAATGTATTTCATCATATTAATAGTTGTACATTGGAAAAATGCTATGATAATTTTTATGGGTACTAAAAAAGCATTTGATAAAGTTTGACATCTATTAAAATTAATTAAATAGGAATATATAGATTCTTCTTTAACATGGTAAAAAAATTCCTTTCTCAGTTCACAAAACAGCATCATAATTAGTGGACAAACACCAGAAATAACATTTCCATTAAAGTTAGAAACAAGAGAATGACCACAAACACCACTATTATTTAACATTGTTTAGACTGATGTACTTAGGTAATGCAAGTAGGCAAGGGAAATACACATGGAAAAAGAGGAAGTAAAATCTTTGCATACGGGGGCTTCCCTGGTGGTGCACTGGTTGAGAATCTGCCTGCCAATGCAGGGGACACGGGTTCGGGCCCTGGTCTGGGAAGATCCCACATGCCATGGAGCAGCTAGGCCCGTGAGCCACAACTACTGAGCCTGCACGTCTGTAGCCTGTGCTCCGCAACAAGAGAGGCTGTGACAGTGAGAGGCATGCGCACCACGATGAAGAGTGGCCCCCGCTCGCCGCAACTAGAGAAAGCCCTCACACAGAAACGAAGACCCAACACAGCCAAAAAATAAATAAATAAATAAATAAATAAATAAATAAATAAATAAATCTTTGCATACAATGTGATTTTTAAACTTGTGAAACCAATGATCAGTGGAAAAGTTACTATAAACAATAAGATAATTCAGGAAGATGACTACTACAAAATTATTATACATAAATAATTAACTTTGATATATACAGACAAAAACCAATTAGATAATAATGGAAAATCTCATTTATAAAGCAATAACAAGATAAATTTCCAAGAATGAACTTAAGAAGAAATGTACAATTTCTATACAAAGAAAACTTTATAAGACACTTGAGGGACATAAAAATGGTGACTTGAACAACTGAAAAGGTATACAATATTCTTAGGAAAATGATGTATCATAAAGAAGTTAGTAGTTGCCAGGTTACACTATCTGTATAGTGCAAGCCCAGTGAAATAAAATAGGGAATCATCAGAGATAGTCAAGCTGGTGTTTCTCTACTTAAAAGTTGTCGCTGTCCAGTATTTAATTTAAATTTTTAATCCTTTGTTAGCTGTTTCCTTATCATTTTACATAATTAATGATTGTTTAGATTCATTCATACGCTTACTGATATTTTGCCAACATTTCTTTTGCATAGCAGACCTTTCATCTAGGAACATGTTCCTTCCTAAGTATAATCTTCAGTATAACCCTCCTTTATTGAGGGCTTGGTAACAGTAAGTTCTCTCTCTCTCTCAATTTTTTGGGGGGCCTGGAAATTATTTATTTTGATTTAAAAAAAAAGTTTGCTTAGCTAGGTACCATATTTGTCTGACAGATTTTTTTTCTTGGTACTTTGATGGTATTATTGTTTTGTCTTCTGGTTTCCATTCTTGCTGTTGAGAAGTCAGCTGTCAGATTAATTGTTGCTCTTATATAGATGATTTGTCTTCTCTTTGGCTACTTAAAAAATTTTTCCCTTTGTCTTTGATAATCTGCAGTTAACTCTGATAAGTCAAGGTGTGGATTTCTTTTCTTCTGTCCTGTATAGGATTGTAATATTTCCTGAATTTAAGAATCTATATCTTTCATTAATTCTAGAAAGTTCTCATCCATTATTTCTTCACCTATTGCCTATTTCAAATTCTTTTTTGCTTCTTTTGAACGTAGACGTTTTTTCAATCTGCCCTCCATGCCTCTGATCCACACTCTTCTCCCTATTTCTGTCTCCTATTCTTGCTATGCTACATTCTTAAAAAAAAAATCTTCAGTTCTGTCTTCAAGCACCCTAGTTAGAGGAGCAGCCCATTTAACTCAATACTTTTTTACCTATTTTCCAGGCACTGTATGAAGAAAGGGAACACACGGTAAAAATACCTTTAACTACAAATGTGTTGGTGAGCCCTCAGCTCCAGGCTGACTTAGAGATACTTGCCATGTCCACAGACTTGCCCACGGAATTCTTGGTCCCTGGTCTCCTGACCAAGGGGCAGAGTCCCAGGTTCAGTGTACTTCAGTCTCCCATCTGGGCACTACCTGGTCTCCCCTCTCCAATGGAAACCTGCACTTGGTCTCAGAACTCTTACCCTTCTCTGGGGTCCAGAAACTTCTACGTTGTCCAATTCAAATTGTTCCTGCAGCTCCTCCCTTTAAAGAAGAGACCCAACTTAATTCTTAGGATAATAAGGAACTCTTTTGTGCTATAGCAGTCATACAGATGAGGAAACAGAGGCATAGAGGCCAGGGCTCAAGTCACCCAGCTGGTAAGTAGCAGAGGCAGAATTTGGGTATGGATGGCCTGACTTCAGTCCCTGTCCCTAACCACTGTATTGTGTTGCTCTTTGCCTGCAACACAGAGGCTTCTCACTTCTGCTCAACCCTGGGTATGAGTGAACATGTCCCAGCTTTTAAAAATACAGTGCTTCTCTCCTTTTCCTGGGTACAATGAAGGAAGAGGTATTAATTCTCAAAAAGATTTTTAATAACTCACTCTGTTATATACCTAGTAAAAAAGAATATATTGCTTTGAAAACTGTACTAACTTAAGGTCCCCATATCTTAGTTTTCTCATATTAAATTGGGGATAGTCATTCAACTATGATTTTGCCTCTGTATGTTACTTCATCAATATTTGGTGATAGGAGAAAGAAGATATTATCTAAGAAGGTGTTTGAAATCTTCAGGAAAAAAAAACATGTGATATTATAAGAAGAAAATTGATAGACAGCAGATACCATAAGTGGTAAAATGAATTTTAACTTTGGTGTCCCTAGATGGTCCCTATTCAGTTCTAAGTAAAATATATTTCAATCTGGAAGAAAATAGGGACCCTGCCAACTGTTATTAATGCTTGCTTGTCTTTTAATTGAAGTGCACTCTTGGAAAATGTCATATGTATCTGGGGAAATATAATGCATTCAGCATAAGAATAAATCTTTTTTAAGTGAGTTAGACCCAGGGATTTTTTTCACTTTTCAGCCAATCCACAGTCTTTCTGGTTTATCAGTTCCTTTTTCTTTGCTAAGCAGTGATGGTAATGCATACATTTGCCTTTTCCAGTAAATCATCCTTTTATAATTTGGCTTTCTTTCAATCTCAGATTCCCATCAGAAGGGTTTTACTTCAAGGCATACTGCAACCAATTTCCCCCGTAATTAATGCCATATCTGCCTCAGAGTCCATTTCAATTCCCAAATGAAAATTGATGAGGCAGCCAACCACAAATAAGGATCACGTACCACTGATTAAACTATCAGTCTAGTTTCCCAGCTATCACGTTACAGTGCTGAATCATAACCAGAGGGTGAGTTTTCTAGTCTTTTGCAATGTATATTGCTCATAGTAAGTGCCCATAAATTACTATTAGCAGATGAGGAGAGGGATTTTATAAGACCGCTATCAAATTACACCAGAAAGATTAAAGAGGTTTATGTTACAGGGACTGAGACTCCACAGAACAAGGAGAAAAAAATGTGTCTAGACTTGATAAAATGTGCCACAAACGGTGCTGAAAACCTCCAGGAAAAGAAAAACTACCCAGCAAGGTGTTTTTTTCTCATCCAGGTGGACTGTGGATGGATGGTTAAGTCAAACAGCTTCATGTTGTCTAGGGAACATGGAGACCAAATTCTCCACCCACCAGCCTTCAATTCAATTCCAGACTTCAGGGTGGGAGTGGGATTGGAGGTAGCGTATGAAGTAACTATTCACCAAATGGTCAGAGTAAGAATTCATTCACTCATTCATTCCATTCATTCACTCATTCACTCAGTATTTATTTACCTATTTTCCAGGCACTGTGTGAAGAATGGAAGCACACAGTGAAAAAGACACCAGCTCTGTCCTGATTGAGCTGATACTCTAAGGTGGGAGTGGTGTCACCAAACCAAACTTGGGTCTGCTTGACCGTGTGCAGTAAAGCCAATGTAGTGACACCGTGTTGTGGTGAAGGAAAGTGCAGCATTTATTGCTGGTGCCAAGCAAGGAGTCTAGGCAGCTGGTGTTCAAAAGATCCGAACTCCCTGATGGCTTTCAGAGAAAGGTTTTTAAAGACAGGGTGAAGGAGAGGGTTGTGGGGTGCTTGATCAGCTCGTGGACATTCTTCTGATTGGTTGGTGATGAGGTAACCGGGAGGCAACATCATCAACCTTCTGGTCCCAACCAGTCTGGGGTCTATGTGCCTGTGGTCAGGATATAGTTAACTTCTTCCACCTGGTTGGGGTTTCACTATCTGCAAAACAGTTCAAAGGACATGGCTCAGAATATTGTCTGTAGCCCTTGAGGAGGAACTAAAAGTCCTTGACTTTGTTTAATAGCTAAACTATTATTATTTTGTCTTGCTTGACTGTTTTCCTTTGTTTCTGCATTTTCTCACTTCTCTGACTAAATTTATTCTTTGGAACTCTGGGAAGGCCAAGGAGGCTAAAGTTTTTCTATAGACAAGAGGCAGGCGGAGGACAGGATGGTGAGGGGGAGGGGGGTGAGGTCCGTCCTGAGAAGGCCTATAGGGTCCTGGTTGTTTACAGTGGTGGTGGGGGACAGATAAGTAACCAGATCATTCAATAATGGGTATTAAATGCTGTGGGAGAAGTAAGCATGAGGTACTAGTCAAGTATGTAGATTGTGTGTGTGTGTGTTTGTGTGTGTGTGTGTGTGTGTGTGTGTGTGTGTGTGAGAGAGAGAGAGAGAGAGAGAGAGAGAGAGGTTGGGGGAGGGAGAAGCCTTCCTGGAAGAGGTCACTAGAGCCCTCAACACATGGGGAGAGTTAGCTAGGTTAAGAAGGAGTCAGGGCAGGACAGGCATTCCAGGTAGTGGAAGCAATTTGAGCCAAGTTTGGGATGGAAAGAGAGCATGACCTCTCTGGTAAATGAAAAATTAGTCATAGCTGGAACAAAGGTTTGGGAAGAGTTTTGTGGAGAAAAAGATGACTAGGGGGAGGCTGCCAGATGTTCTCCCCTGAAATGTTTGACCATCAGTGAGAGCAGGGCTGATGTGAGTGCGATTATGAAAACATACGTGTGTGTGAGTGTACATATATAAATTTACCTCTAAATGCATTGCGTATTTCAATCAGTAATGCATCCTTGTTGTTTGGGTATCCTTTTGACATATTTTTAAGGCAGTCATTTTAAAAATTAAATTCAGGACTACTGTAGATATGAACCCTGCCCCCAAGGGACTGTCTGTGACACTCTCCAGCACATTCTTTATGTCCCAAATTGTAAGAACTGACTTTGGTTTATCTCACTAATAGTTGTAGCTACCCCCAAATTAGTGGCAGAGCTGAGGCAAGAAATTCCAGGGCTTTTTCCCCATTATAGAACTAGCTGTACTCAGAGGGGACCTAAATTGCATTGACTTACTAAATTAAAAAGGTTGGCCCATGCACCTTTCAAAGACTCAGCCACCCTGTCCAATTTTTCAGCTGCCCACAACCACTGAGTAGCACAGCATGTAGACAGCAGTCGTAGCAGTCCAGGTGAGGGACCACATGGTCTGCTTGTCAGATATGCCCTGTAGAATCAGTGGATGCTCAAAAAGGACTGTGGCTCAAAAAAAAAAAAACCTGTTGAGCAGTTGGTTTAGTATTATTAGCTATGCTTGTACTTTTTGATAATCTGATTTCTTTTAAGAATTTACTTTAGATAACAAAACTTCTTGTCTCTAAAAATGATACGTTAATTTACAGCTATTATAATTCTTAAAACTGAGGAGATGATGATGATGATGATGATAGTTATTTGTATAGTAACATGCCCAAGACAAATCCTAAGAGAGGAACACAATCAGAATCAAATGGAGAGATTTGGCTTTGCCCACATTCCTCCAAACTAGAAAATTTTTAAAGGTATTTTGTGTGGCATGCTGTACTGTGGTGCAGTTTTTAGCTTTTTAACTTCAAGGACATCAAAGTATTGGAAGAGGTTCAAAGAATGATAATAAAACGCTTATGGGACTGCCTTAGAGAAGTGGGCCAGTCACGTAAGACAACAGCACTGTCGAATGGGCCCTTGCTGAGGAAGCCACCACACGGGGCGCTGAGACCTCCTCCATCCCAGCCATGGGAAAGGGCTTAGACCAGTATTCATCCGGGCTGGCCTGCCTTTGAAGAAGAGCAGTGCAGGGCGTGTTCAGAGCACAGATCCTTGCTGTGTGGTTTCTTCAAAGAGGGTTTAACTGCATGTTTGCCATGGACTCCTGCTCCTTCCTTCCAGTTTTTCCCTCAAACAATTATAATAGGAGGGAAGTCTCTGGATCTAGATCCCAACCCAAGAGTAGACTAATGAATGCCACAACTGCCCCTGGGCAGCGTGCACCCTCCCAGACACACTGGATGTCAGACTTGGCGCCGAGAAGGAGAGAGCTGAGCTCTTCACAATGCTGAGTCCATTGCTTGGTTGAAGAGGGTGACCAGGAGCACTAGAAGGTTGCAAAGCCCCAGGTGTTTTTTGTTTTTATGTGTAAACTGCCCTTGATGTATTTGTTCCTCTGCATCAGGCAGCCACCAAGTCCTGTTGGTTTGTTCCTGCGCCTAGCTTTCAGAAGCATTTAGGCCAGGGTTCGCCAAAGCTCCCCATTGTACACACATCACAGTGAAAGAAACTGCCCTGCAGTACAGCTCCAAACTCACCCTCTCTCTCTCTTTCACATGTGGGTGCCTTATCCTCACCTACCGAATTATAACAAATTTCTCTGCTTAGTGTTTCAAATCCTCCTCAGAATGACCTCCATCTGCATCTCAATCTGATGTCTCTTTATGTCCCCATGGGTACCCTGCAGTCTATCCTAATTAAATGCCTCTCTGCTCCCTCAGATCAGCACAGTCCTACTTTCTTCTGAAACTAACAGCAAGGGAAAGAACCTGTTAACAATGAAGTTTTCAAAAGAAGCCACCCTGAGAAGCTGGGCCTAATAGTCATCCCATAAAGTTGAGCTCTTAGAATTTGCTTCTTTCACTGGGCCATTATTTTCACGTTGTGAAGAAGTGTTTCCTTAGTTCCGTTCTTGAGAACAAGTGTTGGTACAGGATGGAGGTAAAGACCTTGACGCCAGCTTCTGGCCCCTGGCGTAGATGATGTGAAAGTGAAGAGGAGGAATATGCGAGGGGAACCTACGTTTTCTGAGTTCCTACCATGTACCAGGCATTGAACTAAAGGTCCTGTGCACTTTCTCTTCTTCAATCCTCAAAGGCTTCCTTTGATGTGCACTTTAGGAACCCTTTGTTGGGCTTACTGTGTTAAGGTGACATGCCTAAGGCCACCCAGAAAATAAATGGTGGGGCTAAGGTCACATTGGATCTTTCTGGCTCCTAAGCCCTTGTTATTTCCATTATGTCACATTTCTTTTCAAGGACATAGAGAGTAGGGGTGGGGAATACTGTGGAAACAAACAAAAAGACTTATTTGTGTTCAGTGTCCAAGAAGTACTATACCTTCTTCGCTGGCCCTGGCTTTATTTATGTATTTTTTTAAGAGGATAATGACCAGAAAAATGAGCAATCAAAACCTTTCAGGTTTGGGGCTTCCCTGGTGGTGCAGTGGTTAAGAATCCGCCTGCCAGTGCAGGGGACACGGTTCGAGCCCTGGTCTGGGAAGATCCCACATGCCACGGAACAGCTAAGCCCATGTGTCACAACTACTGAGCCTGTGCTCTATAGCCTGTGAGCCACGACTACTGACTCTGCGTGCTACAACTACTGAAGCCTGCGGCCCTAGAGCCCATGCTCCGCAACAAGAGAAGCCACCGGGATGAGAAGCCTGCGCACTGCAACGAAGCGTAGCCCCAGCTCGCCGCAACTAGAGAAAGCCTGTGCACAGCAACGAAGACCCAATGCAGCCAAAAATAAATAAATAAAATAAATAAATTTATATAAAAAAAACTTTCAGGTTCTACTCCATGCCTATTTTTCTTCAGAATCTCAGTCATTAGGAAAGGATCTATTTAAAAATCTTGTTCTGACTAGTTTCTGTCTCAGTACAGATTGTTCAGGAGCTTTCCGGATTCTCAGTGTTTCTATACTTTGTTCATTAGTATGGCTGTTTTCTGTATTTTATAATTTCATTATTACAAGTAAACTCTTAGTAATAAAAATTACCTTGTCATCTGCTGGAGCCCTTTAATGCACCCCAAAATAGGGGGCAATTGGCATGTTGAGTAATCCCCTGCCTTCTCCTATTTTAACAAGGAAACAAAAGAACTTAGAGTGAATTTATTCAAACGTGGGTAAGATCCATTGACTCAATATTCCCTTCAGTAATCACACACTTTGGTTGCACATGTTAGTTTGCCATGTCTCTTTATCCTGCCCCACCTAAAAAATGTAGGATTGGAGTTCTCTGAAGAGCACAGAATAGAGGGACAGAGGTTGTCAAGCCCTTCAGAAGCTTGAGGTCAGAATTCTTTCTTAACCTCTGCCCACGATCCCCTCTGTGGAGAAATGCCACAGTAGAAATAGCTTGAGAGTTAACCCATGGATTACATAGCCCAATTATATAAATATTCAGCACCTCTCAACCAACCAGAACAATGGCAAACTCAGGAGTAAAAAGACATAAGAAGAGATAAAGATAAAAAGATTGAATAATAAAATGGATGAGTCAGTTAGCAGAGCAGAAGAGAAGAGTACAGTCATAGGCTGGCGAAGGTTATAATTATCAGGCTCCATGAGTGCCAATTTCAAGAAGTACTGGGAAAGCAGAATTAGTGGAAGACAATGGCAGAAAGCAAGGTTAAGGTGGGAGTGATGTGGACAAGGGAAATGGAATGAGGCCAAGTAATTAGGAATGAATCATAAGAAGCAGAACCAGTACTAGCAGAGAGCAGAGTACAGGAGGAGCAAGAAGACACTTGAAGCTGAAACTTGCAGCAAAATAAGGAAAAGAATGGATTATATATGAGCATTGAGTTTAGGGGCAAGATGACATAAATTTCAATGACTCCTCAGGCTGGCATCACTGGATTATAGCACAGTACCATAACTGGTGCTTAGAATGATGAGGCTGAGCCATTGAGAATATTTTAAATTATGAATATATTATATGGAAGACTGCAGGGACATATAATTTTAGAAGGATTTTAATAAAATATAGTTGAAATTTAAGTTTTATCAGTGAACGCATAAACATCCAGCTATTTGCAAGTATAACAAGTTCCTAACTATCCTAGGTTAACTAAAGCATTGCCAAAAAGGTCACTTGCCACAGTTCCAAAGGCACAGAAATGTGAAAGTAGGGAAAGGAAATGGATTCCTGTTGCTAAATCATAAGGTTCATGGGGGAAGGATGGAGGTAGTGTGGAACTGGAAGGCTTGGGGAGCCACTGAAGGCATTTAAGCAAGTGTGTGCCATGAGTAGACCTGTGTTTTAGCAATATCATTCTGGCAGGACCATTTAGGAAGTTGTGTTGGGAGAAGACTTGGTAGCAGAGTAAGGCAAGTTAGGCACTTACCTTGGACCCAAAATTCAAGGGGCACCAAAACCTTCAATAATCAAGATAAATAATATTTTAGTGGAGTATTTTAAAAAATCAAAATTTGTGCCAAAAATCCATGATGAACAAGATATCAAACTTTTGAATAAAGACAGAATTAGCAGTAACATTAAAAACATCCAGGAGAGGCTGGATGAAACAGAGAGATGATAGGAGGAAGGATTAGGTGTCGGTGTAATGAGAGGACAGAGGCAGTAGGGAAGTCAAGGACAAAGCCCAAGTTTATGACTCATGTAGCATTGTAGGTCTCCAACCTAGGGGATTCAGAGAAGAAGTAGGTATCGGGGAGGATGATGACGAGTTGTGCTGTGAGTTTGTCACATGTGAGGTGTTCATGGGTTATCAAATGGAGGAAATCCAACCAATGACTGGAAGGTATGGTCTAGCATTTGGCAGACAAGTCTAGACTGGCTGTGGAGAGAGGGGCTTTTTCACATGTAGATGCTACTGGAAGCAGAATGTATAGATGAGCCTGCCCAGGGAGCAGGTGTATAGACAGACGAGACAGACAATGGTACTGAACATAATAATAAAAAGCAATAGTAACATTTATTGAAGCTTACTAAGTGCTAGCCACTCTGCTGAGTTGTTTACAAGCATTATATAATCAAATCCTCACAACAGCTCTGAAAGTTCTATGCTGTTACCCTCATTTCACTGATGAGGAAATGGATGTTAGAGAGCTTAAAATAGGGGTGATTTGAGATCAGCAAGTAAATGGCAAAGCCAAGATTTAAAATCAGAAAGTCTGAAGAGAAGAGGGAGGCAACCTGGCTTTGGAGAGCAAGGACCAGAGTTTGAATTCCAGCTTCGAGGGCTATGGGATCTTGGCCACACTTATTCTTCTGGAGTCTCTGTTTCCTCATCTGTGAAATGGGGATAGCAAAGGCTGCCTCTTAGGACTGATGGGAAGATGAGATGGGAAATGTCAGGTGTGTGATGCATGGTAGGTGCTCAGTATGAACTGGTAAGTGTTGCAATCATTAGGAATACCCCAGGGTCATGCAGACATTGAAAGGACCTTAGTGTAGAGGAGGCTGGGAGGCGAGTATGATGGAGAGGTAAAAGCAGAGTCAGGAGAAATGGAATCAAAGGGAGGAAGGGGTTGGGCCCACCAGTGTTTGGTTGATTTGTCCGCCATTGATGTCCTTATCAGAAGCAGTAGGTTTAGTGGAGTAGGTGGGGAAGGGGGAGCATTAAATGATGGTGAAGAAGGAGAGGTAATGAATGTGGACAATGCTTCCCCAAAGCTTTGCTCTGTAGGGAAGGAAAGGGAGGGATTTTGCTTAAGGGAGACACAGAGGTCAGGAAGAGTATTCTTCTCACCCCACAAACATCCTGCAATGTGGGAGCATTTTTCCCTTGACAAAGGTAGTCCGTGGAAAGTGAAAGAAAACACTAGGCCTAAAAATAATGATGACTTTCCACTTAAACTTGCACAGTAGTGGAACACATTCAAAAACAGTGTTTTGCATCCAGTGTGACATGGAGACTTCAGAACAATCCTGTGGAGTAGATCAGACAGGTAGAATCCCCAATTTATAGATATTGAAATGAGGACTCATGAGAGATTAGAAATAAATTCAACGATTGTCAGTGTGGAAAGATTAAGAGACTCCCTCCTCACCCCAGCTGGTGTACAGAGTGGAGGTCGTGGGCTGATTCTCTAGAATAGTGATGATGGGCTAGTTGTGGAAGGGGTGAGCTCCATGTAGGGGAGAATGCATGGGAGGGAGGAAGTGAATGAGACGGAGCAGGGGCTTTTTGCTACTTCCCACACAGCCACAAGAGAGATGTCTGAAAAGGATGGTAATGTTTAAATTTACATTAAGAATACACTAAGACTTTTAACATTTTCTTAAGACATTCAGTGAAAATTGGAATTGTTTGCAGTGTTTTGGCTTTTCTGCAGCCCTGAGCACATGGGACATGGTAATATTTGGATTATATATGGCTGGCAGATGGCAGCACCAGACTTAAGCCCAGGTCTTCTGATGTGGAGCCAGCACCCTATCCACCAATCCCCATTGCTTTTGTTTGTAAGTAAGACTCTCAGTTTGTAGAAGCAGAGTAAAAAAAATTTATTTTCTTTTTAAATTGTGAGGATTCTAATTTCAACCACACTGAATCACGAACAAAGCTTCCAGAGAGACAAAAGGTTAAGGATGATTCATACAATATTAGTTAGATGAGGAAAGGCTTTTATTTCATTAGATTGGTTTAATAATCATTGAGGGCCTGATATCATGGAGAATAACTTAGAGGGGATTGTAGAGAGAAACTAAAAGCAGGCTAAACTTAACCTATTCACTGAAGTGCCCCAAATCTGAAGCTATTCACGCTAGAACAGAATGTGATTCATCAGCGTGTACCTGATGTGCCCTTTGGAACGTGTGTTAACCATTTGATGTAAGACGTGACATTTCATCCGGGTTCACTTATTTGCATACTTGTGATTTCATTTGCATGTATTTTACTGTGCTGCACTCTGGAAATACATTTACTTATTTCTATTCCCTCCTTTAAATTCCATATACCCTCTACAGTCCTTTGGTAATGTAGCAGACCCAATATTGAGGAAAACATTCTTGTTAGGAAGACGATTATAGAGCTTCTATATCCATCAAAACTTTTCTTCCTTTAAACATCTGGTGGAGGCTTAAGGATGTATTATACAACATGGGGAGTGTAGCCAATATTTTGTAATAACTGTAAGTGGAAAGTAACTTTAAAATTTTTTTTAATTTAAAAGTTTAAAAATATGTATTAAAAAAACATCTGGTGGATATGCTCCCCTACTTTCTATTTTCACTGCATCACCCTAGACTTGGGATTTCTCACCTCCTAAGTAGTCTCTTGCCCTTAAGTCAAAACCATGCAATTCAGTCAATTCCCTGCATCCTAACTCACCACTTACTCGATGCTCAGTGGCCCTTGGAGTAAACTAATAGCACTTTTATATTATTAGATTCATCATATTCCAAATTCTTAACTTCTGCCATTGTGAAACTGCTAGAAATTAATAGCTGTGTTTATGACCTTATCCAGTTTACCACTAAAGAGAAATAAGTCTTTTTAAACTCTGCTTCCCCCTTCTTCTGTCCCCTAAGAAATACTGTGTCCTCAACAGCTTAGTTCCTTGTTGGGGCAACAAGGAAAGAAGAGTAGAAAATGGAGAACAAGGAATGTATCAGAAAGGCTGGAAAAGTGTTTTTCTATTGTGGGAAAAGAAGAAAAAACAGAGATGGAAAGAAGGGGGAAGGGAATGGAAAGATGAGCGTCTTAAGAAAGGGTGAGGTTTCAGAGTAAGACTTAGAGTTTAGGGAAGGTAGTTGAAAGTGAATAGAGATGGGCTGAGGGCAGATTCTGGGAGAGGAAATCTAAGCTGAGTATTCAGGAAAAACAAGACATGGAGAGAAGCTGAGTGAAATTGTTCTGATGTTGGATTGACTGCTTTAACAGTGACCCAAATAATAGTAGTGTAAAAAAGATGCAAGGTTTTATTTCTCTCACAAAAAGTCTGAGTTGAAAGCAGTCCAGGAGGAGAAGGGTGCTCTATGAGGTTGAAAGGCGGGCCAGGTTCCTTCTCTATTTTTGCTCCCACATACATTGTCCTTGTCTGTGAGATCAAAGTTGGACCCTCCCTTCTACATCCATATTCCAGCCCAATGGAGGGAGGATAGACGAAGTGAGAGCACTGAGTTTTATTCCAAGAGCAGAAACTCTGAATTGCACATATCACTCTGCTTACATTCCATTTGCCAGAACATCATCAGTTGGCCATACTAGCTGCAAGAGAGGCTGGGCAATATTGTCTCTAAGCAGGCAGTCCTGTGCCCAGCCCAAACTCAGGGGAGTATGTTACTAAAAGGAAGAAGAGAAGCCTGTAAACTGAGGAACAGTCGGTCTCTGCACTCTTAGTTAGATACCATAGTTAGATAGGCAGAAGATCTTAAATAAGTGAGCTTGAATAGGTTATGCAGAATTTGAGGGCTAATCTGAATTCAGATTATAGAAGTGGGGTTATGTTGGAATAGAAGAGGAAAGCTTGGAGGGTTAATCTGTATATTGAGTATGATTGACATTGTAGGACAGCAGGACACATTCTAAGGTCTCTGAATCTGGCCCATAGTACGTCTGTAGCTCAGGGATCTTCAAACATTTTCTGGAAAGGGACAGATAGTAAATATTTTAGCCTTTGTGGGCCACATGATCTCTGCCAGATCTACTCAACTCTGATGTTGGAGCATGAAAGCAGCCTAAACAATATGTAAGCAAACAGGTGTTTCCCAATGAAACATTATTTATAAAAACAGGCTGTGGGCCAGATTTGACCTTGGCTGTAGTTTGCTGATCCCTGCTCTAGTCTGTTGTTTTAAAAGTACAGTCTTCTGAAGTTAGCATCTGACCCCATTAATCATAACAATTCTATCTACCCTTCACTAATAAATTTATTTAACTGAGTGTGTTCTATGCTAGGTTCTGGGATACAAAGGAAAGTGAACCATAGTGACTGAACATATAGGGAAGTTATCGTCCAAGGAGATATATAAGGAAGTAGTTTCAAAATACCATGATAATTTCTATAATAGGTATATTGGTCAGATTCCATAGGAGCACAAGGGAAAGAGTACGAAAGAGAAGGTTTCTCAAAGGCAAGGCTTATGCTGGAGGCTGAGGATTAATAGAAGAATCCCTGGCTCACCAAAGAGGGAAGGGTATTTAAGAGAAGGCAATCCAAGGGAATTTAAGGACACAGTGTGTGCATAAAAATGGGAAATAAGAGAATTTGGCATGTTTGGAGCACACAAGCGTTTAAGGAGCAGAGAGGTCAAGGCTTAGAAGTTCAAACTGTAAAACGCCATTTACAAGTCATTCTAAAGAATTTTGTTTTATCTCGACGGGGGAACCATTGAGAAAAAATGGAGCCAGGGGGACTTCCCTGGTGGTCCAGTGGTTAAGACTTCACCTTCCAATGCAGGGGGTGCGGGTTCGATCCCTGGTCAGGGAGCAAAGATCCCACATGCCTCACGGCCAAAAAACCAAAACATAAAATAGAAGCAATAGTGTAACAAATTCAATAAAGACTTTAAAAATGGTCCACATCAAAAAATCTTAAAAAAAAAAAAAAAAAAAAGGAACCAGGCAGTGACATGACCAGATTTGAGTGTTAGAGAGATCCCTCTTGCAGGAGCGTGTGCCATTGACTGGAGGGGAGTGAGACAAGAGCAAGGAAGCTGGTAAGGATTATTATATGTTTAGGCAAGGGAGAAGGAGGGCCTGAAGTTAGTTACCAGCGTTGGGAAGGGAAAGAAAGGAATAGGCTCAGGAGATTTTGGGGAGTCAATATGACAAGAATTAGAGGTTAATTGGAAGCAAATTGTGTGGGGAGAAAGAAGAATCCAGTATGGGACCCAGGATTCTGACTTGGGTTTCCAAGCATATAGGGGCACTTATCAAGGCAGAGTATGGAATACAGAAGGACTAGGTTTGGGGAGTTTGATATGCCTACAGAAAATCTAGGTGAAGTCCACAATGCAGATGGATGTTTATGTCTGTTGCTTGGGAGAGAATCTGGAGTAGAACTACAGACCTATTCGATAAGATGCTTCAATTTTGGGGAGATAATTACACTCTGATACATCCTGAAAAACCAAGTTACAAGACCAAAGCAGGCAAATACAGAAATCAGGGGAAATTCAAAATATGGATCTGAGATATAAAATCAAACCAAAAACTGCCTATACTGACAGTAGACTTCAAACGTTGCACTGAAATTCCTTACGACCAGTACAAAGAATGAGGCAGTAGCTTGAGTCTATAGAATAAACAATCAGTTATGTAGGGGAAGCCAGTTGGTCTTGGTACTGAAATTTGAGTTTCCCATGTTATGTGGTGAGCAATTTCTCCAACGATATCCCCATAACAAATAAAATGACTTTCATTGAGCTGTTTCTTCTTTGGCGCTCGAAAGGGTCGTACTAAAGCAAAGCTGTACCAGAGCAGTTTTATACGGGTCAGTCATTCTCAACTCATCTGTCATCTTCATAAAGTCCCTAGGTCAGTAACCCTTCTCTGGCTGTGACAGAGAAATTCTGAACCAGTAGAACCTATATGTCCTTCTGGTTCCTAGAGTGGGCAACATCAAGTAAACAATGGCCTTAGTGACGTCTTAAAAACACAATTTTCCTCTCTTATTTTATGGACTTTGTTAACTTCATTCTTCTAGATGTATACATTGAAGAGATTTCTGAGTTAGGTCAACATTATAGTGCAGGTATTTTCAATGTCAAACTAGGTTTAGGCCAGAAAAAGCTTTTCTTGTTCAAAATGTTACAAATAGATCAGCAGAATACTGTTGCTTTTAGCCATTATCTGGAATATGGGAATGAACTTGTCCTGAACCTTTATTATCCAGGACTTTTTCCTGTCTCTGTAAAAACGTGAGCTAAGTACACTTAAGAGTCTGAAATAGAAGCGGAGCAGATTATCCAAATTAGAACATACATTTGTCAGTTTTCTTCTCAAAGAGAGCATCTCGCAAGAGTATGTTTCATCATCTTGATGATCCAGGTTTTATTCTTTATATCTGTCAATGAAAAAATTAATTAGTTGATCTAAGAAGGAAATGGAAAATTCTATTAGAGCCAAATTGAGGATTATAACCTGGGAATAGCTTATCAGACAGCTCCAAGAATTGTTCTGCCCGTTAGAGGTCAAAGCACAGTTATATGTTGTTTGTTCTTATTGAAGTATAGTTGATTTACAATATTGCATTAGTTTCAGGTGTACAGCAAAGTGATTCAGTTACAAATCTATCTATCTACCTATCTGTTCTTTTTCAGACTCTTTTCCCTTATAGGTTTATAAGGTTTTGAGACAGAGGGCTGTGCATTAAATGCTATATTATTGGCAGTTTACACAATCCAGATCTACATGAACAAAGGGAGTAGTGGGTCATGGGTTATCACCGCCCCTTACAAGATTAAGAAGGAAGGTTACCTCTTAAGGAGTTGTGACCCTTGATGAGATTAAGAAGGAGATGTACAATACATACAAAGGGCAAGGGAGGAGGCCCAAACAGGCAGACAACAATTTTATGTTTAAGTTTTTCTCATCTTGCCATAAAATATGTATTTTCTTTCCTTACATCTAAGAATCAGATCCCTTATGCATGCTGTGAGAATATCCTTAGGCATTGCAGTAAGCTGGATTTATTTATAATTATCCTTCAATCTTTTATGGTTGGAGGTGCTGGGAATTGAATTGGTGAAGGGAACAAAAGATTTGGAGAAGTAAGTGCAGAAAATGATGCTCAGGGTGGAGTATATGCATATAACAAAGAGACTTGCTTTGCTCACATCCAGCTTAGGTTCCTAATGTCTTTCCTCATAACATTTTTATTTCCATTTATTAAAAAATTCCAAACTTACATCTGGGATTTTAAAGTATTTTTTTGTAAACTATGGTGCATAGAAAGAAAAATGATCAAAACATAAATACATAGTATTACAAATTGTTATGAGCAAATAGTTAAGTAGTAACCAGCCCACAGACCAAGAAATAAGGTATTGACAGAATTCCAGAAACAAGCTCTACACACACACCTGCCCCTTCCCATCACCAACTCCTTCATCCTGTGGTAGTCATGGAGTATAAGTGCCTGGCATTAAGCTTTTGATTGCCAAGGCATCCCTTTCAAAGACATCCATCTCAAATAAACATACTGCCAGCTACACAACTAGATGTAGAGCGCGGCTGCTGTCTCCTTTAGAAAGCCCGGGGTAACGTAGATAACTGACCACTTGAGTGACTTCACCTTTCCCATCCTGTGACCTAACTGCCCCTCCCATGCTTTAAATTTGCCAATAAAGAGTGAACCAGTGAAACCGTAAGTATCCCACACTTGGATCCTTGGATCACTTGGGTACAGCAGAGCTCCGGGTCCTCACTCCCTCCTTCTCTCTCAACCCACAGTCTCACTGTGGCCCTTGGGCATGCTGTATACCCTTTAGGAGCTATGCGTAATAAATCTTGTTCTTCAAAGTTCCCTGATCGTTTTTTGGGTGAGGTGTGTTTTATAATTATAATAAGAACCATAAGGACTGGTCCCTTGTGGGACATTATGGAAAAACCCAAACGAACTTTTTGGCCAACCTAATATGTCATATCATATCATATATATGTCATGTCATATCATATATATGTCATACCATTTTTTGTGTCTGATTTCTTTGACCCAATGTTATGTTTTTATAATTCATCATGGTTTTGTGTGCTGTAATTCATTCATTTTCATTGCTATGTAATATTCTACTGTCTGAATAAACCCCCATTACTTATCTCTTCTGTAATTGATGGACAGCTGGGTTGTTTCCAGTTTGGATCTTCCCCTCACCCAATTTCTCAAGTCACTTCTATTGCTTTTCCTTTGTAATGTATTTTCCAAAATATAATAGTATTTGAAAGAGGAGATGATGAGAATTTACCTACAGAGAGACATTACAAACTTTTTCTGGAAAATTACAATATATTCAATAAACTCATTTACCCAAACTTACCTTTTAATTAAGTGTGACACATATAAATGTGACAAGTAAATGGTAAAACATTAAAAATATTGAGTATTAGTTGTTCTGTTACCACAATTAGTATACTTTTTAAACCAAGGTAATTAGTTAGCTAACATGAATGAACACATATAATGTCGAGGATTTTGTGTTAATCGGCCCAAAACTCTACAAAGTAGGGACTGTTACTTTCACCATTTTACAGAGGAGAAGACTGAGGCACGGAGGTGGAATCCTTCACCTGCAGTCACATAGCTGGTAAGTGATGTAACTAGAATTCAACCCAGATGATCGGACTCCATAGTTATGCTCTTCATTATTGTATTAAGTACCTTAACTAAAAACAAACATGGGGAGAAAAGGTAAAACATACTTCTGACCAGTTTATGTTTGCAAGATCATATGATACTTAGTTCTGATCAAAAACAACCCTGTCTATACAGCCACAATAACCTGTGTCAGGGCAGAAGGATTTGTAGGTAGACACCTCTGCAGCTTGTTTGGATTCTTCCCTTTGTTCTCTCGCTGGACTTAGTCCTGCACAGGTAGAGTGGCTACAGAAGATGACCTCGCTGAGCCCTCACATGAGTGGAATTTGCAGTCTACAGCTGCCACTCCCCAGCACCTGTGGAGAAGGTCACCTTGGGCTTGGTCACAGCCCATGGTCTGAGAGTGGGGGCCACAAAGCTGCAAGGTAAACAGCAAAGACAAGCTAAGCAGAAGTATTTCATTCCATACACAATTTTCAGTGCCTTCCCTAGGACCTGCTTCCTCACCGACACTCAAGAAATGTTTGGTGGTGGATAAGCTAGAATAAAAAATATGAAGCTGCTTTCACTGGTGTTTATGAAACTGGATTCTTTTGCCGTTAATGAGCATAATCAGAATGTCATTCTGAGCAAAGCTCTGATTTCCATGCTTCCCTCCTCTTTGGAAACATTTTATTCTTTGGAACCTGCTGTGGGCATGCTCATAAACAGGGCTGCACACGGGGTTCTCTGCCAATGCATTTGTTTGTGGTGGTACAGGCACAGCCATGAAGGTGTGGCATTGTCTTTTTGCATCCAGGAATGAAGGCAGTCAGTTAAAACCCTGATTTATTTATATAAATAAATATAATTTCCTTCCATTGAATATCTTGTTCAGAAGAATTCTGTTAATATGATTTATCACAATGAACAGCATGGTTCCTGCTTTAATTGATTTATTTTTTTCTCCATATAAAATTTCCCCTGTATCTCTCTTCTGCACCAACTTTTATTGTCCTTTTCACCCCCTCCCCTGCCCATATCTGTGTTGGCTCTAGGGACTAGATTTTTTATACAGTCTGCATCCTAAATCATTCATTTTCTCATCCCTTACATTTACTGAAATTAGCATGGGTTTTAAACCATTAGTCAAAAAAGAAGGGGCTTCTTTTCTAAAGCTTCCTGCTGTTCTTTGTGGATGAAACAGTTGACATTTTGTTAAGAGATTTTTGTCTGACTTCAATTCTCTAGCTTTAATGTATTCTTAACAGTTATAAATGGAATGGTTTGTCCTAAATGGAAGTATATCTATGGTAGCATAGTTATATCCAGTCTTTAAAACGGATCATTGCATTTCACACATGCTATAGAATCTTGAATTTCACCTTTACTCATGTCAATTTCTTTACTAAAAATGACACTGTTGCTCCAAATTCCTACCTCAATGGATTGGGTATCTCACATTGTGGTAGTAATTGTTCATAAGTACATATTTCATAACATGTACTAACAGAGTAATAAAATATGTTGCAATAACAATGTGCTCTGCCTGATAGAATTTCATCATGAGACTCCATTAACACATTCAGCTGGTATCAGCTTTTGAAAATGCCTTCCATTTTGGTGGAAGAGAGATACTCTGTGTAAATGAATGGAGAAAATGGGATTCAAATAGGAATTTCTAGGAAGGCTGAGTAGAATGAAAAAATACAGAAACTTGAATGGATGCTGACCAAGCATTTTTTGACATTGCTTAAAAATCTGAATTCATTCTGGCTCCCTGTACTCTCCTAACACCAGTCCAGCTGCCCGCCTCGTGCCTGAATGACACTGCCTTGCTAAGGTCACCAGCAGGCTCTTAACTGGACACCCCAGTGGTCATATCTCAATCTTTATCTTCCTCATGCAGGCATTAGCTCTTCTTTTTCCAGTTTCCCTCTTTTTTTGGCTACTTTCTGAAGGATCCCTTTCTAGCATGCTTTTGTCCTCTAGGGTAACACACTGCGCACTCCTGCCCCATTCCCAGGGTCTATCCCTGGCTCTGTTCTTGCATATCTGCCCTCCATCCCTGGGAATCTCCCCTCTTTTCACCTCTTCACTGCCCCCAGGATTGACTTCTCACTCCATGGCGATACCCTTGAAATGCAGAGACCTCAAACTCAACTGGCCCAAAGCCAGACAATATTTCACTATCTCTCAAATCAGCTCTTCTTCTGAGGGCCATTTGCCCTCAGAAAAAATTTGGGTTTCCCCTGTGATACCCTCATTCTCTTCTGTTACACCAGACAAAGTCTCTGATTCTTCAGTCACCAGATCTTTTGCTTTTGTTCCCTGTATTTCATTCCTGAGTTTAGTCCTCCTCATTTCTGCTCCTGGAATATTGGGACAGATTCCTGAATTGTTTCTCTAATTCCTTCCTCTTCTTCTCTGTTCCAACCTGCTCAGTATTGGAAATCGGTCCTCCTAACATGTACTCAGGCCAAGCTCCTACTAAAAACAACTCCAGTGATTCCCTATTGTATGCTAATTAAAGTTTATTAAAATTTATCTACGACTGGGCTATAATTTCTTCCTAGACTTATTTCCCACTACTTGTGTTTATATATGCTCTGCACTTCAGCCAGAGCGTTGTGCTTGTAAACATAATCATTAATTGCTGGTAAACATAATCGTTAATAAATACTATTCCCACTAGCTCTCAGGTACTGCAAATATGTGAACATATAAATGACTAAATAGCATAAGAACTGCCTGATATAGCCCATCTCACCATGAGATATTAATCATAAAATTATAATTTTGAAATAATATGCAGAGTTTTTTTTTAAAAAAATTCTTTACTTGTTCCAGTTATGTAGGTTAGCTTAAGAATTGTGGTCAATTCTAAAATGACTTTCTCTTTTTGTGTATGCCTGTGATATTGTGATTTATAATAAGAAATGTACATTTGGTCTTCATCCTGTTTCTGGCACAGAGCTCCTAAAGCCCTTGGAATTTCCTGTGATGAGAGCAATAAAGGTATCTTTGGTTATGTTAATGAGGTGATTTTTGGAAAGTACCCAAGGAGCCTTTGGAGTCAATCTTGTGATTAGAGGGTCGGAGCTTTCAGTTCCACCTGCCCGTCCTCCAGGAACGGAGAGAGTGGCTGGGGATTGAGTTCAATCACCAATGGCCAATGATTTAATCAATCATGCCTACTTAATGAAACCTCTATAAAAACCCCAAAGGACAGGGTTCAGAGAGCTTCCAGGTTGGTGAACATGTGGAGATGCAGGGACAGAAGTACCTGGAGAGGACATGGGAGCTCTGAGCCCCTTTCTGTATACCTGGCTCTATGCATCTCTTCCATCTGGCTGTTCCTGGATTATATCCTTTTATAATAAACCAGTAATCTAGTAAGTAAATATTTTCCTGAGTTCTGTGAGCTGCTGTAGCAAATTAATTGAACCTAGGGAGGGGTTCATGGGAACCTCTGATTTATAACCAGTCAGTCAAAAGGGCAGGTAACAACCTGGATGCCTTGGGATTGGCATCTGAAGTGGGGACAGTCTTGTAGGACTGAGTCCTCTACCTGTGGAATCTGATGCTAACTCCAGGTAGATAGTGTCAGAATTGAGTTGAATTTGTGGGACAAATTCCAGCTGGTGTCTGAGAAGTGCTTGGTTTGGGGGAAAGTCCCACACATTGGAACTGGGAGCTGAATGAGAATACCCTTCTCCTTCTTTTGGAAAAGTGCCTGACAGCTTGAACATTAACACCTGACTTTCTCTCCCAAAATGAAAGGCCGTTTAACTTACATAGATTATACACTTCTCAGCTTTTTCAGCTCTCAGACCCTTCAGTTAGGAAATGGAGCCACATTTTACACCTAGTCCCTGACTTTTACACACAATCTGGCCCATCAGCAGCCTCCCCCTCCTCCCTACCTCCCCCTAACCCAATCTTAGGTGTGCTTCAAACAGACCCCCTGACTTATGGAACTTTACCCTCTGATCTTTCCTTATTTACATAAATACACAATGTGACACATACTGTAATAGCTGATTGAGTTTAAATAAGGAAGATATTTACAATGGTGTGATATTTTTCCTTATACAGAGCTGGGCTTCTGAAACATCACTGACTTTCTGTGATACCTTATCAAGTCATTTTGATCATTCTTCTGGAGTCATTAGATTTTTTTTAAAGTAGGAAATTTCTTTCTCTAGAATCTTCTGTTTATAAACAGGTCCTCATTTCCCCTCAGGTCTGTGCTGTTCCATGAGCCAGAGGGGTGCTTGGGAATTCATACCATGTAGCATCTCATTGTTTGGCTTGGTTACAGTTGGGTAATTGCCTCTGACACTGCACCTAAGCTTTGATTTTCAAAGCAACAGGGATTTCCTCTCCTTCTGACCTGATGGAATCCATTGTGTAACTGGCACAGTATGAAAGCCCTAATATGAGAAAAATGAAGGACAATTCTCTGGAGGCAGACAAGGGATTGATTTCTAACATAGGGATTGATTACATTTCAGACAATGGCCTATAAGGGTCTGAATGCTGATATAATGGTTTCTTCTACAAGCACGGATGCAATTAACAACTCATTTTAATTGAGAAGGTGCAAAAACTCTTGGACAGGTTCCTATAGCCTTCGTCACAAAATAGGAAATGGGAGAGAAAATCAAGTCAGGATTCATTTTGGTGGAATTGTAAGGCATATACAGTAATACCAGGTCTAGGAAAACTAAATCATTTTTGTTGATTCAAGTACTGTTATACCATTGGTTTGACCTAGCTTTGAGTAAAAATAATAAGCAGTTTATTTACATGAGTTACTGAAGGTTACTAAGGGGATACTTCCCTAACTCCAAAAGTCTCTCTCATCATGGAGTCTTGCCCGTAAATTTTTGCTGAATTTGCCAAACAAAAATTCAGTTTATTAAGGTTAAAGCATTATGTCTACTGAGGTCACTCCATAAGTGCAAAGGGTTGTTACACTTAAGTAATCATAAGTATCACCTGGGATGCTATTGTTCAGATTCTGATTCACTGGGTCTAGGATGGGACCCAAGAATTTGCATTTTCCTTAAGCACCCTCAGTGAGTCTGGTATATGGATTGTATTTTGATTAATACTGCTCCAAATGTATAGATTATATATGAATTACATATTAATTATTAAATCTCTTAGGCTTATCTGAAATTACTTTTTCCTCAACAGCATGTTGGAGGATTTGGACAAAAAACAGCCAAGTTTTGTCACGAAACCAAACTTGGGTCCGCTCACCCATGTGCACTAAATTCCATCTACTGCCACCGGGTTGTGGTGAAGGAAAGTGCAGCATTTATTGCAGGGTGCCAAGCAAGGAGTGCTCAAAAGACCTGAACTCGCTGATGGCTTTCAGGGAAAGGTTTTTAAAGACAGGGTGAGGGAAGGGGGTTGTGGAGTAGACATTCTTCTGATTGGTTGGTGATACAGTAACTGGGAGTCAGCATCATCAATCTTCTGGTTCCAACTAGTCTGGAGTCTACATGCTTGTGGGCAGCATACAGGAGGCTAGAGATTTTCTACAGCATGGGACAGTTGTCTGAGAAGACAGGCTCAGACCAGATGTCTAGGCAAGGAGCCCTGACTGGGTGTTCAGAAGTCAACATAAAGGTATTGGGTGCGTGTGGCAGACAGCAGAGCCAAGACTAAAGTACAGCAATGAGGTGTCTAGGTAGGGACTACGTGGGATTCACACGCAGGATCATGCAAGAACAAGTGTTTCTTTCAGTTTTGCACCCCAGGCACCTCACTCAACTTACCCTAGTCTTGGCTTCGGCAGATAGCTTCTTAAATGGTTCCCAGTGATTTCTGCCCCCCAACCCCAATTGTGGTATGCCTGCCATTGTGTAATCCCCTACCCTTGTGTGTGGGCTGGACCTACTGACTTGTTTCTAAGTAGTAGAACATAGCAAAGGTGTGGCATGACACTTCCAAGATCAGTTATAGATGACTGTGACTTCCACCTTACACACCACTCACTCTTGCTCTCTTTTGTTTTTTAACTCAGATGCAACAAGTTGCTGTTTGTGACTTATTGAGGTGTATTGATATTTCTACCCTATTGAGGGACCTTTATGGCAGGAAACTGAGGGTGGCCTTCAGACAACCCCCAGTAAGTAACTGAATCACTGAGTCCAACAGCACCCAAGAAACTAAGTTCTGCCAACACCCACAAGTGTGAGCTTGGAAGTAGATCCTTCCCTGGTTGAACCTTCAGATGAGACCAGAGCCTCAACTGACACCTTGATTGCAATCTATTAGAGACCCTGAGTCAGAAGCCCCAGCTAAGCCATTCCCAGATTCCTGACTACAGAAACTGTGAGATAGTAAATATTATTGTTTTAACTCACTAAGTTTTGGAGTAATGTTTTCTGCAGGAGTAGGTAACTAATACAGTGCTTAAAAGATTTTGGTGGTGGTGGTGGGGTGCTGGTTGCTGAACCTGAAGAAAAATGTAAACAAGGAAAATGAAAAGGTACTAAGGACACACTGAACCACATCATGGCTTTGACCAGGGGTGGTCCTTTCTGTAGGGGTTGCTTCTTTTTCTTCTTCCTCATCTCCTCCAAACCCTTCCTCCTTTAAAATAAGCTGGAAAGATTGGTTCTTAAACTTTGAAATTTCTGCTATTAAATCTTCATGATTATTGCCATCACCACCCTCATGTCTATCATGACTTCTTTCCCTGAAATTTGCCATGATTCCCAGTAGGATTGTGACCATAACTGATAGTGACGGTATGCCCCACTTATCCAAGTTCTCTTCTGCCCAGCAGCTACAGTCACTAAAATACAAAAATTAAAATGTCTGACATCGCAAGGGTATAGAGCAATGAGAACTCATACGTTGCTAGTGGGAATGCAAAATGGTGCCACCACTTTGGAAAACACTATGGCAGCATCTTGTAAAGTGAAACCTAAATCTACCATAAGACCCAGTAATCATATTTTTAAGTATCTACTCAAGAGAAATAAACACTTATGTTCACATAAAAGCTTACATTAAACTGTTTATAGCAGCCTTATTTGTAATAGTCCAAAGCTAGGAACAATCCAAGTGTTCATAAACTAGTGAATGGATAAGCAAAGTGTGATGTGTCTATACAACGGAATGCTACCTATGCAACACAATGAACCTCAAGAGCATCATGCTAAGTGAGAGAAGTTGTATACAAAAGACTGTCTACTCTGATTCCAATTATGAAAGTTCTAGAAAAGGCAACTCCAGTGATAGAAAGCAGATCAGTGATTATCATGGGCCAGAGTTTGAGGGAGGAGATTGTCTACAAAAGGACACAAGGAAACTTTTAGGGTAATGGAAATGTACTATATCATGATTGTGGGGGTGGTTTCATGACTGTATGCATTTGTCAAGACTCACTGAACTTTAATTGACTGCATTTACTGCATCTAATTTGTACCTCAATAGAATTGTTTAAAAGAAGAAAAATGCTAAGTGGCCACATAGAGTAAAGAATGAAGTAATTCAAGTTCTTTTTCTTGTCTTTACGGTGATGGTGTAACCATTGTTCATTCAAGAATACGTAGTGCCACAGTGGTTGGAGATATGTGAGCTGATATGGTTTTGAAGTTCTCTGAATTACTTTCCATGAGGAATAAAATGATTATTAAAGGAAAAGCAATAAGAATGTGTTACTTTGAAGCTTACATATATATTATTAAAACTCAACGGTAACTTCAGCAATTATTTAGACCCTAGGCCAACAAAAGATTTTTGGTAGAGGAATATTTCATCACTCATATTGTTTAGAATTGCTGGCTTATGGTGGTAATAGAAAGCAGACCAATTTATTTTTTATTTTTTATTTTTTGCGGTACGCGGGCCTCTCACTGTTGTGGCCTCTCCCGTTGCAGAGCACAGGCTCCGGACGCGCAGGCTCAGCGGCCATGGCTCACGGGCCCAGCCGCTCCGCGGCATGTGGGATCTTCCCAGACCGGGGCATGAACCCGCGTCCCCTGCATCGGCAGGCGGACTCTCAACCACTGCGCCACCAGGGAAGCCCAAAAGCAGACCAATTTTTAATGAGCTTTATTATTGTTTTTAAATCCTTTCCAGACAATTCACCCCTATTGCTGGCACCTGGATGAGCTGCTCCTGTGCACTTAATAAACTGCTTGTACTCCTCACTAGTAGTTGCAGCATCCTGGGACCCTAGAATAATAGCACAAATTCACAGGCCAGTCTGATTTGCAAAATCTTTCAACATTTTATAATTATTCAACAAGTATTATTGATTACCTACCACAGACCAGGTGCTGTTCTAGGTACTAGTAATTACACTGAAAATAGTCAGTGATCTCAAGGACTTTAAATACTGATGGTGTCCACTGACATTGTGAAGGCAAGCAATAGAGTCTCCAACAGGTCAAAGTAGTAGAGTTTCCTAAGAGTCACAGTTTGTCCTTTGTTTCCCTTTGATCATCTTTCTTAGCATCCTTCCAGGTGAGCACCTTTCTTCCAGCACCACAACCAATCATATTCCTCATAAGCTTTGGGTGTGGGGCTCAAGAGGTAGGCCATTATCTTCTCAGAAGGGAGATCCAACAAGTGGGACCTTCTGCACCAACTTAGACTTATTTGTTCTTTTGTGCCTTGTAATATTCACCTGACAATTAGCTTTCAAAATCCTCTATCGGAAACAAGGTACTTCTGAAATTTTTGTTGTAGGGATGCAGCTCAGAATTATAAGTGGCCTCCTTGATATTCTGCATCAGTAGCTAAGGTTTACACAGCAAATATCTGTGCCCATCAAGAAAAACGTCTATGATAAAAGCGATGCAAGAAGTTCAAAAGGATAAAAGCTCCATTGTGGGAACAATGTGAAGGTTAATACAGGCCAAGTTAGGTCGACCACAAACCTCTATTCCTTAAGAAGGCTATGCTATTGCCCACCCCAGTTTCATTTGATTTTTTTCTTCTTTTAAGCCTACCTAACAATTCTTAACTTAGAACCATAGGGCTGCTTAGAGTACATGAATTGGGGCCCGGATTTACAGAGGTCAAGAAGCTTCTTTATGATTAAGTGAATGAACCCAGCAACATCAGCACTGGCTTACCCAAGTCTTCCTGCCAACCATGCACCCTTGTCCCTCCCAAAGAAAAGTAAATCAGATATCACAGCCAGTACTGGGAGTTTTCAGAATCTCATAAGAACTTTTACATCTTCTGTGTTAATAGTTGCAGAGAGAAGATAATAATCATCAATGAGGTTTTTTTTCTTCTCGTAATATTGCAGCATCTTCCTTTCAGATCAGTGTTAGCATATTCCTTGTCAAGCAAGTTAATATTCCGTCTCAACCAACTCCTTTTTAAAGTCTCGACAAAGTCATTGTATGATTTGAATGAGAGAAGAGGTTGAACATTTAGAAATTAGATGAAGAAAGGCATTTTTAAATTTTGACTTTCTGTGAGCTCTGGTTACTTATTTTTAACACAAAAAAATCACTAGTGATGTAACTAACATAATTTGTATGATGATCTGACTCACTGTTAATTGCGGTTTTTGCATATTTGTGTAGTCTTAAAACCATTAGGGCCAAAGAAAGGTTGGACTTGAGATCCGTTCTTTGGGGCTATTTCTTCTTCTGCTGAGAATGTATCTTCAGCTGCCAGGGGGAAGATGTGTGCATGAATCCTCTTACCTGTGTCAAGGTCAATTACAGCTGTGTAGAATGAACTGAGCTGTAGCAGGTTGATAAGTCCAAGTTTCAAGAGGACACAAAGTGACTGAGTTAGGCAAGAACCAGAAGATTTGGGGCCAAGTTTAATGCTGTTGTTTGATGGGCAAGTTGAGAGCAAGGAGGCCATGGGAAGGTACAGTCCAGTAGCTGCTGAGATGTTATGGTCCAGAAGCCCTTTGTGCCCAGTGTCCCGCCTGTGTTGGTTTGTGTATTTTCAATATGCACAGTAGGGGGCTTGCAAAATATGTTCACCCAGTGACAGAGGACCTGAATCCTCTGGTCACTTGTCCCCTTCCACTGTTCTTGGGATTTCTCTGGGATGTTCTAATTCAAAGGAAGCTTTTACTTTGAAAGCTTCAAAAGTCATTTTACTCTACAGATTCTGTATAGAATGAGAGGCTTGCTGACTCTTAGCTCCCATTGCTCTTAAGCCACTCAGCTTGTTCTTGCTAGTAAAATGTATGTGAATTGGAGAGATTATTTCTAGGTATGGTGTTTGTATTAGATGTTATTCTTTGATTCATTCCTATTCAACAAATATGCACTAAATACTCACTAGATGCCAGGGGTGTATGGGTGAACCACCTGTTCAGAGCTTGTGCAAAGCCTTGGTCCTGAGGGATCGGAGCCCTGTGCTTTGGGTCCTGAGTGGAAGCACAAACACAGGTAGTGCTGAGGGCCGTGTTCTTATCCTGCCTGTGGCTCTCTGGGAGATGGTTCTATGACAACCTGCCCTGACTGAGGCTCTTTTAGTTGAATCTCTAAGTAAGGCAGCACAAGCCAAGGCCTCCTGTTGAGTAATATAGCCTGGAGGGAAGAAATGAGATAAACCTCAAAGTCAACCGTTTTACAAAACAAACAATTCTGCAAATATCCACATCTGCACAAAATTCCTTCTACCTTGTAGGGCAGAAGCAATTATGTTTAGCACACTCAGATTGTATACTTTTTCAGGATATGAAGTATATTTCTCTTCTATTGCATTTCTCATTTAATAAGTTAATAAATAGTCATTGATTAACACAACAAATTATTTGGAGAGGGACTTGAGCCATGTGGAATCTTCACATGAATTGCTTATCTTCAATATCAAAACTTTCTTCAAATAGAAACAGATATATTCAGTCTCTCTCTGTTTTTAAAGTGTAGTCTGCAGACCACGCACTACAGAATCGTTTGGCTGAGGCCACATTAATAATGCTTTTTAAAAATGCAGATTTCTGACTCTATTCCAAAGAACTTCTGAGTCAGAAACAGAGAGTTAGGCCTGGAAGTCTGTATTTTAATAACATAGACAGGTGGGTGTTACGTGCTCTAAATGTTGCATATCTCTGTTTACGGTTTCATTGGCCTCTATGCAATTTTACTCTACAAACAAAGCTACCAGATGATGCCTGTGTAACCCTTCAGTTCAAGCATGGGGACCAGGCTAAACCCTGGCTCTGCCACTTACTAGTTGCACGACCCTGGTCAAGTTATTTAACTTACTCATGTCTCAATTTCCATTTCTGTAAAATGTGAGTTATAAAGGCACCATGTAGAGGTGTTTGAGTTTTAAATAAGACAATACATGTAGAGCACTTTGAACTATGCCTGGCACGTAGGAAGCCCTAATAAAAGGTAGCTATTGTTGTTATTGTTCTTGATATTAAATCATTTGCAAAAACCATGTTTTCCTTTTGTGGAAATACAGGAGCAATACTAATAAGGTTGATGTGCTAATGCCAAGTGAGTGTTTACAGAAGAAAGGACCTGTTGGAGTTAGAAGAGTGTAATAAGGGGGAACCGGAGACTGAAAACATCTCCTGGAAGAAAAGAGATTTAATAATAACTACACCTTTCTGTAGGTTGTTGCTTATGGTCTGTGAAAGTTTTTCACAACCATTCTTTCATTTGTGGTTCATAAAATCCCATGAGGTTGGTGGAAGAAGAGAGATGGTAGAGTATGGGTCTTTTGGGGTGATGGTGCATGCACTTTTGGGGTGCATGGTCTTTTGGGGTGATGGTCCTAACTGACATTTACTATCTGTATGATCTTCTTCAAGTCACATAACCTGTCTGAACTGCAGTGTCTCACAACAGTAAAGTGGGGGAGAAAATGAAATATTCTATGTAGGGCTCGTAGCACAATGTTGGAAACATGGTAAATACTCAATAAATATAAATATTATTGCTGTGAGTCAAACAAGCCTTTGAATCTGCATAACCAGCAATGGGCTGAGCTGTGGTTTGAGCCCAGACCATCTGCCTAAGCCCATTGCCAGTTCTACTAGATCAAGTTCTTGCAAATCTCAGAGAGTTGTTGACATTTTATAACAAACCATACTCCAGTTTCTTTAAGTCCTCTTAATTTCCCCATAACACCTTGCTTTTTATTGTCAGAGATAATCATTTTTAAATTGACCTGCCAACCATGCTGATGAAATATCAGGCTGACAGAGGTCATTCTACTTGAACTATTTACCTGGAAACTTGACTGCCAGCTGCAACATACGAGTCCCTTCCTGAGATGCCTGGTTCAGGTCAGGTAGTTAAACTCACCAAGCAGCTGCTGTTGCTGAAGGCCGTGAACATAGCAGGTCTGCAGGGCCACCCACTGGGCCCTGGGATTATAAATCCTCATGCTGCTATAAAAGTAGCGCTGCTGCCCTTGGGTTAGGTCCTGTCAGAGGAGAGCAGTTGATTTTGATGAGTCGGTGGAATTTGATAGGATTAGAGTGGGATGTATTCAAAGCTGACTTCCACAGAAATAAGATGCTTCTCTCTCTCTGTCTCTCTCACCTCCCTTAGTTTACTTAAACAGTCTTCCACTGACATGTGTAGTAGTGAAAATGAATTAAAAAAAGATTCTAGGTAAGTAGGTCAAAGTATTGGGCTGAGGGAGATCCAAGGATTTTCAATATCTGATAACTGTACTGATCTCTTATAATCCTTGTTGAGGAAGGTAGGCTATGAGAATCTACACAGGGCCTGAAGTGTGCCAGGCTCTGGAGGGTAAAAGAGAACTTTCCACTGAGAGTTCTCAGTGAGCGGGGGAGAGAGCTAGGTAGATAATAGATGGGTAAAGTGATAAGGGTGCAAGGTCATTAGTGAAAAGGTGCTATGAAAACAGAGAAGGAAAACAAGCTCTGTGTTAGCAGTCAAGGAAGCTTCCTGAAAGAGATGACCAACACATCTGAGTCTTCCAGGTAAGGAGGGATTCCCTAAAGGGACTAGAATACTGGTTCTCAAAGGGCATCAGCATCACCTAGAAATCTTTTAGAAATGCAGATTCTCAGGTTTCACCCCAGACCTACAGAATCAGAAACTCTTGGGGGTGGGGCCCAGCCCTCTGGTGCCCTCCAGGTGCTTTTGATACACGCACAGTAAAATTTGGGGACCACTGGACCAGAAGGAAAAGAAAGGCTGATTAGAGGGAGAAAGTGGTACAGATTTTCTTATGGGACACAAAATATCTGAATATATTGGGAACTAGACTTTCGGCATTTTTTTTAACTTTAATCAGCATATAGAGTCTGAGCTGGAAAAGCCTCTAGAGTTAGTAAGGCAGGGGAAGATCATGGAAGCCTTTTCTGCTATACTAAGGGTTTAAAGATTTCCTTTTATATGAAGAACATTGGTCTTTATTTAAAGCAGTGGTTATCAACACGAGTGATTTTGACCCTGAAGGGACGTTTGGCAATGTCTGGAGAAATTTTTGGTTGTCACAAATGGTGGGAGGGAGGATGGATGCCACTGGCATTCAGCTGGGGAGAGGCCAGGGAGGCTGCTGAATAGACTACGGAGCATGAGACAGCCTCCCAGGGTCCTGCAACCAAGAATTACTCAGCCCCAAGTGCCATTCTTCAAGCTGACCAGATCTGCATTTTACAAAGATCGCTCTGGCCCTGCTGTGGACAATGGCCTCAAGGGAAGACAAACCACTGGTAGGGAGACCATTTAGGAAGCTACCATCTAGTGCTAGGGAGGAACAGGAAGGGCTGGACTACAATTACTTTTATATACCTGATATACCATAAGTGCTCACTGTATTGAGATGGGGAAACAGAGGTAGTGGCATCAACATTTTAGAAAAATCAAGATAAAATAAGTTCCCCTTAGGCTAAAAAATTCAAAACAATGACAGAATTTCAAAACTAGTTGATAACCATGTAATACAAACTAAACTTAAGATAAATATATATAAGCTAAGTGAGTTTTATCTGCTAGAAATTTTGTGTGACGTTGACATCTGTGAGTCAGATTTTTTTGGTGTCTAGAGACCTGAAACTTGATATTAAAAATATGTTCAGAGGGAAAGTAGCTGAGCCAAGTACTTCACACTTTGAGACATCATTTCCGCTTTACAGTTTCTGAATTAGATGTTTTAAAAGATAATATATTTGGGCTTCCCTGATGGCGCAGTGGTTGAGAGTCTGCCTGCCAATGCAGGGGACACAGGTTCGTGCCCCGGTCTGGGAAGATCCCACATGCCGCGGAGCGGCTGGGCCCGTAAGCCATGGCCGCTGAGCCTGTGTGTCCGGAGCCTGTGCTCCGCAACGGGAGAGGCCACAGCAGTGAAAGGCCCGTGTACCGCAAAAAGAAAAAAGATATTTGAAGAAGAGAATAGATCCCTAAGTAAGACTTTTCAAATGATTGAGAACAATATAACAGGAAAATTGCAAGCCATTTCAAGAGCAAAGCTCCAAAGTGCAATGGGAGTTTCCATTATGTAAGATAAAGCTTTAAAATTTATAGTTTTATTTTACAAGGGAAAAGAAATGCCTAGTTCTCTTCCTTAGTAGAACTCTCAGCTTCCTAAATGAGTAGTAACAGATAACATTTTTAATATTCTTACGCTGTTGCTTAGCCTTCCTTGAGGAGAAGGAAGAGCTCCTGACGTGGGATGGGTGTAGAATTAGATCATCCAAGTGCTCATTCATTCTCTCACACACATGGTCGACATGCACCGAGGGCCTCTGTTGGGCCCAGTGTTTTCCCTAATGCGGGTAAACAAAGAGCCAAGAAGTCCTCAACCCTTGAAGAAGAGACAGAAAAGGTCCCTCCATCTGTGAATAATATGCTTGTACCTTCAGCAGTGAAGTATCAGAGACAGAGTGAGGGACTCGAATGCAAGGAATCTGTGGAACATTCCATAGCTTTTGTTGTCTTTTCTGTTTTCCTCCCATCTTCATCCTGTACCTCCAAGGAACAACAAAGCATAACATAAAATTTCATTTTGTTCAACCAATTTTGGGGATGTACCTAAGTAAGTAAGCAGGCAAATAAGTAAATAAATAAATAGATAAATATTATTTATTTCAAGGGATAAGACATTTTCTCAAATGTTTCCATGGAATTAGACCTCACCAGACTTCTTAGTTCTCCACTTTTCCCAATTCTCACCCTTTACTTATCAAAGGAATAATTCAGAGCCCTTTGTCTTTCTGCTTCACTCTGCCTTTGGAACAGGTGGGTTGTAGAACCACACCAGGTCATAACAGTTATTTCTTGATAATTTTAAAGAATAATTATTGCTTCATCCGATTCTAAAAGTAATATATGTCATTTTTGAAAATTTGGAAAAATTTAAAAATTGAAGAGGAAATAAGATCATCCAGGGCTTCCCTGGTGGCGCAGTGGTTGAGAGTCCGCCTGCCGATGCAGGGGACACAGGTTCGTGCCCCTGTCTGGGAAGATCTCACATGCCGCGGAGCGGCTGGGCCCGTGAGCCATGGCCGCTGAGCCTGCGCGTCCGGAGCCTGTGCTCCACAATGGGAGAGGCCACAACAGTGAGAGGCCCGCATACCGCAAAAAATAAAAAAAAAGATCATCCATAATTTAACAATGCATAGCTATTGTTGGCATTTGATTGATTCCATTTTATAATTTTTCCCCATGTACATTGTGTGTGATTTAAAATTTTTTTATTTTTTTTATTTTTTTTTAAGAAGATGTTGGGGGTAGGAGTTTATTAATTAATTAATTTATTTTTGCTGTGTTGGGTCTTCATTTCTGTGCGAGGGTTTTCTCTAGTTGTGGCAAGCAGGGGCCACTCTTCATCGCGGTGCGCGGGCCTCTCACTATCGTGGCCTCTCTTGTTGAGGAGCACAGGCTCCAGACACACAGGCTCAGTAGTTGTGGCTCACAGGCCTAGTTGCTCTGCGGAATGTGGGATCCTCCCAGACCAGGGCTTGAACCCATGTCCCCTGCATTAGCAGGCAGATTCTTAACCACTGCGCCACCAGGGAAGCCCAAAGAATGCTGTGCCTTTTTTTTTTTTTTTTTTTCCCAGTACGCGGGCCTCTCACTGTTGTGGCCTCTCCCGCTGTGGAGCACAGGCTCCAGACGTGCAGGCTCAGCGGCCATGGCTCACGGGCCCAGCCGCTCCGCGGCATGTGGGATCTTCCCGGACCGGGCCACGAACCCGTGTCCCCTGCATCGGCAGGCGGACTCTCAACCACTGCACCACCAGGGAAGCCCTTGTGTGTGATTTTAGAACAGGGAGATCATTCTCTATGTGTTATGCACCTTCCCAGAACATTAAATATCCTTTGAAAATATGATTTATCTTGACAGTATAGTATATCTTTACATCACTCTCCATTTCTTGCACATTCAGATTTGCAATTTTCCAGCCTTGTACTATAAAAGAAGCTATTAAATCTAGCCATGCTTCTAACCTGACAAAGATACAGAATGAAGGAGCCACATCTGCTATAAGTCTCGTTTCCTTTCCATGTAATTTAGGGTTTAGAATCTGAGGTGTATAGCATAATTTAAAAATTAACAATCAAGAAAGAATGGACATATTGGAATAGGGTTGCTAAGGCAGAGTGGAAACCCCTAACATTTTCTCCTCTGCTCACTCCTTTGCCCTTGTCAACAACGCCTACCTCATCGGGTTGTTTGATTACCTGAGAGGTTTTTAAAAATTTATTTTATTGAAGTACAGTTGAGTTACAGTGTTGTGTTAATTTTTGAAGTGCAGCAAAGTGATTCAGTTATACATATATATACATTCTTTTTCCTATTCTTTTCCATTATGGTTTATCCCAGGTATTAAATATAGTTCCCTATGCTATACAGTAGGACCTTGTTGTTTATCCATTCTATATATAATATTATTAACTGAGATTTGAATACAGAATGCTCTCATTAGGCCAGTTCCTCTTCTCTCCTCTACCCTATTGAATGCGCTTAAGAAGGATTTTAATGCATGAGAAAACTCTGGTTCTGAGTTCACAGAGCTAATTGCTCAGATCTTCCAGAAGAGAAATTTATAGGAAAACATCAGTCAACATCTTTGTGTGTCTTGTTTCCACAATATAAACTTTAAATTAAACTATAAATACTGCTTTCCTTCAATGTGCACTCCAGAAACCATACCAACCAAGATATACTCTTTTAATATTGTCCATGATAGAAGCCTACACTCTATCCTGTAATCAAATCATCTCAGTATCCCTCTTCCCATTTTCCAGATCTGTAGAGCAGAACATAAATATTCTTCAAAGCTGGGAAGATTTCTTCTCTCCTCAGACAGCGTAAAGAAATGACTGATGATCTTTCTTGGGGTGGCAGTTCATGTGTGATTTTCTTGGACTGTTGCTGAGGAAATCCATCTTACCTATTCTAGTGGTCTGTACTTGATAAAATTTGATTAAAATGCTTGCAGAATTCAGGGAGGAAATATCTACCAAAAAAACTTATATCTGAAACAAAAAGACAGATTTGTTTAAAAGAAACTTAGCCTGTATTGTAATCTCCCCTTTTTTAAAGGCTGGTATTCATATTCAATGTAGTTTTCTTGCAAGGTCCCTTTCTTCATGCAGTGGTGGCGGTAAAATTCAGTTTGTTGATAAGCTGATATCCAAACAATGTCATGTGATGAAGCAAAGAGCTGGGGGAGTTTGGCTGCATGCCTTTCCCTGCTTCTGGACAGCATGGAACTGCACAGTTTAATCGTTTTTCTTCCAAACTTTGTATCTAATCAAGTGTCGACTTTTAAATCTACCATATCTGCGTTATATGCAGACATGGGGGAGAAAAGTGCATGGAGACAGACACTCTGGCCTCTGCCGCCGCAGGCTCGCCGTTCATGGAGACAGAGAGGCTGAATATTAAAGGTCAAGAAATCCATCAGGGCAACAGGCCATTACATGTGTTCTTCTCAGATTTGGAGTCAGTAACCGCCATCCCCGTTGCTCAGAATGATGAAGGAATAATTCCTAAATATAGAGGTACAGGCATACATTTGACTGTGGTAATCTATGGAGTTGTCCCATATATTAAGATATTGTTCCTTTCTTAATTTTTGGAGGAGTATGATTTTCTCCATATTTGATCTTGAATAGAGGCCTCATGATAATGAACTTATGGCACAAGATTCTTGCTCACACTGATGTCATCAGCATAAGCCTCATTTTAACCTGACTCATGAGAGCAATCTTATCCCTTCCTCTGGGCTAGCATTATTATTACAGACTTCTTTCTTTCTTGAGAATCTGCTCTCTGAATGCTACATTATCTGTAAAAATGAAGAGTTCCTAGGGAAAATGGAAGAAGAAGTACCAAAAGAAAACCACAAATTGAAAATTCTTAGGAGACTAAGGGGAAGAAAAATATAGGGAGATAAAAGTGATGAACTGTATAGCTTAAAAAAGAAAGGACTCAACACACAAAAAAGTTTGCATTTTTTCCCAATAATTTAAATGCAAACCTTCTGGGGAATAAAAATGGCACAAGTAAGTGTGTGTAAATGCCAGTGAATACCACAAAACCTCTCAGATCTGGATCTCAGAGGTTGGTGATTCTCTACTGAGAAATAAAGAACAGTTGTCTGCAGAGTTGGCATTGTCAGTTGAGCCTCCCTTGAATGTTTTTCCAGGATATGATGAAATGCCTTCTAGAGCGAACCACATCTGCTGACTGTTACACACACATGCTGATTCATAACAGCATGCATTACTCCCTGCTCAGTCAGGAAAACAGAAACAAATCTAGGTGTTTGACAGAGAGGGAATTGAACATAAGGAATATAAAAGTTTTGGAATGGGCTGTACAGGAGCAAAACAAGAAAGGTTAGCTTATCCAAAGATTGGCAATTGCACTAAACTACTACCACACCGAGAGCTGGGGGACAAAAGCGAAAATGATTTCACCCAGAGTCCATGAACACTGTGCCATTGAGCCTGCTTCTGTTGGGACATTGCTGCCTGAGTAGCACCCCAGGACCTGGTACACACCTGCTATTCTTGCTTCTGTGTTCTTTCCAAAACTTTAAATATTACTGTTGCTATCACCACTGTTATTGCCTGGCTGCTACTATTGCTGATGCTGCCACTGTTACAGATGCAAGCAGAAACCATTCTCCTTCTCCTTTCCCCCAGCCTTCCATATCCTGCATCCCATTGGATGCCAGCTCGTGAGGAATTCTGCAAAATGTATTTTGCAGTCTTCCCACTACTGTGGTAAAGAGAAGGATATAGAAGGGTAAGCGTGAAGCTGAGTGATAATGGACACCACATACAGCCAATGCTTGCCTAATACCACTAAAGTTTGGAATTTTGTTAGAAAAGACAAAATAAAAGATAATTAACTAGCTCTATAGATGGTATCAAAGAATAAGGTATAAATTTTGGGACAATAACTTAAGACTTAGGAATGATGAAAAAAATGTATATCATCAATTTTGGACAAAGAAATTGTCTTCCCAATGACTAGCTAGACTTTTCAAAGAGAATTAAAACTGACTACAAAAAAAAAGTAGAAACACCCATCATATAATTACTATAGAAAATACAATTTTGACTAATGAGGAAGGTGCATACTATTTCATAGATGAAACATTGGTACAACAATGGGACACAATGCTTAAGACATTGGTATGTCTACATTCCAGTGCTTAGAACATGGATCATAAAGTATCTTTATAGAATAGTAGGGTAGATATGACCTCATGGGCATTACCAAGTGAGAAAAAGGGACCCATGATTGGAATCCAAGATGAGGTTAAACCCTAATTCAAAGAATCCAGTCTGCTAGAACAAGAGGCAGAGTATCACTGTATATTACAGAGATAAGTACTTCCCAGGAAAACCATGAACCCAAGAGGAAATTATCTGCTCATATCCTTCTGCTCCTGCTTCTTCTCCAGGATCCTTTTAGCTGCAGGGCTAATTCTGCCAGGGGATAATTCTGCCAGGCACAGATGTCCTCCCTTGGCTACCCCAAGCCCTCAGAGGGCATCAGTGAACCATAATAAAGTGAAAGAAGTATCCTTCCCCCCACTCGGTGCTGCTGTTTATCACTTGGACTCCTGAGTGTTTCCATTCAGAGCTTTCACAGTCTTTGTTGGACTTTCTTTCACAAAGAGCTGTGTAGTCCATTGGGCGCAATCCTGTTTGGTGGGGTTTTTCATGGAGGCTGATTATTCCTCTGTTATCTTTTGTTTTTTTCATGCCATCTCTTCACAGAAAACTCCTATTTCTCCAAGATCCCCAAACCAAAGCTCTTACACATACCGACCACTTTAGGGTCACTGGTCTCAAGAGCAAGAAAACTAAGAATCCCGGTTTGAGCTGTAAGAGCCACTTTCAGTGAGTGAAAACTACTTTGGACACTTAGAAGCAGTGATTAGCAGCAAAGGAAAAGCTGAGTATGGTCATATATGTGCCGAGGACTTTGGGAAAACAGATTCATAAAGTTCAGAAAATAATCTAAAATGGAATAGAACTCAAGGAAATACCCAGAGATTTAACTTTGACTCTATATAATCCCAAATAACTCTATGGAATAAAAAGGTAAGAGGTCAAAAGGAACTAGAGTAGGTGCCCTGGGTACTTGTAGACAATTCTAGACTCAAGGGCATGTTATTTTAAAAAATGCTAAGAATTTACAAAAATGTCTTTTTCACTGGGGATTAGCGCTGGTCCTCTGAAAACAGATCCTATGGCATAGCTATTAAATAGTAGAGCCAGGACTCAAACCCATGGTTACCTGAAGTCTATGATTTCTCCCCTTGGACTCCGGAACTAAAAGGGGATTCAAGCAACGTATATGTTGCTGTAATAGAAAATTATTCCTCTTATCCAGCCATTACCCACAGACAAAATTCATGCATCTTGATTCTTTCTGTCCTTGGAGTATATTTCATTTCCATCTTGAATACTACTTGGTTGAACAATGGGAGGCTTTAGTTTCACAAAGACTTATGGTCATAATTCTGGAGCAGGATATTAGTCTTATTATACTGCATCATTGACCTTCTAATAAGGCTCCTGGAAAGGCTTCATGGAAATAGGTGTCTAGCTGGCCAGTCCCATCAGCCCTCAAACCGGCCCAGTCATTTCCCAGTTCACAGAAGATGTGGGTGTAAAGCTTAGGTCCTTACCCAGGAAAACACTCTTTGCATGTATTCTGATTTTTTAAAAAGTGGACTGAATAAAAATACTATCTATCACTTGACAGTGAATTAGTAGAGCAACTTTCATTGAGATATAATTAACATATAATATTAGTTTCAGGTGTACAACATAATGAGTGTATATTTGTATGTATTGCAAAATAATCACTATAATAAGTCTAGTTAATATCCATCTCTATAAACATTTAGAAGATCAATACTGACAGCTATGTTTTGAACAGTCATTTCCTTTTTTGTTGTTAGTAGGGATAGGATTCTGAGACTTTTAGATGTTGTAGACCTGGTATTTCTGCAATTAACAAGGTGCCTTATGAAATCCTCATGGACAGATAAGTACAATTTGAAACTTGTTAAAAAGTAATACTAGAGGGGCCAATTAAAGGGTCAGTGACAACCTAGATAGGGTTTTGGTGACATGCCCTGATCTCTTCCACAGTTTTATCAAGGTCTTGAATGAAGACATAGTAGGCAATCTTACTAAGTTTTCAGATGACAAAGATCTAGTTTCCAAATGACAGAAATCTATTCAACAGGTGGGATAGAAAACAGTGGATGGCAGAATCAGGACACAGAAAGATCTTGACAAGTTAAAGTGATGGATTGACTCTAATAGGATAAAATGTAATAACAATAACAACAAAAATTATATTCTGCATCAGAGTTTGATTTCTAGTTGGAAAAACACAGAAATAGAATTTGGAGTTTAGTAGCAGTTTAGGCATAGGGAAGTAAATGCAGAATGAGGCTGCTAGAGGGATTCATGAGTGTGTAGGCTACATCAACAGAAGTATAGTTTCTAAAATAAGGGAGAAATTGGGATTGCCCTGGTGCGCTTTGTGCTGCAGTGTTGTGTCCACACAAGGGACATAGGCAAGGTGGAGTGTGTGGCTAAAACAGAGGTGCTGTGTCATAGGATGAGCTGGCACATGCATAAGAGCTATTGAATCTGGAAAAGATCTATGGCAGAAGGGGGTGGGGTGGGCAATAAAGCCTCACAAAATATTTGAAGGGCTCATGTGTTAAAAAAAACTTCTGGACAGCCATCCCCACCTCTGCAGGAGACCCTCCAACACTAGCAGATTAAAAGTTAAAGAGAAGGGAGGGACCTTCAAGATGGCCGAAGAGTAAGACATGGAGATCACCATCCTCCCCACAAACACATCAAAAATACATCTACATGAGGAACAATTCCTGCAGAACACCTATTGAACTCTGGCAGAAGACCTCAGACTTCCCAAAAGTCAAGAAACTCCCCACGTACCTGGGTAGGGCAAAAGAAAAAACAAAAAAACAGAGACAAAAGAATAGGGACAGGACCTCCACCTCTGGGAGGGAGCTGTGAAGGAGGAAAGGTTTCCACACACTAGGAAGGCCCTTCACTGGCTGAGATAGGGGGTGGGCAGGAGGGAAGCTTCAGAGCCATGGAGGAGAGCCCAGCAACAGGGGTGCGGGGGGCAAAGCAGAGAGATTCCCGCACAGAGGATCAGTGCCAACCAGCACTCACCGGCCCGAGCGGCTTGTCTGCTCACCTGCCAGGACGGGTGGGGGCTGGGAGCTAAGGCTCGGGCTTCGGAGGTCGGATCCCAGGGAGAGGACTGGGGTTGGCGGCGTCAACACAGCCTGAAGGGGGCTAGTGCACCACAGCTAGCCGGGAGGGAGTCCGAGAAAAAGAATGGAATTGCCTAGGCGGCAAGAGACCATTGTTTCGGGGTGTGCGAGGAGAGGGGATTCAGAGCACTGCCTAAACGAGCTCCAGAGACGGGCACGAGCTGTGGCTATCAGCGCAGACACCAGAGATGGGCATGAGACGCTAAGGCTGCTGCTGCAGCCACCAAGAAGCCTGTGTGCAAGCACAGGTCACTCTCCACACCTCTCCTCCCAGGAGCCTGTGCAGCCCGTCACTGCCAGGGTCCCGTTATCCAGGGACAACTTCCCCGGGAGAACGCACAGCGTGCCTGAGACTGTTGCAACATCACTCTGTCCTCTGCCGCCGCAGGCTCGCCCTGCATTCTGTACCCCTCCCTCCCCCCAGCCTGAGTGAGCCAGAGCCCCCGATTCAGCTGCTACTTTAACCCTGTTCTGCCCAGGTGGGGAATAGATGACCTCAGGCGACCTACATGCAGAGGCGGGGCAAAACCCAAAGCTGAACCCCAGGACCTGTGCGAACAAAGAAGAGAAAGGGAAATCTCTCCCAGCAGCCTCAGGAGCAGTGGATTAAATCTCTACAATCCACTTGATATACCCTGCATCTCTGGAATAACTGAACAGAAAATGAGTCATCCCAAAATTGAGGTGGTGGACTTCGGGAGCAACTTGGGGTTTGCTTTCTGCATCTAATTTGTTTTTGGTTTTATGTTTGTCTTAGTTTAGTATTTAGAGCTTATCATCATTAGTAGATTTGTTTATTGATTTGGTTGCTCTTTTCCTTTTAAAAAAAATATTTTTTTCCTTTCTGTGAGTGTGTATGCATATGCTTCTTTGTGTGATTTTGTCTGTATAGCTTTGCTTTTACTATTTGTCCTATGGTTCTGTCTGTCTATTTTTAGTATACTTTTTAGCGCTTGTTCTCATTGGTGGATTTGTTTTTTGGTTTGGTTGCTCTCTTCTTTCTTTCTTTTTTTAATTACTTTTATTTTTAATAATTAAAAAAATTTTTAATTTTAATAACTATTTTATTTTCTTTCATTTTTTTCCTCCCTTTTCTTCTGAGCCGTGTGGCTGACAGGGTCTTGGTATTCTGGCCGAGTGTCAGACCTGTGCCTCTGAGGTGGGAGAGCTGAGTTCAGGACATTGGTCCACCAGAGACTTTCCAGCCCCACATAATATAAAACGGTGAAAGCTCTCCTAGAGATCTCCATCTCAATGCTAAAACCCAGCTCCACTCAATGACCAGCAAGCTACAGTGCTGGACATCCTAAGCCAAACAACTAGCAAGACAGGAACACAGCCCCATCCATTAGCAGAGAGGCTGCCTAAAATAATAAGGTCACAGACACCCCAAAACACACCACCAGACATGGTCCTGCCCACAAGAAAGATGAGATCCAGCCTCATCCACCAAAACACAGGCACCAGTCCTCTCCAACAGGAAGCCTACACAACCCACTGAACCAACCATAGCCACTGGGGGAAGACACCAAAAACAAAGGAAACTATGAACCTGCAGCCTGTGAAAAGGAGACCCCAAACACAGTAAGTTAAGCAAAATGAGAAGGCAGAGAAACAGCAGATGAAGGAGCAAGGAAAAAACCCACCAGACCAAACAAATGAAGAGGAAATAGGCAGTCTACCTGAAAAAGAATTCAGAGTTATGATAGTAAAGATGATCCAAAGTCTTGGAAATAGAATGGAGAAAATACAAGAAACATTTAACAAGGACCTAGAAGAACGAAACAGCAAACAAACGATGATGAACAACACAATAAATGAAATTAAAAATTCTCTAGAAGGAATCAATAGCAGAATAACTGAGGCAGAAGAACGTATAAGTGACCTGGAAGATAAAATAGTGGAAATAACTACCACAGAGCAGAATAAAGAAAGAAGAATGAAAAGAATTGAGGACAGTCTCAGAGACCTCTGGGACAACATTAAACGCACCAACATTCGAATTATAGGGGTCCCAGAAGAAGAAGAGAAAAAGAAAGGGACTGAGAAAATATTTGCAGAGATTATAGTTGAAAATTTCCCTAATATGGGAAAGGAAATAGTCAACTCCAGGAAGCACAGAGAGTCCCATACAGGGTAAATCAAGGGAGAATCAGGCCAAGACACATATAAATCAAACTATCAAAAATTAAATACAAAGAAAGAATATTAAAAGCAGCAAGGGAAAAACAACAAATAACATACAAGGGAATGCCCATAGGGTTAACAGCTGATCTTTCAGCAGAAACTCTGCAAGCCAGAAGGGAGTGGCAGGATGTATTTAAAGTGATGAAAGGGAAAAACCTACAACCAAGATTACCCTACCCAGCAAGGATCTCATTCAGATTCGACGGAGAAATTAAAACCTTTACAGACAAGCAAAAGCTAAGGGAATTAAGTACCACCAAACCAGCTTTACAACAAATGCTAAAGGAACTTCTCTAGGCAGGAAACACAAGAGAAGGGAAAGACCTACAATAACAAACCCAAAACAATTAAGAAAATGGTAATAGGAATATACATATCGATAACTGCCTTAAATGTAAATGGATTAAATGCTCCAACCAAAAGACATAGACTGGCTGAATGGATACAAAAAAAAGACCTGTATATATGCTGTCTACAAGAGACCCACTTCAGACCTAGGGACACATAGGACTGAAAGTGAGGGGATGGAAAAAGATATTCCATGCAAATGGAAATCAAAAGAAAGCTGGAGTAGCAATTCTCATATCAGACAAAATAGACTTTAAAATAAAGACTATTACAAGAGCCAAAGAAAGACACTACATAATGATCAAGGGATCAATCCAGGAAGAAGATATAACAATTGTAAATATTTATGCATCCAACATAGGAGCACCTCAATACATAAGGCAAATGCTATCAGCCATAGAAGGGGAAATCAACAGTAACGCAATCATAGTAGGGGACTTTATCACCCCGCTTTCACCAATGGACAGATCATCCAAAATGAAAATAAATAAGAAAACACAAGCTTCAAATGATACATTAAACAAGATGGACTTAATTGATATTTATAGGATGTTCCATCCAAAAACAACAGAATACACTTTCTTCTCAAGTGCTCATGGATCATTCTCCAGGATAGATCATATCTTGGGTCACAGATCAAGCCTTGGTAAATTTAAGAAGATTGAAATCGTATCAGGTATCTTTTTGGACCACAACACTGTGAAACTAGATATCAATTAAAGGAAAAAATCTGTAAAAAATACAAACACATGGAGGCTAAACAATACATTACTAAATAACCAAGAGCTCACTGAATAAATCAAAGAGGAAATCAAAAAATAAGTAGAAATAAATGACAATGAAAACATGATGACCCGAAACCTATGGGATGCAGCAAAAGCAGTTCTAAGAGGGAAGTTTGTAGCAATACAGTCCTACCTCAAGAAACAAGAAACATCTCAAATAAACAACCTAACCTTACACCTAAAGCAGTTAGAGAAAGGAAAACAAAAGAAAACCCCAAAGTTATTAGAAGGAAAGAAATCATAAAGATCAGATCAGAAATGAAGGAAACAATAGCAAAGATCAATAAAACTAAAAGCTGGCTCTTTGAGAAGATAAACAAAATTGATAAACCATTAGCCAGACTCACCAAGAAAAAAGGGAGAAGACACAAATCAATAGAATTAGAAATGGAAAAGGAGAAGTAACAACTGACACTGCAGAAATACAAAGGATCATGAGAGATTACTACAAGCAACTCTATGCCAATAAAATGGACAACCTGGAAGAAATGGACACATTCTTAGAAAAGCACAACCTTCTGAGACTGAACCAGGAAGAAATAGAAAATATAAACAGACCAATCACAAGCACCGAAATTGAAACTGTGATTAAAAATCTTCCAAGAAACAAAAGCCCAGGACCCGATGGCTTCAGAGGTGAATTCTGTCAAACATTTAGAGAAGAGCTAACATCTATCTTAAATTCTTCCAAAATATAGCAGAGGGAGGAACACTTCCAAGCTCATTCTATGAGGCCACCGTCACCCTGATACCAAAGCCAGACAAACATGTCACAAAGAAAGAAAACTATAGGCCAATATCACTGATGAACATAGATGTATAGATGTAAAAATACTCAACAAAATACTAGCAAAAAGAATGCGAGGTTCCTTAAAAAACTAAAAATATCACTACCATATGACCCAGCAGTCCCACTACTGGGCATGTACCCTGAGAAAACCATAATTCAAAAAGAGTCATGTACTACAAGGTTCGTTGCGGCACTATTTACAATAGCCAGGATATGGAAGCAACCTAAGTGTCCATCAACAGATGAATGGGTAAAGAAGATGTGGCCCACATATACAATGGAATATTACTCAGCCATAAAAAGAAATGAAATTGATTTATTTGTAGTGAGGTGGATGGACCTAGAGACTGTCATACAGAGTGAAGTAAGTCAGAAGGAGAAAAACAAATACCGTATGCCAACATATATATATGAAATCTAAAAAAAAAAATGGTCCTGAAGAACATAGGGGCAGGGCAGGAATAAAGTTGCAGACATACAGAATGGACTTGAGGACACGGGGAGGGGGAAGGGTAAGCTGGGACGAAGTGAGAGAGTGGCGTGGACATACATACACTACCAAATGGAAAATAAATTGCTAATAGGAAGCAGCCATATAGCACAGGGAGATCAGCTTGGTGCTTTGTGTCCGCCTAGAGGGGTAGGATAGGGAGGGTGGGAGGGAGACGTAAGAGGGAGGAGATATGGGGATATATGTATATATATAGCTGATTCATTTTGTTATACAACAGCAACTAACACAACATTGTAAAGCAATTATACTCCAATAAAGATGTTAAAATTTTTTCTGGTTTTATTGAGATACAATTGACATACATTACTGTAAAAATGTAAGGTTTAGGGCTTCCCTGGTGGTGCAGTGGTTGAGTCTGCCTGCCGATGCAGGGCACACAGGTTTGTGCCCCAGTCTGGGAGGATCCCACATGCCGCGGAGCGGCTAGGCCCGTGAGCCATGGCCGCTGAGCCTGCGCGTCCGGAGCCTGTGCTCCGCAATGGGAGAGGCCACAGCGGTGAGAGGCCCTTGTACTGCAAAAAAAAAAAACAAAAAAAGTAAGTTTTACAGCATAATGGTTTGACTTACATGTTTTGTGAAATGGTTCTGCAGTAAGTTTAGTTAGCATCCATCATCTCACATAAATACAATAAAAAAAGAAAGCAAGAAAATTTTTTTTCTTGTGATGAGATCTTTTAGGATTTACTCTCTTAGCAACTTTCATATATGACAAATAGCAGTGTTAACAGTAGTCATCATGCTGTACATTACATCCCTAATACTTCTTTATCTTGTAACGGGAAGTTTGTACCTTTGAACCACCTTTCTCCAATCCCCCTATCCCTGCCCCCAGCCTCTGGTAACCACAAATCTGATCTCTTTTTCTATGCGTTTGGGATTTTTTGGTTACTGTGTTTATTTTTTGGTTGGTTTTCAGAGTCCACAGATAAGTGAGGTTGTACAGTATTTGTCTTTCTCTGTCTGACTTATTTCATTAAACATAATATCCTCGAGGTCCATTCATGTTGTCTCGAATGGCAAGATTTCCTTGTTTGTTTTTTTTTATGGCTGAATAATATTCCTGTGCATACATATATATACCACAACTTCTTTATCCATTCATCTGTCAGTGGACACTTAGGTTGTTTTCGCGTCTTGACTGTTGTACATAATGCTGCAGTGAACATGGGGTGCAGATAGCTTTTCAAGTTAGTGTTTTCATTTTCTTTGGGTAAATACCTAGGAGTGGAATTGCTGGATTATATGGTAGCTCTATTTTTAATTTTTGAGGATCCCCCATACTGTTTTCCATAGTGGCTGGTAAGGAGACAGAGGAACATGAGAGACCTTGGAAGATGGCCAAATCAAAAATTAACTTCTACTACACATGGAATATTTCACTGTGGACAGTAGGTGCACACTGAAAGTGAAGGAAGATTCTCTGAGAGAAATTAAGCTTTGTACCCATCCGTGTGGTTACAGGGAATATAGTTCCCTAGGGGACATCCTAAATGCTCGTGTATCCGATGAATTAGCTGGTAATGCTGACTGTATCAGCCACTGAACTCACAAACAGCAACGTAATACATGAAATCTATTCACAAACCAGAAATAATTCTGTGAATTGTTAAATATGTTAGCGTATGTTATAAAAACTAGAAATCTTAGCGTTAAGTATCACTTAGGATACATTTCAGCTGTAGATAACAGAGATGCCCAGCAAATCCTGGTATAAACAAACAGGGATTTATTCTTGTCACTTTGCAAGAAGTGAAGCAAGATGGTTGGTGGTATTGGTTCAGGAATTCTGGGCTGGCGTCTCCAATTCTCTTGGTCTTCTCCTCGTTGTCATAACCTGGCTATGTCAATATGTGGCAATCAGTCAAAGTACAAATGTGGCACTGAGGAGAAAGTTTATCTTCCCACAACTTTCTCTTATCAGAGACAAAAGCTATTTCTCAGAAGCTTCTCTGCTAATCTTGCCTAATATCACTAAGGCAGGTGTTATCAGTCAGTTGTTTTGATTATTGCTGAACAAACAACCACAGCATCATCTCAGGGACACACAGTAACACACATTTACTTCTCTCTCGTCAGGCAGGGCAGCTGTTCTATGGGTCTCTCCTTCTTATGAGACCTGGGCTACCCAGGGCATGTCTCCTTAGGGTAGAAGCTCCTGAGAGGCAAGCCTTGGCTTGGAATTGGCACGTTCTTCCTTCTGCCGTATTCTAAGTCCAAAATCAATGTGGCAGGAAAGGATACTTTTCTCAAGGAGGTCATGGGGAAGGAATGAATATGCTGAAAGGTAATGTAATCTGCCACAAAAAGTCTGGATTTAGGCCAGCTCCTAGACCAGGGGCTGGGTTGACCTTCCTGGAAGCCAAAGGATATTTATCCAATCTTAAATAAATATGGAGGGCTGCTATCCAGAAAGAAAAAATGTAAATGGCTTTTAGATAGGTTAGGAACGGTGTCAGCTGTGTCTGCCACAAAGCAAGGGTTTGATCCCCAGGGAATTTTTATAGTTCTATCCACACCTTAAACTATCAAAGTATTCAGAGGTAGTGTGTTTAAACAGATAATTGGCTTTTTCTGCTTCACACCTCCAGGGACAGGAAAGAAGATAAGGAAGGAAACTCATTTATTATGTGTCTAATATATGCCAAAAACAGTGCTAGGAATTTAAGATAGACTATTTTATTTATTCTTCATAATGCTTTGAGATAAATATTATTAAACTAGTTTATGGAAGAAAAAAACGAGGCTCTGAGAACTTGACAGTTTATATATATCATACAAGGTGGAGCCAGGATTTATGCCCAGGTTTGTCTGGCACTAAGGCTATAAAACCTTTCTGTTATACCGTGTTGTCTTTTCTACATTTTGTTCAATTTGTTTAGAGCTATTTCTAGAATATTCAATGTGGATTCTCATAGAGGAAACTGAATTATCGTCAAACAATATAATTCTTTATATGTGTGAAATCAATAATTCTGTCCTCTAAGTCATTGCCTCTCCAGGTTAAAAAATAGTTCCTTCAATAATTCCTCTTATATATGTGTAAGCCCTGTAATGGTCCCATTTTTCAGAAGGTCCCTAGGCAGTCAGATGTAGAAGAAAAACTCTTAACCAAAACAATCATGACTCATGGCTGGCTGGCTAATCACAGAAAAGCAATCGAAATAAAAAATCATCTAAAAACGATACTTACATGTCTTAAACATATATATTCTTAAATTTAAAATATGTAAGTCCATTTTCTAACTTTTTGAGGTAGGGCAAAGCCTTTTATTTTAATACAAGCAGAAATTCTTGGCGGGGGCACTAAAACTCTTATGTTTATTTTAAGGAGTACTTGGAACTGTGCAAAGAGGACCCTTCAATTGTCACAATGACTGGGGGCCACCACAGCATTTAGTGGGTGTGGACCTGAGATGCTGAATGTCTCAATGCTGTGCAGTCCTGCAAAAAAAAACAGCTCACCTAAGATGTCAGTAAGACTCCTATTGAGAAGATTTGGGTCATTTAGCTGATGGAATTTCATGTTAACTCAAATAAAACAAGCTCCTAATGAATTATCCATGATTTCCAATCTTGTTTCTTTAAAATTGAGGGACCTCTTGGAAGACACTTGTGAAGCAAATGGGATACAGAATCCTCCTAGCTTTTTCTTTTTAATTTATTTATTATTTTATATTTATTTTTGGTTGCATTGGGTCTTCGTTGCTGCGCGCAGGCTTTCTCTAGTTGCGGTGAGAGGGGGCGACTTTTCGTTGCAGTGTGTAAGCTTCTCATTGCAGTGGCTTCTCTTGCTGCAGAGCGTGGGCTCTAGGCACGCGGGCTTCAGTAGTTGTGGCACACAGGCTCAGTAGTTGTGGCCTGCAGGCTCTAGAGCACAGGCTCAGTAGTTGTGGCACACGGGCTCTGCAGCATGTGGAATCTTCCCAGACCAGGGCTCGAACCCGTGTCTCTTGCATTGGCAGGCGGATTCTTAACCACTGCACCACCAGGGAAGTCCCCCTCCTAGCTTTTAATTATTTTTTTCCTCTTACCTTTTGCAACTGTCTTACTCATATCTAACCGGGCAGCACATATTTTTCATTACTCTTTTTTTTTTGCTTTCTAAGCATTCAACTTAGTTTTTGTAGAAACTACTCTCGTAATCAGTCTATGTAATATTTAATAAAAGCATACAATTGCAATTAACACATGCAGTACCATCAACGGGTTTGGGAAGTATGCAGTAGACCTGAGAGCATCATTAGTTAACCAGGAGATTCCACAAAAATAAAATTGGTTCAGAGAACTTCCATTAAAATATGTTTCCTGGAATTGCTAACAAAGGCCTAAGGAAAGTCCCTTGCAGCCCAAATCGCAGATATAATAGACTGAAATCTATTTTAGGGTTAAATGTCCACTCAGGTCTGTTGCTTATTTTCCTTCTTTCTCACTCTAGCAGGTTCTTCTGCTTTTCTATCCTTTGTTTTGGTCTTTTAACCCTTTATCAGTTATGCAGTATGTAACCCAAAGAAGAGTAACTTAATGAAATACAGATTTATTATTATTTTTTGAAGGTAATGATAAAGAGATTTCCCTCCTTGTTTATCCCCCTCATATTGCTGCATGTGGATCTAATGATCCAGTTCCCTCTGAACAGCTCAGCTTGGTGAAGCTGACTTAGCAACTGTTTATGATGTTGCCTTTTATAGTTGTCCCTCTGTCTTTTCCCCAGCACTCTGATCCTTAACTATCAGCACAATCATCAAAACTGTGGCCTCTCCCTCCATCTAATGTTGGAGGTTACACCTACTGGGCGTAATCCTCACCCTTCCAAAACCCACAGGTGATATTACCTTCTCTACTTTGGTGGTTTGTCCACAGTTGTGATTTGGGCTCTCTAGTTACTTTGAGATCAGGTTAAAAACAGTCAAGTCCAGAGATTAAAATCTCTGAATCTTGAATCAGAAAAACGTGTGTTTGCAGAATGGTTCCACAATATTCTACCTGTGTAACTTTGGGCAGGTTCCCTAACCTTTCAAAGTTTTAGCCTCCTTATTTGTTAAAAGGTTATTTCAATAGATTCTATATACTAGGGTTGTTCTGAGCATTAAATGAGGTAAAGAAGCTTGAGATACAGCAAGTATCCAATCCATGATCGACTTGCATAGTGCTTATCTGTCAAGCATGAGTCTAAGAACTTTACATATATCATCCTGTTTAATCCTCACATCAACCCCATGAGCTAAGTGCTGTTAGTCCCATTGAACAGATTAGAAATCTGAGGCACAAAGAGATTTAACAGCTCAGAGTTATGTAGTTATTAAGTAGTAGTCCCAGGATTTAAACCCAGCCTGGCCGACTCCAGAGTTTGCCCTGTTGGCTGCTATGCTATGCTGACTCTTCACGAGTAGCTCTATGGGTGTTACTGCCCATACCTGCATAGCACTGAGAGACCAGAACCTGAAAAAAGACTGAGGTTCCTGTTTGTGCATGAAGTCATTCTTCCTGCTCTCTTTTACCACCAATGTGTGCTCTCCTTTCTCCTTTCCTGTGCAGAAGATAAATTTCAAACCTCTTCCCTCTGCCCTGCTCCTCACTAGGAGCTTCCTTTGTCACTCCATACCTCTAATTTAGCTTTAGCACCTGACAAAGCATAAACTGACACCTTTCTAGGTTATGGCTAATTAAAGGAAGGCTCCATTTGGTTTCTAAATTCCTCCAAACTCTCATTGTGCTCTTCTGGACTACATTGGTTTATCAGGAGCCTTCAAAACATTTCCTCCTGTACTAGATTCCACGTGAATTAGAGAGCAGATTGGGCTTGTCAGAGCAGATTCTGACAAGCCCAATTACTTCCAGTGACTCAGATGTTATACTCCTTTTTATACCTTCCTAGAGAGTGTTGGTTCCCTTGGAAGCCACGTATGGATTAACCATGTTGAATCATACTAAATTCACAGTCAACTAAACCACCAAAGATAATTCCCAAGGATGATCACCTTCTTTCTGTAATGGTAAAATAGATATTTTGCTACTTTATTTTTTTGTGTGTGTGTGGTACGCGGGCCTCTCACTGTTGTGGCTTCTCCTGTTGCGGAGCACAGGCTCCGGACGCACAGGCTCAGCGGCCATGGCTCACGGGCCCAGCCGCTCCGCGGCATGTGGGATCTCCCCGGACCGGGGCACAAACCCGTGTCCCTTGCATCAGCAGGCGGACTCTCAACCACTGCACCACCAGGGAAGCCCAATATTTTGCTACTTTTAACCCTGCTAAATTTTCGTACTAATTTTACACTTGCTTTCAACCCTGTCAAAATAATTTTGATTATGGATTATATTATCTTTTATATTTGGTACTTCCAAATGTTTGCACCATCTGACATTCTTATGCGTGTGATATTCTTAGCAAAAGTCTAGACTTTCATGGCAAACAATCAGCTCATGAGCATCTTAGAAAAGAAGATGGGGGTCAAAAGGTACCATCTTCTAGTTATAAAATAAATAAGCCATGTGATGTAATGTACAGCATGGTTAACTATAGTTAGTAATACTGTATTGCATATTCAAAAGTTGCTGAGGAAGAAAGACAATAAATAGCATAACCAGGTGAGTTATATCATATATGCTAAGATAAGTGTAGTGGGAAAAAAAAGGAGAGCAGAGATTTAGAGTTCTGGGTTAGGGTGTGAGTTGCAGTTTTAAATAGAGTGGCCAAGAAAACTCAGTGAACCAATATCCCTTGAGCAAAGACTTGAAAGAGGTGAGTAGTGTGCTAACCTTTTGTGGTTCATATTAATTCCATGTCTCTTCTCTCCTTTTTTAGACATAGGTTCTTATGTTCTGAATCAGTTATAGAAAAAAGAGTGTCACATTTTACCCCTCCAATTTCCATTAACACCTCCCCTTTTTCTTTTAGAAAATCAGGGACTAAAGATCTACAGACTAAAACTGTGTCCAGTTCTTAATTTCAGCTGTCAAGTAATCCTGTCTTGCCACGTAGTAGGCACTTAACAAATATTTATTAAAGGAATCAGTAACAAAGGCCACTAACTCATAATAGAAGGTGGTAATTAATAACTGATTTTGAAGCCTCCAGGAATAGAGTCTCTTGAGTGGGATTGCAAGCAGCCTGGAGGAACAGCAGGTGGAGGATCTGTAGTTTGTGGCTGGCGCCCTCCCTATGCTATGCCTTCAGAAACACCTTTGGTTAGGTAGGCACAGAAGTTCACTCCAGTAGCTGCTCCTGAACTTGGGAACTATACATTCAGACACTGATTCTGTGAGAGTAGGAAGTGGGAAAATCACCCATGAGGTATTTTTCCATTTAGCTTTTAATCATCCAAGTGAGCTTTGCTGCCAGTCACCACAAAACAAACAGTGAGCACTTTTTCCCAGGGTCCCACATCTCAGGGGGGCTGAATGCAAAAGGCCCTTGCCAAGTGCCTTCAGTGAGTGTGCTTTTTATAAGGAAAGAAAACCGGAATTCACAAACTATGAAATTCTGACATACCATGCAGGAAACCTTCTGGGACACAACTTCTTTTCCGTGGTTCGAAATATGCAAACTGTGGAAATCAAATGCGTTCTATATTCTGTGAACATAGATAATGAGCAAAAGAAACTTTAGAAAACGGGTGACTGTATAATTTATTGTCCCAACTGGGAAACTCTTAAGAGTGAAAAGGTTTCTCTGAATCATCACACTGGGAAAACAGGCACAAACCAATACTTTCTCAGGTAAATCAGAATATATGGTGACCCTCTATGGAAGAAAAGTATTGTGAAAAAAAGTGTACAGAGAAGTACAGGTAAAATTTAATATTTCCCCCAGACTGCCTATTTTACATACGTTTGATGCTGCTGTCCTTAACCATGGAATCACCAAATCATATAATTTTTTGTGGAGCACAGGCTCCGGACGCGCAGGCTCAGCAACCATGGCTCACGGGCCCAACCACTCCGCGACATGTGGGATCTTCCTGGACCGGGGCACGAACCCGTGTCCCCTGCATCGGCAGGCGGACTCCCAACCACTGCGCCACCAGGGAAGCCCCAAATCATAGAATTTTAAGGCTCAGATTGGGCTTACAGATCATCTATGCCCTTCTACTTAAAAGACCAGCAGCATCAGCATCATCTGGAAGCTGGCTAGAAATGCAGACTCTCAGGCCATACTCCAGACCTACTGAATCAGAGTCTGTGTTTTAAAAAGATCCCTGGGAGATTCGTATGTGTATTAAAGTTTGAGAAGCACCAATTTGAGCCACTTAACAAATAAAGAAATTGAGGCTCAGGGAGATTAAAAAGCTTGAGCAAAATCCGCTTGTTATATCAAGAGCATCCTCTCCTATCTCCTCCCAGGCTAGTTTCCCTTCCAGTATGCATTGGTTCTTTCTTGTCTATCAAGCGTAAAGAGCACCGAGGCTGGCAGAACAGACCTGAATTCTATTCCTGCTTCCACCTCAAATTCAGAGACGTCACCGCGTCCAGTTTCCTCACCAGTAAAATGAGGAAATTTGACTAAATTGCCCCTCAAGTTCTAAAGTTTCATAATTCTATGAGTTGTGGAGCATCTGAGAAGGCTGAAACTTAAATGGGAAGAGTTGCAAAAACATGGTGTAGGACAAGTGTTCTCAATGACTGCTTTTCATCAGGAAGACATGTTGTTTGTGACAATGAATAGGAAAGGTGTCCTGGGAGGTTCAGTGGTAGAAACAACTGTCTGATGGCAGGAAGGAGTACTTGGGGACAATGGAGAGAGGTGGTATGGGATGTCTAAGACAAGAAAAAAGAATATAAGGCAGCTTTAAGCATGTTTCTTCATAAATTTAGACCATGGCGTACAAAATAGCCCCTAAGGTAACGAAAGTTTTCCTCAGTTCGAGGTAGTTTATATATTCACTGCCTCTGAGACTTTCCCTTCTCAACCATGGTTAGCTACGGCTATGGACAGTGTGATGGTTAATTTTTAACTTGCCTGAGCTCCAGTGCCCCATTGTTTGGCCAAACACTAGTCTAGATGTTGCTATGAGAGTATTTTTCAGAAGTGATTAACATTTACAATCAGTAGACTTTAAGGAAAACAATGAGAAGTCTGCGCATCACAACAAAGAGTAGCCCCCGCTCGCCACAACTAGACAAAGCCCGGTGCAGCAATGAAGACCCAACGCAGCCAGAAAAAAAAAAAGGACAGACTTTGTTGCAAGAATGTCTGGGGTCTAATCCCAGCTCTGCCGTTTGGTATCTGTGTGACCTTGGGAAAATTCCTTAAACTTTCTTAATCTCAGTTTATCTATATGAGAAATTGGCATAGAAATGTGCCTGCCGCAAAGGGTGAATGGGGAGGTTAAGTGAATTAATATGAGTAAAATTACTCAAAATGGTGCCTGGTATCCAGTGAGCACGATAGAAGTGTTAGCTGTAATCACTGTTATTATCTCCCGTGCAACTGTGCTAACTGCTGGATACAAAAAAAGTAAGACAAAATGGCAGCCTTTGAGGCGATCAGTCAGACAAAATAATTAAACACAATGTGGCGAATGTGCGAAAGACATATGTAAAGTGCTTGGCAACACAGGAGGCAGCTAATTATCGAAACCAAGTAGCTCATGAAGGCTTTAGGGAGGAAGTAAAATTTAAGCTGAATCTTGAAAAATGAGTAGGAGTTCACAGGGCAGAGAAGTGGGAAGGGCATTCTGGTGGAGGAGGCAACATATCCAAAAGCATAAAGTCATGGCTTAGGAAATGATGAATTCTGTTTTGAACCCGAGGAACGTCTAAGAAGAAATACTCAAGAGCGGCAAGAGGGTCTAGAGTTCATGAGGAGGAAAAGGCTGGAGGAATAAATCTGGGAAGTCATAGAGTCAGCAAACTTGTCACAGCAGTTCTGAGCTGTGTGCAAGAAAGAGCATATGGGTGAGAGAATACGAGGGTCACCGAGGACCACAGTGTGTAAGGAGGGGTGATGGCTGACATACTTGAAACCAAATCAGTCAGAGAGGTAGCAAGGAACTCCGGAAGAGAATGGTATTGTGAAAGCCAAGAAAGGAGAGCATTCCAAGAATGAAGGCGTGCTAATCTTTTTGCTGTCACAATGGATTTGCCTTTTGTGTAAGTGGAATCATTAAAATATGTGGTCTTTTGTGTCTGGCTTCTTTCACTTAGCATAACACTTTCAAGGTTCATCTGTGTTGTAGGGTGTTATTGGTGCTTTGTTCTTTTTTAATTTCATGGCAGAATAATTTTCTATTCTATGGATGTTACACATTTTGTTTATCCATTTGTCAGTTGATGGTCATTAGTGTTGTTTCCACTTTTTGGCTATTATGAACAATGCTGCTGTGAATATTCATGTATGAGTTTTTGTGTGAACGTATGTTTTTAATTCTCTTGGGTCTAACAATTGGAGATTAGCTAGATAATATAACAAAATACTACATAACCATCAAAAAGAGTGATATAGTTATATATGCTCACATGGACAGAATCATTAAATGAAAATACAAGGTACAGTACAATGTGTATTGAATAAACACTTTTTTGTAATTAAATACATTGATAAATATGAAAACAAAGAATTAAGGAATACTGGGAAGAAAATAATTGTTTCAAGTCTTTCCTTCTCCCCCTATACAAGCTCCAGTATGTAGATGCCTTTAGAACATTCAAAAGGGGATATACCAGTGTGCTTGTATTTTAAAAAAAAAAAACAGTCAAAAAAAAGCCTCACCAATAGCACAACTTAAAGGTAATCTTATTCCACCTCTTTGTGAGTTTTCCATGAATGTGTAATTAAGATAATTGTCAGTAACTATGTGAATTTAGTCAAAGTGGAAGTAGGCTGTTCTAGAACTTGTGTGGGCACAATTAAAAAATAAAAAAGGAAAACATCCGTGAATGCTCTTGAAGAACTTCCAGTGCTTTCCGTCCTAGGATTCCACCCCCCAAAGTTACCATAAGTCTTAGTTTTGTCCCTGTAGGGCCGTCTATTAGCAGGGGAGCTTTCCTATTTACCTATTTTCCTTTGGTTTTATGGAAATCTTTCCCAAATGCTGCCCTAACCCGTGACATTGGTGTCGCCCCCTGGAACCTGGACTGGCCTGTCCTTCTCCATCACCAGTACAATGTGGCTGCCATGGAAGTGATGCTGTGCCGGTTCTGTGCCTAGTCCTTAAGGTGGCCTGGCAGCATCTGCTTTTGTGATCTCGGGAGCCCTAAACCACCGTGTGAGAAATCTGGCTACCCTGCTGAACCCAGCCCAGTTACCGAATCCTGGGCAAAACCGAGTTACTGTGTTTTAAACCACAACGTTTGGGGATGGCTTGCTATGCAGCAATAGAGAACCAAAAGCGGTAACTGGTTCTTTCTCCTGAGAGAGAGGGGTGTAAGAAATCCCAAAGGAATTTAAATAACCTTACTTCAAAAGGTTAAAAACTAATGTCTTCATATGTCCAATTAGCCCTTTTATAATCAACCCTTTCTTATCACAGGTAGAGACACTGAGACTGTTAAAAGCCAAGTGAAGCAATGAGCTTGAAGGAAATTTGTTTCCTTCAGTCCACACATTTTAATCAAAGCAGTGTCCCTTTCCATCAGAGTTGTAGATCTTTAAATTTTCTCTCCGTCTGCACTTTTCCTGTGTGTGCTTGCTGAGAAGTATACTCAAACCCACATTCATTCCCTAGAAAATTCCTTTCCCTGTCTCTCCAGCTTTAATACTCCCACGGAACCTACCCTCCTCAGCGTCTCCTCTCATTTTCTTTGTACCATCTGTGTCCCTGGGAGTACACTGGTTCTCAAATTGTGGACCCCGGGCCAGCAGCAACAGCATCACCTGTGAACTTATTAGTAATGCAGATTTCTGCCTCCACTTCAGCCCTACTGGAGCAGAAACTCTGGAGATGGGTCTTGCGATCTGTCTTAACAAGCCCTCCAGGTGATTTCTGATGTACACTAAAGTTTGAAAACCACCGCCATGGAATACAGGTTGGCAAACTATTTCCATCGAGGGCCAGGTAACAAATATTTTAGGCTTTGGGAGCCAGATGGCCTCTGTTGTAACTACTCAACTCCACCATTGTAGTATGAAAGCAGCCACAGTCAATATGTGAATGAATGAGTGCAGCTGAGTTTTCATAAAACGTTACTGATGGGTACTAATATTTGAATTTCATATAATTTCATGCATTACAAAATACTGTTATCCTTTGATTTTTTTCACCCATTTAAGAACATAAAAGTTATTCTTAGCTTGAGGGCTGCACACAAGCAGGCAGTGGGCTGAGTATGGTCCACAAGCTTTAGTTTGTGAACTCCTGCCTTAGGCCATCTCTGGTTTGCTCTTACTTAGGACACATTTGTTAAAGCATCCATCTTCAATTCAGCAGTCTTTTCTTTCTGCAGCCCTTGCATGATCTCCCACACTCTCCAGGGCATTGACCTTCCCTGAGGCCATGTCTTGAGGAAATGATTTGGGACATGGGGTCTCACTAAGAAGAGGTCTGTATGTGGTCTTCCAGCCAGGGCCTTCCTTCACCATCAGGAGAATGGACCCAGCCTCAGGTCAGCCTTGATGGGAGTGGATTCAAGCCCTCCATTCCACGACTGACCGTCTAGTCTGCGGTGGGCACCCCCGCCGCACCACCACAAGCCCCAAATAAGCCAGAAGTGTGGAGAAGAGATGGCCTCTTCAGAGTCCTCCTAAGCAGGGATGCTCTTGGGCCAGGCCACATCCTTCCAGCCACTCCCCTCTGGAGCCTTTTCTGGGTCTGGATGCTTCCCAGGGGGCCGGAATCAGGGTTGTTTGTTTAGTGCCATTCCCAAATCACACCTTCAGGTTGGTCCAGAGAAGGAGAAATATGTGTCTTGGCAGAGTTGGGAGACAGAGAGCCCAGGGAACAGTGGGCTGGGAAGATAGCAAGCATTAGAGTCTTCTAATTTTAAAAGAAAAAAAAAATAACACAGAACGCTGCTGCTCTCTGGAATGCCCACACCGTTCCTCTCTTCCCTTCCCTTCCCCTCCCCGGGAGCGGAAGGCACAGACACCTTAGTGGTGGCTGGTTTTTATTTTCCCATGCTATACACAGGCACAAACCCTTGCAGCCATTAAACAGCTTCCTCCATCTCTGCCCCTGCTCTGAGAATTGCAGCGCTTCCAGACTCCGGAGGTAAATGGCAAGCAGATGGGACTTTTCTTTAGTACTATCAAAAGAAGCAAAACATTTCTGGGCTTCTTGTTTCTGGCAAAACTGAGGATTTTGTTGTTGTTGTCGTTATTGAAGTAAAGCAGAAAGGAGTTACATAGCTGAACTTCCTCTCCTGCTTCAGAATCGGAACAGAATCTGTCTCCTGGAAAAGATCAGGAACAGAGTACAGGTTTCATTGTTTTCAAGCTTCTTCACATGGAGCTTGGAAATTGCCCTTCGGCACAGTTCAGGGTACAACTCAGCCTGAGCAAAGAGGTGGGTTCCTAACCAGTGACTGTGTCACAGTGTCAGGGAGAAACACAGGGAGGGCTCGTAGCATGGTTGGGACAATTGTCATCATTAGCAGGTACCATGTTCAGGACACTTGACACAAGAGATAATGAAACAGAGGAACAGAGAGATAAGTGACTCGCTCAAGGTCACCCAGTTAAGTGGCCAAAATTGATTGCATTTGGAGATGTATTTGGCTCCGTGATATACCTGCCAGCACCAACCAGTAGGGCCCTTTTCCTAAGGCTGGCACTTAGGGTGCTACCTGTCACGTATTGTTCCAAGCGTCTTAATAATTCACTCATTTAATCCTCATCATTACGTAGTAGACACCGTTATTATACAAATTTACATAAGAGGCAATTGAGATACAGAGCAAATCACTCCTCATACACAGCTAGCAAGTAGTGTTACCGAATCAGGTCCGGCTGCTTGCCACTTGAAAATCAATGCTCAGAGAGAGGGACAAACGCTGGCAGAAAGGGAAGGTGCTTAACGCCAGCAATCTGGGGAGATGGTGGACTCAGTGTCCCCAAAAGCCACCTCCGAAGGTTTTGCTCAGCCATGAAGGCTTTTAAAGGGAAATAGGGGAGTAACCTCAGTTGATCATTGAGATAGGGGGTCAGAGTCATTGCTGTCCCCCTCTGTGTGCAGGCTTGTCGACTTGTGATTTTTCTTCAGAGGCTATCTTGTTCAAGTTTGTCCAGGAGATTACTGAAGGGGAAGCTAGGGAAGAGATCTGGTCATCAGTTAATTACTTATTCTTCATTTCTATTTCTTTGATCTATGGAAAGAACCAACAAGTTAGGCAAAGTATTATGCGATCAGAAGATTTGAAAGGTGTGCTTGGGCTGGAGACGAGTAGAGCATTGGGGTGCCTGGTTTAAGGTTAGTGTAAAGGCAAAGGGGTGCCTTCTGCAGAGACCTCTTTCCTGCCAGAAACTACTTACAGTAGCTCAGGAATCTGAATCCAAACGCACTGGTTGTTAGATCCTCATTCTCACCACCAATTGCAGGGCACCACACACTCTGCAATGACATGAAAGGTTAGAGTCCCAGCCCTGCCTCTTGGCTGTGTGATCTTTGGCAAATTAACTCTCTGTACCTCAGTTTTCTTATTCGTAACATGGGTGTATTAGGGTTGATAGTGACAAATGAACTGTCCCTTAAAAAGTCTACTTGCCAGACAGGTAGCAGATGCTTTAATAAATGGAGGCTGTTACCTATTATTATAGATCTAGAGTTCATCCAGGCTAAAGGAAGGGAAACATGGGCTTTTTCATCCTTTTTAGTAATTTTGTTTTCTTGCTAAAAAAATGCATGATGAAAAAATGCATGACATTACAAAAAAAGGCAGTAAGAAAGAAGATAGTCTTGAAATTCTAGCAATAAAGGATTAACACTATTAACATTTTGATATCTATTCTTTGGATCTTTTTTCTATGCATGTGTATACAGTTATTTTTAAAAAGTTGAGATATTGTGCATTATGTTATAGACTAAATTGTGTATTATAAACATTTCTACATCATTAAATATTCTTCTACAACGTTTTAAAGAATATATGCGTTTTCACTGTATGGTTACACTATAATTTTAAAAATCGATTCTCTATTGTTGCATATCCAGGTTGCTGTCAGTTTTTCCCTATTATATAAGTAAAGCTTAGATGAAAATTCTTGTGTTAACTGTAAGATCACGGCCTTTCACATCATTTGAGATTTAAGAATCACATTTGAGATCTGCATTTTGTCCCTTTCCGGCCACATATTTACTGTGTAACCTTGAACAAGTAACTCACCCTTTTTTGAGTTTCAGTTTTCTCCTTGGTAAATGAGGATAACAGTAATAATAACTACCTCACAAAATGATTCTGAGATTAAATTTAGAGACTTAGCATAGACCCTCAATGTGTAACTGCCGGGTCAAATGATATGCATACTTTCAAGGCATAGGATAAAATTACTCTATTACCTTCCAGAAAGGTTGAGCTATTTATATCCTTGCCAACAGTACCCATTTCCTTTGAAACTTGGCATCATTAGGTATTAACATAAAAAGAACTTTGCAGACTTGATTGGCAAGAAAATATCTGTGTTGTTTTAATTTGCATTTCTGATCATGTAGATTTTTAAATAAATGTTTACCTATGTGAGTCATGTGATACCACTGTCTGAGGAAAGAGAAAATGGAGGAGTGAACAGAAATACTCCTAATAAAGGATGGCAAAAGTTATAAGATATGTAGGTAATGGGGACAGACAGGACTTAGAGGAATAACACGTCATAAGCATATTAACTGTGCCTCCAGAGACCTGATCTCAGATATGTAGGCAGCACTTTACATTGGGTTGTCTGGGGATTGAGGCAACCCAAATCCAATGCTTGGAAACGAAGTCTCATGTGGAGGACGGAGAAGAAAGATGAAACTGCTCTTCACGGGCTGGTTTGCAACACACCTCCAAACACCACTGAACCCTGTTCCTTGCGTGACGGGAGGATCATGCCTCTGCATCTGGTGCCCTCTGCTTCCCGATGTTACAGTCATGGGTTGGAGGAGGAGAAGGACAAGACTGTCATCAGTTGATGATGCAGTTCCTCTGAAAGCTGCTGGTGAGAAAGGGCAAACCAACCTCTGTGCATTAAGGAGCATTAGCTTCATCTGGGAGTTAGTCCTTGGCTCTTCTTTGTGGCTTTATTCCAGCTTGGAGGGAAAAAAGTAAGCAACAAATAGAAACGGGGATGAATTCAGCCTTCATGGTCCTATTTCACCAGGCTTCTAGGTTATCATACACACCCACACACAAACAGTACTGGAAGTTATTTTCAATTTTGCCAAGTTCATCTACTGATTTATTTCTCACCTGAGGTCTTCTGCAGTGTACTTGTTACCCCAACCTAAAACCAGGACTCATTTATTCACTCAGTCGTGCTTGACACTATGGATGCAGAGATACACAAGGTATGGTCTTGTCCTGAAGATGCTCTTTGTGACCTGGCGAAATCCCCACTCATTTGCGAATGTTTCCAGCTCAGTGCTTTGGAAATCTTGTAAGTACAACAACCTAATTGTCCATCATTGGATGAATGGATAAAGAAGATGTGGCACATATATACAATGGAATATTACTCAGCCATAAAAAGAAACGAAATTGAGCTGTTTGTAATGAGGTGGATGGACCTAGAGTCTGTCATACAGAGTGAAGTAAGTCAGAAAGAGAAAGACAAATACCGTATGCTAACACATATATATGGAATTTAAGAAAAAAAAATGTCATGAAGAACCTGGGGGTAGGACGGGAATGGAGACGCAGACCTGCTGGGGAATGGACTTGGGGATATGGGGAGGGGGAGCGGTAAGCTGTGACAGGCCGGGAGGGTGGCATGGACATATATACACTACCAAGTGTGGAATGGATAGCTAGTGGGAAGCAGCTGCATAGCACAGGGAGATCAGCTCGGTGCTTTGTGACCACCTAGAGGGGTGGGATGGAGGGGGGAGGGAGGCGCAGGAGGGAAGAGATATGGGAACATATGTATATGTATAACTGATTCACTTTGTTGTGAAGCAGAAACCAGCACACCATTGTAAAGCAATTATACTCCAATAAAGACTAAAAAAAATTAAAAAAAATTTTTTAAATGTAATTGTTAGCAAGTACCAAGGATCTTCTAGTAGCTCACCCCATCTTGAAGGACAACAAGTATAAAGCTAGGGCAGATACAGTCCCTGGTGGAAGAGAGACTTTCCTGCTCTGAGAACCACAAACCAGCCTGTGACCTTCCTCTGACATGTGTTGGCCACATTGAGCGCTTCTAGTGGCCACTTGTCAGACCCTCAAAGAACTGCCCCACCGTGTGCCCCACCACCTCTAAGACCTCTTCCAAGCCTGTTCTCTCTGCCCCACTGGTGGGCAGGCCCCAATATTCTCACTGCCAGCCTTCTTTCTCAGTCTCCCAGGACACTCCAGCACTTTCTTAGCAGAGGAGGCCAGAGGATTCCCTTTAGATTGTAGATTCCCCCTTCCTTGCTTTTCTCCACTGTCCCCCAGGAAGATCTTGGGTCCCTTGTTTACCCAAGGTTTCCCCTGACTATCCAGCCTCTCAGGTCATTGGCCTTCCTTGTCACATTTGTCTTGCTTCCTTGTTCACCTCCAATAGGTAATCTACCCCCTCATCTTTCTGAGTCTACCTCCCAAATCTCTCTCAAGTCTGCTCGCCTCTGATCATCACCAGCACTGTCACCCTCTGTCAAGCTAGCATCCTTGCTCTCCAAGACTCTTGAGACTTTTGGTCTCCACATTTTCAGTGTTGTTCCACTTCAGTGTGTTCTCCCCACCAAGCCTGGGAGACCTTCAAATACTTCAGTGGCTTCCCATGTTGCTTTTAGGAAAGTCGCAATCTTTAACACGGCCTCTGTGTTCATCTTTAGCTGCATCTCTCACCCTTATTCTCTGGGTGTCTGCCACCTGGCCATCTGCCACCTGGCCATGTCATCTTTCAGTTTCTCAGACCATCTCTCTTCCCTTCTACCTTGGGGCCACTGCATTTGTGTTTCCTTCAATCTGGACCACTTTTCCCATTCCCCGTTGAATTCCCCTGAATCCTTCAGATCTCCCCGCAAGAGTTACTTCCTCATAGATGTCCTTCCCCACTTCCCTGACCAGATCAGATCCCATACATGTTCTTACTTCTCCATGTAATTTGTCCTTCATAGGCTTTTTCACAATTCATAAATTTGTATTTGCATACTTATTTAATTTACATCTGTAGTCCATTAGACTCTAAAATATGTGAAGGAAGAGACTATGGTTTTCTTACTCACAATTATATTTCTAGCACACATTCTATATAGTAGATAATCAGTAACTTACTTATTAAAATGATTTAATAAGACCAGCTAGCTTTCTCAAGGAACCCTGAGATTTTTCCTCAGAAACAGACACATCCCCTCTGTGTGTGAATGTTCCTGGTTCTATAACATTGGGGAACTTTGGGCAATGGGATCAATGAAGCCATGGGGTTCCATGAATAGGGAGAAGGTTCTCAGAGTCTTTATCCTTTTATGTCAACTTCGTAGGTTATCATTGCTGATATAGGGTGGGCATAGTGTAGGGTAATACAAGAAATGTGTTTAATTAGCTTATTCTTCCCTAACACCTCCTACCCTTGGCCTACTCATCAGCCCTCATCACAAATTTATGCAGGGATCCTTTCAGCATCACAGGAACAAACTCTTCTTTCTGCCTCCAATCATTTTATCATTAAAAACAAGTTTCATTATCATTACTTTGTTTTCAGAAGCACTGGTCAGGCAGTCTATAGAATGCCTCTCAAGTTCTATTTACCTGATGTTTTCTTCCTTCCTTCCTTCCTCCCTCCCTCCCTTCCTCTCTTCCTTCCTTCCTTCCTTTCTTTCTTTCCTTCTTTCTCTTTCTTTCTTTTTCTTTCTTTCTTTTTCTTTCTTTCTTTCTTTCTTTCTTTTTCTTTCTTTCTTTCTCTTTCTTTTTCTTTCTTTTCTTTCTTCCTTCCTTCCTTCCTTCCTTCCTTCCTTCCTTCTTGAAATATATTTGACATATAACACTGTGTAAGTTTACAGTGTACAGTATATTGATTTGATACTTTTATATATTGCAACATGATTGCCATCATACCTTTAGCTAAAGAGCATGTACTGTCTTTGCAACTTTCTAATAAATATAAAATTATTACAAATTTTAAAAAGGTCTTTCTTGAGCATATACAGGGGTAAGAACTGAACATGCATATGTGTGAGAACTGTGTACTATATTTCCTGTACGTTCTGTGCTTGGAATATGATCCTTTTCCCTATCCATCTATCTTAATCTTACTTAAATTTCTAGGTCCAGCTAAAGTCCCATAGTAATTGTCTTCTTTATTGTGTAATTACCAAGAACCAAACATTGTGCTGAGCATATTACATAAATTATTTAATTTCATCCTTAGTACATGGTGGGGTGGGTATCACTTCCCTTATTTATTTATTTTTTTTAAAAGGTAAGGGCAGTAAAGCTTGGAGACTCTGAGTGACTCCTTCAGTGCCATCTGGCTGGCTCCAAAGCCACATAGTTCATCTCTCTGTGTCCTGCTGCCTCTATTTACCCAGGAAGCATGCTTGGTCATTTTCACTCTCACTGACACCCTCTTCCTCCAAATTGCTATATAGTTCCTTCTGGCTTGTGACACTCAACTCCAGATTTTATTATGTTCTGTGCTAACTTGTTTGGGCTCCATGAAGATTCTCCTTGTCTCCCCAGTTGTCCTTGTGCAGCAGGAGAGTGATGGCTGCCATCTCTGAGCCTCCCCACACTGGGCAGAGGTTCGTCTGCATCAGGCACTCTTTATAGTTGCTTATAACCCCACCATGGCTTGGAAGAGTGGGAAAAAAGGAGCAGGAGTTCACTGAGGGAAAAAGCTACATGAGAAGGATGGTTGAAGGAACATCCTGGACCAAGTGGGGTGCCCAGTGAGGCAGCCAAGCCCTTGGCAGTGCTGTGGTAGTTCTGTTCACATTTGCACATGTCCCAAGCAGCTAAATAATTGTGAAAGGAAGTACTGCATCCAGGGAAAAGGCAAACATAGACCCCTTTGAAAATAAAGTGTACATCTTACTGACAGGATGGCATTCTACAAATTAGAGAAACATATGCTATTATGGTGGTGAGTGTTAAGATAACAAGCCATAGCCCAGTGTCGCCTCCCAAGCAGCTTGGTTTTTTGTAATTACAAGTTGCTCTAGTTCTTTTGCTTTCTTGAGTGAGCCTCTATCCTAATTGTCTCACAGGCTTGTAGTAAGGAGGCTGTTCAGCCTGTATTTACATCATTACCCAGACACCGCCATAGTGTCTCGCTAACTGGCTCTCCTTCCACTTGCTTGTTGGGTTTTGTTTTGTTTTGTGTTCTTAACTGTATATTCCACTGCTTACCTACTTTTTCTTCACATTAATCCAAACTCCTACTTCTGCTTTTGGTCATGAAGTCTCCCTCTCCCAAGTCCTTGGGGTTGTCATAATCAGGTTAAGTTGCTCTCTTCTCCAGGCATTTTGAATGACACTCTCTTCTCTGAGTCCATTTTCAGAAAAGTAGGTCAAAGTCATAAAGAATAGACTTCCTGCACGGAGACTTTCTGACTCATCATTAATCACGTCCTTGGGAACAATCGGGAGAATAAATTTCATGTGACTCCAGGCAGGTATCAAGCAAGATCCTCTGTGGTGTCCTGTGACGATATAGGTAATTTAATGGAACTGGAAAAAAAAGTTTTCCATTTTTCAAACCTGAGATTTCTCCTTTTATTGTAAAATCTCAGTAGCTTCCACTTTTATCATTTCAGTAAATCCTGGGAAATGATTCCAAGGAGCTTATTTGTACAGTTGGAAGAGAGTTAGTGCTTCAGTGTGTAAGGGACATAAAGAGATGTTCCCAGTCTAACACTGGCACAGACTTTCCTCAGAAATCATTCCTACCCTGTGGGTTGGATTTATTAAACCAGAGGTCTATGGCTCAGAGGAAGGTAATGAGCCATGTGGACCCTTTAGTTCTAAATTGCCTTTCCCTAATTGTGACCCTTTGGCTACAACCCATAATAAAGGGATATTCACACTACAAAAGAAAGTCTCTAGAAGGTAACCCCAGACTTGACATGTACTTATTACCACAAGGTGTTTCAAAGCTCTGTTACAGATTTTGACTTGTAATCAAGTCTAGAATCTTTTCTTGGTACACTGTGCAATTGTCCTACATCTTTTAGGAATAGTTAACTCAGAAGCAAGGCAGAATACACTGCCCTTCATCTGGCATGTGGTATTTCAAACAGGGCTGAGCTGGACGTGCAGAAGTCCAGCTTCCACAGGGCAGCATAGCTAGTAGCTGATGGACATCAACAGCCTAACTTTTCATATCTCCTTCAGAAACCAGGCCCCTAGAAACTGAGCCACCAGCAGGGACACCCCCAAAGCAGCCTTCACAGCTACTGAGCAAAGAAGCCTAAGTGTGTTCTCACTGTGGAGAGACCCTGGTCTTTCCAGTCACCTCCTTACTGACAGAAAACAGCATTATCCAGCCCTTCAAGAATAATCATGGGGGGACTTCCCTGGTGGCGGAGTGGTTGAGAGTCCGCCTGCTGATGCAGGGGACGCGGGTTCATGTCCCAGTCCGGGAAGATCCCACATGCCGCGGAGCGGCTGGGCTCGTGAGCCATGGCCACTGAGCCTGCGCGTCCGGAGCCTGTGCTCCACAACGGGAGAGGCCACTATGGTGAGAGGCCCGCGTACCACAAAAATAATAATAATAATAAGCGTGGGGCTGTTGAATGCAGGGATGGGGCACCATAGGCAAAATATGCCTATTTTATTGGTGAGAGCGATTTAACATAGTGATAAGAAGAGACAACTAGAAATGTGATAAAGCCATGAAGTGAACTCTAGCAGCAAGTCCTCCTCAAAATGCCACACTCTGTATTTCCACAAAGTCCTCACCCAAACACCTGGCAGAAGACAAGACTGCTGTCAACCGTTTCTGCTCTAAGTGAGAAAGTGGGTTGGAAAAATGTTCGATGATGTGGTTCTCTCAATTGTATTCTTCGGTTAAAATATTGACTTGAACTTTAACAGGCACCACTGTTTGTTTTAGTGTGGTTGAGAAGGATGGAAAATTACAGCCATTTCCTCTTACAAAAGGTTTCTGGAAGGTTACTGGTAGTCGCTTACCTTTGTCTGGGGGGAAGCTTCGAAGGGAGTCTGGGGATGTGAAATTGAAGGAGCTGTGTGAGCCTTCGCCTCCGTGGGGAAAGCCCCCACATTCCTTTCCTACAGCTCCTCACCACATGGCCACTCCAGGAACTGTGTAATCCTTCCCTCCCTTCCCTTCAGGAGTCACAGCCAGAGATATTGGCACCTTTTATGAGACAAGCTTTATTTTGTGTGGTTTACACATGTTGTAGGCAGTTCTGGGATGTGAAATGCTGTCAACCTCATTTCTTGGTCATCTTACAAAAATACTTTACTGAGGTGAGATTCATACATGGTGTGACCTCCTTGGGCTCCCATCTCAGGGCTCACAGCCTGACAGGGTCACCCCAAACCTCACCACGTGCAACTCACAGTCTCTGCTTTGACCACGCGCCCCCAGCAGGCGTGCACAGCACTCGCCACCACCCAGCTCCAACCCTGGGGGCAACAGTCACCTTAGGCCTTGTTTCTGGAGGTGGGCATCCTGGGATGGCTTTGACAGAGCTCTGGGCATCTTTCACTTGGGAAACCCTCGACCCCTCCTTCCCAGCTGTGTGAGAATAGAGACTTAACAGGCTGAGAAAATTAACTTCATTTGGATTTTGTTTCTGGCCTCTGGATCCTTTTTTTCTCTGTGGTCTGAGTCTCTAGGACCAGCGAAAGCCACAAAGAGCCATGCATGAGCAGCCCCTGGGGAGCAATTTGGATGGAGCAGCTGGGAACATCCATCAAAGGAGCCAGGATGCTCTTCAGTTCAGAGAACACATCAAGCTGCATTAGCATCTTTCCCCAAGCCAGGCAAAATGGGGTGTGACGGTACAGTAGGCTGTCTTATCTCCACTCCACGCTATAGAGAGTGTGGTCCTTGTTGCATACAAAGGGAGATTAGAACCATGGGATTAGAAACTTTCAAGATTTAAGGGCCTTTAGTCTAGTGGTTTTCAAATGCTCTTTAGCTATGAACGCTTTATTCAGGGAAGCCGTCATGGCAGCATATTACTGGAAACAGAGAAAGGCAGACGTGTTCTGATTGGCAGGAGTGGGGCAAATCCTGGACCCTGTCCATTTAGACCCCAACTCAAACCCTCCAGAGTTACATGGTCCAGTATGGAAGCTGTGCGCCACATGGGGCTATTTAAATTTAAATTAATTAAAATGAAATAAAATGTAAAATTCAGTTTCTCAGTCTCACTAGCCACATGTCAAGCACCCAACAGCCTCTAGTGGCAAGTGGCAAACTTATTGGACAACGTGGATAGAACACTTCCATTATAGCAGAAATCTCTATTGAATAGCACTGCTCGAGAGCCTAGGAGATCCCTAAGGGAACTCTGGAACTTCTAGGACTCTGGGAAACAAGGTAGAAAACCACCGATCTAAGCTAACACCTGAGCAAGAAGAGAAGTCCAAAGAAGTGAGGCATAGTTTGCCAGCCATGTGACTGGTTCTTAAAGAACTAGAACTCTACCTCAGGTCTCTTAGGCTACTTCTGCCTGCCCCCAAGCACTCATCACCACCTTAAGCCTTCTTCTGACATCTCTACCGTTGAAAGAAAGGGGACCCAGGTCCTAGGCATCTCTGATACTTGGGAAGGGGTTTAAATTTTGTACGTGTTCAGTCAGCCTCAGGCGCATAAACAGAGACATTTAAACTCACATCAGGCCCAAGCAGATGTGAAGGGAAATACTGTCAATTAGTGAGAGGCTAATTAATCTTTCTCTGCCACATACACTCTGGCAGGATCTAGAAAGTGTTGTTTTGCCCGGAGCTACAGGATTGCTTGCTATGGAAACAATGCATGATTATGATGTTGATTTCTTGGCTTTGTTCTGAAGCTGGCAGTGGAGGGCAGAGCTTGCCAGCAGTCACCCTGCAGTTAAAAGGAAAGGAATTAGAAAATAGAAATATACTTTAATTCATGAAGCAGGGCATTTTGGATTCTTTTTTTCATAGAATAGGTATATCTTATCCTGCATGACATCTTCCAATTCAGGTATTTCAAAGTGATTTTCTAGTCACATCTTGTTATTTCTCAATCTAATATTATTATTATTTTGATTATTATTATGTTGCAATACACAGAGGCTTGGATAAGGGTCTACTATAGATGAAGCACTTCAAGGGCAGAACATCCTCCAGGACCTGGTAACTGGCTGTGCTCTTTCCGAGGGCTCAGAACTTACTCAGTTCTACCACATGTCTGGTAGTGTCTTCCTTCCTGTCCGGATCACCCTGTGGCTGCCACTGAGAGATGGCTGTTTACAAGGAAATTCCGTAAAAGGGGCCAAGCTGGAAATGGCATCTCCACGTAACTATCCAGCTAGCAGTCTCATTAGCCACGTAAGCAGCTTGAAATTAAGGAATGTGAACTCAGTGACAGGCACAGGGCTGGGTACAAAGGGAGTTATACAAGGGAAAAGAACAGTATCTAGTAATGGAAACTGACACCTGAACTCACAGTTAGAATACTGTATGATGTTTGCGATAGAAGCATTTGCAAAGAGTAGTGGCAGCGGTGAGAAGGATTAGCTCCCATCACTACACTGAAATTTTTCTCTCTATTAACCATGCCACTGAACTTCTGCATGGGTTATTTCCTTGGCTTCTTCACCTGTCTAGGTAATTTCCATTTATTCATCAAACTGCAGTTGAGATCACCTTTATCTGTGAATCCTCTCTGACCATACCACCCTCCTGTATGATAGGCAGAGTTGAGTGCATTATCCTCACTGTCCTTAGGGCAGCCCATAGATTTCTCTATACAATACATCACATTGTTTTGCAATTATCTGTTTATATTTCTATTACCCCTTTAGAATATGAGCTTAACCCCTCTGAGACCCAGTTTCTTCATCTATGAAATGGAACATTGTGAGGAGAGTACAGAAGTTCTCAAATAAATAACCTTAATATATACATGAGTGGATTGAGGATGTGATGCATGACTTGGGTCATGAAAAATGAAAGAAATGATCAGGTAGAGAAAATACCTTAATTTTAGTAGTTTCCTCTTTAAAGTTTGAAATATATCTAAAACTGGGAACTAGTTTGTTGAAAGTTTATCACTCACATTACTAGGGTACCTTTTAATTTTATTTTTTTCATTCATTGATTCAAAAGTATTTATCATAAACGTATATGTGGGATGTTTGGGAAATTTTGGGCAGAGGAAGGACTCAGAACTCTCTCTGGAAGAGTGTAAAGTCAAAGACACATGAAATAGTTAACCCTGAAGGTAGCTAGAATAGTTAACTAATGTGTAGTTAACCCTACACATAACTAGTAAATGAAAACATTAAGAATATATGTATAAAGGACATATATAATGAATGAAATAGGTTTTCAGAAGGTGTGGATTTTGTTGTCTTTCACTGAGAAAAGTTTCATGAAAGAGGTGAGGCTTGAATGAGCCTTTAAAGATAGGTAATATTTGGAAGGATAGGTAACATTTGGAAGTGGTTGGGAAGGGTTTGCCAGCAGTGGTAGACCAGAAGGACAAGAACAGAGGCAGTATGGACAAAGTAGACGCAGGAGACAGCAAGTAACCCATCTACCTAGAACAGAGGACTTGCACTGTGGAACTGCAAGAGAGAAGATTCATCCATTTATTCAACAAATACTTACTGAATTCTTATTACGTGCCAGGCACTGTTCTGGGCATGGAGAGTGTAATAATAGACAAGATGAGTCATGATTAAAAGGAACTTATTTTCTAGTGAACAAGATAGTTAATAAAAAACAGCAACAATGAATACATAGTAATACCAGGAAGTGGTGAGTGCCATGAAGAAAAATAAAGTAAGAAAAGGGGAAAGAGAGAAATTTCTGGGCTGCCCTAATAAGAACTACTGTTTTGGGGAATGAGATCAAGGAAGTCTTCATTAATGTTGTGCCATTTAAGCACAGACCTGGATGAAGTGATGGAAAGAGCCACACAAACATTTGGGGAAAGTCATTGAACTGGAGGAAACATTATGTGCTGAAGCTCTGAAGTACCAGCATGATTGCTGAATTGGAAATGAACAATGCATAATGTGCAAAGGGAGAGTACTGAAATATGGTATCAGAGAGGTAGGCAGGGCATAGCTCTACTGGATAAAGACTTTAGATTTTATTCCAACTGTGCTTGGAGGCCATTTGGGGGCTTGGAGTGTTCATGACATGATTATGCTTTAAAAGGATCCCTTTGAGTGATATGTGAAGTACAGAGAGTAAGGAAGTCTTTTTTTTCTTTTCTTTTCTTTTTTTTGCAATCTTGGGCACTTATCCAAGAGACTTGCAAACATATTTATACAGAAACTGAACGTGAGTATTCATAACAACTTTGTTCATAAGACAAAAAAAACTAGAAACAACTCAACTGTCATTCAATGGATAAATGGTTAAACAAACTGTGGAACATGGATGGCACAGAATGTTACTCAGCAATAAAAAGGAAAGAGTTATTGATGTGACAACTTGGATGGATCTCCAAGGAATTCTGAGTGAAAAAAAGCCATCTCCCACTTGGTCGTGGTGTATAGTCCTTATTACATATGCTGTGAATTCAGTTTGCTAGTATTTTGTTGAGAATTTTTATATCTATTTATATACTGATCTATAGTTTTCTTTCCTGTGGTGTCTTTGTCTGGATTTGGCATCAAGGTAATACTGGCTCTATGGAACGAGTGAGGAAGTGTTTCCTCCTCTTCTATTTGTTGGAAGAGTTTGAGAAGAATTGGTATTAATTCTTTAAAGTTTCACAGAATTCAGTATTGAAACCTTCTTGTTCTGGACTTTTCTTTATTGGGAATTTTTTTAAATTACTGATGCAATCTTTTTACTTGTTGATGATCTGCTGAGATTTTCTGTTTCTTATTAAGCCAGTTTTGGTAATTTGTATGTTTCTAGGAGTTTGTCCATTTCGTCTAGGTTATCCTATTTTTTGGCATGCAGTTGTTCACAGTATTCTCTTACAATCTTTCTTATTCACCTAAGGTCAGTCTTAATGTTCCTACTTCCATTTCTGATTTTAGTTAAGTCTTCTATCTTTTTTTTTTCTTAATAATTCTAGCTAAAAGTTTGTAAACTTTGTTGATCTTTTCTAAGAACCAACTTTTGATTTTATTGATAATATCTATGAAAAGGATAGATAATTCTATTAGAGAGTAAGGAAGTCTTAAGCAGTCTTAAGCAGAAGCAGAGATAATAATTATTAGGCCATTGTGATGATGATGATAGCGATGATGATGATAACAGGCAGAGTACTACATACTGTTTTAAGTGCTTCACATGTATTAACTTATTTAACCCCAACAAAACTCTATGAGGAATTTACTGTTATAATCCCCACCTTATGGATGAGGAAATTGAAGCGTGTAGAGGTGGAACATACATGGCAAAGCTGGGATTTGAGTTCATGCTCCACCCACTTCCCTAAATTGCCTCTCCAGTTTTCTTCTAGGCTCGTACTAGGTGTGTCAGTGGAGGTGTGAGGAAAGGTTGAACTTTGGATATATTTTGAAGGTAAAGCCGATAGGATTTGCTGATGGGTTAGATATAGGGGGTAAGAGAAAGATCAAGGGTAATTCCAAACATTTTGACTGTGCCAACTGGATGATTGGTAATTTTGAGATGGGAACACAGAGAGAATCAACCGATTAGTGCTAATCAGGAGCAGACTGGTTATCTAAGTACAGATTTCAGAGACAGGTTGGTGCTGTAGATAAAAATTTTGGAGTCGTATGTAGATGGTATTTCAAGCTATAAGGCTGAATGAAATCATCTGGAGAATGAGTATACAGTGAAGGGAGAGAAAGGCTGAAACTTGGGGGGCACTCTAATGAGCAAAAAGAGCACTAGAACTGAATTCTGGATCTGTCAATCAATGTGAAGAGGGAAGTGACAAGTCAAGAGTCATTTGAATGCAGTGAAGACAAATGCTTGATGGAAGTGGGTTCAAAAGAGATTGGTACCTTTTTTTTTTTTTTTGGAGAACAGTTTACAATATCTAGTAAAGATAAAAATGAAGGTACTCTAGATCCAGCAACTCCCTTCTTTTCAAAGGCAAGGTTGAGGGTTGAGGCTATGGAATACTTTGCTGATTGCAGACAGTGCCTTTCATGGGCATACTGAAGGCTTGAGTTGTTGAAAAGCTGTGGGAGCTTGAGTCAGATTACGTGACAAGCAGGGCCCCGCATGGATGGGAGTCTGGGCGATCATGGTGTGCGGGTTTCAGGTTTCAGGGGAGTGACTGCGATGAACACGGATAGGACATGCGGCATGATGAGGCTGGTGCCGATGCTGTCTCAGTGGAGGCAGATGAGCAGCTCTGAGTGTCACATTCCCTTGTCCGGCGTCTTCGGCCATTTATAGTGTGAGTGGAGACCAACAGGGGCAGAGAGGCTGAGGTCTTACCCCATGCATGTGATGTGCTGAGATCCTCCTGCAACCTTCCACAGTGGTGTAAGGCTAGAGAAGAGCCACCTTACCAGGAGGATAGGACAAACTATCCAAGGCCCTGATTGTTGATCTGAAAATTCACACTCTGTCCTGCAGGTAATGGTGAGAGATCGAAGATTTTTTTGAAAGGGAATAGGCTGAGTGCTGCCACATTTAAATGATGAAACATGCAATCGGACTTATGCAAGGATTTACCTAAAATGAGCAATTTTAAAAGAAGGTGTTTTTTTTTTTTTTTAAGAAGGTGTTTTTTTAAACTGTTCTTATGATTATTTATCTGATTCACAACCAGGCTCAGTCAAGGTGGTGTTCTTCTTTAATGCATTAAGTAATAAACTCATGGTGAGGGTACCAAATGCAAAATGCAGCTGAGAAAGACCCAAACTACCTAGAGAGCAACAAAGCAAGATTTGGTTTTCCACACTCAGTGGACATGGAGGTTCAAAACTTAAAATACTTTCTGTAGAGATAGATAGTTGCCATTTCATACCACTGAATTTATATTCTTGGAGTGGTCAGAATAAAAGAATGGTATGGGGAAGTGAATGATGGCCTCCAAAGATATCCATGTCCCTATCCCCCAAAACTGTGAATGTTACCTTATATGGAAAAAGGGACTTTGCAGATGTGATTAAAGATATTGAGGCAGGGAGATTATCTTGGATTATAAGGATGGGCCCTAAATGCCGTCACAAATGTCCTTATGAGAACAAGGCAGTGATGATTTGACCACAGAAGAGGAGAAAGCAATGTGACCACAGAAGTAGAGATTGGAATGATGTGGTACATGCCAAGGAATGCCGGCAGACACTAGAAGCTGGAAGAGCCCAGGAACGGATTCTCCCCTGGAGCCTTCAGAAGGAACCAGCCTTGACATCACCTTGATTTTATTTAGCTCCATCAGACTTACCTCGGACTTCTGGTCTCCGGAACTTCAAGAGAATACATTTGTGTCGTATGAAGTCACTAAGGTTTTGTGGCAATTTGTTACAGCAGCGACAGGAAACTAATACAGGAAGGTTGCAGAGGGTGATTTGTCTATCATTTTTTCACTTGGAAAAATGAGAAAGTGGAATGATTCTTTTACAGTCAACACACTTACTCAAAGGGAACAGAATACCAATCCTTCTGAAAAGAAGAAAGTTGGCAAGTCCATGTGCTGCAAGAGCATGGACTTGGAATTCAGGGACCTGGGGTTCAGATTCTTGCACATACACTTACACAGACTGTGGGAGCAAGGGCAAGTTCACACCCTCTCTGAGCTTTATTTCGTTATATGCAGATTGAGGAAGGTGCTTGGCACAGCACAGATATTCATTAAATGTGAGCTGGAATTGTACTTTCTTCCTGCCTCTCCCTTCAGCCAAGTACCTAAATAAGCAGGAGATTTTTTTTTTTTCATTTAGATGAAATCCAGAAAGGACTGACATTTCCTTTTGTCACCCATCCCTACCACCACACACACGCAAGCACAGGAAAGACCTGGAGTTCAAATGCATTCATTGTTTGAGGAAGAATGAAGGAAGGAGAACCAACAAAGACAAAAAATTGATTCAAGAGGCTCCTGGGAACAGAAGTGTCTGCCTCTCCATGGGCTCTTCTTTGGGTCTTACAGACCAAACAAAAAGTTATTTTTTGTTTGTTGTATCTTCAGAAACCAGAAATTGATTACACTAAGATGAGTCATAGCTATATTGTGTCTCCTTTTAATATTAAGTAAATTAAAGTCAATTACACTGGATTATGTATCATTTACATGTCAGTCTTCTAGTGGTAACTGAGGAAAAAAGTCCTTAATCACCATGGTTTCTTTGGTTTGCCCTTTATGTCTTGACTGCATGAAGCACATAGGAAAGAACTGACCAGATTTCTTAATGCTAGCCATAAACCCCTTCCCACTCTTTTTACCTTTGAGAACTGCTTTGTTCCTCCAGATAGAACTGATTTTTGTATTCTGGGTTCCTGCCTCTTTTTTTTTTTTTTTTTTTTTTGGTGGTACGTGGGCCTCTCACTGTTGTGGCCTCTCCCGTTGCGGAGCACAGGCTCCGGACGCGCAGGCCCAGCGGCCATGGCTCACGGGCCCAGCCTCTCCGCAGCATGTGGGATCTTCCCAGACCGAGGCACGAGCCCATGTCCCCTGCATCGGCAGGCGGACTCTCAACCATTGCACCACCAGGGAAGCCCTGGGTTCCTGCCTCTTTAACGACCATGTCATATCTGTGAATTTCAGTGAACTGAAGCTTGGACTTAAATCCTAATGAACTTGGTAACTACTTTAGTATCTTCTAAATCTCTGATTGGTTGTAGGTTACAGAGAAACACAAACAAGGGCAGTTTATTGGCCAAAGATAATTTATTGAAAATTAAAACTATAAATTAAATTATATATATATTTACATATTCAAAATATAGTTATTATTTGTAAAGTATTGTGTAGATTGCATGTACATTTCTACATGAGAAAATTCACATGTATAAAAATATAAATATTTCATGTTGCATATTGACATTACATTGCTCTGTTTTGGTTGTTGATTTCCATCTTTAGATCTCTGGACGCTGAAGGACTGTTGAAAATAATCCCAGGTAACGTCTAGTGAACATTAAGGGGCACCAGGTTAAGCCAGTCATGACTTTTCCTATTGAGTGGTCCAAGGATTACTGGAGAATTGATGGCAGCTAAGCCTTCTTGGCTTCCATGATGCAGTTACACATCTCTAGCTGAGAGAAGAAGTGGATTTAGAGGAAAAGTCTTTCTGTATCTCACATGGTTATTTTAAGGATTAAAGCACTTAGGCCAATGTCTGACACTGGGCTCAATAAGGGCTCAATAAAACAACCATTTTACGAATCTTTATTTAGTGTGTACTATGTGCCAACAGTGACTAAGGCAGGCAAGATTCCTGCTCTCTGGAGCTACAATCTGGTAAGGGAAGCCAGGTAAAATATGCTAGGTGATCTAGTCACCTAGTAGTGTATTTTGTGTACCCACCATGTACTAAGTACTATGTTAGAGCCAGTGGGTGGTGGTGCAGAGGGGACGGGCCATAAAGGTGAGTAAGGCATAGTCCCTGCCCTTAATGAACCTATAATCTGTTTAGAAAGATGAGTCCGGCACACAAGAAGCGCTATTTTTCTATCTGTAAATGATTCAATTTATGTATGTGATCTATGGCCACCTCTATCTTTTAATTCTAATTTACAAGTAATAAAAGACCATATAGTTTTAAGACTGCTGGAGTATGAGGTCTTGGTGCAGTAGAATTTTGGCAAAAGGGAAACTGTGAAGACTGGAATCATAGGAGAATCCTGTTCCAGTGGGGAAGGCTGGTTGTGGATGCTGGGTGGGAATTGGCTTACCTAGAGGACCGTCTTCTATTGCAGATTTTTTTCCTCTTTGCATGGTTAAATGCCTCTTTTCCTCTGGGTTAAGCATGGCTGAGGTTCTAGTCTTCCATCGGTGAGCGCAAACAATACTGTTTGAGAGTAGGAGTTCAAGTTGGAGGTTACAAATAGCTATAAATAAGTAGGGAGGCCTGTTGTCATTTTGTATTTTACTTTGGGGTCCTGCATATAGACGTTTTGGATGGCCTCTTTTCATTCAAGTTGAAAAGAAAAAATCTAGGGCCTAGAGTGAACACGTCTAGATTTCTTTGACCAGCTTCACTGCCTATTAGCTATGGAATGTGGACAAGTTGTTGGTCTTCAGCCTACTTACTAAAACATGGGAATTACTGCAGGAGGCTATGCACGTGTAGGGGCAGAGGGTATATGGGAAATCTATGTACCTACCTCTCAGTTTTGTTGTAAGTCTAAAACTGCTCTAAAAATAATTGTCTGAAGAATGGGGGAAATAACTACTTTGCAGCATTATTAAATGGGATGAAGATAAAGGACATATATTAGATACCGAAGAAGTTGAAGCCATTAGTTTTGATTATTATTCCAACTCTAAGCTGCTCTTTTCTCCTCTAGGGTAGGTCCAGATCTGGAGGTGAGTAAGACCTTCCCCCTGTGAGGGTCTCCTCATCCTTAGATTGGTACATGGCATCACACCTAGTTATAAGCTCTCAAGGCTAATCTTTGCATTTCCAATTTATGTTAATAATAATATTAATAATTACAATGACCCTTTCTTGGTCACCTGCTCTCTACCAGGCCTTTTGCTAGCAGCTGCATAAATTAATACAACCAGTAACCTATAATTACGGGTACAGTCTTAAAACATTTTATTCACAATTTTCTTTTTAATTTTTATTTATTTTTGGATGCATTGGGTCTTTTGTTGCTGCACACGAGCTTTCTCTAGTTGTGGTGAGCAGGGGCTACTCTTCGTTGCGGTGCGTGGCCTTCTCATTGCGGTGGCCTCTCTTGTTGCAGAGCACAGGTTCCAGGCACGCTTCAGTAGTTGTAGCATGCAGGCTCAGTAGTTGTGGCTTGCGGGCTCCAGAGCACAGGCTCAGTAGTTGTGGCACATGGACATAGTTGCTCCGCGGCATGTGGAATCTTCCCAGACCAGGGCTCAAACCCATGTCCCCTGCATTGGCAGGCGGATTCTTAGCCACTGTGCCACCAGGGAAGCCCCACAATTATTTTTGATTTCTTTATCGTAGACAGCAAAACTGAAAAGTTAAATGACTTGTTCTAAATCACCTCACATAATCAAAACATACACAAAATTCCTTTTTGTGTCTCAGCCATATGCTGGGCATCATACAAGAGAAATCGATGAGAGATAATTTCTGTCACTAAGAATTTACTGCTTAAAGGAGGCAAATCAATATCTTATGTCACTGAGGACAGGCCCATAATTATGAGCTACGACAGCCAGAGTCAACCTTGCAGAAGAAGAAAGAAAGAAAGAAAGAAAGCAAGAAAGAAAGAAAGGAAGGAAGGAAGGAAGAAAGGAAGGAAGGAAGGAAGGAAGGAAGGAAGAAGAATATGTAAAACCTCCATTAAGAGGAATCTAACTAATTGTAGCAGTCAAATAACAAGGCTCCTTTCCTCTGCTCCCCCCCGCCCTCATTTTCTACTCTGTATTTTAAAACGAAGGAACAAATGACAACAAAACTTCCTATCAGGGATGTAGATGATGTTGTTGATGTTGATTTGTATTCCAAGGACGTGCTGGTGGAGGTTGTCTCAGGGGGATAGTGACTGACATTATGTTGTCCACAGACACAGGCAAGCAATATAAATTCCTTTCCTTAAACGATACAAGCAAGAATTTAGCTGTAAGAAACTTGCTGCACAGAGCAGGAGATCCTGCAGTGAGCTCGTGGTAGATGCAGCTTCCTTACCCACTTCCCCACCACACCCCCCATCCCCTGTATTTCCTATACCAGGCCACACAACCAAGGACATCACCACCTGGGGCTGATGATTTGCTCAGGCCCTTCCAGACTGTATGGTGGGCCTTCCCAAGTTGACGGGGTTGGAGGTGGGAGTGTCTTTATTCTTCTGTGGCATTTCTTGACAGCTGTGAGAGAGGAAAGTAGCAATGCTGTCCAGAGCCAATTATTATTCAGTTGTATCAACAGCAAATTATTATTCAACTGTATCAGGGTAGGAATGCATTTTGCCCTAGGGATATTTCCATCCCTTTCTCTTCCGGCTAGGAGCTAGTATGAGCCAGTTTTGCACATTGCTGGGTGAAGGATGCAGATTGTATTAAAGATTGTATTGAAGATTGTATTACAGATCAATCCAGGAAGCTCTGACATCTGATCATCCCAAGCAGGCTCACACTTTCATTTTGCCTGAAGTCCGGTCCTCACTGTTAGGACCAGCAGTATCCAGGACTGGAAGATACAGTTGCATAGGTTATGTACTGCACAGCTCTAAAGGACCCACGGTTTTATCATGGCCCTGGATTCTGCTCAGTCTCCTATCCTTTTGCATTCCTAGTGACCACTGTTCAGTGATCAAGAATATTCAGGATAGCGTTGCAAGATCTCAGTAATCAAAAAGAGTAAGCTCTATGTTCTATTTTATTCAGGTAGAAAATGGGCAAACACAAATAAATATCACATTCTAAGATTTTTAAAATAAGATGTAAAAGAAAAAGTATCTCTACTTAATAAAAAATTTTGATTCCACAAATTCCATTTATTATGGATTTTGCAAACAACAATTTATATATCCTATTGTAATTAGAGCAAAGAAAAATAGGCTGTATCTCTTACCTACCTTCTTACTTTATCACACTTTTCACATGGGAAAATAGTTTTATGAGGTTTTCATTTCAGTAAGAATTGACTTTTAATATCTAATATGCGAATGAAAAACCTATTAGCAGAAAGAGACTAGTGGTGGGAGGTTAATTTGTAATCTGTGCCTATCCCCAGATAATTCAGGAAGGTATGAATAAAGATTATACAGGGTACATGCAATATTAATAAATTTTAAGGAGAAATGTAGATTGGATTGAATTAAAAAGGGTTCAGGTATGCCTATCTTCAGTCGAGATTGAGTATAAACTCTCTCACTAGATTCCTGTTAGATTAGCTGAAGCAGCAATGTCTTTGATTCCAAAATATGAGTGGTAATTATCTCCTACCTATTTATTTGAAAGCCTGCAGCAAAAACAGAGGTTAATGCCGTTTGCAGTTCACAAAAGAATAGGATTGAATTGGAATTACATTGTTTACTACAGCGCTTTCTTATGAACACAGGATTTCCACATGGGATGACAATTTTTTCAGCGTTCTCAAATTCACGTTACATGAACTATTTAACATCAGTATCTCTCACCATTTCTTCTTCCACTGAGAGGACTCCTGTGAAACCTGCTCCTCATCTAAGCAAGGGAAAGATTCAAGGACCGAACACCCTGAGTGGGAGGAAATGACAATTGAACCAACTAGCCATTTCACAACCTCCCTCTAGTTTGAAGAGTGTTTTGTTCTAGCTGCTTTATGCTTGGAATTTTTTTTACAAATGGTAATAATTATTCTAAAATTACATTAAATGCCAGCTTCCATGATCCTTCTTTTTTTTTTTTTTTTTTTTTTTGCTGTACGCGGGCCTCTCACTGTTGTGGCCTCTCCCACTGCGGAGCACAGGCTCCGGACGTGCAGGCTCAGCGGCCATGGCTCACGGGCCCAGCCACTCCGCGGCATGTGGGATCTTCCCGGACCGGGGCACGAACCCATGTCCCCTGCATTGGCAGGTGGACTCTCAACCACTGCGCCACCAGGGAAGCCCCGTGGTCCTTCTTGAACTCTGTAAAACTGCAAAGCAATTCACCTAGGTGATGTCTAAATTAGACTCAATATACTGATTTAATGTGGATACAGCTAAAGCCCAGTGGGGGCAGCTGATTACTTATGGTTATAAATGTTAACAAAATGAGCGAGGAGGGTTTTAGTAATTCTTTCACACACACACACACACACACACACACACACACACACACACATTTCATTAGCTAAATTGTGCTCAAGTATAATCTTCAAAATGCATAACTCTTACATAAATTGAACAGAAATCAAATATTTTCTTTGTCTCTGTACTTAAAGGGGGAATCAATAAGATGTTACTGGAGAATTCGAAGATCAGGCAATCAGGAATGTGGAAATGAATTTGCTAATAGAGGCAAAGAGGATTGAGGCAATAAAATATAATTTTTGGGGTAACCTTTTCTATAGGTCCAAAATCATTTGTATACCTAGCAAATAAAATTTATTTACATTGCTATGGATAAGAATCGTGTGCATTACTCTCAATTTTCTACATCTTCATTCTACTACTACAGAGTTCCAAAATAGCTCAGTCAATAGAAACCATCCAAAGGTGAAACCTCTGTAGAATCCAGTAATCCCTGGAGGTCAGCCAGACGATGTCCCACACACCCAGGGTGAACACCCGGCCATCTCTTTTGCCCACTTTTAAGAATTTGACCATTTTTTTTCCTGACAGTCAGCTAAAGTCAACTGCTTCTGTTTCAGAGGAAGAGAAACGGTAGGGTGGCTGGAGAGAAATCAAATGGATCATTCAGATTCACACAAGCAGGGGCTAAATAAAGCCAAGGCCAAAATTCAGGAACATTAGAATCCTGGAAATTAAGAGCTAGAAGGGACTTTAGGTATGACCCAAGACTTTCATTTTAAAGAAAATAAGTCTGAGACTGTCTTCTTGGCAGTGTAAGAAATGTTAAACCACTTTGCTGAGGTGCCTTATGTTCTGTGGAGTCTGTCTCTGGAAATACCTCTCTTCCGTGGTGTAAAGAATCTCCTTTCTACATTCCCTTCTCCCTCCATCACACCCTGTGCTACCCCTGAGATATTTCCCTTTGTATTTGGGAATAATCAGAATTAAAATACACAGAAAAAAATTGTATATCAGGGTAATATTTCTTTTTAATCATTAATACATGTTCTAAAATTGTTTTCTACTGGAGAGATGGGGTATTTAAAATAGGATTTAAAGTAAATGTTATTTCAGGGCTTCCCTGGTGGTGCAGCGATTAAGAATCCGCCTGCCAATGCAGGGGACACGGGTTCAAGCCCTGGTCCGGGAAGATCCCACATGCCATGGAGCAACTAAGCCCGTGTGCCACAACTACTGAGCCTGCGCTCTAGAGCCCATGAGCCACAACTAACTGAGCCCACGTACCTAGAGCCCGTGCTCCACAACAAGAGAAGCCACCGCAAAGAGAAGCCCACGCACCGCAACGAAGAGTAGCCCCCGCTCGCCTCAACTAGAGAAAGCCCACGCGCAGCAACAAAGAAAGACCCAACGCAGCCAAAAAATAATAATAATAATTAATTCATTAATTAAAAAAATAATAAAGTAAATGTTATTTCAAATAAATGATATGGAATAATATGGGACAATAGCTTCATAGGTGGGAAATAGGATCCAAATGTCAAGCTACTTCTTTGACCAGAGAGTTGAAAACCTCTGCACCTCATAGTACTAGAGGATGATGGGGTCCCCACTCTCCACTCTGGTCCTCACTCATTGGAATATCTTTGCTGGGTCGGCAGTCTAGCATCCTCTGTACCCTAAACAGAGCCACTAATCCCCCCAAACTGTTACATGCTTGGAAAGAACAAAGCATCCCCCCACAAACAAAATATCCCATTTTCATTTCTGTTTTGTTTTGTTAATTTCAAAGTGTATACTTTAAAAAGTCATCCTTTTCTAGTGCTTTTAATGTATAACTAACTCATTCAGACCAGGGGTAGAGTCTATATTATCAGTTCCTACACATTTAACATTGCTAACATTGACAACATTAACAACACAGGGTAGTGTTGTTCTGTGTCATTAGCTACATGCTATCTAATTGGTAGATTACAGATACTTATTAGTTATTACATTGATGCCAGTAGGAATAAACAGCTTCTTCAGATTTATAGCTCATAAAAAGTCAGATTCCGATTACTGTAATTATTCCTTTCAAAAAGTAAAGTATATGAATTATTCACATTAATGACAGAAAAACCAGAAAGGAAGCAGGGAAAGAAATGAATCTGGTCTTTGTCTTCAGTTCTTAGGCTAAATAGCTATTATTTCATTTCATTAAGTTCAGTTCATTTCTGTCAATACTGTAGAGATGTGTATGGAATGAAAAAAAAACTGCATTGTCACCTTCCAATTCAACCTGGAAATTTCATAAAGAAAAATATTTATGTAAATGTAGAGTTCTGAAGGAGCTGATACCTGTCATTGTGCTTCTTGGGCGTTTGGAATGTTTTATTCTGAACACTTCTCATTTTGTCTGCACACCTCCAGCCCATCCCCTACATAATAATCATTAAAAGCCACAAAGACTTGAAGCCTGCCTTTGTGTCACAGCATTCACCATCCTATTACCTTGCTTTCAAAGAGAGATTTTTGTTGGCCTAGTGCTTTCCACAAGAGACTCTCCTTTGAGCTTCACCACTGCGCTGCCTGGGAGATAAGGCAGGTACTGCTAACTCCCTGTCAAGGCAGAAACCGAGCTGTTCAGGGACTGTAGAGGCCACATTCCTGAGAAATAGTGGAGCCAGAAGTTCTGGCCCATTCTTAGTCCACATCTTATGCTCCTTTTTTTTTTTTTTTTATCTACAGTCTCTATTACTAGAAAGTGTCATTGAAATAGTTAAATTACAAATAAGTATTTGTGATTGTTAACAGCATTCTCTAGCTTTGGTTTTTATGATAACTTCCAGGGATCAATACTTTCTAACCCTGTGCTCTCCTTTGAAAACAATATAGTTGTTGGACCCCCAAACTTAATGAGGCTCCCCAAAATGGAATGAATCCTAATAAAGAACACCTTCTGCACAGAAGAATGAAATTTGTTCCAAATTTAATTAATAAATGCAAATAGACGTCCTTCAGCTCTTAAAGGGGACTCATATAAGAAAGACAATGAAGCAAGGCTTTTTTTTTGGTCTGTGAAGAAATAAGCCTGATTCAAAGACAACAAAGATATAAAGTGGAACAAAAAATGTGCACTTACATTGTTCAGATAATAGACATGTCATATGTTGGATTCAGAAGAGAGGAAACCTTAGCATATTAGGAAACCAACACAACTATTTTCTCTTCTCCATCACATTTGAGTTAATAAGAAATGCTTACCATCAGACATCAGACTGACAATCTTGCACAAATTGCTCTTGACTGCTCAGCAGGGGCGAAGTGATGAAATTTTACAACGCAGGATGGAAAGACCTCTATTAGGATACAGAGTAAGGTTGCTGGGGCAACCCTCTCCCGTTGCTTTCACTTCTAAAGATGAAAATTCTATTTATCTGAAAGGTCCCTGGACAAACAACCTAATTACCTTCTGGGGAGTCCAGTCTCAGGAGTAGTCACTTGTGTCTCAAACCCAGAATCAACAGCTTTCTGACTTTCACAATTGCCTTTTTCAGAGTATGTCCTTTGCCCATATATAAAGCATCAAAATGCATTGCCTGGCATACAGTGCTTAAATGAAAATATTGTTAAATGATTACATTTGACTGTCAAAATTATGAATTCACATTTTAATTTTGCCTATCTAACTCTGTCCTTTGCCTCATCTTGAGGAAATTGTGTTTGTTTAGGTTCTTGCAAATGCAAAGAACAGAAATAGACTCAGGTTATCTTCTTTAATGAGATACATGGAGAAGTATGGAAAACTGGGTGCTGTCTCAAAAACACAGCCAGCGGTCACAGAAACATGGGACGCCATTCAACGCCTGCAGCGTACAACACCAGCTCTAATTGTCTGACAGTAGCTTGAGGGCAAGAACGGAAATTTTATTTCTGGGCCAAGTTTCTGTTTCAGTCCCTGCATCTGCTTTCCCCTTCAACTGCTTCTTTTTGCTATTTGATATCAACTTATTTCTTCCCTCTCCTGCTCTTCATGTGCTCTACTTATTCACGTCTTCCGCTTGCTGCTGGCTTTGGTGCTTCACAGCTCCTGCTCACTGCCTTTGTGGTCTGTCTCTGCATGCCTGGAGCACTCTGTACTCTACTGACTTGGTAGGTCTCTCATTCAGACTCCCCAAAAGAGAATCTATCCAAGGCTGCTAGTCCTTGTCCATAGAGCAGGTCCTTTTTGTGGAACACTCTTGTGCTAGGTACCTTGAGGACTCCCGGCCAGCTCACAGATGACCGAGACCTATCCTTGGTCCAGTCTACTGTGGCCAGAGTAACAACGACATACAATACCAAAATGGTGACCTGTATGAAGGGAAATATTCAGAAGAGAGAATGGAGTGGGTTCAGCACTTGGACATCTCAGAAGAGGTCAGTGAGATCTGCAGGTATAGAATGTCTTCTTAAAAATTCTTCAATCCCAGGGGCTTCCCTGGTGGCGCAGTGGTTGAGAGTCCGCCTGCCGATGCAGGGGACAGGGGTTCGTGCCCTGGTCCAGGAAGATCCCACATGCCGCGGAGCGGCTGGGCCCATGAGCCATGGCCGCTGAGCCTGCGTGTCCAGAGCCTGTGCTCCGCAACGGGAGAGGCCACAACAGTGAGAGGCCCACATACCGGAAAAAAAAAAAAAAAAAAAAACTTCAATCCCAAAATCTATGACTTCAAAATTTTGACGAAAACAGAGATGAGGCTAAGCCAATTTGACATGATACTTCAGATACTTGGATTGGGCATTTTACCAAAACATGAACTAGACACTGAAGAAGGAAAGAGCTCATGGACATTGGCTCCCTGCAGTAAGGAAGTGGGCACTCCAGGAAAAAATGCAAATGGAGTTTTTGTTACTTGTTTCCATGTGCAGTGGGATGACCTCAGTATTCATGTACTCAATTCAACTGGCAATTAATCAGATTGTCAGCAAGCTGCAGTACCCATTAAGATGGCGTGATACAGGCACAGAGTAGGTCCATAAACTCTCAAACATGCACCACTAACGCCAAGGCGTGAATTCATCTCAGACACATGCTTCTGAGCATTTGTTTGTAGCTACACTCACATATACTAAGGATACCAGACAGTTTCAATAAAAATGGGTTTATTAATAAAAATTGGTTTACCAAAGTGCACACATATGATATGGGACATTTACTAATCGGTATAGTCTAATCTCATATGTTACATTGAGTTGTGCAGCTTTTCATCATTTCAAAATTTCTCCCACAAACTCATCTTTTGCTTCTAAACGAGGAAAATGTATTTATTTTTTAAAATAAAGGTCACATCTTACAGAATCCACATTCAATCTATCATAGTCATTGATCCATAGATTACCCATGACACTAAAAGTTTTTCCTTCACAGGCCTTTAACATTGAAGTTGAAATAAAAAATTAACCTGGTTTTTAAAAATTTGTAGTAGCAGTTTCTTTGCTGAAAACAAAACAAAACAAAACACATTTCTGCCTAACAAGAGGTATTGTCCCCTCCTGGGAAGTAAAACATCATGTCTAAGGCACTCATTTCCTTATAAAAAAGATGAAGAAAATCCTTCATTTCTGGTGACAGCATTCAGAATTGAATTATTTCATCAAAATAGTGTGATTTCTCAAAGTGCTCAGAACATAATATACTGACTTTTCAAAAGGAAGTCACCTCACTCTGTATTTGTTGTAGGTTCTTGTGTCAATGCTCTTAGAAATATTATATTGAACGTCAGAACTCTAACAAAGTTGTTTTAAGACATAAATATTACTTATATCCCCAAACATTTGTTATTACTTTCCAGGAATTTAAAACCAAATTATATTGTTAAATTCATGACCAAAAATAAAATTTTAAAGAGCACTGGAAGATACTAGGAAGATGAAATTTAGACAAGTGCTGTTTAAATCATGAACCTATAAAAAGATGTTCAGCACTACTGAGCACTTCTGCATTGCCAGGCTGACAGAAATGGATGCTACTTGGAAATCAAACCTACAGTTGCCACCTGTAGTAGGTTGAATGGTGGCCTCTGCAAAGATTCTAATCCCCTGAACCTGTAAATGTGACCTTTTGTTTGGAAAAAAAGATCTTTGCAGATGTGATTAAGTTAAGATTCTAGAGAAGAGCAGATCATCACAAGTGTCCTTGTAAGAGTCGCACAGATTAAAGATACAGAGAGAACAGTGAAGACGCAGGTGTAGATTGCAGTGATGCAGCCACAAGTCCAGAAATGCAGTTGCCAGAGGCTGAAAGAGGCAAAAAAGGATTCTCCTCTAGAGCATCCAGAGCAAGTGCAGCCCTGTGGCTGCCTTGACTTCTCACTTCTAGCCTCCGAACTGTGAAAGAACACATTGAAAAAGGCTTTTAGGGGCTTCCCTCGTGGCGCAGTGGTTGAGAGTCCGCCTGCCGATGCAGGGGACATGGGTTTGTGCCCCGGTCTGGGAAGATCCCACATGCCGCGGAGCGGCTGGGCCCGTGAGCCATGGCCGCTGAGCCTGAGCGAGGCCACAGCAGGGAGAGGCCCGCGTACCGCAAAGAAACCAAAACAAAACAAAAAAAAGGCTTTTAATAAATAATTTTAAAAAAAGGAACACATTTCTGTTGTTTTAAGTCACCTAGTTGAAGAAGCAGGACATTCAGAGCTTGGAAGTGGAAAGCTTAAAGGAAACAGGACGACTACTTCAAAACTAAACTTTCCAGGGTCTCCGCACGTGTTGCACCCTGTCCTCAGACTATCCCTCCCTAACTTCTTTGACTATCTCCTACCTTTCCTTCAAAACTCTACTCAAGTGGCACTTCTTCTGAAAAGACTTCCATACCCAAACCTGGCTTCAGTGTCCTGCCATGTGCTTATATAATAATTTCTAATTGCTTACCATATCACATTGTAATTGCATTATGATTGACTTGTCTGCCTATGTCACTAGACTACACCTCCTGAGGGTGGGGCTACATTCTATATCATTAGCTTTATATTTCCAACACTCAGTACTATCCCTGGGACAAAGTGACCACTCAGTAAAGGTTCTTTGATTAATGGAATGAATGAATTTGGAGGTCTACTATGCTGAAAAGTTTTGCATTTTGTTCTTCGTGGTGGTGTGCTTTCTGAAAGCAGCATTATGACTGAAGGATAGATAATGATATTCCAACACCAGTAGTGAAACAGAGCAGGACCCTATGGTCCTTGCCCCCCACATCCTCAGCCTGACTTTTGTCTGTGGAACAACTTTAGCCAAAGAATAAGGTTAATCAGAGAAGAGAGAAAATGCAGAAACAAAGGAAAACAGTCCAACAAGACTAAATAATAATAGTTTAGTCATTAAGCATATTTAAGGACCTTTAGTCATTAAGCGTATTTAAGGACCTTCTCATAGGCTCTAGATAATATTCTGAGCCATATCCTGTGAGCTAGCTTGTAGATATTGAAACTCCTACCAGGTGGAAGAAGTTAACTACATGATGACCAGACTGTAGTCATGACATAAGCTGCCACAATTCCAAGAACTGGCCTCAAGGAAACGGGAACAAACCAACCCTGGAACTGAAGATTAACTAACTGTACTTAAAACAATCAAGATGTTGCTGATCAGACCACTGCACGACCAATTTCAAGATGACTGTGGGAGCTGACTGTGCTTTTTATACCTGTAGCTCCCTCCCTCCATCTATAAAAGCTCTTGCCTACTGATGGTCACGGGGTCGGGGGGGATCGGCCTTTGGAAAGGAGTCCACCCTCCCCACCCCACTTCGCCACAGTTGCCAGCATCCAATATAAAGCAAACTTTCCTTTCCACCAACCTTGCCTCTTTATTGGCTTTTGAGCGGCGAGCAGACTCCACTTCCAGTTACAGTAGGAACATCCTACAGATGGGATATGCTGACCAACTTTTAAGGAAACTCTATGAGGTGGTACGTACCCATCACTGGAAGTACCCTAAGAGGGTCCTGACACCAGAGATAATATTGATGTAATTCTCTGCATTGTTTAGATGGTGGAGCAAAGTATGCTCTAGGGACTCTTCCTGCCCTAAGATATTGTCACTTCCCAGATCCTAGAATTCCTGGAAAAGAACTTGTGATGTTTAGTTTTAGTGATATAATTCCACTAAACTTAAAGTTTTGACCACTGTTGACTGTTGACAGTGTTTGCTACCACTAGAATTACCTAGGTGAATAAGATCCAGTCCATCCTTTCAAGAATCTTACGCTACCGTAAGCAGGAAGGTGAAAATGTTGCTTATGACTCATATAACAAACAAAATACTTGAGTGTTCACAGGAGAAAAGGTCATATCTAATAGAAGAGTATCATAGGAAGCGGGATGAAGTAGGTGGCCTTTGAAAAGGACTTTGAACCATAGCTAGGATTTTGAAAGACCATCGGAGCAAAATCTTTTTATGGCCTGGTGTTTCATATTTAGTTGTTTCATGTTTGCTAATTATTTATTAACATCCAACTTACTTTATAAACTTCTTTTGGAGAGTTAACCCTACCTACTCCTCAGCTTTAGTCATTGTAATGTAGTGACATTTAGTTTGTAAGTACCCATTCATTGGCTCTGAAGTGAGATAAGACCAGAACTTCCAGTCAGAAAGAAATCTTACCCATAGGGTCCAAGTGGTCTATCATTAATTCTTCAAATTCCATTGTTGTAGATTCATTCCTTTAACTTTCATCAGTATAGTATATATTACCTTTCCCATTCCTAATAGTCATACTTTTTATTTGTGATGTTTCTGGTTTTTTTCTTTATCAGTCTTACTGTAAATTGTCTATAATTTTAATCTTTCCAGAGAAATATTTTGCTTTGTTGATTTTATATATATATATATATATATATATATTTTTTTTTTTTTTTTTTTTTTTTGCGGTACACGGGCCTCTCACTGTTGTGGCCTCTCCCGTTGTGGAGCACAGGCTCCGGACGCGCAGGCTCAGCGGCCATGGCTCACGGGCCCAGCCGCTCCGCGGCATGTGGGATCTTCCCGGACTGAGGCACGAACCCGTGTCCCCTGCATCGGCAGGTGGACTCTCAACCACTGCGCCACCAGAAAAGCCCTCTATATTTTTTAATCAATCCCTGCTCCTATTTTAAAAATACATTTCATCCTATTTTCTTTGGTTTTATTCTTTCTTAATGTAACTTCTGGATGTGAACACTTAGCTCATTTATTTTCTGTTTTTTTTTTTCTTTTCTGATATAAGTATGCTCTGTGGGGTGAAGGGATGTGTCCAGAAAGAAGAGGATAGAGGATGCTCAAAATGTTCCCTGTTCTATTCCACAGTGTCTTTTGAGGGCTAGCCCTGCTGCTTGCAGAAAGGTTTGCTAACAGAATGCACTAGTATGACTTTTCTGATCCTTTATATATTTGCATTTGCAGGGTTTATACTCACAGACTCTTTTTTGTTCTTAGTAAATATCTACATTTCATAAGCTGCCTAGAGGAGATTGTGTAGTGCTAATTACTACCTCACATTCTGAACAGCAAGTTGTGGGGACCTAAAAGACATGACATTAAAATGTTTTCTCCAGAGGATATACCTTTTTCATCAAAAGTAAAACTCTTCCCACATAATGTATACAGATTACTAAGTACCAGTATTGTTTTAACTAAAAATTAAAGACTGGTAGAAAGAAATATAAACAATGACCTGTACCCATTCTAAAATCCATTGTAGTTTTCTGTTACACAGTAGTGACTAATCTAGATTTTATGTTTTTTTTAAAGAATTGAGGAAATGGAGACGAGTTGTAATAAATAGAGTGATTCATGTCATTAATCTATCAAGAAATTAATGTTTTTCTTTAGCATCTAACAAGTTACTGAGCTCGGTTCTAAGGAGATAGCAAAGATTTATAAGCTACAGTCTCTGTTTTGAGATATTTATTGCCCCATATAGTAACTAAAATGTTACTTGAAGTAAATATGACATAGATAGAAAGTGACAAATGTCAAATGGGAATATGGATAAGTGCTCTGTGAGTTCACTGCTGAGAGTTACCCTGTCTCCCTTGATTCTTATGATATTTTTTATCCAGTGTCTAAGGTCTTTGGGGTCCTGGTTACCTAGCACTTGGTTCAGCTCTCTTGAATCACTTCTCTTTTAATAACACTGAAAAAAAACCACCTTATTTTTATTTCAGATGCAACAACATGAAGTTAGAACAGCTTAAGCTATCACTTTTGGTGGTTTTTGAAATGAATAAGCCATAAATATTTCTCTAGAGCTATCATAACCATTAGGAACCATAAGCAAACAAAAACCCAGATCAATAGTTAACATCACAGTGAAATAATGTCTTGTTTCTTCTTTCCAGAGGAGACTACACAAAACACTTCATTCTCTCTAATCTGCTCTAACCCCATCATATACCATCGTTTGTGATACTAACAATTACAACAAGGCAACACAGCATGCTTATCAGCTCCTGCCTTCCAGAGGCACTCAGCTTGTACATACAGCATGAGTTATGGCTCATAGAGACATTGCCTATTATCTGTAATCAGTTTTAGTCTGATGATGTTCTCAAAATGCATTCTTCTTTTCCAATAAATGATAAATTACAAGGCTATTGCTGGCAAAGAGAGAGTCATTTTTCCCCAGCCAAAGATTTATTTCCCTGCCAAGTTGCTTTTGAATCTTGAATGTCACTTTCAGCTGTTTCCAATTCTCTAAACAAGTATCTGCCAATCACCCAGACGGGTGAGGGGCAGTGCTTGAGTGTGTAGTTATTTAATGGGAAGTGTTGCCATCAGAATTGAAGAGATGGTCTGTCAAAATCCGAGAGGGTGGCAAGAAGGTATTAGGAGATGGAAGGGGGGTCAAAAAAGGAAGGAGGAGGAAAAAATAAACAGACACAATGAAGTAGAAAATTTCACAGGTAATAAAATCTCATCAATTTGGGATAAATAATAAACTGTTAAAAAATATAGTTTTTCAAATGAGGCTAGTCTTTGAACTATCCTTGGAAAAGGATTTCCTAAGTATAGAAAAATTGTAAACAGGATTGCAAAGAGGCTAGTTAATCTACATCTAAAAATTCCTTATGTCTTTTAGTAGTGTCTATTTATAAAAGCAAAGAGATTTCCTGTTCTCTTTTATACCAAAGCAGCTTCAGTGAGTCTCACTGAAACCTTCATTAAGCACAGATTTTGTCACTGCACTATAGACTAGAATTGAATTTAAAATATTGCATAATTCAGGCTTCTTACTACCAAATTGCTTTAAATTAGTGATCTGTTAACTAGATTAGGACTAATATGTTAATAATTACTAATTTGTAGTTCTACATTATTACTTTGCCCAGCAACTTGCTGATGACGAGTAACAATATAGGTAGAATAAGGACTTCCAGATATTTACAGGGACTAGGCAGGGATTCTTTGATTGCAGATGCATGCCTGGACATCAGTGTCATAAATATCTGCTCACTTAGGTTCCATGAACCCAGCATTGCCATAATTAGTGATGTTGAGCATCTTTTCATGTGCCTCTTGGCCACGTGTATGTCTTCTTTGAGAAATGTCTGTGTAGGTCTTCTGCCCATTTTTCGATTGGGTTGGGGATTTTTTTTGATATTCAGCTGCATGAGCTGTTTGTACAATATATTTTGGAGATTAATCCTGCGTCAGTTGCTTCATTTGCAAATATTTTCTCCCATTCTGAGGGCTGTCTTTTCGTCTTGTTTATGGTTTTCTTTGCTGTGCAAAATCTTTTAAGTTTAATTAGGTCTCATTCGTTTATTTTTATTTTTGTTTTCATTACTCTAGGAGGTGGATCAAAAAATATCTTGCTGCAATTTATGTCAAAGAGCGTTCTGCCTGTTTTCCTCTAAGAGTTTTATAGTGTCTGGCCTCACGTTTAGGTCTCTACTCCATTTTGAGTTTATTTTTGTGTATGGTGTTAGGGAGTGTTCTAATTTCATTCTTTTACATGTAGCTGTCCAGTTTTCCCAGCACCACTTATTGAAGAGGCTGTCTTTTCTCCATTGTATATTCTTGCCTCCTTTGTCATAGGTTAGTTGACCATAGGTGCATGGATTTATCTCTGGGCTTTCTATCCTGTTCCAGTGATAATGATTTCTTCTATGTCTTACGTTTTCTTCTAGGAATTTTATGGTTTCAAGTCTCACGTATTCAAGTATTTATTCCATTTTGAATTAATATTTGTGTATGATGTCAGATAGTAGCGTAGTTTCATTCCTTTGCATTTGGTTGTCCAGTTTTCCCAACACCATTTATTGAAGAGACTGTCCCTCCCCAGTGTATGTTCTTTGCTCCTTTGTCATAAATTAATTATCCATTTATGTATGGGCTTATTTCTGGGCTCTCAATTCTGTTCTGTTCATCTGTGTGTCTGTTTTTTTGCCAATATCAATCTGCTTTGATAACTATACATTTGTAGCATAGTTTGGAATCAGGGAACATGATACGTCCAGCTTTGTTTTGCTTTCTCAAGTTATTTTGTCCATTTGGGATTTTTTTGGTCATTCCATACAATTTTTAGAATTATCTGTTCTAGTTCTGTGAAATATGCCATTGGAATTTTGATAGGAATTGCACTGACTCTAAGATTGCTTTGTATAGTATAGGCATTTTAACAGTATTAATTCTTCCAAACCATAAACACAGAATAAATTTAACTGAGGTGGTGAGAGACCTGTACACTGAAAACTATTACAAGACACTGGTGAAATAAATGGAAGAAGACACAATTTTAATATATTATGCTTTCATTTTCATTTAGTTCAAAATATTGCTTAATTTCTCTTCAGAATTCCTTGACCCCTGTGTTAATTAGATGTGTGTTGTTTGATCTCCACGTATTTTGGGATTTTCCAGTTATCTTTTATTATTGATTTCTAGTTTAATTCCATTGTTGTCTGAGGGTAGACATTATATGTTTTCTGTTCTTTAAAATTGTAAAGGTGTGTTTTATGGCTCAGAATGTGGTCTGTCTTGGTGAATGTTTCACGTGCACTTGAGAGGAATATATTCTGCCATTATTGGATGAAGCAGTCTATAGATGTCAATTATATCCAGTTGATTGATGGTGCTGTTGAATTCAACTATGTCCTTACTGATTTTCTGCCTCCTGGATCTGTCCATTTCTGATAGAGGGATGTTGAAGTCTGCAAGTATGGTAGTAGGTTCTTCTATTTCTCTTTTCAGTTCTATTAGTTTTTACCTCACATACTTTGATGCTCTGCTGCTAGGTGTATACATGTTAAGGATTGTCATGTGTTTTTGAAGAATTGACCTCTTTTAGCATTATGTAATGTTCTTCTTTATCCCTGATAACTTACCTTGATTTAAAGTCTGCTCTGTCTGAAATTAACATTATATACATAACATTTTTTTCTCCCTTCTTTGCTCCTCTTCCTCCTTCTTTTTCTTCTTCCAGATGTATAAATTATGTAATCTATCAACACAGTATCTTTGTTTTGGCACAAACTAAAATGAAAAATTATCTGCAAGAAACTTCAACCCTTAATCTTATTACCTCTGTGATCCAAGTCTCCAGTTTTCTCCTTAAAGCCAACAGCAGTAACTCCACTACAGAATTCACAATTATAACTATTTTTAGAGGAGAAATGATAGAAAAACAGACCAACAGTTGTATTAGTAGAAAACTGTTCTCCCTATCCTCCCCACCACCACCCCAGGAGATTTCTGAATAACCCAGTAGAGCTACCACTTTGTCACATCAAACCCGAAAGGCCAGAAGGGTCAGGATACCAATGCACTGGGAGCATTAAGATGTCACTGGAAATGTAACAAAATAAAATGCTTTTGTATTTAGCAAAACTCCTCTCAAGGAAGAGTTAGCAGTATGTGTTCAGATAGAATGGTGGTGGTAGTAACAAAGAACTCTTACCCATTGGCTTGTTAAAGCCAGTAAAAAGTGTACAAAGGAGTTAAACAATCACTTCAGAAAATAAGATACAGAGATTTCACACACATGAGAAGATGCTCAGTATCATCAGTCAATAGGAAAAAGTAAATAAACCAAATAAGATATCACTACACATCTATTAAATGGCTAAAAAGATTTTAAATGACAATTCCAAGTGCTAGTGAGGATGCAAAGCAACTGGAGCTCTTGTACATTGCTGATGGGAATGTAAAATGGTACAGCCATTTTGGAAAACAGTTTGTTTCTTACGAAGTTAAACACTTACCATACAATCTAGCGACCCCACTTCTAGGTAAGAAAAATAAAACATATGCATACAAAAAACCTGTACACAGTCATTTATAGTGGCTTTACTCATAATCTCCAAAAAATGCAAACAAACTAAATGCCCATCAACTGGTAAATGCCATGAACAACCAAATGCCCATGATCAAACAAACTTTGGTATACACATAGAATGAAATAGATACATGCAATAACATGGGTGAATTTTCAATGTGTTATGGTAAGTGAAAGAAGTCAGACTTCATAAACCTACCTAATATATGGTGATATTTATAGGACATTCTGAAAAAGGTGCAGCTATAGGGAGAAGAAAGAGATCAGTGGTTAGTTACCAGGGCCTGGGAGCATTGGAAGGAGATTGACTCCAAAGACACAAGAGGGAATTTTGGAGAGTGATGGAAAATGTTCTATATCTTTACTGTGGTGGTGATTACATGGTGTTTACATATGTCAAAATTTGTAAAAATGTACACAATAAAGAGTAATATTTACTGTATATAAATTACTCCTCATAAACCTGGCTTTAAATAAATTGTGATTCTAATTAGTCAATGTCTTCAGCACCGTTATAGCCAACTTGTATGAAATGCATACTACCACTATTTCCAAATGTACTGTGATGTTTCTCTTCATCAAAAGCAGGAACCAAATAAAATTCACAGGATTTTGTGTAGTGAAGACTTTAAAGACCAAAAATGTTTTCATTTCTTTGTTTGCCACCTTTTCTTCAGCCTTTTTCCTTTTGCTGTTTCAGGCTAGTCATAGTGAAGATTTAAATCCTATATTTTCAGACTGCTCACTGGAGATTAAGTAAATTCAGGGGTCGACATGAAAACATTCTAAACTGTTTGAGTTCATTTAACATTTTGCCTGATAATGTTTTTGCTCATATATCTTATCAATTAAGGGGTAATTTTAGATGAGTGAATATCATTAAGAGAAGTATTAAGCATGGATATTTAAGCACTTATATTGGCCAGAGAAGAATAATTTGATTAAATAATTTGGACAGATTCCCTCTCGATGTAATTCTGTGAGGGACAAAGGGGGAGAGCATCAGCTCCCCAGGGGATTGAATGGAATCGATAATCCTGTGGTCAAACAAGCAAGGAGAAGCACTTTACTAAAGATGGGGCTTTTTGTCTTCATTAGAAAAATTGAAGATGCTCTAAAGAACTCGAGCATTAAAGATAATGGTGTCTTTTAGAAGAACTTGTGTGCTTCATGGCTTAGGTACTTGATTAAATGGCTAATTCACCCTCTACTTATCTAATTGATCTTGTTTTCTCCTCCTTCACCCTGCCCTTAAGATATCAGAAGTAAATGACATGTAACCACTAGAAACTTCTTTCTCTTTCCTTACCAGGTATTGTCAAACTGTATCTACTGCTATCACAGGTTCTCTTGATACCTGAAATGATGAACTGTATCATGAGGGTGACCATATTTATATTGGGAGGACAGCTCCAAACTGCCTTGTGGATGAGAATCCCTTCTTAAAATTATTTGGCTATCATGGAGGAAAAAAAGAATTCCTCTGTTACATTCATTTCTCTTTTTTTTTTTTTTTCAAATAAAAGGCCCTTTACTATTACGGGCAAAAAGTGACTTACTCCTTAATCCACTTTCATGTTCCCCACAGAGCCCCCATAGGGAAGCTTCATCTCAAGGGAGGAGTGAGGGGTAACCATGAGCAAGCAGGGCAGATGGGTGGCAGTTTCAAAGGGGTCTTGAAAATAAACCATTATCCATCCCTCTCCTCATGAAATGTGATGGAGGAGCAGTTTTCAGTCACTCTTCTATTGCCACACATATGCTTGATAACATTTATATATGTGACATAGTCACTAATTCATTCTGGATTAGAATGTATCCATTCAGCACCTACTATTTACCAGGCACTCTTCTAGACATTAGCGGTACAACAGTGAACAAATAGACAATAATTCCTCGCCTAAAGGAGTTTACATTCCAGTGTTGTAGACAGGAAATAAAGAAGATAGTAAGTGCTATATATTTAAATATATAAAGAAATAAATAAGTTATATCTGTGTAACATATAAGTTATACATTATATATGCAATTTGTATATAAAATAAGTTGTATATACTATATACAACTTATATAGCTATCTAACATATATATGTATATTGCTTATATCTGTATATAGTGTATGACTTAGTAACTAGTATTATGAAGAAAAATAAAGTAGAAAAGAATGATTAGAAGTATCTGGGCAGAGAATCATAATACTGGATAGTGGCTGGAATAGTCTCATTGAGAAGATTCCACTTCAGTTAGAGACCTGAATAGCTTGGAGATATCTTGGGATGAGCATTTGAAGCAGAGCAAACAGAAAATGCAAAAGTCATGAAGCAGGAGCACACCTGGCATTTCAATTAGAAGCAAGAAAGTTAGCGTGACTGGAATGGACTGAATGAAGGGGCAAATAGTAAGGGATGAAGTCAGAGAGGTAACTGGATGCCAAATCATGTTACAGCCTCGTGCAAGCAAGGCATATTAAAAATTGTGGCTTTTGCTATGAAAGAATTGGAAAACCATGAGAGTTGTGAGCAAATACATAACATGATCTGAAGGATCCTTTAATTATCACGAAGCTCTTATAGTGTAGTGGCAGTTGGGATGGTGAAAAGGGTTTAAATCCTGAATACAGCATTGTTCTGGGTTGAACAGTGTCCCTTAAAATTTCTACCTGCAGCCTCAGAATAAGACATTATTTGGAAATAGGGTCTTTGCAGATGTAATCAGTTAAGTTAAATAAGGCCATCCTGGATTAGGGTGGGTAATAAAACCAATGACTGTTGCCTTTATAAAAGCATGTGAAGACAGAGAGATGCACAGGGAGAAGCCATGTGAAGACAAAGGCAGAGATTGGAGTGACGCATCTACAAGCCAAGAAACACTAAATATTGCCAGCGGCCATCAGAAGCCAGGATGAGGCAAGCAAGGTTTCTTTCCTAGAGCCTTCAGAGAGAGCATGGCCCTGCCAGCACCTTGATCTCAGACTTCTGGCCTCCAATATTGTGAGAGAGTAAACTTCTGTTGTTTTACACGATCTGATTTGTGATTCTTTGTTATGGCAGCTCTAGGAAGATAAAATACTCATGAAGACACAGCCAACAGGAAGTGCTAATGGATCAATGAGTGTAGTCATAGGAAGACAAGTAAAAGAATACACCAAAATTTTAGATTGGAGCAACTGAAAAAATGAACTTTAGGGACGATATTTGGAGTTCAGTTTTGGACAGATTTTATTAAAACATCCCTGTACTTAATCCAGTTATACAGTTTTTAGACTATTTGCTAAATCCTAAAGGAGAATAAGTGGAAGGTAAGTTATACTGTGGCATGCACCCCAGATGGAAACAAGGATTATAGGTTTAACAAAGAGCAGACTTTAATAGATTATTTAAATAAGTATTTAAATCATTATCAAGAAATAACGTGAGTACAAAGTTATACACCATTCTCAAACTCTTGCAAAATATAACAGAGGGAGGAACATTCCCAAACTCATTCTACAAGGCCATCATCACCCTGATACCAGAACTGGACAAAGATGTCACAAAAAAACCCTACAGACCAATATCACTAATGAACATAGATGCAAAAATACACCTACCTAAGGAGACAAAAGACCTGTATGCAGAAAACTTTAAGACACTGTTGAAAGAAATTAAAGATGATACAAACAGATGGAGAGATATACCATGTTCTTGGATTGGAAGAATCAACATTGTGAAAATGACTGTACTACCCAAAGCAATCTACAGATTCAATGCAATCCCTATCAAACTGCCACTGGCATTTTTCACAGAACTAGAACGAAAAATTTCACAATTTGTATGGAAACACAAAAGACCCCGAATAACCAAAGTAATATAGAGAAAGAAAAATGGAACTGAAAGAATCAGGCTCCTGGACTTCAGACTATACTACAAAGCTACAGTAATCAAGACAGTATGGTACTGGCACAAAAACAGAAATATAGATCAATGGAACAGGATAGAAAGCCCAGAGATAAACCCATGCACGTATGGTTACCTTATCTTTGATAAAGGAGTCAAGAATATACAATGGAGAAAAGACACCCTCTTCAATAAGTGGTGCTGGGAAAACTGGATAGCTACATGTAAAAGAATGAAATTAGAACACTTCCTAACACCATACACAAAAATAAATTCAAAATGGATTAAAGACCTTAATGTGAGGCCAGACACTTTAAAACGCTTAGAGGAAAACACAAGCAGAGCACTCTGTGACATAAATCACAGCAAGATCCTTTTTGACCCACCTCCTAAAGAAATGGAAATAAAAACAAAAATAAACAAATAGGACCTAATGAAACTTAAAAGCTTTTTCACAGCAAAGGAAATCGTAAACAAGATGAAAAGACAACCCTCAGAATGGGAAAAAATATTTGCAAATGAAGCAACTGACAAAGGATTAATCTCCAAAATATACAAGCAGCTCATGCAGCTCAATATCAAGAAAACAAACAACCCAATCCAAAAACGGGCAGAAGACCTAAATAGACATTTCTTCAAAGAAGATAAATATACAGATTGCCAGCAAACATATGAAAAGATGCTCAACGTCACAAATCATTAGAGAAATGCAAATCAAAACTACAATGAGGTATCACGTCACATCAGTCAGAACGGCCATCATAAAAAAATCTACAAACAACAAATGCTGGAGAGGGTGTGACAAAAAGGGAAGCCTCTTGCACTGTTGGTGGGAATGTAAATTGATACAGCCACTATGGAGAACAGTAGGAGGTTCCTTAAAAAACTAAAAATAGAACTACCATATGCCCAGAATCCCACTACTGTGCATGTACCCTGAGAAAAGCATAATTCAAAGAATCATGTACCGCAACGTTCATTGCAGCACTATTTACAATAGACAGGGTATGGAAGCAACCTAAGTGTCCATCGACAGATGAATGGATAAAGAAGATGTGGTACATGTATACAATGGAATATTACTCAGCCATAAAAAGAAACAAAATTGAGTTATTTGTAGTGAGGTGGGTGGACCTAGAGACTGTCATACAGAGTGAAGTAAGTCAGAAAGAGAAAAACAAATACCGTATGCTAACACATATGTATGGAATCTAAAACAGAATGGTTCTGAAGAACCTAGGGGCAGGACAGGAATAAAGACACAGATGTAGAGAATGGACTTGAGGACACGGGGTGGGGGAAGGGTAAGCTGGGACGAAGTGAGAGAGTGGCATGGACATATATACACTACCAAAAGTAAAATAGATAGCTAGTGGGAAGCAGCCGCATAGCACAGGGAGATCAGCTCGGTGCTTTGTGACCACCTAGAGGGGTGGGATAGGGAGGGTGGGAGGGAGACACAAGAGGGAGGAGATATGGGGATATATGTATATGTGTAGCTGATTCACTATGTTATAAAGCAGAAACTAACAAACCATTGTAAAGCAACTATACTCCAATAAAGATGTTTTAAAAAAAAAGTAACTGAAACTAACTGTATGGAAATAAACGTATTTAAAGTACAAAAAAAATTTTAATAAATAAGTAAAGTAGATTGGGCAGCAAGGACAGCTAGCTGCCCTAGGAATAGCCTGGAATTAGTCAAGGTAAAGAATACATGAATTTTGGACAAATTATTTGATTAAAAGGAATTTAATACAGTATGCTTTTTTCATAAAGGACTGCTGAAGGAAAAGTTCTAAGAACTGAAGGAAGGAATGATGGTAAAACAAGAAAAGATGAAAAATAAGCTGGCAGAACTCAGGAAGGAAGTAGAAAAGAAGAATAAAAAGTGTAGTAGGTCTGAAAACTAGTAAAATAAACACATCTGAAAACAGCAATATGGTTGTAAAGCAAAAGAAAATCACACAAAATAATGCAAAAACTAAGAAAAAGTGATTCGAAATAATTATAGATATTGACGACAAAGGAGTTCAAACACTGTCTGATTGATGTTTCTAAAAACGATAATAGAACAAATGACACATAGATTCCATATACTATTCCAAAATATTCTTAAAATAAAGAATGTCTTAAACCTTTGAAAAGTTAGTGAATTTCAAGGATAAAGAAAAAATCCCAGGGGAATCACCATGGAAAGCTAAAATTATTTTTAAAAATCATATTGCCTTTAAACTTCTACATAATTATATTTAGTGCCCAAAGATGTGCATAAAACTTAGTTGCAAATCTTTGAAGTGAGACCCAAGAATCTTATACCAAGCCAAGTTATCCTCTGAGTCAAGTATAAAAGCATCAGACATTCTCAAGCATGAGAAAAACCATACACCATGAGCTTCACTTGAAAAAAATACTTGATAATGTCTATTCAACTAAAAAGAAATCAATATTAAAAAGGAAAAAATTAGAAATGAAGAAACTATAGTGAAGGACTTGCATTCAACAAAAAATTCATTTATCAAATTTTATAGAACTGAGGGAATTATGAGGAGAGAACAGAATGTATATGTGAACATTGAGAATTTGAGATAAAGGGAGGTGGGATAAGATAAGAGGACTAATTTTCTCATATTTAGAGTGGAAAATCAACTGATAAGGCCTAAAATTAAACATATAACTAAAAACATACTCTAGCCATTATCCTAATATGAGTTGTTTTTCATTATCTTTCCATAAACTCAGAGAAATATTTTATAAACTAATAGCTCTTATGATGAAGAAATATTTTCTTTTACTATGTATTATGATCTTATTGTAGAAAATTATGCCTAATCATCTTACTATATGTGGAAATATTATAGATAATATTCACCAAATGTAGACAGTGATTTTGGAGGGGAATAATTTTTAACTTTCTTCCTTCTATTTTTCTATATTGCTTGACTGGTTACAATGAGCATATGTAATTTTTTTTGTGAAAACAATTTATTTATAAAAGATAGGCCCATAATTCTTCATTTAAAACCCTTGGGACCAGAGGCATTTCAAGATTAGAATATTTCAAATTTTAGAAAGGTGGTAAGGTACATGTGGAACATCCTTAGGGGATCTAAGCCAGCTCTTCAAAACCAAACATGTTAATTTTGCTATAGCAAAAGTATGAATATTCACACTAATGGGAAAATTATTATTATAATTAGCCTTTTTAATGTGAGTTCAGATCAGGTGCTATCAAATGATTTTTCTGCAAACCAATAAAAAATTTTTTCATTTTTAGAGCTCTTTCAATTATAGTTTTATAGATAAGGAAATATGGACCATTCTGTTTAACTTCAATGTCCACTTAATGTAAGCAACTTAAAGTACTATAATCATACTAATATGCTTGTGTATGCAGTCTGGAGAACATATAGTTCCTGCAATTCTTCATCCTCAACATGTTTTCCAAACTACACAGCAATTCTGTTATACACATCTTTCTTCATCCCAAGCCTTATCCCTCACTTTCCTGGGTTTTATCAACACAGGAAGGAAGGACGTTAGGGTTGAAAAAACACTAAGCTGAGAGTTAAGAGATTTTTGTTTTAGCTCTGCTCCCTAATAGCTTTGACTTAGACAAGTCAATTTCCTCGATAAGACAGTCTTTCCACACCATACCAAACACTTGTAGCACATTTTAAATCTAATGGTAGGAACCCAAAGGTCAGTTTTGAGTGGAAAAGAGGGAGGGATTTATTAAACAAGAACAACAGTGAGTGGAATGGAAGGTAGTGGCCAGGCAACTGGGTGTAGATCCATTTCAGCATTAACATACAGGCTTTGGTAGCATCCTAATCAAAACACAATCTCTCTTCTTTGAAAAATATCTGTCAGATCTTCTCATTTGGCCAGTTGCTTTGATGTAATGATACCCTAGGCTACCTAATGATACACTCGATCTCTCCACATTAGATAACTGGACACAATGTCAAACTAGATCAGGATTTAACCTGATGTTTTATGAAGTTCAGTTGGATTCTCAACCAAATCCTCCAGATCTATAAAGGTACACATCACCTAGTGAAAAAAAACAAGTACCACAAAAATCTTCAGCCTTTAATTTCTGTGAACCATTCAAATAAGTTTAGAAATAATGAAAACATGATTCTCCCTGTTAAAATTCCTGTATAATAGGTATGTAAGCATATTCTTCCGACCTGGGTTTGGGTGAAATAGCTCCATTATGAACAGCTTTTGGCTATGAAAGCAATGAAGCTGTGTTAAAATATCACTTAAAGTCATAAAAAAAAACCCACAATTGAATTGCTAAAGTTCCATCAGCAGAAGCTCTAGAAAGACTACGTGGAGGAAATTTCCAACTTAAGATCTTGGCCTATTAATAAGCTACAATAGGAAGTCAGGCATTTTGGTTGCTGACTGACATGGAAAGACCTTTAAAACCATATGTGCCTTTGGTGGTTACTTTTCAAAAAGAGAAATTCTGCCAGGGATGTCTGGTAAGATTGCATCCTCCAACTAGGCTGCCTATGTAAGAGATGCAGGATTCAATGTGGCACCATAGTTCTCCTGCATCAGAGGTAAATGAAATAGAAGCCAATGGCTTGTGTTCTCTGATTGGCACCCAAATTACTGAGAGGGGGTGTATTCTTAAAGTTTCTTAAGTACTGTGGGTACTGGGTTAGTACCAAGAGGGTCTGTGTTTATGGGCTTGTGCTCAAACCAGCAGACCTCCTACCTTTCAGGCCATAAAACGTGATGACTTCTGTGATGTTGGAGGTTCTGGGACCACAGGTCCAGAGGGTTGGATTTGTGAACTCAGTCAGGCCAGCACTGAACCATGCTTTGAGTTCAACCATCGGCATCTTTTCAGAATGTTACTTGGGACCAGCTCAAGCCTTTGCACCCAGAAATAAGCACATGCACACATATATACACACACATACACACACAGATGAGGTTTTTCTTTTTGAGCAAACCAAATTCATGTTTCTTACACGTTAGCACTTCTTTCAGCCTGCGGAGTAGTCGTCTGGATGCCAGCCGCATGAAAGCTGTCTCTGTTTTTTACTTAACTACTAGAAGAATTAGCTTCCTCTTCCATAAAATTTGACTCTTTTCTCTGAAAACATTTCAGAAATGTGGTGACGTTTAGATGAGAGTCTTTACGGGAGTGCTTTTTTACCTTAAAACCCTACACAAGCATTCTCCATGTGTCTCATGGGGGGATAAGTCCCCCCAAAAGTTAATAGATAATTTTGCAAAAAACAAAATAAATAAGTCAAGTTGTCAGCTCAAATTAAATTGGGAAAATTTTAGCTTAAGACAGAAGTCTTTACTGCAGGACTTCCCAGAGTCCATAAATCGCTAAGATACAGTAAGAATTTACGAGGGAGAGGTATACTATACAATGCTGCCCATCCTACCTCACCTTGGAGTTATTCTTCAGTAATCATCTCAAGGGACATTTTCCGGAACACACTAAACCTTAAAATGCAAGTCATGTTACAGTGGGTATAAATGAGCTGAGCATCCTTAATAGAATTAACCAGAAGGCATAATGACATTCATGCTTCTGCTCAAAGGAGAATCGAATTTTAGTTTGTAAACTCAATCATAGAAATATTTTTCATGCTGGAAAGGAGGTAAAAGCCTTCATAACTTCATCACAGCTTAGACAGTACACAAATGGGGCAGAAGACTGATCCCAGAAGAGCCACACAAGGTGGACAGCAGGGCTGCAACATTTCTGGGCTGATTGATAAGTGACTAGTGAGGGTCGTTTGTAGAGCATATTGGAAGATGCAACCCCCCTTACACGTCACATTGGGAAAAAATTCTTATTCAAAAATTCTATTGAAAAAATTCTTATGTGACTACATCAGCCTTGAAAAAACTATAACACATTAAGTAGATAAGAGTTACTAGAACATGGGTGACTCAAGAAGAAGAGAAATCCAACAAAACCAAAGAAGAGAAAAATGTATAAAACACACATGGGTTCCAACTTGTAGGGATGGAAAATTGAAAATTAGTATGAGAACACTATCATGTTCTGTTTCATTATATAAATTATTCCTAAGTTAATTATATGCTAAAGTAGTCAACACAATGTTGAGGAGAAGAATAAAGGTGGAAGACTGACACTATCCAACCTCAAGACTTACTAGAGAGCTACAGTAATCAAGACTGTGGTACTGGTAAAGTAATAGACAGATCAGTGGAACAGAGTAGAGAGCCCAGAAATACACCTACATAAATATAATCAACTGATCTTTGATAAAGGAGCAAACGTAACACAATGGAGTAAAGACAGGCTTTTCAACAAATGGTGGTGAAACAACTGGACATCCACATGTAAAAAAAAATGAATGTAGATGCAGACCTTATACTCTTCACAAAAATTAACTCAAAATGGATCACAGACCTAAACGTAAAACTCAAAGCTATAAAACTCCTTTCTAAGATAACATAGGAAAAAAACCTAGATGATCTTGTGTACGGTGATGACTTTTTAGATACAGCATCAAAGGCATGATCCATGCAAGAAGGAATCGATAAGCTGAATTTCATTACAATTAAGACTTCTGCTCTATGAAAGCCGTGTCAAGAGAGTGAGGAGATAAATCACAGGCTGGGAGAAAATATTTTCAAAAGACACATTAGCGAAAGAACTGTTATCCAAAACAAACTACACAAAGAACTCTTAAAACTCAACAGTAAGGAAATAGAAGTAGTTAAAATAGTTAGAAAATAAATAGTTGAAAAATGTGCCAAAGACCTTAATAGACACCTCATGAAAGAAGATATACAGACGGCAAATAGGCCTATGAAGATATGCTCCATATCAAAAGTGATCAGGAAAATGCAAATTAAAACAATGATATACTACTACACAGGTATTCCAGTGGCCAAAATCTGGAACATTGCCAGCACCAAATGCTGCCCAGGATGTAGAGCCAACAGGAACTCTCATTCATTGCTGGTGGGAATGCAACACAGACACTTTGGAAGACAGTCTGGTGGTTTCTTACGAAACTAAACATACTCTTACCATGTGATCCAGTAATTGCAGTTGGAAGCAAACAAGATGTCTTTCAGTAGGTGAATGGATTAATAAACTGTAACACATCTAGACAACAAAATATTATTCAGCACTAAAAAGAAATGGCCTAACAAGCCATGAAGAGATGGAGGAAACGTAAATGCATATTACTAAGTGGAAGAAGCAAACCTAAAATTATGACATACTGTATGACTCCAACTATATGATATTCTGGAAAAGGCAAAACTATGGAGACAGTAAAAAAATCAGTGGTTGCCAGGACTGGGCGGGGGGTGGCGGGGTTAGGGATGAATCAGCAGAGTACAGAGGATTTTTAAGGCAGTGAAAATACTCTATATGATACTATAATGATGAACACATGTCATTATACCTTTGTCCAAACCCACTGAATGTGCAACACCAACTGTGAACCCTAATGTAAGCTCTGGACTTTGGGTGAATATGATATGTGAATGTAGGTTTATCACTTGTGATAAATGTACATATTGATAATAGTGGGGGAGAATATGCATGTGTGGGGTGCCAGGGTATATGGGTATTCTCTGAAACTTTCTCTCAAATTGGCTGTGAACTTAAAACTGCACTAAAAGTAATAGCCTTAAAAGTAAAAGAAGTTGGCAGGAAAACAAAAATATTTTAAACCAAATGTTTGAAGATGTTTGAAAAGAAAAATATATTACTTTTTCTTACAAACTATCTTCTTATCACTGTTGGAAAACAATCCTGAGCTGGATCATCTTATGATGCTGATTCCAAACAGTAATTCCTGTTTGCTTAAGAATTCTAGTGGAAGGTAGGGAAGCATCAAATGTTAGGTTTTTGGTTATCTTTGTGTTTAGAAGAAAAGTGAATTGGCTCGTATCCAATTAATTTTAAGAAGCTTCGCATTATCCAGTGGGCAATACTATTTTATAGTTACTATGGCTGTGCAGCAAACCACAACAAAACTTAGCTTAAAACAATCATAATATTCATTTTATTTGTGAATCTGCCCCCTAACCAGAGGTCAATGAGAACAACTCATTTCTACCCACTTGGTATAGGGCTAGGGTAGCTCGAAGGCTAGTGGAATCAACCAGAGGCTTCTTCACTCACACGTCTGGCGATTGATGCTGGCTGTTGGCTGAGGGCCTCAGTTCCTCTACATGTGGCCTCTTCACAAGGGCTAGTTTGGGCTTCCTCACAGCAAAGTGGCTGGCTTTCAAGGGAAGTGTCTGAGAGAGAGCAAAGCAGAAGCTGTATTGCTCCCATGACCTAGACTCGGAAGCCAAATGGCATCACTTCTGTCTTACCAGTTTATTGGTTGGAACAGTCACAAAGCTCTGCTCAAATTCAAGGAAGGGAGGCACAGTCCCAGGTCTCAGAGGGAGGAAAAGAGCATATGTATATAGGTGCAACGATCTTTGGAAAATACAATCCGCTACAGCTTTACTAGAAGCTGATTCTGTTCTTAAAATTTCTTATTTGTCTGTGTGGAGAACTATAACCAAATGAAATGATAATTAACAAAGGATAGAGCTGAAATGCATTGTCTGATATGGCATAAGACTTGCTATTGAGACAATCCTTTTTCAAATATTGTTATTACTTAGAAATAGATAAGTAACTTACTAGTTAGAAATTCTAATTTGAGATAGTATAATAAGCCAGTTAAGTCAGTAAGGGCAGAATTTTTTGAAACTCAAAGTAGCTCATTAGCATCAGTTAATAAATTAAGTCAATGTAACCTTCCCAAATCTTTGTACTTATACTTCAAGAATTTTCAATGCAAGGCAATAGTCCAACGTTTCCTCTTAACAAGGAAAAAAATGAAAATCAGTTATTTTGCACTTAAAACACAAGATAAAAATTGAGAAAATTCTCTGAAGTCAAAGTTAGACTACCCCAACATTTCAAAAGAGGGGAAATAGAGTGAAATTTTAATTAATAATTAATGTAACATAATGGGGGATGATTTAGAACAGAATGGAAAAGATAAACTATAACACTCCAACATATTTCTCTCTTTTGAATTCATATCAGTATGCTACTTATGCAAATTATTGCTTCTAGTCATTACCACACACATACATATCTATACATATAATTTACATTTTTTCATCTTGCCTTCACACTAGATGTGTATTCACTCCTGGCTCCTTACCCATGAATACTGTGGATATTTGATGCATGCTATAAAAAATTAATGACAATGAAGCAAGGTAATTATTTTGTACATCATCATAGCGTGCAAGAGTTAAGAACTTTGAAGAATTTGGTTGATTTGAAGGACTTTCTTTTTGAACAAAGTGAAGAATCTCCATTAAGACGTTTTGCTCCCCTTGCTACTACAAGAGGGTGTATTATGTGGGTGATACTTGAGGAGGGGAAAGAGTACTAATTTCCTTTTATTGCTCACACATTACTTCAAATTATTCTCACAGCCATCTGCCTCAATTAACATCCAGTCTATTACTCATCTACTTTTGTTCTCAAGGATGAACATCTTCATAGCATAATTGAGTAATTTTCCTTCCATAAACAAAGCATCTGGCTAAATTGCCTTTCACAAAAGCCACTTTTAGATAGATATTTAAGTATTATGCTCTAAGATAAGAGCCTGAAAGACATAATGCTAAGTCTTTGAGAAGGAAAAAGGTACATAGTGCCCTGAATGTTTTCCACAGAATACTCAGAGTACCCAAGAGTTAATGAAAGGAACTCACACCACTTGTGACATAAGCAATATTGATAAGCCACTTACTATCTCTGAAATTCAGTTAAATTACCAAAAAATGAGATTAACACTCCCTGTCTTGCAGGACCTTCACAGGGATTAAGTGGAATAACATGCAAAAGTGTCTGATACTAAGCAAACAACTGATAAATTCTATTTGAACATCTCTCCCCAACTCAGTCTTTATAGTTTTCTGCTTTTAACTTTTTAAGCATTTCTATTTTGCTTTTGTGATAGGTGAAGATTTGAACTTACACACACACACACACACACACACACACACACTCTGGAAGGATTTCCCCTGACTACTGTCCTTTGTGTTCCTGATTATTCCCTCTTAGGAAATCGTGTTGGCCCATCATACTCTAAGCTACAGTTCAGATGGTCATTAGAGAGTTCTAGGCACTATAGACTTAGTAGCCTACTTACCCTCAGGTAATTTCAAGGGTCCTGGTGTTTCCTTAAAAGCTGAACAATAACAGGCTGATGTCACTATGCTTGAATTTTCTTTGGCAATACAGTTCTCTTAATAACTAAGAAGGCTTACAATGTATCTGTTTCTAGGCAACTCCATAAAAAAAATCAATAGCTTTTGTCTAGCTATGACCTTTAAGAATTCCTGTCTCCTATCTTCTGCCCTTTCTTCATGATCCTCCCTCAAGGCAGAGAGAAGCAAAATACTTAGAAGAGGAAAAACAACCCACCCTCAATCTGATCAGTGCTGCCAGATTTTTCCCTTTCTTGAAACAGAGAATTCTTAGGAGAGACTTAGGGACCCAGTCGTACCACTTTATCATCTGCTAAGTTTATTGTTTTCTTACCTCTGCTTGTTTTATTTTATGTGGAAGTAGGACAAAAAGCATTGGCTTTTGTAATGGGAAATCTAACTCCATTTTCAAATGTTTTATTGCTGGTAGCTTTTATGCCTCATCCTTCCATCTTCTCCTTTTGCCACACATCTGGACAAGTGGATAAGAACGTCCGGGTATTCCTTTGGGAACAGCAGGAAATTCAAACAATGCAAGGCCCTTTCCATTCACAAACTCTCACATGGCCTCACCTGCTAACCACAATAAAAATCCAACCCAGTCACCTTTCTTTGCTCTCTCAATCCATTTTGGTCCTGCTTGAGAGGCCCACCCAGAGACTTCCATTATGTAAGTAACAAACTTTTTTATGCTCTATTGGTGTGTGTATAGCATCATCAATCTTGACATTCAAGCCAAACTTTGGATAGGGTCCCTCTGCCCCAGCAGATAATCATCCAGCTTTCCTAATGGTATTCTCCATTAACTTATATGGCAAGCCACAAACAGAAAAGGCCTGTCTTAGCAAAGCTATATTATCTTTCTGCTCTGTTTTTAGGGTAGACTATCTTCAGACTATGTTTGCCTTTTTTTTTTTTTTTTTTTGGCGGTTCGCGGGGCCTCTCACTGTTGTGGCCTCTCCCGTTGCGGAGCACAGGCTCTGGACGCACAGGCTCAGCGGCCATGGCTCACGGGCCCAGCCACTCCGCGACATGTGGGATCTTCCCGGACCGGGGCACGAACCTGCATCCCCTGCATCGGCAGGCGGACTCTCAACCACTGCGCCACCAGGGAAGCCCTATGTTTGCCTTTTTTAAAATCATAAGACATATCTAAAAACCTCAAGAAATACTCTAATTTTTCCCACCACTTTTTAAAAACATTATAACTCCATTCAGCAAATGGTCTGAGTTCAAGGTACAAAAATTCACAGTTTGATAAAATATTTCCCCCTCACATAACAAGAACCACCAACTGCCCAGCCTAGAAAACAGGGATTGTTTCTGTCCTATATCTTAATGACTCCTGTCCTCAACAAATGACATCTTTTTAGTAACTGTTACTTCCAGCATCCTAGTTATGGTAACAAATTCCATATTAGTTAGGAGACCATCCAGTGAAATTTTAAAAATAATCAAAAGAGGACTAACCAAAGGGATTCATTGTCTCACACAACAAAAAGTCAGAATCTTCCAGAGTTGGCTAAATCACTGGCTTAAAAGTATTAGTCTCTGATTCAAGTTTTAAGAACAATCTGGGGTAGGAGTAGGTCTGACATGAAATAGGTTTTTTTATAAGCAATCAATACTGTCTGCCACAGTCAGTCTCTATACAGTTATTGAATATCTATGATATCCCAAATGCTAGCCTACCCATTAGGGGGATTACACTGAAAAAGACATTCTAGAATTAAAGGAATTCTTGCTTGCTGAAGAATAATTTGTTTCATATAAAAGAAATATAATCCTATGTTACTATGCCTAAACTTTTCCAAAAAAAATCATTCAAACCATCAAATGTTAAATCTCTTTTCATAGATCCTCAAATAATGCCATATTTTAGTGTCTTTATATTATAGAACTTGACCTTCTCGTGCAGCCTTTTTTTCATCCTGGAAATTTTAATTGTGTCTTTTTCATTGTTAACAAGAGACATATGTCTTAACCTGATTATTTAAAACATCCATGTTTTATGTAATGGACTCCATTTTCTTCTCGACATTCAGCATAGAGCTTCTTATTTTCACTTTGACTCACTTCTTTCTGTAGCTGCTGTAGAGATTTCTTACTGGAATTTCTTTTCAATTCATTTCTGGTTAGCTCCACTGTTTCTATGAACCCATATTGCCTGTCATTTTTTGGTTCTCTTTTTTATTTTGCTGGCCTGTATCCTCAAGTAATTTATTCATAAAAGTTATGGGAAGAATACTTGAAAAACCTTTAACTGTAGGAAAATATCTTCTTTTGACCTCATACAGAAGTGATATTTTTGGCTATGCTCTTCAGCCACATATCGTACAGGTATCATGGAGTTCCTCTCTGCATTGTATCTTCCAAAAATTCAACAATATGTCTGATTTGCTGAACTATTTTCTTGTAATTACCATCATTATTCTTTTGGGTGGGGGAGAGAGATTTTAAAAAAAGCAAAAAAACACCCATGCTTAGTCTGCCTTCCTCAATGAGGTCAATTGCCTAAATTTTTTTGAAAAGTATAGCTTTAAGCTAAGCCTGTCTACCGTTCTACTTTTATATTCCATTCTTACAATTTGACATCAGTTTGATAAATATAAGTGAAGGATTAGTTGATCTTGTACATAGTCCTGAACTTATTAATGAGCTCTTGGGTTTAAAGGGACTTTGAAAAGTCATGCGTTATACTTGCTTTCAAAACACTCAATTCTTAAAATTATCCTAAAAAAGCCTATTATGTCATTCTTTTTAATTGTAAGGTGATAAATAATCCAGAATCCCATGTACATCTAGGAATTTAAGAATTTTACTCCCCAGCTTTTCCTGAGACTATTTACTTAGTGTTCATTTCTCAATAATCTTTATTTAAATTATTTCTAATATTTCTACTACATTACCCTCAAACTTGCTAGACAAATTAAACCACACAAGTGTAGTTTTCTCACTTTTAGAAAAATTAGTAATTTTTTATTATAACTGAGGAGCTAGACCTTTTTCTAAACTCTGATAAAGGATGATTTTTCTATCTGATATCACATGTTTGGGCAGTACAAATTTTCAAGTGCATTACTAAAACTTTGGCCTCTGGTATTAAATTTCCTCCAGATATCAGAGTCTGTTCCATAGAGATAACATTAATCTCCTCTACCAAGACAAGATGTTCCCATTATTCACAAAGATAACAAATTCCAAGATTTGCTGACAAGATCCTTTTTTTCAAATATTCAGACTGAAGAGGTGGCAAAACTCACTTAGAAGAAGAAGACAGTGAGGCTAAAGGTCAGCCTCCCTAATGTTCAGAACATGAATTATTTTAATCCCTTTCCTGATAGGCATATATGATTCAAGGTGTACATACATCTAAGGAGCATGATCAGGGGTTAAGTAAGAGATTGGTGTGTTTTTCCTACCTAGATAGAATTGTATTTTGTCCTTGTAACATATAAAATCTGTAAAAGTTATTCATGATATTATAGTTTTCTAGTTTGACTTTACGTTTGAAGTATGATTTTTGAAGTTCTATTGATTATACAGATGCTTTGGTAATTTGTATATGACTAAGACCTCAAAGCAGTGAAAATGCTACAAAAAAATTGGATGAGAAATCTGCCTTAACCTACAGAAGTTAAAATACTGATATGACATTTAGAAGAGAAGGGTGAATAGCTTACCTTGAAAACTGATTCATAGAAAGTTAAGTCTTCCAAACAAATAAATGTGGGTGAGCTTTTCCCTCAGTCCTTCATATTTTTAAAACATTTCTGAAGTTGTTTGTTGCATTAAAACCTCTCTTTATCAGATTTAATTATCAAAAGGGCAAGTATTCCAGAATTGAGCTCTACTAACAAGTTGTGTAAGTTCACCTCTCCAGACCTGTGTCTTATTCTACAAAAAAGGAGGGGCGTTGGTCCTCATGATCTCAGTAGTCTGTGCCAGCTCAAGAAACATCTGATTTTAGAATTTTTTTTTTGCTGTAAAATTCCCAATCAGTTAGATAAATGGTGAGTTAAGATCAGCTAACACCAGTGGGAGCATCAACTCTTTTTTAGCCCAAGCACTCTCTGTAGTTCTAAACTATAAATCCTGACATTATGGGATAGAAATATGATTATGAGCTAAATGAACTGGTTATACGAAGTTGACTGTCTCAGAGAAAGGGCACTTGTTGAAAACCTGGGGTCTTCAAAAAATGGCAGTATACATGTGTGCACATGTGTGTGAGTTTATGCAGGTATGTGTGCAGTTGTGGGTAAGCATGCTTGTGATTTGGGAGGAAGATGAGAATATTGGTGTCAGCATGATGAGAACAAGTAGAGCTTTCCTCAAAGGAACACTCTTTTCAGGTTCTTTGGCAATGTTGATAGAATGTGACAGTTTTATAAAAAGTCATGATTTGGTCCACACATACCAATTTTAGATTAAGCTCTTTCCTCTTTCAGGACAGAGACATAAGCAAAGTGCCCATTGATGTGTCACACCATCTCTGCCAAAATGTCTGAATTAATGAACTGCTCAGGCTCAAAGACTCTAAAGTTGAATCGCTCGGCATTTTACCAATTTCTTTTCTTTTTTGAAAAAGACAACACACAGAGCAGATTATTCCATTTTCAAATGAAACTGCTACAAATGATATTTCCAAGCTAAACGATAACAAGAAAAACAATTTCAATAGGTAGGCATTTATCAATAATCATGTCAGCACATTTTTCAGTGATTTGGAATGTTAATGTAAGAAGGGACTTCAGTGATTATCTCCTAGACCAAGAGCTGGAAAATTACAGCCTGTCAGCTAAATCTGGCCCACCACCTGTTTTTGTAAATAAAGTTTTATTGGAACACAGCCACACTCATTCATTCATGTATTGTCTATTTGCTTACCTGTTACCATGGAAGAATTGAGTAGTTGTGAAAGACAATATGGCTCACAAAGTCAAAAAAAATGTACTCTGGCCTTTTACAGAAAAAGTTCAACTGGTGTCTGATCTAGACCAGTTGTTCTCAATTATTATCATGATCATTATGATTATTATTACTATTATTATTATTTCTCATTTAAGCATGAGTGGCCCTGGCTCTTCTTTCAAAATGGAAATAACTAAATAATTGTTGTTTTCCCTGGTGATATATTTTTCCTGGTAATACACATTGCAGACACTCTGCTACCTACCATCAGCCTTCTTTCCTAACCCAAGCTTTCCTTCTAACCAAGCACTGATTTTGCAACAAGAATTCTCAGTACAAATTAGGTGCTTCTGGGAAGTGGCACTCATACAGGTTTTTGAAGTCTTGGAAACATGGGACATTTATGCAGTCATAGTCCAATGTAGAAATTAAGGTGGTGAAGAGGACAGCTTCCTGCTTCCTGGATCATAGCTTCAGTAGTGCATTTGTAAGCCCTGTAGTTCCAGTGGTGGCCTTCTAATCCTCTGCCTTCCTGTTAGGGGCTGAGATAGTAGGACTTCTGGCAGGCAGGCTGAATTTCTGGGTCATTCTAGATGCCCTGTCCTGAAAGTGCCCCTTTAGCCATTTCAACTTTGTAAGTACATATCTGATTTAAATATTTTTGTATTTAAAATACCTTAAGTGCCTTTTATTTTCTCTACAAAACATAACTGTTACATCTTGATCACATACTGAATTCTCATATATGTGAGCCTGGTTTGAGATCCTTTCTCTTCCATTCATCCAAAGTCTCCTTCAGCTTCATTACAGTAGTTTTGAGTTTTCTATTTGGTAGGACATGAATCCTCTTGTTATACTTTAGAGGGAGGAGAGGGCATTCTTGAACATTAATCCTTGCAAATAAATTTTAGAAACAGTCAAATCTCCCTACATCTGCCTACCACAAAAATAGTGAAATTTTTATTAGAATTCCATTAAACTTATAAACTACTTGGAAGATTAATATCTTTATAATATTGAAGAATATGGTTTGCCTCTGTTTCTATAAGGCTTCTTCTATAGGAGAACAAAAGAAAGAAAAAAACATAAATTCCACACATGATTATAATTGTTTTTTTTAAGATGGATACTGAAACAAAATGTAATATCATAAGGGAGTATGAATTCTGAAGGTTTTCAAAATAAAATTATTTACTAATCAAATAGTATCTACATACATTTGAAAACAGTAATGTATACAAGTGAAAGACGTCATTTATTAGACCTAAACATACTTGGGGTATATATGGATTTGAGTATCTCTTGAAATAATTCCAAGGATTTCCAAAGTTATGTTGTTGGGAAGCACCAATTTAGACCAACCATCCCCTCACAGTGACAATTCTTTGGGCAGTGCTGATCAATTAATGTAGAGGCTAAAATGGTAAGGAGAACTCGTTACTCGGTGGGTAACTATTTCATTCATGGAAAAATTTAATAGAAAAAGATGATCTCTTCAGGTGAAGCCACATCTACCTATGGTCCTGTCCCCTAGAGCTAAAGTGAATACATTTTATTCTCTGGAGCATTCCAGTTTTTCAAATACCGGATAATAATTTTCATCTCACCCATGCCCACTTCAGTTGTCTCTTGCTAGTTCCTTCAATTTCCTTTTACAGCTTATTCCCAAACCATTCTAATCACCCTTCTGCAAATATACCTAAGTTTTTCAGAATCTCATTTAATGAGAAAAACTCAGCATGTGCTAACCCCAACACTCCAGGTGTGTTCTAACATAATCTACTGCACCTGTAGATTTGCTTCAGAACAAGTATTAGGATCACAGTATAAGATATTTTAACTCCTATCACACTTTTGGCTCACATTGCATATTTATCACTTAGGTTTTTGGGTTTTCCCACCTGAACTCTAAAGTCAGGTAGCTCAAAGTCTGCACATTAAAAAAAAAAAAAAAAGCAGAATCAAGATGGCAGAGTAGGAAGATTCTGAGCTCACCTGCTATCACAAACACACCAAAAGTACAACTACACATAGAGCAACTCTCTCTGAGAATGACTTGAAGACTAGCAGAGTGGCACTTCTACAACCAAGGATATAAAGAAAAAAACACACCAAGACTGGTAAGAGGGGAAGAGAAGTGATCTAGTTGGGACCCACACCCCAGCAGGTGACCCAGAAGATGAAGGGGATATTACAAGCTCAAGGATCCTCCCTAAAGATTGAGAGATTTAAGCCCCACATTGGGCACCCCAGTGCTGGGGTCTGGCCCTGGGAAGATGAGTTCCCTTGGCTGGTTTTGAAAGCCAGTGGAGCTAACCACAGGGCTGTAGAAAACCATGTTTCACTCTTAAAAGGCACTCACACAGCCTTGCTTGCTCCCAGTCCCAGCATAGAAGCAACAGAGTGAAAAGTGCCTGGTGCTCTAGATGGCCTGCCAAGACCACCCTAGCTTGCCCTCCAGGCTGCACCAGGTTCTGGGTCCACCCCCAACCCCAACCGATGTGGCAGCCCTCACATGCCCTGGGAAAAGCTTCAGCCTGTGCCAGGCTCCAGCTGCCTCCACCCCCATCCCTCTACCACCTAGGCAGGGACCACTAACATACTGTGGGAGAATTAATGGCTCACACCAAGCTCCAGCCTTCCCCTGCCAAAGTGGAAGCCCCCAGTGTGCTCCAGGAGAAGCCCTAGCCTGCACCAAGTTCTGGCTCTAGCCACCCCCTCTGGCTCCAGTCCATCCCTGCAAAGGTGATAGCCCTGGTGTGACCCCGAAAAAGCCCCCGCCTGAGCTCACTTCAGATCCACCTCTCCCACCAAAGCCGCTGGGCACACACAGCACAGGGACACTTCCACACAAAGACATGCCTTCAAGTCCAAAATAGGTAACTGTTTCACCTAATTTCATAGAGACAACCAGAGAAAGTCAAACTAAATGAGAAAACAGAGGAATACATTTCAAACAAAAGAACAAGAAAAATCCCCAGAAAAAAATGAATGAAATGGAGAGAAATAATTTACCTGATAAAGAATTCAAAATAATGGTCATAAAAATGCTTGTTAAACTTGGAAAAAGAATAGATGAACACAGTGAGAACTTCAACAGGGACCTAAAAAATATAAAAATAGAAACAATAAGAGCTAAGAAAATATAATAACTGAAATAAAAATACACTAGAAGGAATTAACAACAGATTAGGTGATATTGTGATACTGAAGAATGCATAAGCAACCTGCAAGACAGAATAGTGAAACCACCCAATCAGAACAACAAAAAGAAAAATAATATTTAATAAGGATAGTTTAAGGGACCTCTAAGACCACATCAAACATATTAATATTTACATTAAGGGGGTCACAGAATGAGAAGAGAAAGAGGCAGAAAACATATTTGATGAAATAATGGCTGAAAACATCCCTAATCTGGGAAGGAAATGGATATCCAGGTCTGGGAATCACAGAGTTCCAAATAAGATGAACCCAAAGAGACCCACACCAAGACATATCATAATTAAAATGGCAAAAGTTAACTTTATAGAGAGAAATTTCATGGCAGCAAGAGAAAAACAGTCACATACAAGGGAGTCACATATAAGGCTATAAGCTGATTTTTCAGCAGAAGCTGTAGGTCAGAAAGGTGTAACATTATATATTTAAATCGCTGGAAGGAAAAACCCTGCAACCAAGGATACTCTACTTGACAATGTTATCATTCAGACTTGAAGGAGAAATAAACTTCTCCAGACAAGCAGAAACTAAGAGTTCACGACCACTAACCTGGCCTTATAAGAAATGTTTAAGAGTCTTCTGTAAGCAAAAAAAAAAAAAAAAAGAGAAAGAAAGAAGGAAAGAAAACAATAAAAAAGAAAGAAAAAGAAAAGAAAGAAAGAAAGAGAAGAAAAATTTTAACAAGAAATAAAATATATGAAAAAAATATCTTGCTGGCAAAGGTAAATATATAGTATAGGCAGAGGATCAACCACTTAAAAAGCTAATACAAAAGTTAAAAGACAGTAAAATCAACTATAACGACAATAACCAGTTAAGTGATACACATAAAGATGTAAAATATGATATTAAATACAAAACATGGTGGGGGGGTAAAAATGTAGAGTTTTTAGAATGTGTTTGAACTTAAACAACTGCCAGTTTAAAACATATATACATATAGGTACATATGTATACCTATAGTACCTATTGATACATATGTACCTATTGATACATATAGGTCAATATATATGAACCTCATGGTAACCATAATAAAGAGAAAAAAACTGCAATGAGTACACCAAAAAACAAAGAGAAAAGAACCTAAACGTGACACTAAAAAAAAAAAGAAATCAAGCCACAAGGGAATAGACTAAAAGAAGTAGAAAAATATAGAGAAGAGCTACAAAAACAACCAGAAAACAAGTAACAAAATGGCAATAAATACATACATATCATTAATCACTTTAAATATAAATCAACTGAATGCTCCAAGAAAAAGACATAGGGTGGCTGAATAGATTAAAAAAACAAAAACAAAAAAACAAGATTCCTCTATATGCTGCCTACTAAAGACACACACAGACACAGTGAAGGGATGCTAAGGGGTATTCCATGCAAATGGAAAAAAAAAAGAAAGCTATGGTAGCAATATTCATATCAGAAAAAATAGACTTTAAAGCAAAGTCTGTAACAAAAGAAAAAGAAGGGCATTATATACGAATAAAGGGGTCAATCCAAGAATATAACATTTGTAAACATACGTGCACCTAACATAGGAGTACCTAAATATGTAAAACAAACATTAATGGATATAAAGGAAGAAATTGACACTAGTACAATAGTAGTGGGGGACTTTAATACCCCACTTACATTAATGGATAGATCATCCAGACAGAAAAATCAGTAAGGAAACCATGGCCTTAAAAGACACATTAGACCAGAGGGACTTAATATATATAGAGAGAACATTCCACCCAAAAGCAGCAGAATATACATAGTTTTCAAGTGCACATGGAACTCTCTCCAGGATAGATCACATGCTAGGCCAAAAAAAAGTCTCAGTAAATTTAAGAAGATTGAAATCATATCAAGCATCTTTTCCAACCACAATGGCATGAAACTAGTAATCAATTTCATGAAGAAAACTGGAAAAAAACACAAACACATGGGGACTAAACAACATGCTACTAAAAAAAACCAATGGGTCAATGAAGAAATCAAAAAGGATATCAAAAAGTACCTTGAGACAAATGAAAATAGAAACACAACTTTCCAAAATCTATGGAGCATAGCAAAAACAGTGCTAAGAGGGAAATTTATAGTGATACAGGCCTACCTCAAGAAACAAGAAAAAACCCACATAAACAACCTAACTTTCCACCCAAAGGAATTAGAAAAAAATGCCCTATTATTAACACTTTGTCCATCTGCTTTATTATTTGTTCTTTCTCTTAATCTGTCTTTCTGTCTCTCATAATTTATTACCATGTTTAAATATGTTGGTGCTCAAATTGTCCCAGATTTGGCCAGTGAGAGCACTTCAGGTGGCTCTTGCTTCCCTTTGTCATGTTTCCATCATTTTTTTGAGCACTTCCTTACTTTCTGGCAGAGCAAGATGTTTCAGGCTCACCCACACTATCCCAACCCTAGAATCAACCACTTCTCCAAAGAGTCCTTGTTCCCTTTAGTGAGGGAATTCAATCTGTACTTTATAATCAGTTGATATTTTAAGAGCCTAAATGTATATTAGAGATCACATGACAGCTTATCCTTTAGAGGGATGAGGTAACTTTAACCCAGAGAGTTCCAGTGAATTGCTTAGACAGCTACTGGGAAACAGAATCAGGGCTAAAGTCAGGTCTTCTAACTCCCAAATATCTATTCCTTCTATTCTATAACTTTTCAACCTTCATATAGCCCTCAGCAATAACATGTGTTTTCTCATTCTGTTGATTTTATACCATCATTTCAACATCCTGAGATGTCTGTTTATTAACCAGTCTTGTCACTGGATTCTCAGTCCTCACTCAAATGCTTGAAAAGTAAGTTTCTAAACTGAGATTAGATCTATTTCCAGCTTCATGGGAGATTTCTTGGACTGAGTTATAAATTTTTTAATAATGAGGTTTTTAATGAAAACAGGGCTAGTGCATCATTAACTGTGGAGAGAGAATGGTACTCCTTTAATCACTATTTTTGAGGAGCTTAGTGGAAAAATACAGAATATTGAAAATGGTCTTATTATTATTTAATTTGTCAAAGCCCCATCATTTATGCCACATTTTATTATTTTTAAAAATTATTTATTTATTTGGCTTGTGTTGGGTCTTCGTTGCTGCGTGCAGGCTTTCTCCAGTTGCGGCGAGCAGGGGCTACTCTTCCTTGCAGTGCATGGGCTTCTCATTGCTTTGACTTCTCTTGTTGCGGAGCATGGGCTCTAGGTGCGTGGGCTTCAGTAGCTGTGACACACAGGCTCAGTAGTTGTGGCTCGCAGGCTCTAAAGCACAGGCTCAGTAGTTATGGCACATGGGCTTAGTTGCTCTGCGACACGTGGGATCTTCCCGGACCAGGGCTCGAACCCGTGTCCCCTGCATTGGCAGGCGGATTCTTAACCACTGTGCCACCAGGGAAGTCCCTATGCCACATTTTAAATGAGGGGGAATAGTTTTTAAAGGTGCTACAGAGATCATTACAAAAGCACTGGGAAGCCAAATATAGTGAGGGCAGAGTGAGGGAGGAAGCACAGGAGGAAAAAAGAATTACTAAACTTGATGTTAATCCAGGCGCCAGCAGCACACATCAGCTTAGCTCATTGTCAGCAGTCCGTAGAGGGACATAATGTGAAAGTTAAAATGGGATTGAGATAGGTGTGTTGCCAGTTCTGCATCCATAACATCCATCCATCCCAGGCACCATCTGTTACATCTTCAGTCTTTTTGTAATTAAGCAAATGAGCAGCTAGAACTGAAGTTCCCAGAAAGGAGGTAAAGTTAGCAAAGATATGACAATGGGGTGTCTTAGGAGCAGAGGCTGAACACCGGGAGTCACCTCTATGGCTAAGGCAGAGAGAATGGGTGGTGGGCTGGAACCTGGGAACCAGGAAGGCTCATGGCTTCATGGTGGCTCATAGTTTCAGGCCCTGCTGATGGCAAAGGGAAAATGCCTCTGATTTCCTTATGAAGGAGAAAGAAGAATGCACACATAATCTTGGACACACTCTGTAAGGAAAAGAGCCCTACTTGGTGTACCAGTGGCACAACGACCGTGATGCCTCCATTCACAAATCCCCGAAGATCAGTGCTCCTTTGAACAAAGTTGCCTGAGCCATCCAGGGAAGCTCCAGTCTCTGTGCTGGCAGCTGGGGTGGCAGCCGTGGGCTGGTCTTGGGCCTGGGACACAAGAGGGTCTAGTGCAGCTCAACTAAGAGGAGAGCCAAATTACCGAGACTTCTAGAGCTGAATTAGCCAAAAGGGTGCTAGCCCCGACGTGAGCCTATGGGAACCACGCCTGCACAGGCTCAGAGAAGAAGCAAACCCGTATCCTCCATGATGTTTTGGACAATGAAGTGTTAGTGGGACCACAGAGGCAGTGGGATTCCTTTTACCTAGATCTTGATCTTTTGTGCTTTTTGCTGTACTGTTTTGTTTGTGTCCCAATCTCTGGAGCATTCTTAACTTAACCCCTTTCTTCCCTGATCCTTTCCTGTTTCCCCAGCCCCACCCCCTAGACATGTAGGAAATTCGTCCTCCCAGACCATAATCAGACACAGATCCTCTCCTTGGTCGTGAGAATCCTAAGTAGTTTTTCCTTGGAGCACTGTTGGCCTTGACACTCCCCCACTCTGGCCATGCATTTCTAGCCCCTGGGCTCCTGCATCATTTTTCCCACCAGTCTCCTGCTAATAACTGGCTTCCTGGTTTTCCTGCCCCAGCCTGTGCCTCTGCTATGCTTTCCTGCCCAGGATCCTTCCTTCTCAGGGAATGGAGCCGCATCACCTCCTGACAAGCCTTCCTGGGTTTGACCACCACTGTGCTTGGACTTCTGCCTATTTCTGGCTACCAGAGGCCCCGCATCCAAAGGTTCCATCTGCAGGCAGAGCTCTTGGCCTGTTGCACACCTGTTGTTGACTGCCTGCCTCTGCTTGCCTGGACCATCCTTCGTACACGTTACTGCATCCCCTTTCCCCTCAGCTGGGCCTCTGGGCTTCAGGCCTGTTGGAGGTTTCCTCATCGGAGCCATGGTTGTGACAGGGGCTTTTATCTAGAAACAAGTGAACAGTGCCAGCTGAGTGCAAATACATGGCAAGTAATGTTCTAGTAATACAGACATATTCAAAAGAAGAAGTGTCCTGGCAGAGACTGGATAGCATCCAAACTGTCCCACATTCATAGACTCTTAAAATAGTTTCAATTGGTTTCAGTTCCCCGAACAGACTTGGAGGCACAGTAACAACCTCAACAATGTGTTCACACTGATTCAGCTAATAGATGTCAAGCTCTTTGCTCTCACCTCCTTATTGATTAAGGTAGGAAAGGTAAACAGCTGAGAATGTGTGTTAAAGTGTAGTTTAGTCAGTCAAGGAGGAATGAATGCTCCTTGATGGTAGCTGTTTAGTTTAACGAAGGGAAATTCTGCCTAAAAACACACAGATCTGAATTTTTCAACAGCCTAATCCACCCCCCTGAGGACCAGGCATGCTCTCTGTGATGTTTCTTTTTGTCTGAGACAATCTCATGACCAAGAGGGAAGCTGTGTGGACCATCCCTTCCTTTCAGAATGCAGCCAAGTAACCCAAGGGAGTGTCTCTGGTTACTGCACGTGTAGATTTGCTGCAGAACGAGTGCTTGGATCGCAGTATAAGGAAGGCGCCGGTACCATACTGGGTCTGTAATGGATAAAACCCACTCCCCATAAGGAGCAGCTCACTCTGTCAATCACCATATTCTAGGCCAACAGTCTATGGACAGGTCTGGAGCCTCCAAGAAGCAGATGCCGGGATGAGATTAAACGTGCAAGAAACATTATGGAAAACATCTGTGAGAGAAAATGAGGTGGGATCCAGGAAAAGCTGGGAGAAACGTCAGTCCATGTGCAGGTCTGACTCCAGTGAAAGGGACAGGATGGAAGGAAGGGTGGTCCGGTGGAAGCATCTTGGATGAAGTGCAGTTCTAAGGAAAGTTCAGGAAGGCCATTGGGGTAAAATTCTTTGTCAGAGGGATATGACATTTCCTGGGAATTGGCTGCCTTACTGTTCCTGTGGCGCCCATCAGGGAGCAGTCCATGGGAGGGAGGGTGGCCTCAGCGCAGATGCCGCAAAGGACTTCCGAACATAGCAGCGGGGGCCATCGGAGGAGCGTGCTTCCTGCAACCAGAGACCTGGGAGGCCAGATCTTGTACCCATCATATAAAGTGACTAATCCAGACACTCACAAGTTGTTTATATGTTTATATCCTGTCAGCTACCAAGAGAGATTTAAGGAACTTTACATTAATGCCCTCTCACCCCCAAAAAATCCCCTCAAGCAAAGAGATAAAAATAAACCACTAATAGGGGGAAAACACAGGGTAATAAGAATAGCTATCCTTTATTTAGCACCCACCAAACAGGAGGCACTTTATATCCTTATCTCTAATCCTTACAACAGCTTTGAAAAGTCCTTTTACCCATGAGGGCACATGTTTAAGTGCGTTAAGTGCTCATCTGAAGCCACACAGCCAGCATGTTGGATAGCCAGGATTTGAGTCCATACGTTTGGGTTCCCAAGTCCTGCTCTTTCTACTCTGTCACACTGAAGAGGGGAAGAGAAGACAGCAATCATACCAGAAAACAGGCTGAGAAAAGTTGCTCCAATGAGCACAAAACTTAACCCTGAACATGCAGGTAGGCAAGGAAAAGGGAAAGATGCTGGGTTATAATTACTCTCTTTGGCTTTTCAAAGAAACACATGAGAAGGTAGCATGAGAAGGTAATACATTTTCCTAGCCTTGAGTTCCGAAAGAAATTTGGTAAATCAAACCTGAAAATAAAGACGATTGAGAGACTCTTGAAAGAAAGGAGTAGTAATGGATAAATTGTGTGTTTGCAATAACTTTAACGTGTTAGTGCATAGCATGCAGGGTTCAGCTCGCTTAGCAGCGACCTACCCTTAAGATGGGCAGGTAGAAGGGGTTTGGACTCCACTTCCTTCTGTGCAGTAAAGGCTTAACTCGGCAGACTGGGGGTGCCCAAACACAGCACATCCAGAAAAAAGGACTGGTCTTTTTGGCTCCTGAGAGATCACCTCTGAGCCCTTGGAATATCTTGCCTGATAACCGTGTCATTGGGACCTTAAGCCACAAGAGACAGTTTATGCTAATAATGTGACTTACGGTGAGTGCCTATTTTTGTATTCCTGAAGCTTTGTATCTGTTTGACCTCTGAGGGGGACTGGAGACTGAGTATCCAAGGTCAGTCATATAGGTGCTCTATGACTATGTGATTGACCTCCAATAAAACTCTGCACACTAAGGCTGGGATGAATTTCTCCAGCTGGCAATACTACCTACATGTTGTCGCACAGCATTCCTGGGAGAATTGAGTGCTGTCTATGAAACTCCACTGCGAGAAGACAGCTGGGAGCCCTGTGCCTGGTCTCCTTTATGCACCTTCTTCCTTTACTGACTTTGATCTGCGTCCTTTTGCTGTAATAAACATAACCATGAGTACAGCAGCTTTTCTGGGTCCTGTGAGTCTTTCTAGTGAATCGTCATACCTGAGGATAGGCTTGGGGACCCCTGACAAATGTCTTTATTCTTTCTCCTTCCCTTCATCTTCCTCCAATCAACTGACATCTTTCCCCTTTCTAATTGCCCTCCCTCCCCGCCGCCCCCCCCCCCCACTGCATTCCCTCATAGAGCCAGACAGTAACCTCTCATGATGGAGCATTTTTCTTTCCCCACGTCAACCCTTGCTAAAATGATAGTGTGAGGTGTACCCATATTTATAATTCTTTCTCATCTTAGATCTCCAGTCGCTTAACAAACAGCATCTTATCGTCAAAAGAGCAAAGGGCCATACAGTGTGATTCTTTCTGCTGCAGAAATAAGAACATTGAGACCCAGGTGAGATGGGTTAGCTGAGCCTTCCAGAGCTGATCCAGGGGCCATGCTTACGAGTGCCAAAACTGGCCTCGTTGGTTATCGCTCTGGGTCCCTGACTCCTCCGCTCTTGTTAAGATCCCTTGATTAAATCATAGCTATATTGAGAAAAATGACTTCGAAAACAAGCCGACTCTCATGCTTTCTGTTTCTCCCTGCTCCCTGAGGGACACATTTTCAGGCAGGTGTTATCCCCACCAATTTCATTAGCATTGAGTTATAAGGATAAAAATATCCCACCTCTGTCACTGACAAGTTACCTTCTGCAGTGAACTTACCAAGTCTTCTTTTCTCTGCTAATATCCAGTGACATGTTTGTTGTCAGCAAGGCAAAGCCAGCGCAACTGATTCAGGGTGACCTGGGCTCTGTTCCACTCTGAGCGTCAATAAAATTGCCAAGTCTGCTTTGATTTCAGAATTTGTATTGTGGGTAATGATGATATATGAGCTCATGGAACAGATTTGATTCCCAGTGATGAGAATGGTTCTGGCAGCTAAGGAGGAAAAGAAATCATTTTGATCTGCAGTACAGACAGACTTATTCTGGTATGGATGCCATCAGTGGGAAATTCAGGTGGGCACAAGATACCATTTTTATCCTGACAGTTGGACCATATTGACAAAAGAGTGGAAGCTACAGTGAAGGCAAAGAAGTTGAGGAGAAAGGGTTGGGTAGTGGGGTGGGGAGAAAGCCAGCTGGGGGAAACATTTCAAGTCAGCTGAATTCCATTCACGCTCTGATATGCCCAGCAGCCAGTGTCGCGCTGAGGACACAATCAGGTTCAAGCAAATGATTACCGTCCTCCCACCATGGTAATCTGAAAAGACAGTTACAGCCCGGGAAGGCAGCTCTGCAGGGCGATCAGGATCTGACAGGAGCCAACCGACACAGCCCCCAGTTGAGACTGAGAAACAGTCAAGTGGCAGTGGTAATTAAAGATGCCCGGCAGCATTGGGAGTGCTGGCTGGGCTGGAGTTTCCATGGGGGTAGCTCCCTTCCTGCCCCTGTTCCCGTTGAGCAGAGCAGACTCTCCTACTGGTCTGAACTATCCTAAGTAAGATTTTTTTTTATTGTGGTGAAATATACATAACATGAAATTTACCACTTTAACCATTTGTAAGTGCAATTCAGCGGCATTAAGTATATTCATACTGTTGTGTAACCCATTACCACCTTCCATCTCCATAAGTTTTTCATCATCCCCAACAAAAAACTCTCTGTTATAGAATAACTCTCCATTCTGCCCTTCCTTTCTGGGAACCACTATTCTCCTTTCTGTCTCTATGAATTTGTTTCTTCTAGATGCCTCCCATGAATGGAATCGTACAATATTTGTCTTTTTGTATGTGACTTTTCACGTAGCATAATGTTTTCAAGGTTCGTCCATATTGTAGCATGTACTGGAGCTGTGTTCCTTTTCAAGGTTGAATAATATTTCGTTGTGTGTATATACCACATTTTGCTTATCCAAACCTGACATTTGGGTTGTTTCCACCCTTTGACTATTGTGAATAACGCTGCTATGAACATGGGTGTGCAAAGATCTGTTCAATTCCCAGCTTTCAATTCTTTGGGGAACATACCAGAAGTGGAATTGTAGGATCATATGATATTTCTATATTTAAAGTTTTAAAAACTACCATATAAATAAGAATACTTAAAGTGTATAAAGCCTCATAGATGTTTAAGAGAAGCCCTTCTGTGGCAGGTTAAGCAACTTCCCTATATTGAATGGAGAAAATTACTATAGGAAGAAATCACACTGCTTCTCACGCAGTAATCCTGCATCTATAATATAATCATTATAATATTTGTCAAAATTTTCTGAAGCTCCATTCATGTGCCCCACACTGGTAGGTGCTGGGGAACACAGCAGTGAACAAGACAGGAGCCATCGCTACCAAGGGGAGTAGAGGGAGGTAATAAGTCAACACAGGCAGGAGAGCAGCCAGGCTAAAGGATGCCGAGACAGAGCTGAGAGCTGAGGCTGAGGAATGTTAACTGCTGCCCACTGAGTGCCTAACAGAGGTCAAGTGCTAGACACTTTTAACATAGCCTAATTTAATCCTTACATGGGCAGTATTTTCGTCCCATTTTACAGGTGAGAGAACTGTGAAGCTCAAAGGGGTAGCACACCCCAGTACTTAACAAATGGCATCTACTTCATCGTCTCATTCGTACTGAGAGTCAGACAGGCAGCCAGGGAGACCGTCACTCACAGCACTGAAAATAGGTTCTCCTGACTTCATTTCAGACCATGGTTCTACAACTTACTAGGCCTGTCTGTGTAGCTGAGGAAATGTACAAACATACCATGTGCTTAGATTTCCAGACACAGTTCATTTCTAGCAATGAGTAAATTTGGAACTGTATAAGAGGAAAAAAATAGAAATATCTCTTTAAAAATTCTTTGTTAAACTATAAATTCTTCAAAGATAGGTACATCTGTGGCCTGACACTTAATTTTTACATACCACATACAGTAGGAGTTCAATAAATCAACTTGATAAGTATTTATTGAGCAATTATTGTATGTTCACCCCGGAAGTTTGAACATCATTCTCCTCATTTTAGGGAGCATGCAGTTTGGCCCATGCAACAATAAGAAGAAACTATAAGACTATATACAGTAAGGTGGTAATTTACATAAAATGAGTGCAAACATCTGGATCCAACAGGAATGGAAATCGAAGGTTTACCTTGTGCCATGCACCAAGCTACATGTACTTCTTTACATACATAATCCACTACGTCCCTTACACCAACCCACAGAGGCAAGGGTGAGTTACATTTCCAGTGGGAATACAGAGCATAGGTAGGTTAAGCAACTTGTCCCATGTCACACATCAAAGGGTTAAGGTGGGATTCCATCTCAAGGTTGTGCCAGTGCTCTTCACTCCAAATTTAGGGCTTTGGGGGTTCACCACTCATGAACTTCCCAAGCATAAGACAGGACAGCAACTATGGCAGGGACGGTAGGAGTCTGTGATGGGGAGTGACTGTGGAGACATGTGGAGAGTGGCATCCCCGTACCAGGTGTTCCACAGTAACACAATTACAAAGCACAGGAAGACCCAGGTTTCAAGCAGCCCCACCCGCAAGCATGAGTGTCCTGCTCTATAGGAAAAGAGCAGCCATCCTTGACTTTCTTTCTTGTAGTTATTTTTTTTTAACATCTTTATTGGAGTATAATTGCTTTACAGTGTTGTGTTAGTTTCTGCTGTATAACGAAGTGAATCAGCTATGCATATATCCCCATATCTCCTCCCTCTTGCATCTTCCTCCCTCCCACCCTCCTTATCCCACCCCTCTAGGTGGTCACAAAGCACCGAGCTGATCTCTCTGTGCTATGTGGCTGCTTCCCACTAGCTAGCTATTTTACATTTGGTAGTGCATATATGTCCATGCCACTCTTTCACTTCGTCCCAGCTTACCCTTCCCCCTCCCTGTGTCCTCAATATATGTCCATGTCACTGTCTCACTTTGTCCCAGCTTACCCTTCCCCCTCCCTGTGTCCTCAAGTCCATTCTCTAAGTCTGCATCTTTATTCCTGTCCTGCCCCTAGGTTCTTCAGAACCATTTCTTTCTTTTTTTTTTTTTTTTAGATTCCATATATATGTGTTAGTATACGGTATTTGTTTTTCTCTTTCTGACTTACTTCACTCTGTATGGCAGACTCTAGGTCCATCCACTTCACTACAAATAACTCAATTATCTTTCTTTTTATGGCTGAGTAATATTCCATTGTATATATGGGCCACATCTTCTTTATCCATTCATCTGTTGATGGACACTTAGGCTGCTTCCATGTCCTGGCCACTGTAAATAGAGCTGCAATGAACATTCATCCTGGACTTTCAAAGAGGAGGAAGTTATCCAAGGAAAGGACACCTCTTTACAGTTGGCCCTTGGCAGCCCACACTGAGGGAGAACCCTGGGCTAACGACCTGATATGGAAGGGCTCCGGGACTCCTAAGGATGTGCCTGACCCATTTTAACACTTTGGAAATCATACTTTTGGGAGGCTGAGCTTTACAACTAAAACAGCCTGAAGGAACTGAGGCTTAGTGCCTTTTATGTTACGGTTACTGTTGGAGGAAATTTGAGCCTGTAGAGCAGGATGTGAAGGAGCTAATGGAGAAGACTTTGGATTCAGACAGACTTGAATTCTGGGCCTTTTTTAACTAGTGTAGCTGGGGGCACTCCTGTAGCTTCTCTAAGCTTCAGTTTCCTTATCTATACACTGAAAAGACTAACAATGGTTTCACAGACTTGCAATTCAGGGAAATCGCTTATACGTGGAGATTATTATTATCACTCTGCTTACCATTAGTAATAAAACTCTGTCAAGCAAGGAAGGGATAGTTGACAGAAAGAGGCTCCTGAAGGGGCAGGAAGGAGTGAAAGCCAAAATCCAGGTGGATGGGTTGTCCCGAGACAGCAGGAAGGAATTAATGCCATGAGGTACTGACAGATACAAACATAGGAAATTTACCCAAGGGAGAAAGAAGAGGCAGGTCTGCGCCTCTTGGCTTGGAAAAAAATTATAGGATAATTTTCTGTCAGTTTTTCCTAATGTTTCTCTTAGGTGGTGTTAAGCATAGTTTTCATTTCCTGAGCCTTTATCATTTAACTGCAGGGGCTGGGATCGGAAGAGTTCCATGTGTCTTGGAGTGGTGGAAAGGATTATCTCAACATGGAATCTTTGTGTCCAAAGTCAAGAATCTGCTTCCACATATTGAGACATCAGTGGATGTACACATCTGTGGGTGTGTGTTGTCATTTAAGTATTATCATTTGCGGGTCTGTACTGTCTTTTAATGTCACGTGCCGTGCTTCTGAAGTGGCAAAGCAGAATCCTAGTTCAAGAGCAGTCTAAGGTGGTGCAGCTTAATGGAAGAGGCAGCTACTCTGCAGATTGGATCCAGCTCCTGTAGCAGCCACATACAGTTAGAGGTGGGGATAACGCAGTGTGCCTGTAACCAGGGTTACTTCTGCCCCCAGGAAGGGCATCCTAGGGGATTTTACTTGTGCATTGAACCAGTAAGGGTTCTTCAGAGAAATGGCACTGTTAGGAGATTTTATACTTATACACAGTTGACCCTTGAACAATGTGGGGGTTTGGGGCTCTGACCTCCATGCAGTCTAAAGTCTGTGTATGTCTGTACAGCCAGCCCTCTGTATCCACAATTCTGCATCTATGGCTTCAACTAACCTCTGACTGACTGTGCAGTACGTATTTACTGAAAAACATCCATGTATAAATAGACCCTCGCAGTTCAAATCTGTGTTGTTCAAGGGTCAACTGTATACACACACATACACATATGTATATATACTGTATAGACACAGGATATGTAAGGACATATATATACACACACACAGGATATATACTACATATATACCTCACAGGAACTGTATGTATACACATTTATATCCTGTTGGTTCCGTCTCTGGAGAACGCTGACTACACTAGCTAGACATGACTTGAGATAAACTTCACAGTTCAAAGGGAGAGATTTAGCTTAAGGAATTAGCTCATGTGATTGTGGGAACTGGCAAGGTCAAGATTCTTAAGGCAGGCCAGCAGGCTGAGAACTCAGGCAGGTCTTAGTGCTACAATCTGGAGGTAGAATTTCGTCTTCAGGAAACCTCAATTTTTGTCCTTAAGACCTTCAACTGATTAGGCCCGCCACACTAGCAAGGGCAATTTCCTTTCCTCTAACCACATCTACAAAATACCTTTACAACAACACCGAGATTCGTGTTTGATTCAAATACTGGGTACTATATAAAGCCTAGCTATCTATACACATAAAACTACCCGTCACACGCATGAAGATGGCTTATGAATAGGAGTCCTTCTTAGTCATCTACACAGTGCTGGCCAGGAAAACTTCACCAAGCTGGGCATCAGTAGAGCTGGGCTTTGCACTACCCCCCTAGGTAACCTGGAAGTATATCCTTCAAACTTTCTGAGCCCCCGTTTTCTCAGGTGGAGCCTGATAATGCTTTTCCTGCTTACTTATCATGAGGTTTAAGGAGATAAGGTATGTAAAAGTTTTTGGAAAAAAATCGTATTTTCATAGATAATGCTGATTGCATACTTACTATGTTCAGACGTTATGCCGGGTTCTTTACATAAATTTTATTATTTAATTCTCAAGACAATCCTGAGGTTGATACCATTTTATAGATGAGGCAATGAGAGCTCAGGGAGGTGAAGTAACTTGGGCAAGGTCCCATAGCAAGTAAATAGCAGCTAAGATTCAAACTGAGCTATGTCTGACTCTGAAACCTACAATTTAACATCTTTACTGTATTTAAATATAGTAAGATTTATTATGCACCCATATTCATTATGTAGCTGGAGGCAGGTGAACCGTGTGACCAAATTCACTTTTTGATGATCACCTGAAGTACATTATAAAAGGTATCAAACAGTTCTTATTTGATATATAGTATCAAGGGAAACCAAATACTCAACAACATTACTGCATATATGCCCAGAAACTAATAGAGGACAAATCTATCCCAGTTAGTCTGCTTGATCTGCGTCTAAGCAGTTTCCCTATGTCAGTGAGTCCTATCTCTATCTCCTTACACTAAGTTCTTCAGGAAACATAAAATGTGAGTAGGTAACTTCAACACATGTTATACTGAAACCACTGAGAACATATTACAAAGTATTACAAATATGGAAGGATGCAATAGGAAGAAAAATAGACTTGTAGACACAATGAAAATTTCTAGCACTTTCTCCTATAAAATTTCAGCTGTTACTAAATATACATAAGATAAATCTTTATTGCTTCTTGGAAATGCTTAATTGCTACAAAACTCTTAGCAGCTTATAACCCTACCTGTTCTCTTACAGTGCTGGGCATAATTGACAGTATTTCAAATAGTACATACTATAATAAAAACATCTGTACACTGTTTGCTTTCTGCTAGTATCAGAAAGGAGGCTAGTTTCCTGAATGTTTTTTTGTGTACATGGGGAAATGTTCTCTACCCTATAAAGCTCTGATCTAGCCCTGGTTTTAAGTGGCTTTGTAGGCATTGGAGTAAAAACCATCCCTACCCACCCTGTTATGTGCATTAATGCACATTCAGTGTAATTTCCCAGAGGTGATTCTTTGTTCATTCAGAAAAGGTTTTTGTCAGGAATTTTATTCATTCCCATGCATAATAATTCCCCCCTCCCTCAACTTAGTGAAACCACTCACTGACTTCTGCTCCCAAGCCTTATGCAGATCACACTCCAAATGTAGGGAATACTACTCATTAACAAAATACTTGATTTTCCTCCCCTTCAGGGACATGGCAGCTCTGTACCTCCCTACCCCATTAAATATAAGGTTGCCATCGACTTGCCTTAACCAGTAAACTGTAAATAAATAGAAGTAACTCAAGAATGGGGAAGGTGATTTCCTAAAGATGTACTGGGCCAGCAAAAATATGTATGTATGTTTACCGTAATGTCAGAAGTACCCCTAAAAAGCCATCTGTCACCCTGTCCCACTCCTACACAGAAGTATCTCCTAGTACAATTTGAGATTTAACCAGCGTCACCAGTCCTAATTTCCTGTTTGTTCTAAAAAGTTATTTTGGAACTTTCACCTTTTGCTTCACAAGTAATTTCAAAGAACAATGCTTTCTAACAGCCAGTGACCTACAACTACCAGCTGTGTGTTGTGTGTTCCCTGTGTAGTCACACTTAAAGATCGCCAAAAAGTACTTACATTTGAAAATCTAGCTTTTCAAGCTTGAAAAGTTAACTATGTCTCAATTACCCATTTTCTGTAGTGATTTCAAAAATGGATTCCAGAATCCCCTTTAGACAGGAAAAAAAAAAGTGCTTAATAAGTAAGAGGTTTGCTGACATCGCAGTTATTACATTTAACAGCTCGGACATATTCATTCGCCGAGGAACAAGATGAAGAGTTTGAAATGGCCTATAATAAAATGACAGTTTGATTTGTGTGGAGGATGATATCTCTGCTCTGTCTTCATTTAGATCACTAATGTGCCTGCATAATACAGCTTCCGTAATTAAGCATGATAAAAACAAACAAACAGTGCCACCTTTTGGACGATGCTTAAACTTTATGCTTAAAGACAGACACAAGCCAGCCTCAGACAACCTACTCAGTACCCACCAGCATTCATCACAGATGCCAGGAAAATCTTATTTTTATTAGTAGTACATTTCCAGGGCATGAAAACTTTTATTGGCACCGTAGGAATGCAAGCCACCATAGTGTGACTTGCACCTGTCCAACTGACTTGGAATTGCACACTCAGATTGGCTTTTTAACATCTCTATGGAAATGGCTGCTGCAGCCGTGTGTTTATTTGCTTCTTGGAGCACCTGAGGACATTTTTTTCTCCCAGTTTCAGTTCCTTTCGAAACCTAGGGTGAAATGTATCTGGCTCAGGTGTCAGGTTTGGAAAAGCAGGTGGATGAATGTCATGTATAAAAATAGAAATGCTATCGTTATTCTGCTCAGAACTGTTATTCATAACGAAAGTGGGAGGAACAGACAAGAAAAGACTGTTTCACCAAAACTCACTTTCTGTTGAAAAGCACAGATTGGTTCAGTAGTGGGCAATCTAAAGAGATGACCTGTGCATAAAGATGCAATTTATTTATTTATTTTAATTTATATGTTTTATTTTTGGCTGCATTGGGTCTTCGTTGCTGTGTGCGGGCTTTCTCCTAGTTGCAGCGAGCAGGGGCTGCTCTTCATTGTGGTGTGGGGGCTTCTCATTGCGGTGGCTTCTCTTGTTGTGGAGCATGGGCTGTAGGTGGGTGGACTTCAGTAGTTGTGGTGTGTGGGCTCAGTAGTTGCGGCTCACGGGCTTTAGAGCGCAGGCTCAGTAGTTGTGGCGCAGGGGCTTAGTTGCTCCGTGGCATGTGGGATCTTCCCAGACCAGGGCTCGAACCCGTGCCCCTGGCACTGGCAGGCTGATTCTTAACCACTGCGCCACCAGGGAAGCCCGATGCAAGTATTTTAAAAGAGGAATTCCAAACTGTCATTCTACCCAAGTGCTTAATAACCACCTAGCATGTGCTGAGAACTATGCATGAGACAGTCCTGCAGCCCCTAAAATTATTGACATAATTGTTACTTGAAGGCTGTGTGGTAGGAGAAATGATTCAGAGGTGTGATTTTAAAGGATTAGGGAATATAAAATGAAAATGGAGGTAATTTTGATGATGATGATGATGATGAAGAGGAGGAGGAAGAGGATAGCTAACATTTATCGAGTACTTGCTATGTGCCAGGCACTGTTTGAATGTTGTACGTGTATAAATTCACTTACTCCTCATGAAAAGTTAATGAAGTAGGTTCTCTTATAATCATGATGCCACAGATGGAGAAACTGAAACAGAGAGAGGATTAGTAACTTGTCCAAAGTCACATAGTCAGTTACAACTTACTAGAAAATCTCATGTCAAAGAAAACTGAAAAAAAGCGTGTTTTGCCATGTTGAAAAAATCATGGGCCAAAGCCAGGATGTGGGCATGAATATTAACTTCATTCATTCATTCATTCATTCAACAAATACACAATGATTTGAACACCTATTCTGTGCCAGGTACCATTGTGAGAGCTGAGGATTGAATGAAACAGACAAACTCCCTGGCATCACAAAACCTGCCTGACAGTGGAGCAGATAATACACAGTAACATGTCTTGTGACAATTAGGAAAGCAGGATAGAATTAAAGAATGCTTGGGGACACCACGCTACTACGCTCGAGTTGATATGAGATAAAATGATTGATACCTGCCCCCAAAGCACTTTGACCCTGACGAGGAAGGCAGACAGACTCAGTAAAAAAGGTGTGTCGTGACTCGTGCTATGGGAGACATAAGCACAGACTGCCCAGAAGGACACAGGGCCCCCCATCCAGACTGGGAATGGAGGTTTCAAAGAGGGCTGTTCAGAGATGGCAATGTTTCCACTGAGAATTATAGAATAGAGTTAGCTAGACAGGAAATGTGGGGACATCTTGGGAAAGGATAAACAGAAAACATGAAACTTGAGAGCTATGTATATAAAATATTCATTCTGCTTCTCTAGAAAACCTTGACTAATTACCAGTTACCAGATCTTGCCAGACTCTCGAGTTTCATATTTTGTGCTTATTCTTTCCCAAGGTATCTAGGTAGGTAGGTAGATAGATACACATATATTTACGTGTATAAATTCGCATATTTACGTAGATAAATAAGGAATTGGCTCATGCAATTACAAAGGCTGAGAAGCCCTATGATCTGCCATCTGGAAGCTGGGGACCCAGGAAAGCCTGTGGTGTCATTCAGTCCTAATCTGAAGGCCTGAGAATAAGGAACGCTGAGGACAGGAGAAGATTTATCTCCCAATGAGGCAGGAAGAGCTGAATTCTTCCTTCCTTTGCCTTCTTGTTCTATTCAGGCCCTCGGTGGATTGGACAAGTTCCACCCACCTCGGGGCGGGGGGGGGGCAAACCACTTTACTGAGTCTACTGATTTAAACGCTAAGTTCATCCCAACATCCTCACAGACATACTAGAAATAATGTTTAGCTAAATATCTGGGCACACCTGTGATCCAGTCACGTTGACACATAAAGTTATCCATCACACGAAGCAGCTCCGTATAGTGGAATCTTAGGCTATGTGCAGACGAGCAGCCAGAAACAGGTGGCTCTGGAAGGTTGAGCAGAGAGCAAATCGCACCAGACCTCATCTGGCCTGCGCTGGAGCAGGTGCTAATCCTGAGGGCCGTGACGGATCGCCGGTGCAAAAGAGGTGATACAGTCCACATTCTGGAGAGAGCCCTGTAGCAATGATGTAAGTCACAGGCCAGAGGGAAACAAGATAACGGCAGGAGGATAAGCAGAGACTGTCACAGCGATCGTGGGGGGAGATGATGAACTTGAGGATGAGGAAACCCATTTTCAAGACGCTTAGAAGAAAGATGGTGATTTTTTGGACTTGAAAGAGGCATGGAAAGGAAGGCAAACAGTAAGATGTGCAGGTCACTGCCCCGGGTGACTGGGAAGATGGTCGTATCATTCACATGAAAAGAGATTCAAAACGAAGGGCAGACCTGAAGCATCATTGATGTTCCTGCCAGGGCAAACTCCCCTGTTTCTTCCAATATGCCATAATCTCTATCCTTTCCAGGCATTTGCAAAGACTGTGGCCCCTACCTTTTTCCACCTCTTTGTGGCCTCCACTCGCTGAGCTTTCCCTGGGTAATCCCTCCTAAAACCTCAGGTCTTGGCTTCCATGTCATTTCCTCCGTAGCCTCCATGACCCCAGGCAGATGAGGCTCCTGCTAGATGCTCTCTAGCGCCCTGTTCTCTCTCTCCCCCGGCTTTATGAGAGTTTAGTTTTACTTTGTCTCCCAAACTAAACAATGAACCATGTGGATTCTCACTACGCAATTCCTGCCACATGGCACACCCTATGAAACGCTTGTCGGATGCCTATATGATGAGTGTCCTATAAACCCCTAGATATATGGGTACCAAGCTCTAAAGAGGGGTCTGAAATTAGAGGTATGGATTTGGGCGTCATCAGCCGGTGGAGGCAATTTCCCTTAAATTGATGATCACACAGCCCTAGGAGATGAAAGTGTTTTTTCAATAGCACTCTGAAGGACAGCACTAAAAAAAAAAAAAAAAAAAACCCATATATTTATTATGCCCCAAGCACCTCACATGTATTTTCTTTTGATGCTTTCTATCTTCCCAGGAAAGCAGGTGGTGGCATACACTCATTTTCCTTCTTGTTTTCTCTCTCCACTGGTTTCTTTTCAGCTCAAGTAAAAGGCTTTTCACGCTAACAGCAGAGACAGCATAGACACACTGAAATGACTCACAAGCAAGGAGATTTCTCCCCTCAGTATCAGGGAATGACTTTTCTTCAAGGACAAAGATGAAAACAATGCTTTCCCCCGATTTCCCTTCTAAATCTTTTCCCATCTCTGAGGGTCTTCACGTCCCCTGAGGTTCACCATCCTGTGTCCCACACAGCCTAAGTTTCTCTTTGGGAATAGTTAGCTCTCTCCAGTTGGCTTAGCCCAAGCTTGAAACCCTTCCTGCTCATGGAACAGGATTCAGCATCAATCATCAAGGCATCATTTTCCTACCAAGTTCGCCCACCAAGGTGAAGAGGTGCATCTTTTCTGGATGAGATTAATGGAAACGCTGTTTCTGTGCACACCTTGTGTTCAGTGCCTGATCAAGATATAACCTGGTATGCTAATGAATGCTAATTAGGGTGGATTATGGTATGGCCATCTGTCACATCAGTTTATTTCATTGGACCCCTCTGCTGGAAGGAATTATGCTCTCTTACTCTTGTGAAGATTATTTAATTTGAATACAGAATAAGGAGACTTTGTCCTCAGTTCACATCTCTATAGTAATCATCAGAATCATTCGCATTTATTTTGTGCCTTTTTCTGTACCCCTCTAAATGGCTTAATGTTACACTTTCAGAGAACATGAAGAATGACAGTGAGACCAGTTAATAAATACTAACTAAGCAAATGCACAAAGTATACATCCTTGCAGAAATACAGGATTAAGTACATGAGACCTTTCGAAATGCTTGTCTGCGGATATTCTGCATGACTTCTGAATTGCTGGGTGTTATTTTAAATGGGAATGAAAGCATGGCTCTGAGTTGAATGGATTATGTTTTTTAGAAGTCTTTGAAAAAAAGATTATAATAGACATCTTGAGACTTATAGTAGAAGGCTTTTTGCTAAGGAGGTATTTTGAGTGTAGATGTGCATCTCTTCTAATAGTTGAAGAAGTGATTTCAATGTGGACTGAAATGATTTACCTATTTTTCAGAACGTGAACATAGGTCTCTTCCTACTTCAGATACCACAGTATGAGGCAGAGCCCCTCCACATGTGGAATTGCAGTATTCTCGGAACCCCCTTCAACTCTGATATAGAAAGGATATAAGAGCAAGAGAACTTTTTGAAGCAATTTCATTTGAAGAGAACTATTCCTATGCTAATTCTCCAACACTCCTCCCTTCCAAGTCCTCTTAGAGGAAGGGTGCTAGTTCCCTCACCTCAAGCCTAGTGAAGACGATTTTCTGGAAACTGCTTAGAAAGTATGAACCATGAGGACCAGTGCCTCATCCGCTTCTGGGAAAGTTCGAGTCGCCCATGACAGTGGTGGATAGTGATGGTTGCATTGCCATGGGTCTACGCTACCAGAAGTTTTGGGGGCAAAGGATTTGTGAGTGTTTCCTATGGACTATACTTGGGCCAGGCAGGAGACAGGGTCATTGTGAGGTTACTGTTTCCCAACAGTAATCCCAGTTGGCCAAAGAAATTTGAATCTGTATAGAGATTTGCTATAAACTCATTAGCATAATGTCTAAAGTCTAGAAATCCAAGCTCTTTCTTTTATACATGTGGGAACTAAGACCCAGGGAGTGATTTCCCCAAGGCCATAAGTAGTAAGACTTAGAAACTAAAGCACCCAGCAGAATTGCGGCTGGAAACTCTGGGTGAGCTAGCAGCATGCAAATGTAGACCAAATCCAGATCAACATGTGGTATCTATAGCTTTCCATCACAACCTTTTCATGTGCTGCACAGGTATGCTTGAATATCCTTTAGCAAAACCAGGTCCTGAGCACAGTCCAACAGTTGAATGTACAGAGGTGGCACTAACTTACCAATTACTCAGGATGTGTTTTATATTATTTTATTAATAGATGAGATGGATTTGTTTTGATTTTATATTTATGCCGAATGGAGAAAGAACACCAGCTGCTAGATCTAACTTTTGGACCTGGATGCCTAAAGCAATCTGATTGAAGTGACATGAGATGTAAGATGGGGAATTATGATTTCTTGTTATATGTAGGAGCCTTTTCAAGTCTTTCCATTGATGCCATAACACAACTGCATTACACCCCATAAGAGGATGCATTCATGATTGCCCAGTCACTGAGAAGAAGGAACCTGGAAAACAAAGCTACTAAAGTTACAGGGAGTACTTTAAACACCCAGGTCTTGGAATAATAGGTTACCAAAAGAAAGGCAAATCATGTTTAGCTTCTAAACACAGGCACATACTGTATTTTGCAAGTTTACAACCATCTGGATTAATCTTGTAGAGATATCCAAAGACTCTAAATGCATACAGTGATTCCTTTTGGCATTTATTTTCCATATTCCTACACTTTTTTCCTTTTGCATCAAAATCTTTAGATTTGAAACACAGGTCACCTGATCCTTCAACTCATCCTTCTGGTCTCTGATAAATAACAGGGGAGCAGGCAGGGAAGGAGTAAAGGATTCTGATTTTCTGAAAAAGCATACTCTTTTATTCCTGGGCAGCAGGCCTTCTAGGAATAGCTAGATATAGTTTTTTTTTTAAATCCTAAATATGAAATCTTGAGGGATTTCAAAGGTAAATAAATAAGTAAATAAATGCTTTATTATGTCATGCAAACTTTTCCTTTAGTCTTATGAGCATTTCCATTGTGAAAACTGGGTATCTCACTATTAAAAATCCACCTCCTTCTGGTTCCCTGATTTTTTTTTCTCTTTTCCCATTAGTCATTGTCTATTTTCTCCTCCATTTAATGAGCCCATTTATTCTCTTTTCCCATCGCTTCCTTCACTCCAAGATGCTGTTTTGGAGGAGGAGGGCAGGACTTCTCATCCCTTTCCACTTGGGGAAGCGTTAAGTGCATGTTTTCCTCACCCAGAGCCAGTAGGATTAACCCTGGGGTGAGTGGGCATGGGGGTGAGGTGCACACTCTAGGACCTTCTTCTCATCAAGCTGTTCCCTTGGCAGTGACCACATTAACCTGGATTTAACTTTTTCCGAGACCAGGCCAGGTCCCATGTTTGCAAGACCAGGCCAGGTCGGAAACAGTAATAGACATCCTGAGTGGGCCCTTGATTATACTGGCCCTCATTTGTCTCTGTTTTTCTTTCACTGCAACAGAAATCCATGAGATGGGAAGGGGCTTGCCTGCTGCATGATTTATGACTCAGTCTTTGCAGGATCGGTACATTTCATTTGAATATTTGCAATCACATGCAAGTTGTGCCCGGTGCTCTGTATCTTGAATGTAGGAATCTTTACTGCATTAACCAAGACATATTATTCACCACTCTGGAGGTAGCAGAAGATTGATTGATTCTAGTACGTTCTGCTCACCCAGCAGCTGTTGGATTCAAAATCATTTGCTTAGAAAATCCATCAGAATTAAAGAGCAAATTTCAAAATAAATTGCTATCGTTTTTGTCTGCAGCCTGGCTGCATGCATCGTGGGAAATACAAAGATTCTTTTGCCTAAACGCTTCTTTGAACCTCGTCTTCATAACGATGCTTATGAGAGCAAGTGCCTCGGGAATTTTTCCAGTGACAACAGCCAGTGTTTGACCTCATGATGTTGAGGTGGGCTTTCAGCTTCATCTGATTTATGTTAACGACGAGCAGACTCATCAAAATGAGTCAGAACCCTTGAATCGTTGTAGGTCTGCTGCTCTGAAGGAGCGAAAACTCTAGAAAGGGAAAATGGCTGCTCATCCAACCTGCTGAATACTGAGAGGAGCCTGGCTCAGGGCTCTGTCCCACACAGTGAGGCTGACCTCTTGGGAAGCATCCCCAGGGCTTGGACTTTCTTTGCTGGAAATGTTGAGTGGCTCCTGTCTCCTGGTCCATGCAGCATACGTACCCCTTCCAAAGCACCCTTCATGATGACCGTTGTTACCATATCCATTTAACAGAACAATATGAGATTTAGAGAGGAAGTCGCCTTCAGCAATTCGGTGGCAAATATGAAACTGAGTGGTCAGAATTCTGCTTAATCCAACCCTGTTGCTAACATACAGTGAATCGTGTTGCTTCCCTAGACTTTATACAAATATTTTTCCCTGAACCGTCCTGAAATGATTTGCCTTCAATGGCTTATCAATTTCATTATAATCTTGACCCCAGGCTCTCTCACCCTCATCTTTTAGCTAAATGCAGTCAGTATGGCCTAGTGGTTAAGGCCCTGAGGCTTTGGAATGAGATGCCTTGGATAATTCCCACCATTTTCTCACCATGTGACCTTGGACACGTTAATCAGGTTGAACCATATGAGATTGCCATATCTGAAGCTCAAAACCAGTCGAGGGGGCTTCCCTGGTGGCGCAGTGGTTGAGAATCCGCCTGCCGATGCAGGGGACACGGGTTCGTGCCCCGGTCCGGGAAGATCCCACATGCCGCAGAGCGGCTGGGCCCGTGAGCCATGGCCGCTGAGCCTGCGCGTCTGGAGCCTGTGCTCTGCAACGGGAGAGGCCACAACAGTGAGAGGCCCTAGTACCGCAAAAAAAAAAAAAAACCAAAACAGTCGAATATTAGCAATTTCATATGGTTCAACCTTAACTTCTCTAAATATTAGCTTCCTCCTCTGGGAGGAAGCTCCTCATAATTGCAGAATTATGATGAAAATCAAATGAGATAATAACCTGTCAAGACTTGGTATAGTGCTTGGCACGGATGAGTGTCGGCTGTTTTTATCATGGACAGGAGGAACATTAATTAGGTGTGCCTCACTTCAGCTGAATCTGCAGAAGCAGTCGTTGCAAGCAGATTTTGGCATTCTGGTCTATTGTGCTATTTTTCAACACAGAAATCTATATTGATAATGTTTGTAACACGTTAAAAACCTGAAATCAGGATTACAAACTGTACCTAGAGAGTTCGACACAGTTAAAATTTCAAATCAAACAAGGGTGCTATCATTTAGAAAGCATTCTCACCACATCCCTCTCATTAAAAACCGTTCAAAAATAACCCAATGGCTTTTTTTTTTTTTTTTTGGCAGTACGCAGGCCTCTCACTGTTGTGGCCTCTCCTGTTGCGGAGCACAGGCTCCAGACACGCAGGGTCAGGGGCCATGGCTCACGGGCCCAGCCGCTCCGTGGCATGTGGGATCTTCCCGGACCGGGGCACGAACCCGTGTCCCCTGCATCGGCAGGCGGACTCCCAGCCACTGCGCCACCAGGGAAGCCCCCCAATGTCTTTTTAATTTCTATTTATTGTATCCTTGGTGTGGTTGAGCATTGTTCCATATCTGTATTGGTTATTTGTATTTCAAACCAAAGAGTTTGGGGCCCAAATCTACCTGTAGAAGGAGGGGGGATGAGAAGGTCTTGGGCTTTTCCGCAGATCTTCTGGAGTGTTACCACCTCCCTTCTGCCTGCGTTACAACCTCTCTGCTCTCTTCCATCCTACTCTTTCTCCCCAGGGTCTGATCCAGGCTCACAGAGTAAAAGCCCCTTCCCTAGGATAGTTTATTTTAACCAGGATCTTCTTCTGGTTAAATCAACAATCAACATCATAAGAGAGACTCAAGCTGACAGGACAAAGGAATCCTGGTTCTGGAACCTAGCTCTTCTGAGGTAGCATGGCAATTGAGAACAAGAGCAGAAGACAATGGAAGCCATATCTAATTTTTAAAATGTCGGTGATAAGCAAAATAAATAACAGAATACCAGTAGTGTCACTTGGGTCCAGTATGCAAGTTAATGGATAGCCTCAGTCCTGTGAAGTTTACATTCTAATCCGAACAAATGGTGCTCACCCACAAGTGAGCCTAACCTCAAAAATCATTGCATAGCCCTTTATTTCCTAAAGAAAACACTTCCTTGATGGTAGCAATTATTGAGTTGCTTAACATTTGTGTCAGCCACGGCCCTAACATTGATTTCTAAACAAGTGAATGATCAAGTGATAGATTATGTGATATAACTTCTAAATACTGTAAATGTTCAGAGAAAGGATGAGGCATGACAGGCTTTACAGAATAGCCGGGACTCGGATGGGATCCACTGGGTGATCCAGAAGGTGGTGTCTCTTCTGTGTTCTGCTTCCATTCTTGGCTTTGCTCTATGAATTCTGAGCCTTTCTCGGAAACCTTTAGAAATACCTGATTTCCTCAAAGCAGATGAAAACTCTCAGTCTTGAGCTTCAAGATGCTGGACTCCATAACTGACTCTCCCCGTGACATTGAACTGCCCTTGCTCCCAGAGCTGGGCTCATGGCACTAATCTAAGCAACCCTCATTGGCCTCCTCCACTCTCACCTCTTACTCTTACCTCTGAGTCCCCAAACTAACCTCTACTCCTTCTGTGAATGCTGCTGCTGCTTCTCCACTTCCTCCTCCTTCTCTTTCTTCTCCCCTCCCCCTCCAAATCTCCACATTTCCCTCTATCTCCCTTTCCATCTATGTCCCTATCAGAGTCACCAGACTGGGTGACTCTGGTCACCCAGTCATTTGAACCATCTGACCACAGCTAACTGTGTCAGGAAAATGTGGTTTGGAGTTTTGTTTTGGTGTGGTGGAATGGTTGTTTCTCTTTTATTTTCTTACTCATTTTCATGTGTGTGCTCCTGGCTGCTCTGGTAAATTCAAAACTCTTGAAAGCAGGAGCACTGTCTTCTCTTTGCTCTGATGCTTCCCACACTGCTCAGTACTCTGCACACAGTGGGCGCCCCAGAGTTGTCGCTGGCTGATGGATGTAACGAAAAGCTTCAACAGCCTCATGAACCCATAGACCACAGAGTGGTTTAATCACACTTGCTGGTTGTCTCATCCTCCAAACTCCGGGCAGAAAGCCGAAACCCACCCAAGATGTGGTCACGGTCTTATAATGACACAGTATTTGTTTACAAGCCTTATTAGGAGAAAATCAATCTGTAGTATCTAAAGCCTTCTAGACTTACCGTCTGATTAGCCCTCTTCTTGTGGTTTGAGAGCGATCTAACTCTATAGAAAAGGAGCAACCACAGAGGGTACGCAGCCTACTTTATATGTGTCCTTGGTGACATCCGTAAGACCTTTGCTAGAGAAACCTCTTATTCCCTTACTCCTTGAAGCCTTCTTCAGTCTCTTTGACCAATGGTAATCATTCCATTTTTAAAAAATTTCTATAGTGTCTAATGTCTGGTGCACATAAATTGATCTTTGGTATTTATAGCTGTGAAATAAAATTCACATTTTATGGCAAGACAAGAAAAATTTAAACATAAAAAATTTTCTCTGCCCTTTGGTTCCTCTCTCCCCCCTATTGTGCATTGTGTATCTGCATTATATATCATCCAAACCTCCCCCATTGGCAGAAATACCTGTTCAACCACAAAGACCAACATTCTCTTAGCACCAACAAGACAAATCCTCAAAAGGTAACGTTCCTTCTCGATCTCATAAGGGGCCACGATGATGCTTAGATCTGGATTGTGTAAACTGTCAACAATACGTCATTTAACGTACAGCTCTCTGTCTCAAAAACTTATATAACTGTGCCTTCACTTCAAACGGGCGGAACAGTTCTCAGAGCTTTCTGAAATGCCCTTCCCAGGTCATAATCTTCAAATTTGTCTCAAGTAAAATTTTCCTTTTCTTTCTTAGATCGAGTGACTAATTTTTCGGTCGACATAGCAATAAGCAAATAATGTCAGCCAATAACAATGACTGACGATACAAAGAAGTAGGAGATTCCTGCTAATTATCCTCTGAAGCAGAGTTCAAAGACACCTTTTCTTTTTATTCTTTACCTAAAATTAAATGGCAGTTAGACAGCAACAATTCCATTCATGGCCAGCAAGAGACCACGGAGATGAAATATGTTCACGTCCCTTCAAGTCTGTTATTCCAATTCTCCTCTCTTTTCTCCTTGGAAATAGATATTAGCTAGATTGAAACATGGGGCCAGCCATTAGGTGGTGATGATATTAAGGCACTTCACTTGTTTTTGCAGCTCTTATATGTTTCCATGGAAATAAGAGTTGGAAGCCAGCAACTGAGGAGTAAGAATTCTGGGTTTTCCTTAGCTTCTGGCTGCTGACAAAGAGCCAGATTTTCAAACAAGCTGAAGAATCTCAGGATCCTTGATCTAGTGCATTTACCACACTCCCTTAAAATAAAGATCCCATAGTTCCTTTTTTGCAAATTTCTATTAATCTTCTTGATTGTCAACTAATATTTAGGTCACCCCCACGGATCCAAGGGTTGATCCAATACAGTAAACAGCCCTGAGACCATAGTCAGAATATCTGGGCTCGAATTTCACAAATGCTAGTGGTAGAAACTTGGACAGATTATCTGGATTCTCAGAATCTCCATTTCTTAAGTAAAAGGTAAATTATTATTGACAGGGTAATTTCGATTACTAAACAAAAGAAAGCATGGGAAGTATTTGGTGTAGGGTACACAGTAAATGATCAATAAATGTCAAACGGACCTTAGTGGAGAGACAGAAAAGCAGAAAGTATCTATTTGGTTTCACCTCCACCCACGCCCACATTCATGGGCATCACCATCAAGCTGAGAGGCAACCCTCCCCTTTAACATGAGGTCATAATCTCTAATCCAAAAGAAATTCATGATGTGTATTAGTTTCCTCTTGCTGATGTAACAAATTACTGCAAACTCAGTGCTTTAAAACTACGTGAATGTATTACCTCGGTGTCTGTAGGTCAGAAGTTCTGGCCAACATGGCTGGATTCTCTGCTCATGGTCTCACGAGGCTGAAATCGAGGTGTTGGCTGGGGCTACGGTCCACATCTAGGGCTCAGGGTCTTTTCCAAGCTCACGGGTTGTTGGCAGAATTCATTTCCTTCTCACATTTTCCACACGGACTCCTCCATCTTCAAGCCAACAACAGCACATCAAATCCTTGTGCTTCAAATCTCTTGGACTTCTTTTGCCCTAAGCTGGGAGAAAGTTCTGCTTTCAAGGGCTCCTATCGGGCCTAACTAGATCATTCAGGCTAATTTTCTATCTTAAGGTCACTTGATTAGTAACTTAATTACATCTGCATAGTCCCTTTTGCCATGTAGCAGAGAGCATTCAAGGGTGGAACACCAGACGGTGAAAGTCACGGGGGCAAAAAGTCTGCTGAGCACATGATGTGTCCTGTAGAATAAGAATATGGGTTATTGCACTTTATCTGTTACAAATGGGGAAACAGAACAGTGTGAACTATGGTCACCCAAATGTCCAGGAACAGAACCAAAATAACCCCTTTCCTTTGTATATTTCTGATAGACTTGTGATCTCCATACCAGGCACTCCAGATACTACTCAGTCGAATTTCCAGCATCAGCCACCTGCTCTCTTACCTGCATCTTTTAATATGATTCAATGGCAAGAAAAGTAAAATTCAGAAAATAAAAAAAATTCAGTGCCTGCTGTGGAGACCACCACATACTCTGGGTTACAAGATGGAGAGGCTCGTGCAGAAGGCTGGGGAGAGACGGATCCACTTCTCCATTGTGCCTCCCCAAAAGCTTCCAGACCTGTGGCTTCTGTTGGAGAAGGCGGCTCCCCGAGCCTTGCTAGAATCACTGTAGCTGTGGACAGAAGTGAGCCAGGACCCAAGGCATGTGGTGCTGGTCTGGGGTGGCTCAGCCCCAGGTACCTCCAGCCAAAGCCAAAGCCACCTGTTCCCTTGCCTCTAGCTCCACCCTTGGTTATCAGGCTCTTGGTAGCCTCTTCCCTGCTCTCCACCCCCTCCCTGTACCCCACCCGCTGGTAGTACTAGGTTCCTGAAAACCTGAGGATAGCTCAGAACACAGAGGTGTGATTTTAAGCTGCTAAATTTTTGGGTAACTTATCATGCTGAAATAGATAGCTAATAGAATGAAATTAGCTCCAAATCGATTAACAATAAAATACTCATCCTTAAAAAAAAAGATTAAAATTTTCGGTTATTTTCTTAGATTTGATATTGCAACATTAAAAAAGCAGATATCAAAGCTACTACCATATACACTTTAAATATCTTACAATTTTATTTGTCAGTTATACCTCAGTAGTGCTGAAAACAATCAAAAAGTACAGTACATATTTCCTCTTCTGAGAGACACAATGGAGGCAGATTTCAGTTGTGTGAGTGGGTCTAAGGCAGACAGGCTCTCAAACCATTCTCATGAAAACATCTGCAAAGAACCACACGTTCTCTGGAATATTTTCCGAAAGTCATGGGACCAAGGAAGCTCCCTTCCTGATTCTCCCATCCACAACAGCAGCATGTTACCTCTTTTCAGCCAATAAGAAATCTGGGCATGAAGAAAGTTGATAAACAGGTGAAAAGGGAAAGATCTGGGTTAAACATGTGACATCAAAGAGCCTCGGTACTTTGCCTAAAACCATCAAGATGATGTAGATGTATGTATGCTAGGAGGTTTCCAGAAGCATGGTGACATTTAATTATCCATGAGAAAATGAAGAATGTCTCCCTTTTAGCTCTATGCTTCTCCAGGATAATTGGGGGAAATTCTCCAAGCTGTTACTAATAAGGTTAAAATCAAACGGAAATTTCCCAGAAATGTTTACCTAATTTTGAACTACCACCTTCTCTAGGTAGAGTCAGGAAACAAGACCTAAATTGAAGATATGACCTACTTCAGGGGAAAAAGCCCCTAAGGTCCCAGTACTGAGCCCTGAACACGGGCTTCCAATGCTGATGCTGTACAAGTGAGCTGTGTTGTTCTTTCAGGGAAAGGGTTTGGACTGTCAGTCTGCTTCAGTGCCACTTCCTGTGATGGTGTATTTTACATCTCGCCACCCGGAGTGCATGTTCATGCTAATGGATGAAAGCCAGACCAACTCTCTCCTGCTTGTTTAGTTTTTAACAATACTTTCTTCTCTTGGAAAACAAGCATCCCCGAAGCCCCCAAGAACATTTACATTTTGGTTGATACTCTGGTCACTGAGGAATACTCTTGCTTACTTTACGAATATTACATTGACTCAGAGAACACGTGTCTGTAGAGAGACACCCCCTTCTTCAGAGTATTTACTGTCTGTGCTTCCCAGGACATTATAGATAAACCAAGTCACCAAGGCTGGAGACAAAGTAGCCTAACGTTCATTCTCCATGGGAGAGAGCCATCCAATGTGAAGCAAAGCTTGGATTTACAAAAGTAGCCTGAGTGATGTTTCATGAATTTGGAGATCATACGAGTCAGCATTTACCAACTGCCGTTACAAACAACCCTCAAATATCAGCAACATGTCAAAAAAAACCTATATCTCATTCTTGCTACAGGCTAAAACAGGAATTCCTTGTTAAATGTTTCTCTGGGATGCCACTCCTTCAATGAAGACCCAGGGGTCCACCCTCCATCTCGTTGTTCCATCCTCTAAATCCTCAAATTTCTCTCCATCTGGTAGATGGAGAAAAACAAGAGAGTTATGGTTTACAAATTGTGCATCACCATGCCCTGGGCTGCTGAAGTGAATTCACAGGGGTTCCACAAACTATTTAGAACATTTTAGGGAAACCCAGCTATACTTTGCATTTGTTGGACACTGCAAAAACTGTTAGCTCAAGGTAATTGCAGTTTCATCATTAAATCATGCTTCACTCATTTCTAAAATGCTCTATTATTTTTATTGAAATATAACTGACACAAATTTAACACACATTTCTATTGAAATATAACTGACACATATAACATTGTGTAAGCTTAAGATATATCATATACTGATTTGGTACATATATATATTGCCATATAAATTACCACTATAACATTAGCTAACACCTCTATCTCGTCATTTTTTTGTTGGTTTTTTAAGATCTAGTCTCTTAGGAACTTTGAAGTTTATAATACAGTGTTGTTGACTATAATCACTATGCTGTGCATTAGCTCTCCAGGAATTATTTATCTACTAGTTCTCAGTTTATGTCCTTAAACAACATCTCCCCAGTTCCCCTCTGCCCCAACCCCAGCCCCTGGTAACCATCATTCTACTTTCTGTTTTTACAAGTTTGGCTATTTTAGAGTCCATGTATAAGTGCTATCATATAGTAGTTCTCTTTTCTTTGTCTGACTTATCTCACTTAGCATAATGTCCTCAAGGTTTATTCATGTTGGCACAAGTGGCAGGATTTCCTTCTTTCTTGCGGCTGAATAATATTCGTGTGTGTGTGTGTGTGTGTGTGTGTGTGTGTGTGTGTGTATCAATACACATCATTTCTTCTTTATCCATTCATCCATTGATGGTCACTTAGGTTCTTTCCATAGCTTGGCTATTGTGAATAACGCTGCAATAAACATGGGAGTACTTATATCTCTTTGAACTCCTGTTTTCATTTCCTTTGGATATGTACCCAGGATTGGAATTGCTGAACCATATGGTAGTTCTATTTTTAATCTTTTAGAGGAACTTCATGCTGTTTTTCATAGTTGCCGCACCAATTTACATTCCTGTGTACAAGGATTCCCTTATCTCCACATACTTACCAACACTTGTTACCTCTTGTATTCTTGATGATAGCCATTCTGACATGTGTGAGGTGCCATCTCATTATGGTTTTGATTTGCATTTCCCTGATGGTTAGTGATGTTTAACATCTTTCCATGTACTTGTTGGTCATTTAAATGTCTTCTTTGGAAAAATGTCTATTTAGTTCCATTTTCTAATTGGATCATTTTGTTTTTCCTCTTTGAGTTGTATGAATTCTTATATATTTTTTATATTAACACTTTATCTGATATATGGCTTGCAAATATTTTTTTCCCATTCTGTAGTTTGCCTTTTCATTTTTTATTGCTTCTTTTGCTCTGCAGAAGCTTTTTAGTTTGATGTAGTCCCACTTACTGATTTTTGCACTGGTTGCCTGTGCTTTTGGTATCCAAGAAATTATTGCCCAGTCTAATGTCAAGGAGTTTCTTCCCTACATTTTCTTCTAGGAGTTTTAGAGTATTGGGTCTTATTTTTAAGTCTTTAATCCATTTCCTGTTAATTTATATGAGTGGTGTAATACAGGGGTTCAATTTTATTTTTCTTCATGTGGCTATCTAGTTTTCCCAGTACAACTTATTGAAGAGACTATCCTTTCCTCATTGAATGTTCTTGGTTTCCTTGTCAAATATTATTTGACCATATATGCAGGGGTTTATTTCTGGGCTGTCAGTTCTGTGTCATTAGTGTGTCTATTTTTACTTGTACCATACAGTTTTATTTACCATAGCTTTGTAGTATTGTTTGAAATCTGAAAGTGTGACACTTCCAGCTTTGTTCTTCTTTCTCATGATTGCTTTGGCTATTTGGGGTCTTCTGTGAGATACAAATTTTCGGATTTTTTTTCTATATTGATGTGGTCTGAACTGAAGAGCATCCTGGCTCCTTTCATGGGCAAAGACTTCCACTTCCTTGGTTAAATTTATTCCTAAATATTTTATCTTTTTTGATGCTACTGTGAATGGGATAGTTTTATTTCTTTTTCAGATGTTTTATTGTTAGCGTATAGAAACAAAACTAATTTTTATGTTGCTTTTATTTCCTGTATCTTTACTGAATTTATGATTAGTTTCAATAGGTATTGGTTGAGTCTTTGGAATTTTCTATATAGAAGATCACCTCATCTACAAATACCAACAATTTTACTTCTTCCTTTCTGATTTGGATGCCTTTTATTTCTTTGTCTTGCCTAATGGTCTGGCTAGGAATTCCAGTACTACTATGTTAAATAAGAGTGGTGAGAATGGGCACCCTTGTCTTGTTCCTGATTTTAATGGAAAAGCCTTCAATTTTTCGCTGTTGAGAATGTTAGCTATGGGTTTGTCATATATGGTCTCTAAAATGCTGAGGTATCTTCTCTCTATACCCAGTTTTTAGGGAGTTTTAATTATGAAATAATGTGTATTTTATCAGATGCTTTTTCTGTGTGTATTGAGATAATCATATAATTTTAATCTTTCACTCTATTAATATCATGTACCACACTTGTTGATTTGCATATGTTGAACCATCCTAGAGATAAATACCATTTGGTCATAGTGTATGATTTTTTTAATGTGTTGTTGAATTTGACTTGCTAATATTTTGTGGAGAATTTTTGCATCTATATTCATCAGGAATATTAGTCTATAGTTTTCTTTTCTTGTAGTGTCCTTATCTGGCTTTGGTATCAAGGTAGTGCCGGCCTCCTAAAATGAGGTTGGAAGTATTTTCTCATCTTCAGTTTTTTTTGGAAGAGTTTGAAAGGATTGGTATTAATTCTTCTTTAAATGTTTGGTAGAATTTACCAGTGAAGCCATCCGGTCCTAGACTTTTTTGTGTTGGAAGGCTTTTGATTACTGATTCAATCTCATTGCTCAGTATTGGTGTGTTCAGATTTTCTGTTTAATCTTGATTCAGTCTTGGTAGGGGGTATATTTCTAAGAATTTATTGATTTCTTTTATGTTATCCAATGTGTTGGTGTATAAGTATATATAGTAGTCTCTTATGGTCCTGTATGTTTCTGTAGTATCCATTGTAACATCTCCTCTTTCATTTCTGATTTTATTTATTTGAATCCTCCTTTTTTATTCTTAGTCTAGCTAAAGGTTTGTCAATCTTGTTTCTTTTTGAAAAAGCAGCTCTTAGTTTTGTTGATTTTTTAATATTGTTTTTCTGGTCTCTATTTCATTTATTTCTGCTCTGATCTGCTATTTCCTTTCTTCTGTTAACTTTGGGCTTGGTTTGTTCTTCTTTTTTTAGTTCCTTGAGGTATAGTTAGGTTGTTTATTTGAGATCTTTCTAATTTCTTAATATATGCATTTATCACTTTAAACTTCCCTCTCAGAACTGCTTTTTCAGCATCCCATAGGTTGTGTGTATGTTGTGTTTCCATTTGTTTTGAGATATTTTAAAATTTTGCTTTGGATTACTTCTTTGGCCAATTGGTTGTTCAGTATTGTGTTATTTAATTTCTACATATTTGTAGATTTTCTAGCTCTCCTCTTGTTGATTCTAGCTTCATATCATTGTGGTCAGAAAAGGTACTTGGTATTATTTCAATCTTCTTAAATTTTCTAAGACTTGTCTTGTGTCTAATCATACAGTCTATCCTGGAGAATGTTTCATGTACACTTAAGAAGAATGTGTATTTGCTTCTGTTGATGGAAGGTTCTATAAATGTTAGGTCCATTAGGTCTGATGTATGGTTCAAGTCTATTGCTTCCTCATCAATTTTCTGTCTGGATGATCTATCCATTGCTAAAATGGGATATTAAAGTCCCCCGCTTTATATATTCATTTATTGTTTATTGATTGATTATTGTCTATTTCTCCCTTCAGATCTGTTAGTGTTTGCTTAATATATTTAGGTGCTTCAATGCTGGTTATGTATATATTTACAATTGTTATATCTTTTTGATTACTTGACCCCTTTATCATTATATAACAACTTTCTTCGTCGCAAAAGTTTTGACTTAAAAATCTGTTTTTCTAATGTAAGTATAGCTATTCCCTCCTTCATTTGGCTTCCGATTGCATTTTTTTCAAATCCCTTCATTTGAGCCTATGTGTGTCTCTAAATCTGAAGTGAGTCTCTTGTAGTCAGCATATAGTTGGGTCTTATTTTTTATTCATCCAGTCATCCTTTTGATTGGCGAATTCAATTCATTTACTTTTAGAGTGATTATTGATATAGGAGGACTTACTAATGCCATCTTATTACTTGTTTTCTAGTTGTTTGGTATTGCTGTTGTTTCTTTTCCCCTCTATTTATTCCTACTTTTGCAGGTGGTATGCTCTTTTCCCCCTTTCTGTATCTTCTGTGAAACTACTTTAGTTTTTACTTTGTGGCTACCATGAGGCTTACATAAGACCTCTCATAGATAAAACAGTCTCTTTTAAGCTGATGGAACATTTAGTTCAATCATATACAAAATCTTTACCCTTTTACTCCCCTCCTTTAATATTTTCTATTTCATGATTTACTTTTTTTTATATTGTGTATTCATTAACCCAGTATAATAGCTATAATTTTTAATAGTCTTTTTCTTTGACCTTTATACTATATAGTTCAGTAGTTCACACTATCCTATTACAGATTTAAAGTTTTCTAAGTTTGACTTATATTTACCTTTGCCAGTGTGTTGTATACTTTTGTATGTTTTTATGTCATTGATTAGCATCTTTTCATTTCAGCTTGAGGAACTCCTTTCAGCATGTATTGCAAAGCAGGTATAGGATGATGAAATCCCTCAGCTTTTCTTTGTCTAGGAAAGTCTTTTTTTCTCTTTCATATCTGAAAGATAACTTTCCTGTATAGAATATTCTTAGCTGGCAATTTTTTTCTTTCAACACTTTGAATATGTCATTTTACTTTCTCCTGGTTTGTAGAGTTTCTGCTGAGAAATCTACAGATGGGCTAGTGGAGTTTCCTTTGTAAGTTGTAATCCCTTTTTCCCTAACTGCATTTAGAATTCTTTCTTTATCCTCAATTTTTGACAGTTTTATTATAAGGTGTCTTGGAGAAGATCTTTTGATATGGTAGGGTGATCTATTAGCTTTGTTAACTTTGAGGTCCGATTCTCTCCCCAGGTTTGGGAAGTTCTCAGCTATTATTTCTTTAAATAAATGATCTGCTCTCTTCTCCCTCTCTTCTCCTTCTGTAATACTGATTATTCAACTATTTGTTCTTTTGATGGAATCCCATAGATCATGTAGGCTTTCTTCACTCTTTTTTATTCTTTTTCCTTCATTCTCCTCTAACTGGACTACTTCAAATTTCCTGTCCTCTAATCCTCTAATTCTGTCTTCTGTTTGCTCTGCTGTACTGCAGATGTTCTCTATTGCATTTTTAAAAGAATTTCACTCATTGAGTTCTTCAGCTCCAGAACCTCTATTTGGTTCTTTTTTTACGATTTCTATCCCTTTGGGGAAAAAACTCATTTTGATTCATGTATTTTTTTTCTTGAGATTTCATTGAATTATCTTTCTGAGGTTTTTTTGTAGCTCACTGAGTCTCTTCAAAATGTATATTTTGTTTTCATTGTCATTTGTTTCTAGGTACTTTTTGATTTCCTCTTTGATTTCTTCAGGGATCTCTTGGTTGTTTAGTAGCATATCGTTTAGCCTTGATGTGTTTGTTACAGTTTTTTTCCTGTAATTGATATCTAGTCTCATGGCGTTGCAGTCAGAAAAGATGCTTGATATGATTTCAAGGCTTGAAATGTGACCCAAGGTGTGATCTGTCCTGGAGAATGTTCTGTGTACACCTGAGAAGAAAGTGTATTCTGTTTTGTTTTCTTTTTAAATTATTTTTTGCTGTGTTGGGTCTTCGTTGCTGCATGCGGGCTTTCTCTAGTTGCAGCAAGTGGGGGCTACTCTTCGTTGCAGTGCATGGGCTTCTCATAGTGGTGGCTTCTCTTGTTGTGGGGCACGGGCTCTAGGTGCGTGGGCTTCAGTAGTTGTGGCATGCGGGCTCAGTAGTTGTGGCTTGCGGGCTCTAGAGTGCAGGCTCAGTAGTTGTGGCACATGGGATTAGTTGCTCCACGGCATGTGGGATCTTCCTGGACCAGGGCTCGAACCCATGTCCCCTGAATTGGCAGGCAGATTCTTAACCAGTGCACCACCAGGGAAGTCCCAATTCTGTTATTTCTGGATGGAATGTTCTATAAATATCAATTAGATCCATCTGGTGTAATGTGTCATTTAAAGCTTGTGCTTCTTTATTTATTTTCTGTTTGGATGATCTGTCCATTGGTGTAAGTGAGGTGCTGAAGTCACCTACTATTATTGTGTTACTGTTGATTTCCCCTTTTATGGCTGTTAGCATTTGCCTTATGTATTGAGGTGCTCCTATGTTGGGTGCATAAATATTTACAATTGTTATATCTTCTTCTTGGATTGATCCCTTGATCATTATATAGAGTCCTTTTTTGTCTCTTGTAATACTCTTTATTTTAAAGTCTACTTTGTCTGATATGAGAATTGCTACTCCAGTTTTCTTTTTATTTCCGTTTGCATGGAGTATCTTTCTCCATCCCCTCACTTTCAGTCTGTATGTGTCCCTAGGTCTGAAGTGAGTCTCCTGTAGACAGCATATATACGGGTCTTGTTTTTGTATCCATTCAGCCAGTCTATGTCTTTTGGTTGGGGCATTTTATCCATTTACATTTCAGGTAATTATTGATATGTATGTCCCCATTACCATTTTCTTAATTGTTTTGGCGTTTGTTATCGTAGGCCTTTTTTTTCTCCTGTGTTTCCTGCCCAGAGAAGTTCCTTTAGCATTTGTTGTAAAGCTGGTTTGGTGGTGCTGAATTCTCTTAACTTTTGCTTGTCTGTAAAGCTTTTGATTTCTCCATCGAATCCGAATGAGATCCTTTCTGGGTAGAGTAATCTTGGTTGCAGGTTTTTCCCTTTCATTACTTTAAATATATCTTGCCACTCCCTTCTGGCCTGTAGAGTTTCTGCTGAAAGATCAGCTGTTAACCTTATGGAGATTCCCTTGTATGTTATTTGTTGCTTTTCCCTTGCTGCTTTTAATATTTTTTCTTTGTGTTTAATTTTTCTTAGTTTGATTAATATGTGTCTCGGTGTGCTTCTCCTTGGATTTATCCTGTATGAGACTCTCTGCACTTCCTGGACTTGATTGACTATTTCCTTTCCAATGTTGGGGAAGTTTTCAACTATAATCTCTTTAAATATTTTCTCAGACCCTTTCTTTTTTTCCTCTTCTTCTGGGGTGCCTATAATTCGAATGTTGGTGTGCTTAATGTTGTCCCAAAAGTCTCTGAGACTGACCTCCATTCTTTTCATTCTTTTTTCTTTATTCTGCTCTGCAGCAGTTATTTCCACCATTCTATTTTCCAGCTCATTTATCCGTTCTTCTGCCTCAGATATTCTGCTATTGATTCCTTCTAGAGTATTTTAAATTTCAGTTATTGTGTTGTTCGTTACTGTTTGTTTGCTCTTTAGTTCTTCTAGGTCCTTGTTAAACGTTTCTTGTATTTTCTCCATTCTCTTTCCAAGATTTTGGATCATCTTTACTATCATTACTCTGAATTCTTTTTCACGTAGTTTGCCTATTTCCTCTACATTTATTTGGTCTTGTGGGTTTTTATCTTCTTCTTTGCCTGTAAGATATTCCTCTGTCTTCTCATGTTGTCTAATTTATAGTATTTGAGGTCTCCGTTCCCTAGGCTGCAAGGTTGTAGTTCGTCTTGTTTCTGTTCTCTGCCCCCAGTGGTGGGGTTGGTCCAGTGTCTTGTGAAGGCTTCTTGATGGGAGGAACTGGTACCTGCATTCTGGTGGGTGGAGCTGAGTCTTTTCCCTCTGCTGAGCAGGGCCGTGTCAGGTGGTGTGTTTTTGGGTGTCTCTGAGCTTAGTATGACTTTAGGTAGTCTGTGTGCTGATGGGTGGGTTTGTGTTCCTGTCTTGTTTGTTGTTTGTCCAGCGCTGGGAGCTGCTGGCAATTGGGTGGAGCTGGGTCTTGGATTCAGATAGAGGCCACCATGAGAGCTCTTGGCAATTAATCTTCCCTGGGGCCGGGAATTCTCTAGTGATTCAGCATCCTGGACTTGGTGCTCCCACTCCAGAACCTCAGGCCTGAGTTCTGGTTGAGGGACAAAGACCCTGCAAGTCGCTTGTCCCAGCAATAAAGGGGATTAAAAAAATGACTAACAAAACCCCAGACAAATGGTAAAAAGTAAAATCAAACAAACAGAAACAGAAACAAGGAAACACGCACACACACAAAATAAACAAAAACAGAACCAAATAAATCAAATAGCAAGAGAACGACCAGACAAAGAACCTAAGAACGAAATCAAACAATTTCGAAGAAAGCTGACAAAAACCCAAAACCAAAGCAGAGTGCCAACCGAAGAATGAAGCAAAGAAACAAAACAAACTGACAAAAATGATATTTAAAAGAAAAAGAGAAAGGGGAAAGAAGACAGAACAACAGAAAAGCAACGTAGAAACAGAAATATAAAATATGTATATATATAAAAGGAAAAAAAGACAAAACCCTAGGGAAATGGTAAAAACAAAATCAAACAAACAAAAACAGAAACCAGGAAACGCACACATGTAAAAGAAACAAAAACAGAGCCAAATAAAACAAAAAGCAAGAGAACAACCCGGCAAATAGAAGAGCTCAAAAATGAAATCAAAGAATTAGGATTAAAACTAACAAAAACACATAACCCGAAAACAAAACCAAAGCAGTGTGCCAACTGAAGAATAAAGCAAGGGAACAGACCAAACCGATAAAAATGATTTAAAAAGTAATAATAATAAAATAAAATAAAAAGAGAAAAACCACAGGACAACAGAAAAACAAAGTAGAAATGGAAATATTAAAAATATATATTAAAGAAGTAATAATAAGAAATAATCTTTAATATATATTAAAGAAAAGAAAAAATAAGGGAAAAGAACACAGAACAACAGAAAGCAAAGTAAAAATAGAAATATATAAGAAAATAAAAGTAAAAAATAAAAATATGTTATAAAACATGGAGATTCCAAAAGACTAAATAAAAAAAAAAACTAAAACAAGGACAACAAACAAAGAAAAAGAAACCCCCTGCCCCCCAAAAAGCCAGAACCAACAACAGAATGAATCAACACATGATAAAATTAGTAGTAATAATTTTGTAATTGTCCTTGCACACGCTGTGAGCCACAGGCCACCTCTGCCTCCCCAAGAGCCCCTCCTCTGCCTCTGGGCTGGTCTCTGGACCTGCTGTGGGCCCTGTGGGGACCCCTCAAACTCTGATCTGGCCCAGTTCCTGCGTGTGCTGCCCCCAAAGTCCACAGCTGCCAGAGCTAGACCGTTTTCAGTTGTGGGAACCCTTGTTGTCTGCTCAGATATTCCATAGATGGGATTTAATCTTTAGCTTGTACAGCTGATGGAAAGATTTTTGATCTTCTTCCTTAGTCACCCTGTCCCTGGGGTTCAGCTTTGGTTTTATCCCCACCTCTGTGTGTGGCCCACCCACAGGAGTCCTGAGGCTGCCTTGGAGCTCTTGGGTCTGCCCCCGTGAGCACCGGGTGCAGAGGTGGTCTGACTCCTTGGATCGCGGGAGCCCTGGTGGCGCCAAATGCACAGGGAAGCGGTGGCCATGGGCACAGGAGATATGGCCCTAGTGAGGGCCTTTTCTGGCGCCTGGCATGAGGCACGGGAGGGCCAGCTCTGAGGAATTTTTTTTTTTTTATTGTTCAGCAGCCGGCACGCAAGAGCCAGCCCTGAGCGGGCTTCTTTTATTGTCGTTGGCAGGCACCAGCGTGTGGAGAGAGAGAGGCTACAATAGTGGCTCCTCCCCCTGCGTGTGACTCAGCTGTAGCACCTGCTTCCATGGCAGTCCAGTCTTCCTCTGTAGGCATTCCCTGCTGCAGATTTCCTCCCTCCTGTCCCCCAGTCCGTCTCCCCACAGCCAAAAGCAGTTCTCGCTCTGGGCCTGTTCTCCAATCCCCATGCACCAGCTCCCAGCCCTCTTGCACACCTGTGAACACACATTCCAGTCTGGGGCATGTAGGGCCGTGGTACGGACCATCTGTGTATTTCTCGCTCCATCCCATCTGCCACAGATCGGCCGCTTCATCCTCTTCCAACAGCCTCAAATGCTCCCCTTCTGTCCCAGTCGATTTCCCCAATGGAGAGGGGGTTTCCCCATTGGAGAGAGGGTTTCCCCGAATTCTGCTTCAGCTCCCCCACCCCGGGGTCCAGGTCCCATCCCACTTCCTCTCCTCCTCCTTCTCCCTTCTTTTTTTCTGTCCTACCCAGTTATGCAGGGATCTTTATAGTCCTTTCCGGTGTCCAAGGTCTTCTGCTAGTTTTCAGCTGGTGTTCTCAATATGTGAGAATTGTTGCATCTGTAGATGTATTCCTGATGCATCCGTGGAGAGAGGTGAACTCCACGTCTACCTACTCCTCTGCCATCTTGAATCTCCACAAAAAATAAAATGTATATTTTGAATTCTATATCTCCACATCACAGAATTCTCTGCCTTTGAGCTCAGTTATTGGAGAATTATTATTTCCTTTTTGTGATGGCATATTTCCTTGATCTTTCATGTTCCTTGTAGTTTTGCATTGCTGTTTTTGCATTTGAAGAAACAGACAACTCTTTAAATCTTTGCTAGTTGTCTTCAGAATGGGTATTCTGTTTGGTGATATTATCTGGTATTTTATCTGTCTTTGAATGGATACAGCTGCTCCACTCTTCTTGTTCCCTCTTGTGGCAGGATTCTTAAGCTTTCCTGTTTTCTTTGCTTCTTATAAGTCACCCAAGCTGGCTACTGGAATCCTCTTTTTGTTTTCCAGAAGGTGGCACTATGGCTCAAGTATGTGGTTTCTCTCTTGCCCACAGCCTGTGCCCTCTTTTCTAAACACGCTCCCTGTCTACCAGAGCTCTCTCTCACCACCACACATGGCTGCATGTGCAAGGAATCAGCCACAGAATTGGAAGAGGTGTGGGTATAGCGCTTGGGGTATTGGGGGTGCCCACAGGCCTGGGGAGATTCCCAGGTATGGTACTCCCAGAGGGTCATGGGTAGACTTCCTGCTGACCACTGTCAGCAGGAACCTTGTCCCTTATCTGCCTCTCTCCCAATCTCCCCCTTCCCCCTAGTCATGGAGTTTCTGCCTCAGTACTCTGGGTGCTGCTGGAGAGAAATGGGTTTCTCCAGCCATGACCAGCACAACTGGGATAGCTAGGCACTCACTCACTGCTCTCCTCTTCCCTTGAGGCAGAGGTCACCATCACCATATAAATCAAACCCTGTGCAGTGTTCTTTGGTGGTGGTGGGGGGGCTAGGAAAGTTTATTTTACCACCACCTTCACGGTGATGAAAGTCGTATATTTTTTTTGCTCCAATGTCTTCTGGAATGGCTGGGCCTTCCAGATGGCTGGGCCTCTGCAAATTCTGTCTCCTGCTTGTGTATCTGCCCAAGACAGCACTCTCCAGATTTTTTCCTGACTGCAGCGAGAGGTGTCTGGGCAGGTTTTCTGACTCCCCTGGTTCCACAGCCCATACTGAAGTCTGCCTATTACTGGGTACACAGATGGGCGGGACTCATCTCAGGTCCCTGGGCCTGTGATGCTAGATCCCACAACACCCACAAAGGTGCTTTTGTTCATCAATAGATGTCTATTTTGCTGTTGAAAAAGGAGGATAAAAAGGAGGAATGTCTTATACCTCTGATATCACTGATAATGCTGTATCTTTTGAAATCTAGGTTTTCAGCCATTGTTATTATAAAAAGCAGGTACCATATAGAAATTAATATGCAACAGGAAATGAGGGTGGCTGTGTCTAATCTGATTCCCAGGTTTAAGAAGTTATGCAGTGCCCGAACAGGTGTACACATCCCTTTAGTCATTGTGGTTATTTAAGAAGAAAATAAAAATATTATTTGGTTTTTAACTCATGTGAACTAATTTTTCCAACATCACGAAGTTATTAGGATATAAATCCTTATTAAGTTGTTTGGATGTAACCACTTTATAACTGGAACTGTTAGATATTTCTTTGGCCAAAAAGTAGCATGAGAAATTTACTAAGACTCTAAGAGTACCATGGATTGAGAATAGAGGATTGTGCTGAGAAATATGTAAGAGTCAATCCCAGAAGTAGATTACATCCTTTCCACCCACATTCCACTGGCAAGAATTTATTAGACAGCTACATCTAAGAGTGAGGGAGGATGGGAAATTCAGTCCAGTTGTGTGCCCAGGAGGAAAAGGAAAACAATTTGATGAAAAACCAGTCATTCTCTACTGTCGAAATGAGTAAGCAGGGGGACAAAATTGTCCCACATCCACAGTCCGACTTGCACTGAAGACTGTTGTAGCAAACACTCTGCAACTCAGCATCCCCATCATCCCTTCTATCCTACAGCTCTTATCATCCACAAAACACATAAAAGCCATTGCTTCACTTACTTCTCACAACCTCGTGAGCTGGGCAGAGCAAAGACTGTCCCCATTTTGTCCCTATTTTGCAGTTTAAGAAATAAACAACTAGATTACTTTAGGTTACCCAGATAGCGAGTAACAGAAGCCGGACCCAAGTCCAAGTGTTACACCACATTAAGAGCTCTTTATGCTACAGCTAAACGCTAGGTCAGAGGATTCAATGGACAGCTGTGGGGCTTGTGTTTAAAGACAGGTTGGCAGGGGTTATAGGATAAGCAGGAACGGGCAGCAGGATTGTCAGACTAGCAGCCTCAGTTCTACAAATAGGAGATGATCACGTCCTGAAAGTGATGGTTCTTGGGACATGAGAGACTGTCATCCAAGGGATGTTCTTCAGCTCCTACTGTCCTGAGTGAGCTCACAGATGTCTGGCCTCAGCTTTGTGACTTACACAGGCTTTTCACAGTCAACTCTCAATCACAGTGACAATTGATTGGGAAAAGGAGCGTATCAGGAGAGAGAACTGCCACCTGGATCTGGTCTGCCCTTTGAACTGCCTTATGATTTTAGCAAATTTGTCTTGAGGGCATATTTTTCTAATACAATTTAGTTGTATTAGAAGCAATCTCTCTTCTTTAAGCACATTACTATTTTTTTTTTTTTTCCGCTACGCGAGCCTCTCACTGTTGTGGCCTCTCCCGTTGCGGAGCACAGGCTCCGGACGCGCAGGCTCAGTGGCCATGGCTCCCGGGCCCAGCCGCTCTGCGGCATGTGGGATCTTCCCGGACTGGGACACGAACCCGTGTCCCCTGCATCGGCGGGCGGACTCTCAACTACTGCGCCACCAGGGAAGCCCGAGCACATTACTATTAATGGAAAGAAAAGAGGTAGGTCAAGAGCAGGGGAAAGCCTTTCTGGGGTTTGGAATCTACCAGTGATAGTCCACAGCATGCATAATCCTGATGTAGTCTGCATAAACATTTGTCTAACAGAGGCAGCTGCTCAGCCTCTTCAGTTCTCTTCTGCCCCAGTAAACACAAGGTGAGAAGCCTGAAGCACTGAACCTGAAGAAGTTGCAGTCTACGGTTTTCCTGCTCTGAACAGTGGACATGCAGCCAGGGATAACTGAATTATTGAAGACAGTTGAGAAGGACTTCTCCCGTATGGCCAATCGTTACATTATTGTATTTTCTGATCATGTTTATTTTCTTCTCCAAGCTTCAAACGGAAGTCATTAGAGACAGAGATTTCATCACTAGGTGCAGGTCGGAGGCCAGTTGACTTTCCGATATATTATTCTTTTTTGGCAGTCAGCTAAAATAGGCCAGTTTCAAGACATGTGCTAAGGGATTATTTGAGGCTAGGTTCTGGGAATTAAACTGAACTCCCTTGTGCTTATCCGTGATTTATTGTTGCTTAAACCAGAACTAGCTTGCCTGCTTAAACCAGAACTAGCTTGCCAGCAAAAACAGTTGAGTCTGACAGAGCTGAAGCTAAAATTATTGATTAAAGGACTGAGGACCACATATGAGGAGTTTATTCTTTTGGTGTGATTTCTAGACGTGCGTGCAAGTGGTTCAAGGAGAACATTTACACGCTGCGTTTTTCTCTAGTCTAAAACACAATCACTCTGGGCAGCCATGGGGCGTGCAGTATGAAGAAGTCTGTTTTTCTTCCTTGACCCTAAAAGGAAATCTTGTAGACATTTCCATTCCTGTAAGGTACCTTCACATGAACTCAGTATGTGGTACTAGTAATCTACTCCACTCATAAAGATTCCTGGAGAGCCATAGAAACAGCATGGTCCTTGTCTAAATGTAGAAAAGAAAAATCCTAAAGTTTTCAGTGATTTGTTTGAACTTATCTATTAATAGCTGGGAAGAGATGGTAACAAACTAAACCACAGAGTTTTCAAGGCCTAAAGAGAACGTCCCAATGCGTCTGAGTTTTAGCATAACCCCATCCATTTCATTCCCTCACCCACATGCTCAGTAATCAATATTTTTGAGATCTACCATTTACTTTGTGGTGAAAAATGCTTTCTATACATTGTGTCATTTAATCTTCACAACAACACAAAGGGATGAGGTGAGATAAAACCAATGCTTAGTGTAAAATGGGTGGCTTGACTCCAAAATACTCACTCCAAACCAGCATAACAATTGGCAGTTATCAGGCTGAAACAGTAATTTTCAACTTCTTTTGTATTTGTGACATATTTTCTAGAATAACAAAATTTTGGGGGGTGACAAAGGAATTTTAAGATTCAAAATGGCACTAATTAAGTCAGCACTCATTTAGGTGTAATCAATACTAGATTATCTCACTGTGTCACGGATTTCAATAAGAGTACCCACAGTGACCCTACTATTCCCCGGGGAGCCCTTTGGCCTTGGATCCCTATTCAAACAGAACTGTTGTTGCCCTGACCAAGAGAACAAGTTCACGCATATTCCCAGAAGCCCTGGAACTTCTTCGATGTTGCTTTGTTGTTCTGCCGTACCTTGTATCTCTGACTTGGAGAAATTTTGCCCTGTACAACACATAGCTACACAACAGACACAGGACAATGTTCCCACTGATAGTTGTTGTTGTTACAGGATATATTTTTAATTATGACAAAACTGAGCTTTATATACCTTGATGGGATGTTTTAGCCTACTTAAGAATGTTTGAGTATGCAGCTGCAGACCAAATAAGAACCACTGGTCTAGGGTGGAACTGGAAGAATTGAGCCCTATTCCTTGGTTCACAGTGCAAACGAATCAATGAAATGCCCAACTGCTTTCACATAAAAATGGCCCTCGTCAAGGCAATGGTCTGACCCAAACAAATACAAACGTAAGGTCAATATCTGAGTTTGCCTAGTGGAGAGCAGAGACATATTTATGTATGATTTATGTCCTCTCTCCATGTATAGGTAGGTTTATACCATGGGTACACGTGGCTGTGTTCATGATATTCATATGCCGTGCTGACATGTGTTCTAGTGTGTTCTTCACATGTGACCTCTATCTATAAAATCATCTTGTCAACTCATGGAGAGGTAGGAGGGGTCATAGTTTTATCATTCCCCTTCTACCTCTCATCCCAGCTATGATTTAGAATTCAGCAATCCCTACGGCTTTCACAGTGTTGCAGAAGATTGAATTTTGTCGTTTAAGGCAGCACAGCCCAGAGGGATGGTGAGGGTTTAAGGACAATACAGGCATGCTTTGCTGTACTGCACGTTGCTTTATTGTGCTTCACAGATGCTGCGTTCTTTACAAATTGAAGATTTGTGGCAACCCTGCACGGAGCAAGTCTATTGGTGTCATTTTTCCGAGGGTATTTGCTCACTTCATGTCTCTGTGTCACATTTTGGTAATTCCCACAGTATTTCAACCTTTTTCTTTATTATTATTCTTGTTATGGTGATCTGTGATGAGCAATCTTTAACTTTCCTATTGCAAAACGATGACGACTCGCTGAAGTCTCTGGTGATAGTTAGCATTTTTTACCAATAAAGCATTTTTTACATTAAAGTCTGTGCATTGTTTGTATAAACATAATGCTATTGTACCCTTAATAGACTGGAACATAGTGTAGATATAACTTTTATATATGTACTGGGAACCAAAAAATTCATGTGACTCACTTTATTGCAATATTTGCGCTATTGCAGTGGTTTGGAACTCAACCTGCAACATCATCCAGGTATGCCTGTACAGCCCTTTAAATTACAGGACCTTGGAATTCTTGCAACCTGGTGGTTTTGTGGCTTTAAAGTTATTTAATGTCCCTATGTTGCAATTATTTTATCTTTAAAAAAAAGAAGGAAGTAAAGTCTGGTGGGATCGTTACAGAACTTGGAGTCAAGTGCGGTGAATGTCAGTGGGGTAGTTCTCCAAAGCTATTGATTACTGAGCAGATGAGGGAGGGTGTGAAGTGTGGTAGGTTTTTACCAGGCAAAGCTCTTGTGCATTGGGTAGTTCTCTGTTATCATCTCTTCCCAACTAAGTGAGTTCAAGCAAATCACTGAAAACTTTAGGATTTTTCTTTTCTTCATTTAGAAACAAGAACCATGCTGTTTCCCTGGCTCTCCAGGAATATATATGGGAAGAGTGGATTGCATTAGTCCCCCCTTTTCCATGGGTGATACATTCTAAGCCCCCCAGTGGATGCTTGAAATGACAGACAGTTCTAAACCCTGTATATACTATGGGGTTTTTTTACTACATATACATACCTATGATGAGGTTTAATTTATAAATTAGGCACAGTAAGGATTAACCATAATAATAACAAAATAGAATAATTGTAACAATAGGCTGTAATAAAGGTTATGTAAATGTGGTCTCTCTCTCAAAATACCTTGTTGTATAAATTTAATGTCTTTCCCGTCTTAACTAAGCACTTACCATGCACTGTGGCTATATCTTTTGCTGTTTGAGATGCAACAGCAAAACTAGCACAAATTTCTTTTTCCTTCTTCACAATTTCACAGATAGAAGATACACTCTTACCATAGATCTTAGTAACCTCAGCATACAATTTTTTTTCTTTCCTTATTAAGTCGAGAACCTTCACCTTTTCACTTAAAGGAAGCACTTTATGGCTTCTCTTTGGCACATACAAATTGTCAGCATTACTATTTTTTTTGCTTCGGGACCATTGTTAAGTAAAATAAGGGGTACTCAAAAACAAGCACTACGATACCAACACAGTCTGGGAACCAATGTGGCTCCTAAGTGACTAAAGGGCAGGACACGCTGGAAGAGGGATGAGTCACGTCCGGAGTGGGATGAAGTGAGATTTCATCATGCTACTTAAAATGGCGGCAATTCAGAACTTACGAATAGTTCATTTCTGGAATTTCCCATTTAGTATTTTTGGACCTCGGTTGACTGTGAGTAACCGACACTGTGGATCGGGGGGACTACTGTATAGTGATAAGACGTAATGAGTTCCTGGGACGGTACCTAGCACAATACCTGACCCTAGTGCTTCAATAAATGATAGCAGTTCTATTATCGTAGTCATAGAGTGGGGCTGTTCCTGGGCGAGAACATCTCTGGGTTTCGGGTGGTAATCAGAGACAATAAAAACATTCACTGGATGAAATACTCTGAGGAAGAACAAATATTCAGGGTTATTTTTGTATAAAGAAATGAAAAGATACCAAACCCTTGGTTAGTTAGAAACATTGAATCCCTGTTGTGTTCCAAGGCTCTGGATTTAGGAGGGAAGAAAAATAAAAGAAATAAAGAGCATGATGATTTCAGAACAGTTATGAAACAAAATCAAATACTCGGATTTTATATTTATACTTAATACTCCTATATATGTTATATAGTATTATATATGTTACTCCTCTATATAATATATATAATGCTCATATATGAACATTATAACATATATTAATATACATACTATATTACTATAATACATATAATTATATATGAAGTACTATAAATAATATATAATTATAAATCATAATCATTGAGTATTAGATAGGGTGTGTTTGCTGGGACAGAGGGGTGGGGAATCATATCTGGGGTGGAGACTGGAGATGTAAGCACAGCTTGGATCACGAAGGACCTGTGAGTCATTAGACTTGACCTTAAAAGCAATAGAAACCGTTAAGTTCAGCAGTGATGGAATCAGATATGTCTTTTAAAAGGACAGCTCTGATTGCGGTGTAGAGTCTGCACTAAAAAGAGGAAAGATAAAAAAAATTAAAAATAAATAAAATAAATATTAAAAAATATATAAAATAAAATAAATTAAAAAAATAAAATAAATAAAAAATAAAATAAATTTAAAAATAAAATAAATAAAAAATAAATTAAAAAAAAAAAAGAGGAAAGACACGAGGCAGGGAGGCTAGTTGCTGTTGCAGTCATCAGTGAGAGATACCTACACTAGAATCATGACAGTAAAGACACAAGGAAGGGGATGGGGTAAAGAGATTTTTTAACCTGCAATAGTTATATCTGTTGGATGGTTGGATGGACGAAGAGAGAAAGAGGATTTTGAGCAGATCGTGAAAATGCTTTTCAAGAACAATCATAGCAACCATGTGTAAAGCATGAGAAACGTGTTTGCCAAATCAGCTTCTGGAGAGAGAGAAAACGTAGGCAAGTTTTCAGGAGGCCGTTTGTCTTCCCTGTCACTGCCCACTCTGTTAGTGCTTTAGCAGCTGTCTGAGGGCCATTTTTTAGCTGTGGCAATCAGCTGGTGATTATTCTTCTAGTTTTTCCATGAAATCTGAAGTCTTCTGATAGATGTCAACCAAGCGTTGAACAGGTCTTATGGCATTAAAAAATAAGAAAAAGCACTTAGAGCTTCCAATCGGGGCTTTTTTTTTTTTTTTTTTTTTTTTTGGTCTAGTGCTTCCAGCTTTGAAAAAGCTGTGGCCATTGGAGAAAATATGAGTAGTTAGGAGGGAGGGAAAGAAACGTGTGATTGTGGTCTTTTATCTTTAAAAAAATAGCCAATATTGGTGCCTGTTTAATTATAGAAGTAATGTTTATGCAAAGTGGAAAATCACAAAGAAGAAAATATAGTTATTCATACTATCACTATCCAGAAATAAATGTTTTGATACTTAGCTTTTCAGGTTTCTTCTATGCCTACATAAATTTGTTTTCAAAATGTGAGATCATAATGCATATCTTGGTTTGGGGTTCCTTTTGTACCCTGAGTTTTTAGGGTAGATTGAAACTATTATTACAAAGAGATCCCAAACTACAGTGGTCCCATCAAGATACAAGCTTTCTTGTTTCACATGGATCGTCACAGAGGTGGGCAGGGTTCCCAGGGGGGCTTAGGTAGATCTGCACCTGTGGTTGCCCAGGGACCTAGGTCTGTGCCCACCCTCGGAGCATTGCTCTGGTCCACATAACTGAAGCAGGTCCAACAGCACCACATAATCTTGCAGCTAAAGGGAAAGAGATACAGTGGCGATGGAAGACAAGCAGCTTCCTCTTTTAAGGATGTACCTAGGTAGTGGCTTAATTCTTTTCTGCCCACTTGCCATTTGCCAAAATTCAACCCCACGGCTATACTTACTTATATGAGGGAAGCTGGGAAAGGTTAGTGCCCCATTGCCCAGCCATGTGTCTTGCAAAACCCCAGCATGGAAGAGCTTGTTACTAAACGTAAGGAGAAAATGGATATTGGGAACAATTGCCTGCCTCAAACTTAGGTCCCCCAATCACTCATCTGTGCCCTGCTAACCACATATAGAACATACTCACTCCTTCACCAAGGGAACTGCCTCAAAAACCATCCAATTACTACATCCAACTCAGAGTTGAAGATTTCTGGGTGACATCAAGTCTTCTCCATCAGGGCTGGAGGTACCCAGATCTGGGAAATTTTTTAACTAATGGGCATGTTTTCTGGCACCTTCCCCATACTTAGTGTTCAACAGTGGAGTCAAACAGGATAGCTGCAATAAAAAAATTTTTTTGGGAAAAGGGTGAATGGGAGAAAAAAATCGTTATGGTTCTTAAGAATGATGAAATCTTACTGGGCAGGAACTGTGACACATCTCCAAGGAAGAAAATTTCTTTATCTACAGACACTAGCTCTCTTCTCTGGGAGACAGTCCTTTTGTCCACTGACCTCTCAGAGACTCTGCTTGTCCGTTAAATTCTGCGGCCACAACTAAAGTGAGTGTGGGGGAGCATGCCTTACTTGGGGATGCACAACTCTCCTGGGGGTTGCTCTAGGGACCAGAAAATTACAGCTTTTGCAGGCCAGGTTTGTGGTTTCTTTGATCACATAATTCTTTCAAAGTTCTTAGCAGTTTTCTAGACTATTTGCTACTGGTCATTTCCATGAACATGTAAGGTTAGCCAACAGTCTCATCTGCATCAATCTTAAGTTCATGAACACATTTGTTTACTCATCCCTAAACTTGGGCCAGTTTCTCTCCAGTTCAGTAACAACTTTGAGGCCATTTAAAATAACAGGCGTGGGTGAGACAACAATACGCTTAATTCTACATTTGCCATTGGATTGGCTCCTCTGGTCGCATTAACAACAGGCCCTGGAGAAAGGCTCTGAGACACAGTTTATCTCTTTCTGTTTACGGTGCTGAAACTGTTCAAATTTCCAGCTCCATGAGGCCTAAATTACAAGACTGCTGGTCAATTCAGACGGCAGCCCCAAGCACAGGGGACATCCCTATCCGGGCTGTATTTCCTTCCATCTCGACTGGCAAACTGATAAAGCTTGCCAAACTTCATCGCTCTCTACTAAAAGCAGCAAGAAGCAGCCAATAGAAACCAACATTCTGGTTTTGTCTCACTGTTTACCCCAGAGCTTCAGGCCTAGTAAGCATGTAACCTGTCTTCAGAGTTATCATAGGAACCAGTTTTACCAATGCTTTGCCACGGTTTGACAAAGGTCATCAGCCTTTCAGCCTGCAATATCTGTTTCCTTGCTGCCCATCCCACAATTGTTGAAGGATCCATTTTAACACAATTGTTAAAAGATCACACAATTGTGAAAGTGATATAGTGTACATTTCTTTTTACCCCTGCAGGATACTATTTCTGGTCCCAATTTATATTTTTTTTATGATTCCCACTAAGTTCCTGTTACAAAAGACCCCCAAATACAGTATTGCAAAATAGATTGAATTTTCTCTCACAAAATAAGGAGTATGGGACATGAAAGTGTCTCTGTTTATAACATCATCCAGGGACCCAGGTCTCTTCTGTATTTTGTTCCATCACCTGCTAGACCCCTGCCCTAGACACATGGTCTCTATTTGCTCATGAGCACCACACCTGCACCCCAGCTCAGGGTGAGTAGAGAGCAAGCGATTCCTTTCTTTTGATGAGTGTGACTCTCAGGTTGCTCACATCATTTCTATTCACATCTCAATTGTGAGGCTGGCGGCGAGACAGGCCTGGGACCTGGGACCCTTTGCTGCAGTCCTGCAAAGCTTGCACCTGGACACACCTCTGCTTGAGCTACAAAACACAAAGAAACTATATGGGACTAAAATTAACTGTGTGCAGGCAGTTGGGGAAGATTCTGGACCAAAAGATACAAAAGACTAAAGACAAAGCAAACAACAAAACTCAACTGCCACTTCTGAAGAGCCAGGAGCAAAAACAGGGTGTTGGGAGCAAAAGCAGGGTACTGAGCATGACCCCTGCACTCAACACCACCTAAAGGGTGGGCAAAACACCCTCCAGTTGGATCCCTGGACACACCCCTACCCTCACCCCATATAAGGAACAAGCTTGTCCCCCCTCAGTGAGCCAGCAAGCCTCATTCCCCACTGTTGTTTGTTGTTTGTTCTCATTCCCCACTGCTGCAGCAGGGGCCCCAGTAAAGCCTTGCCTGAATTTCTTGTCTGGCCTTTAGTCAATTTCTATTGATTGAGGAAGGCCAAGAACCATGGTTGGTATCAGTTGGAGACCCACTAGCCTGGGTAAACTTAGTGTGGTAGGGGTCTGTTGCTAAATGCAAGATGGATACAAGGTTGCAAATAGAGCTATTCCACACCCATGAATGATGAATCATTGAACATTGCTTCCCAATTTGGGCTGTAATACAGAATGCTTTGCTGATCATCTTTTATTTTTTTAACATCTTTATTGGAGTATAATTACTTTACGTTGTTGTGTTGATCATCTTTATTTAACAGTTTTTATATACATCTCTGGATGATTTACCTAAGAGAGGTATACTTATAATGGAAATGGTACATATGAACACTGTAAAGAATTGACTAGTTTCCTACTAGAATAAGTGTGGCCATTTGTAATTCCAGCCTAAGTATGTAAATCTGCCTCCCAATATAATCTCCAATACTTAATATATTTTTTTTAATTACTGACATGTTCTAGCAGCACGTATTTTGTAGAATATTTTCCATTAAAAAATATGTATTTATTTATTTGGCTGTGCCAGGTCTTTGTTGCAGCACGCAGGATCTTTAGTTGTGGCATGTGGGATCTAGTTCCCCAACCAGGGATCGAACCTGGGTCCCCTGCATTGGGAGCACAAAGTCCTAACCACTGGACCATGAGGGAAGTCCCCTTAACATTTTTATATTTAAAAAATTCCCCCAGAGGAGCATGATCAAGATAGCAGAGTAGGGGCTTCCCTGGTGGCACAGTGGTTGAGAGTCCGCCTGCCGATGCAGGGGACACGGGTTCCTGCCCCGGTCCGGGAGGATCCCACATGCCGCGGAGTGGCTGGGCCCGTGAGACATGGCCGCTGAGCCTGTGCGTCCGGGGCCTGTGCTCCACAACGGGACAGGCCACAACAGTGAGAGGCCCGCATACCACACACACACACAAAAAAAGATAGAGTAGAAAGACCCTTGCATACCCTCTCCCACAGACACACCAAAACCACAATTACATATAGAACAACTCTCTGAGAACATGAGGACTAGCAGAACAGCTCTTCTACAGCTAAGGATATAGAGGAAAAACCACATCAAGATGGGTAGGAGGAGCAGAGATCCAGTCTAGTCTGGATGCTCACTCCAAGCAGTGGAGGATATTACAAACTCGGAGGTCCTCCCTAAGGAGCAAGGGGTTGGAGTCCCACATTAGCAACCCCACTCCAGGGGACCTGCACAGGGAAGATAAGCTCCCATAACATCTTACTTAGAAAACCAGCAGGGCCAATGTCTGGAAGAGCCAAAGGGCTGTGGGAAACCAAGACTCCACTCTTGAAGGGGCTCGTGCACAAAATCATTCACTCCAAGTGCCAGCACAGGGGCAGCAGTTTGAAAAATGCCTGGGGTATAGTGATGGAGATCCATTGGCTAACTTTAGAATGAGTGTGGAGGAGCAGGAATCTGTTGGAACTTTCTCCAGGAACTGAAGCACTAGCAGGCACCATTTTTTAAAATTCTCCCTCGACCTAGTTGGTCTGCTGCTGGCAAGCGCAATTTCTGACGTTTGCCATCTACCTTGCCAGCACTGCTCACCCTGCACTGGCTTTCCCCTGCAGACCTGCCCCTGCTGATGCCCCTACATGGTGACTACCACTCACTACCCCTGGCGGGAGGTCTCAACCAGTTATGGCACCTCCTTCAAAGTGGCTCCTATTCTGGGGGGCCTGCACTGGTTGTAGCTGGGCCCCACAGCCAGCCACACCCAGGCTAGCCAAGCCCAACAGGGCACCTGCAGCAACTGTGGCCAAGCCAGCCTGCCAGCCTGGGAGCCAGCCCCACCTATTGGTGCACCCACTGATGCCCAACTGTGGCATCTCCACAACAGGAGGGTGTATGCAGCCCATGCAGGGAACACCCCCGGAGTCCTTGGCTCTGATGACCAGAGGGGATTGCTCTTCTGGAGCCCACAGGAAACCTTCTACATAAGGCCACTCCTTCAGGATTGGGAGACTGAGCTGATATATCTAATACATAGAAACAAACACACAGAGTTAGGCAAAATAAGAAGACAGAGGAATATGTTCCAAACAAAATAACCATGGGTGGGGGGGAACTAGATGAAGTGGAGATAAGCAATCTACCTGATAAAGAGTTCAAAGTCATGCTCATAAAGATGCTTATCAAACTCAGGAGAAGAATGAATGAACACAGTGAGAATTTCAAAAAAGGGAAAGAAAATATAAAAAAAGAATAAATCAGAGGTGAAAAATGCAGTAACTGAAAAATATGCTAGATAAAGTCAGTAGCAGATTAGATGATGCAGAAAAACAGGTCAGCAATCTTGAAGTCAGGGTAGTGGAAATCACCCAATCAGAAGAGCAAAAAGAAAAAAAGAATTTTTAAAGAATGAGGATAGTTTAAGGGATCTCTGGGACAATATCAAGTATAGTAATATTTGCATTATAAGGTCCCAGAAGGAGAAGAGAGAGAGAGAAAAGGACAGAAAGTCTACTTGAGGAAATCATGGCTGAAAAGTTCCCTAACTTAGCAAAGGAAACAGATATCCAAGTCCAGGAAGCACAGAGACCTAAACAAGATAAATCCAAAGAGGTTCACACCAACACACATTATAATTAAGATGTCACAAGTTAAAGAGAAAGAGAAAAATCTTAAAGGCAGCAAGAGAAAAATAACTAGTTATGTACAAAGGAGCCCCCAAAGGCTGTCAGCTGATTTTTCTGCAGAAGCTTTCAAGCCAGAAGGGAGTGGCATTATATATTTAAAATGCTGAAAGGAAAAATCTTACAACCCAAACTCTTCTGCCCAGCAAGGTTATCATTCAGAATTGAAGGAGAGATAAAGAGTTTCCCAGAAAAGCAAAAGCTAAAGGAGTTCATCACCACTGAACAGGCTGTACAAGAAATATTAAATGGACTTCTTAAACTGGAAAAGAAAAGACCATAACTAGAAATAAGAAAACATATGAAAGGAAAAAATCTCCCTCGTAAAATAAACCATATAGTAAAGGTAATGGATCAACCACTTACAACACTACTATAAAGGTTAAATAACAAAAATAGTAAAATCAATTTCAACTACAATAACTAGTCAAGGGATACTAGTTATAAATAGTATAAAATAAAAAGATGTAAAATATGACATCAAATACATAAAATGTGGAGAGGTGAGTAAAAATATAGTGCTTTTGAAGTGCACTCAAACTTAAGTGACCATCAACTTAAAATAAACGGTTATATACATATTGTTACACTTGAACCTCATGGTAACCACAAACCAAAACGTATAATAGATACATGAAAAATAAAGAAAAAGGACTCCAAACATAACACTAAAGTCATCAAATCACAAAGGAAGAGAGCAAGAGAAGAAGAAAGGACAGAAAAGAACTACAAAAACAAGCAGAAAACAATGAACAAATTGGCAATAAGTACACACCGATCAATAATACTTTAAATGTAAATGGACTAAATGTTCCAATCAAGAGACATAGGGTGGCTGAATGTATTAAAAGAAAAAAAAAAAACCCAGGACCCATCTATATGCTCACTTCAGAGCTAAAGACAAGAAGAACAAAACTGAAGGTATCATGCTTCCTGAGTTCAAACTATACTACAAAGCTATAGTATTCAAAACAGTATGGTACTGACACAAAAACAGACACAGAGGTCAGTGGAAAAGAATAGAGAGCCCAGAAATGAATCCACACACATATGGTTAAATAATCTATACAAAGGAGGCAAGAATATACAATGGGGAAAAGACAGTCTCTTCAATAAATGCTGTTGGGAAAACTGGACAGCTACATACAAAAGAATGGATCTGGACCATTATCTTATACCACATGCAAAAATAAACTCAAAATGGATTAAAGACTTGACTGTAAAACTCCTAGAAGAAAACATAGGCAGTACACTCTTGGACATCTGTCTTAGTGATACTTTTTCAGATCTGTCTCTTCAGGCAAGGGCAAGAAAAGCAAAAATAAACAAACAGGATTAAATCAAACGTAAAAGTTTTGCACAGCAAAGGAAACCAGCAACAAAATAAAAAGGCAACATACTGAATGGGAGAAGATATTTACGAATCATATAACCAATAAGAGGTTAATATCCAAAATATATAAAGAACTCATACAACTTAATATCAAAACCACAATGAGATATCACCTTACACCTGTCAGAATGGCTATTATCAAAAAGACAACAAATAGCGAGTGTTGGTGAGGATATGGAGAAAAGGGAACCCTCATGAACTGTTGGTGGGAATGTAAATTGGTGCAGCCACTAAGGAAAACAGGAGATTCCTCAAAAAATTAAAAATCGAACTACCAGGGCTTCCCTGGTGGCGCAGTGGTTGAGAATCTACCTGCCAACGCAGGGACACGGGTTCAAGCCCTGGTCTGGGAAGATCCCACATGCCGCGGAGCAGCTGGCCCCATGAGCCACAATTACTGAGCCTGCGCGTCTGGAGCCTGTGCTCCACAACAAGAGAGGCCGCGATAGTGAGAGGCCCACGCACCGCGATGAGGAGTGGCCCCCACTTGCCGCAACTAGAGAAAGCCCTCACACAGAAATGAAGACCCAACACAGTCAAAAATAAATTAAAAAATAAATAAAATTTAAAAAAAAAATCGAACTATCATACAATCCAGCAATTCCACTTCTGACTATCCCCCCCCAAAAAAACCCCAAAACACTAATTCAAAAAGATATATGCACTCCTTTGTTCATTGAAGCATTATTTACAATAGCCAATACATGAAAGTAACAGAAGTGTTCATTAATAGATGAATGGATAAAGAAGATGCAGTATGTGGACTTCCCTGGTAGTCCAGTGGATAATACTTCACCTTCTAATGCAGTCGGTGTGGGTTCGATCCCTGGTCGGGGATCTAGGACCCCATATGCCTCATGGCCAAAAAACCAAAACATAAAACAGAATAAATATTGTAATAAATTCAATAAAGACTTTAAAAATGGTCCACGTCAAAAAAAACTTAAAAAAAAAAAGATGTGGTATATATATGTGCAATGGAATATTACTCAGACATAAAAATCAATGAGATCTTGCCATTTGCAACAGCATGGATGGACCTAAAGGGTATTATGCTAAATGAAATAAACCAGAGAAAGAAAGACAAATGCCATATAATTTCATTTATATGTGGAATCTAAAAAACAAAACAAACAAACAAAACAAAACAGAAACAGCTTCATAAATACATAGAACAAATTCGTGGTTGCCAGACAGGAGGGGAGTGGGAGATGGGCGAAATAGGTGATGAGGATTAAGAGGCACAAACTTCCATTTATAAAATAAATAAGTCATGATGATGTAATATAAAGAATAGGGAACATAATAATGTTATAATAACTTTAAATGGTGACAGATGGTAACTAGACTTATCGTGGTGATCATCTCAAAATGTATATAAATGTTGAGTCATTTATTTTGTATACTTGAAATTAATATAATATTATACTTCAATTGAAGTCAATTATAATTCAATTGAAAAAAAATAACCAAGCTGAGAAAAACCTCCCCCAATTTGATATATTCTTGCCTTTAGAAGTGGTTTTTACTGCAAGAAATGAAATCATCAACCACAAATATTTACTGACCACCTATAACAATACATTTGCCGAAGAAACAAGGTAAATAGAATGATTTTTTAAAGGTCCCTTTGTGTTTTAGCAGAATATTTAGGGAGGAGAGAAGAGTCAGGTTGGAGCATCTTAAACAAGTTTTAAACTATGTGTGTTTGCTTATAAAACTCATTTTCTAATTTAAAAAATTAATACGATCTCATTGGGAGATACTGGGGGAAAAAACAGAAAAATGTAAAGAAAATGAGAGTCACCCCTAATTACACCACAATAGAAAAGCACCTTTTAACAGTTTATTGTATATTTACCTATTCTTTTTCTAACTACTTATATTTCCATTTATCTTTATATTATTTACAAATTTGTTCTCTTAATTTATATATAATTTCACATCTTTTTTTGTTCATTTAAAAACATATTTACACATTTTCCCATGATATTAGAAATCCTTCAAAAATCTAATTTTTAGTGGCTGCATTTTATAATGACTATGTTATGTGGCTATATTTAATTATATATTATATAGCTATTATATTATGCTATGGCTACATAATAGAAGCCAGCATTTATTCAACATACTAAAATAGCAGCAATTGAATTTTTTCTCATAAGGAATTCCTTCTACTAGGATGTTGGGCCTTGTGGATGGATCATTTGATTTTGTTTTTTATTTCTTTTTTTTAAAATTTATTTTATTGAAGTATAGTTGACTTACAGTGTTGTGTTAATTTCTGCTGTACAGCAAAGTGATTCAGTTACATACATATATACATTCTTTTTTGTATTCTTTTCCATTATGGTTTATCACAAGATACTGAATATAGTTCCCTGTGCTATACAGTAGGACCTTGTTGTTTACCCATTCTATATATAATAGTTTACATCCGCTAGTCCCAAATTCCCAATCCAACCCTCCCCTGCTTCCCCCTTCCCCGGCAACCACAAGTCTGTTCTATATGTCTGTGAATCTGTTTCTGTTTCATAGATAAGTTCATTTGTGTCATATTTTAGATTCCACATGTAAGTGATATCACATGGTATTTGTCTTTCTCTTTCTTACTCTACTTAGTATGATGATCTCTGGGTCCATCCATGTTGCTGCAAATGGCATTATTTCATTCTTTTTTTACGGCCAAGTAGTATTCCATCTACACATTTTCTTTATCCATTCATCTGTCAGTGGACATTTAGGTAGTTTCCATGTCTTGGCCATTGTGGATAGTGAGCAGCAGTTGAATTTAATCCTCTGAAATCAGTATAAATTCAATAATATTATAATCCTCACAGGAGCAGATCTCATTACTGTACCTAACTCTTCACCTCTCCCTACAGACTAATGGTTCTCAGCCAGGACCAATTTTGCCCTCTAGGGAACATTTGTTGATGTCTGGAGACATTTTGATTGTCACCATTTTGAAGGAGCTTCTAGTGTGTAGAGGCCGGGATGCTGCTGAACATTAACTGATTCACAGGACAGCCCCCCACAAGGAAGGATCATCTGATCCCAAAGGCCAAGAGTGCCAAGGTTGAGAATTCCTGCCATGGAGTCATAACCTTCACTGTGTGATTTTTTTTACTACTTGACTTGAGGTTTGGTCTACATGACTTGCTTTCGCCAGTAGAACGAGGTGACATTGTCTTACGCCTCTTCGCGTTTTCTTCTTGTGGCTCTTCTAGCACCACGTGAAGAGCATGCTTGTCAATCCCACTAGGATCAGAGAGAAGGATGTAGGACACATGGAGCAGGGCGTCCACAAGACACACTGACCTGCGGGGAGCTGAGGTGCCCAGCCCAGCCTCCATCAGGCCAACCCCAGCCAACCTGCACATGTGGAAGCTACGATAATTAATGATTGTTGTCTTAAGCCACTGAGCTTGGGGGCAGTTTTTAATTTATCAATAGCTAATTAATACATTAGGTGAAAAAACTAATTTGCTCTGGCTCACAAAGTTAGTAAGTCAAAGAGCTGTGTTTCAAACTCAGTCCTGGCTGACTGCAAAGTCCATTCGTAATGTTGAGACTATACTGTTTTTCTGAAACCATCATTTATGTAATCATTCTTATGTTAGATAACTAAGTAATTTTCTGTATTTTGCAGTTGTAAAGAATATTTCTTTGGTTAACATCTTTTTACATATATGTGTCCCTCCCATTCTGGTTTCTCTAGGGTATTTTTAAGAAATTTGAATCATCCAAAGAATAATACTAATTTTAAAAATTCTAGTAATAATTTTGCAATATATACACGTGTGAAATCATTATCTTGTACACTTTAAGCTTACATTGTTATGTCAACATCTCAATAAACCTGGAAATAATAAAATAAAATGACACCTCCTCAAATTCTAATAATTTATTAAGAATTTAACATGTCCCAGAGCCAACATTAATTTTAGATAAAATATACAATGCATAAGGAATGCAGTCTTAGGCAATGTTTATAAAATTTAAACTATGAGGAATGCTTCTATTACAGACAGCCATGGGGTTTTATGCAAGATGCAATACATCTGTGCTCTTATATTATTATATATCATTGGCTGCATCTTATAGTCAGATATAAGTTGATTCTTATATCTGGAAATATTGCAACCCATTTCTATAGCAATTTATTTTGAGGAGTCATTTTTAACAATGAATCAGTTCCCAAAAAACAAAGTGGCCCTGTCTAAACAAGGCACTCCCTGAAGGTGAAGTTAGCAGCAACTGTGTGGCAGCAGAGGAGTTAAAGCTAGCTGAAGGGTGATGTTTTACAGCAGTCCTACGTCTAATAAAATGCATGTCAAACTGTGACATGTGAATAATGTTACTTCTCCACTGTAAGCCTCTGTAAGAAAAAAATAGATGGATGTAAATGGCTCCCTAAAGCCAGCATGCAACCCCAGTGCGGAAGGCAGGATTTATTAGTGTTTATTTTCACTTAGTATAACCACTTCAGCCCTAGAACATCAGTGTCCAAACCCTCCTCCCAATAGATGGTAGTCAGCAAAAACTAAGGCAAACAAAGACCATCCTTGGTCTCCCTAAAAGGAGGACGGAGGAGACTGAGCCTGTATATCTGAGGCAGGGAACCTAATAAAACAACGCTTTGTGTTTCAACACTTGTGATTTGACGTTGCCTTTAGAAGACCTCCAGGCAGAACCGACCCCACCTCCTCCACCAAGCCCACCTGGCTTTGCTGCAGAGTCTAGAACCCAAGTGCGGCTGCGCAGAGCCCAAGACCAGTGTGGTCTTCGCGGCCCTGCAACCTAGGGGTTTAAGACTCTGCCAGCACTGGCTTAAAGTTCTTAGTAATTTTATCTTTTAATTACTTGCTTTACAACTGAAGTCTGATAGAACAATGGAGCATGAGCTGGGATCTTGGAGTGTCAGCTCGCTGGCAGTCCCACCTGCCACTGCCTCTCCCGTCCCTGTTCCCATCCCCTCCCCACTCCCAACTGCTCTCCATCCTCCCCAGAGACAACTGTACTCCCATCCTATGGCGACCAGGTCAGGGGGGTATTGGGAGGAGGAGAAGCTCACTCTCCGCCCTTGGCCTTTGCCCCCAGCAAACACAGGGAAGGGAGAGAGGAGATTAACTTCCCCATTGTCATTGTGTCCTGTCCCCTCGTGCACCTTCTTCTCACACACTCCACCGCATTGTTTACTAATTCAGTATCGTGCTCAGAGGGGCCTATGTCGGAATGCTGTCTTCCTCTGGCTGGTTGCTGCCACTCTCCGCGCCTCTCCCAGCAGTGGGGGTGTGCCTGTTCACTCTTTCTTTCTCTCCTCCAGTTCCATAGTCATGAAGGTAATAGTCATCATTTACAGCCTTAGTATCTTCATCTTAGTAATGAGGAAGCTTTACACTGAGAGGTCACATGGCTTGTTCAGGGTCACAGAACTAGCAAATGGCAGAGCCTAGACTAGAGCTGGATCTTGTGACTAAATCCAAATTCCAGATCCAGCCTCCCCCCACTGTGGTCACTGGGGGCCTTGATTAGAGGACCTAATAAACGATGGTGAAGCCCAATTCCTGCCCGACCTCTCCGGTCTAAAGGTAATGGCTGCACTGAGCTCTCAGTAACTGCTGTTGCCTGGTGTTTAGAATGGATGTGGATAGAAAATGGAAGACAGTGTGTACCTGGCCCACTGTACTGTGTATAATACCATGTTGCCTAGTGGCCTATGGAATATAACTGCCTGGATTTGAAGTTGGGCTCTGCCACTTACTGTGTGCCCTTGGCCAAGTTGCTGACCTTTCTTGCCTCATTTCCAAATCTATACAGTGAGGATAATAATAGCAATTTTTTTAACATCTTTATTGGAGTATAATTGCTTTACAATGGTGTGTTAATTTCTGCTTTATAACAAAGTGAATCAGTTATACATATATCCCCATATCCCCTCCCTCTTGAGTCTCCCTCCCACCCTCCCTATCCCACCCCTCTAGGCGGTCACACAGCACGGAGCTGATCCCCCTGTGCTATGCGGCTGCTTCCCACTAGCTATCTATTTTACATTTGGTAGTGTATATATGTCCATGCCACTCTTTCACTTTGTCCCAGCTTACCCTTCCCCCTCCCCGTATCCTCAAGTCCATTCTCTAGTAGGTCTGCGTCTTTATTCCCGTCTTGCCCCTAGGTTCTTCATGACCATTTTTGTTTGTTTATTTTTAGATTCCATATATATGTGTGCAATATATATATTATATATATGTGTTAGCATACAGCATTTGTTTTTCTCTTTCTGACTTACTTCACTCTGTAAGACAGACTCTAGGTCCATCCACCTCACTACAAATAACTCAATTTCGTTTCTTTTTATGGCTGAGTAATATTCCATTGTATATATGTGCCACATCTTCTTTATCCATTCATCTGTTGGTGACAATTATTTTGTGGGGATGTTAGGCTTCATGGTACCTGGTAATCTCTCAATAAATGTTAATTATCATAATGTGATAATATATAATTATTGTTACAATACAATCTTTCACTTTTTTTCGGCAGCTTGGCATGGGGGTGGAATGAGGTGTGTGCCCGTGTGTCCTTACCATCTTTGAACATCAGTATTTTGGATGCTGAAATCTGACCCTGCAGCCATAACCTTCTGACTGTTCTCCCCACACTCTTACTTTCCCACCCCCTCGTCCCCATAATCTCTATTTAGCTTCTAAAGTGACACCATGTAGGAAATTCAACCACCCTGAGGCAGCCGTGGGAGGAAGCACCTCTAGCCAACAGCATCCGCTGCCAGCCATGAGGGAAGACGTCTCTAAATGATTCCAGCCAAGTGGTTGCTTTATGCAACCATTAAGTTTTGGGGTGGTTTGTTATGTAGCAATAATAATTAGAACAAAGACACAAATATTGAAGTTATCAAACATATCACACAGATTAATCAGTTTAAAAGTAGATGACAAAAGGGAGAAGTTCAGCGAAAAACTACTTATGAAAAAAATCAAATAGAAATTCTAGAACTGGGACTTCCCTGGTGGTGCAGTGGTTAAAAATCTGCCTGCCAATGCAGGGAACACGGGTTCGAGCCCTGGTCCAGGAAGATCCTACATGCTGTGGAGCAACTAAGCCCGTGCACAGCAACTACTGAGCCTGCGCTCTAGAGCCCGCATTCTGCAACTACTGAGCCCACACGCTGCAATTACTGAGGCCCACTCGCCTTGAGCCCGCACTCTGCAACAAGAGAAGCCACCGCAGTCAGAAGCCCACGCACCACAATGAAGAGTAGCCCCCGCTCACAGCAACTAGAGAAAGCCCACACGCAGCAACGAAGACCCAACGCAGCCAAAAATAAATAAAATAAAATAAAATAAATTTATATAAAAATAGAAATTCTAGAACTAAAGAATACAATAATTAAAATCTATACATTAAAAGGAATTAGCAGCAATAAGACACAGTAAAGGCTAGGATTAGTGAGCTGGAAAACAGATCAGTAGAAAATACCCAGACTGAAGCATGGAGATCAAAACTGATGGAAAGTGTGCTCACTTCGGCAGCACATATACTAAAATTGGAACGATACAGAGAAGATTAGCATGGCCCCTGTGCGAGGATGACACGCAAATTCGTGAAGTGTTCCATATTTTTAAAAAAAATGATGGAAAGTGAAGAAGAGAGTGTGGGATGCACATGGAAAGAGTGAAAGGTCTAATATACATGAAATTGGAGTCGTAGAAAGAGAGGAGAGAGAAAAGCAGATTTGCAAAGGAAAGCCCAGAGAAACAAAAAAGAGGCTCATCATCTGACTTCTGCATTCAGGTTCAGTGAGATGTGAAAATAGGGGCATTCTCGGGACCTTGTGCATGACATCCAAGGTTTAGAAACAACAGGGAACTAAAGAGCAGGGAAAGTTTATGAGGTGAGACAAGAGGATGATGAAATCTGAGGTACCCAGAAGAGAAGACTGAGATAACTAAATTGTAGACCACTGAAGGCCATGTCTAATTCTTTTCTTTTCTTAATGGCACTTGGCACATGACTGGCACAGAAAAGACTCTCAGTATAACATTTGCTGAGTGAGGAGCATCTGTTCCACGGAGAGAAGGCTGTTGCTCGCGCTGTTTAGGCTGGCTATTGAAGAGCTGCCTGGGGCAGCTAGACACCCTCCAGATGCTACCTTCAGATCTTTTCATTACCTTCAGTCTTCATGTGTATTCTTGGCCAGAGATAAGACTTGAGAGGGGAATGAGGAGTACTAGGATTTAGGACAGCAGGTTGACCAGCTTCCTTCATTCCTGCTCCCTCCTTCCCTCCCTCCCTCCCTCCCTCCGTCCCTTCCTTCCTTCCTCCCTCCCTCCCTCCCTCCCTTCCTTCCTCCCTTCCTCCCTCCCCCTTCCTTCCTTCCTCCCTCCCTCCCTCCCTTCCTCCCTCCCTCCCTCTCTCCCTTCCTTCCTCCCTCCCTCCCTCCCTCCCTTACTTCCTCCCTCCCTCCCTCCTTTCCTTCCTCCTTTCCTCCCTCCCTTACTTCCTCCCTCCCTCGCTCCTTTCCTTCCTTCCTTCCTCCCTCCCTTCCTTTCCTCATTAAATATTCCTTGGGCAGCCCCTAGTTTCTGGTCATCGGGCTGAGTACCATGCCCACAAAGATGAAAAAAAAAAAAAAGTCCCTGCTCTAGTGAGGGGAACAAACAGTAAGTAAATAGTTACAATTTAACCTTTGAGCACTAAACCAAAGCACCACAGGGGCCCAGAGGAAGGATCAACTGGCTGGCTGACGGTCATGAGAATAAAGAAAGTTTCATGCAGAAGGTGATGTTGGAGCTGTACATTCAAGGATAAGGGACAGATATGAGGCAGAGAGGGGGAAAGGCCACCCAGAGCAGCGGGCGCAGTCTCAGAGGTGTGAAGGGCATGTGTGGCCAATGAGGTAATAGGTGGTATTTTGTCTTTTTGGTTTTTTTGTTTCTTGGCCACACCACGCAGCTTGTGGGATCTTAGTTCCCCGACCAGGAATTGAACACGAGCCCTCAGCAGTGAGAGCGCAGAGTCCTAACCACTGGACCGCCAGGGAATTCCCAACAGGTGGTATTTTGGTGTGACTGGAGCATAGCCCGTAGAGGCCAGGGGACAGAGATTTCAGGAGAAAAGCTTGCAAAAAGAGGTTGATGCCAGTAGACGTTTTGCACTTAGTCTGTTGGCATTGAGAAATGATGTACGGCTCCAGTGAGTGTCATGACTGTGACTGTGTTTTAGAAAATCATCCTGTCAAGAGAGGACTGTGAAGGGGGGTTGGGAGCCAGCAGAGGTGGGGGTCGGGTAGGAAGAGCAGACTGGGCTTTGGCCGCATCAGCTGGCTGACACAAATTCCACTGTTGTTCAGCTGAAACATGTTTCTCCATCATCTGAACGACCAATTTTTGCAGTCATTTGGGCCAGTCGTGCAGTTGATCCAAAGCAATTGTTCAGTCATCTCAGAACTCAGAATGACTACTGATCTCATGTTCTGAGCAGCCAAACAAGTTTGGAACAACCAGCCTCTAGCAAGCCAGGAAGGGCTCACGTTAAAAGAACAGCAAGCTTCCATATTACATCCTTCGTGTATTGGCTAGAGCAGGACATTTAAGGGGTATTTCAGATTTCAGAAAAAATGTGTGCGTGCTGGAAATCCAACCCCAAAGCATTACTTTTAAGCCGAGTGAGCATGGAGGGAAAGGTTCAGGTGAAGGTCACACAGCTGTGAGTGGATTAGTGCTCAATGGGGTTTTGCTGCAGAGAAATCCTCCAGTTTGCCTTCTGTACACAGGAGTGGTATAAAAAATCCTTATCAATATGGCTTTCCAGAAGCTGTGCATACAGCTTCCTCGGCTCTCATCTGGCTTCTAGCTAGAAACCGGTTTGTGGGAATTGCAAAACTTACTCCCTTCACTGCTGGGAGCCCCTCAAGGGCACTGGCTGAGACTGGGCTAGCCGTGCTTATTATTTTTTCCTCTGAACATTGTTGTATCCGGATTTGATGCCTGGAACTGCTGCGACTATTTTGCTAACACCAAGAGGGTGAAGCCAACACGTGAAGGAGAACAGATCAAAGGGAACAGTAAGAAGCGGACCTGGAGCCTTGACATATTATACCTGTAGCCTGATCGTCCGCTGGATTTCTTGTTATGCAAAAAAAAAAATTTCCTAATTCCCCCATTGTTTGTTTAAGTCACTTTGAGGGTGACTCTCTTACTTACAGATAAAAGCATCCTGAGTTATACTTTCCAAATACACGTGGACGCAACACACATATGTACACCCCCCCAAAATATCTCTTTTCTAACCAACTTTGCTGTCTGAAATGCTTCTCCTTATGAGCCATTCTTTTTATTGGGGAATTTTCCTTCTACTGTAACACACATATCTCTCGGAGATCCTCTCTAGGACTTTTTATTTTTCTAAAAATTGGCTCAAATTTTGTTCTGTATTTTACTGAGTCCTTATTAAGTGCTAGACACTCTAGGCTGTGAGGATTTTAGATGGAGGTGGTCTTTAAATGCTTTATTATTTTTTTTAATTTGTCCATGCCACGCACACCATGCAGGATCTTAGTTCCACGACCAGGGATTGAACCTGCACCCCCTGCAGTGGAAGCACAGAGTCTTAACCACTGGACTGCCAGGGAGGTCCCTAAAGAATCATTTTTTTAAGAAATGAAGAATTATCTCAGATGCCATCTCCATGGACTCCCCTCATTTTTACCACAAGGCTGATCAGCTCTCCCAGGCTGAGAGCGAGAAGTATAGAAGTGCTCGGTGGACGGGGAGAAGAAGATGGATTTGGTCCTGAGACTCTGATTCATTGCTACTTCAAGGACATTTTTACTTCGCCTGCAGGAAAGAGAAAGTGATCCATTGTAACTGTGATGAAAATGCACTCCCTTTCTGCCTTTCCTCCTTTCTCTTCTTTCCTTTAGAAAAAGGAAAGTTGGAAAGAGATGAGCTCAGCCTCTGGAGTGTGAAACCAGAGCTCAACAGGAGAAAAACCACTTGAAATGTCAAATCAGAATAGAATTCATTTGAAGATCCGGGTCAACATAGAGACCAGCACATGAATTGATCCCATGGACCCCTAAAATCTTCCCCAGAAATGATTTCTGGTTGGGAGATGGTACCAAAGGGGGTGAGAATGAGCTGGACTTCAGGACAGCTCCTAGATGCCAATCAGGTCCAATTGAGTAACGGGTCAGACTGCCTTCAAGGATTATGACACGATTCAGCCCATAGTATAATTTATTCCCTTTGACACGTTTGCACATTTGTTTTACTTGAACTCTCAAAAACGCAAGGCAGGTGAAGTCGCTATTATTATTCGTTGGCCAAAAGGTTGTTTCGGTTTGTTCTGTAAGATGGCTCTAGAAGCACTTAGTTATTTTTAACTTAATTTGAAACAATTTTGTTAGATGGTATGTGACAGCTGTCATATCAGCATGCATTTTAAAAAGACATCAAAATTGGTGAAATCTGTGTAGCCCTTTTAATATTGAAGATGAAAGAAAAAAACAACATTTTCAGCATATTATGGTTTATTACTTCAAGAAAGGTAAAAACGCAACTGAAACGCACAAAAAGATTTGTGCAGTGTATGGAGAAAGTGCTGTGACTGATTGAATGTGTCAAAGTGGTTTGCTAAATTTTGTGCTGGAGATTTCTCGCTGGACGATGCTCTACGGTCGGGTAGACCAGTTGAAGTTGATAGAGGTCAAATTGAGACATTAATTGAGAACAGTCAATGTTATACCACGCGGGAGATAGCTGACATACTCAAAATATCCAAATCGAGCGTGAAAAATCATTTGCACCAGCTTGGTTATGTCATTCGCTTTGATGCTTGGGTTCCACATAAGTTAAGCAAAGAAAACCTTCTTGACCATATTTCCTCATGCGATTCTCTACTTAAACGTAATGAAAACGTTCCGTTTTTAAAACAAATGGTGACACGCGATGAAAACTGGATACTGTACAATAATGTGGAACGGAAGAGATCATGGGGCAAGCGAAATGAACCACCACCAATCACATCAAAGGCCAGTCTTCATCCAAAGAAGGTGATGTTGTGTATATGGTGGGATTGGAAGGGAGTCCTCAATATGAGCTCCTTCCAGAAAACCAAACGATTAATTCCAACAAGTACTGCTCCCGGTCAGACCAACTGAAAGCAGCACTTGATGAAAAGCATCCAGAATTAGTCAACAGAAAACACGGAACCTTCCACCAGGATAACGCAAGACCGCACGTTTCTTTGATGACCAGGCAAACACTGTTACAGCTTGGCTGGGAAGTCTTCATTCATCCGCTGTATTCACCAGACGTTGCACCTTCGGATTTCCATTTGTTTCGGTCTTTACAAAATTCTCTTAGTGGAAAAAATGTCAGTTCCCTGGAAGACTGTAAAAGGCATCTGGAACAGTTCTTTGCTCAAAAAGATAAAAAGTTTTGGGAAGATGGGATTATGAAGTTGTCTGAAAAATGGCAGAAGGTAGTGGAACAAAAGGGTGAATATGTTGTTCAATAAAGTTCTTGGTGAAAATGAAAAATGTGTCTTTTATTTTTACTAAAAAACCTAAGGCACTTTTTGGCCAACCCAAATATTTTAATCTTGTGAATATAGAAGGTAAGCTACAGAAAGATTAAGTGTCTGATCCAAAATTTGAGACAGTTATTGCAGGGACAAGACCAGCTCTCTGATCTCAAAACATGAAATTTGCTCTGCTTTCCACTCTGTCGTATCTCCTTGCCATGGTATTTGATGTAAGGCCTGAAAAAAACGCATAAACGTGGCCCCATTGGTTCTATTCCCCCTCCCACCACTCACCCCATTCTGTGTAGCCTCAGCGGGAAGTTGGGGCCAAAATTCAAGGGGCTGTTAAGAGCTACACACACAAGTTCGGCTGTGGACGCTTACGATTGACAGAGGACACAGGTGAATTCATCAGTCATGTACTCAACAAGCCTGTATCAAGTTCTTTTCACCTGCCCCCCTCCCTTATCTGCTTGGCACATTTGGGAGTACAAGAGAAGCACAGAGAACAGCCTCCCTGGTACTGAAGCAGCTCACACCCCTCTTGGAAGGCATGACCACGACTTAGGAGACAATCAAAAGTGGTAGGAGACAAGAGACAACTGAGTCTTAGATTTGGTTAAAACACAAAGAACAGTGCTAAATAACTCTTGGTTAAATGAATGAATTAGTAGACTGGATACTCACGTTAGTTGACTTGGAGAGTATGTATATCAGTCAAGGTTAAAGGAGAGAAGCAGAATCACTAGAATAGACACACATACCACACACACACACACACACACACGCACTCCAGATGTCACTTATTATTTACGAGTCTATAAAATGGGATCATAACAGTCATTACATTGAATTGTAGTGAGGATTATAATATATTATGTATGGAAATAGCCTAGCATAGTGTTCAATATATAGGAGGCTCTCAAAACCTGAAAAGAAGCATGTCTTACTACTGCCTGATTCGCAATTTTTAACCATGGGACTAATGCTGGCATGGATTTGGTAAAAGAGAAGAAACAAATGCAGGTATTTCTTAATCATTGATCAAGGCAAAGAAAAGTGCATGAAAATGCATGAATAGACTTGATTTTTGACAACTGGATGTACTATAGTTCATAAGCCCTTTTCTGGGATAAGAAGGGAATTTTTTTTTTTTTTTTGAAAGACTGGTGACTGCAGTGTACATTTTACAGAGCCAAATTGGGTGGGCTGGAGGGGCTCATGGCTGGGGCACTTGAAATGTAAGAAGATAGAGATGAAAAGAGTATATTTACTGCTCTGTGTGCCAGGAAGGAATTCATGTTTGTCCCCTGGGGCATCCGTAGAGATCTGGCTCCTAAGGGGTGTCTTCCTCTAATGAAAGGGAGCTGCTGTGCTATTTACGGGGGTTCTGATGAACTTCAGGAGTCCTTTTACTGAGTGATATGCAAGTTTGGGCCAGATCTGAACTGTTCAGGACAGCCAAAAGGAGGCTTAATATTGCCACCAGCAGCTCCCTTCTCTGCCTTTACATATTCATCACTCTTCTCTCTTAAAAATAATATTTTAAAATATCTGTTCAAGATTTATTTAAGTGGACTAAATTGGTCTACCACTTCTGGGTCAGGACCTGTATTCTGGTAGACCCAGGACATTAAATGACTCATTCCTTCCAGGGGTACCAATAACCACAGAAATCTCCCTAAGCCCCCTATAGAAACAAGATTATGTCATATTATGGCTTTTTAAAAATAATTTAAAAATAATTTAAAGGCTATGAATATTAACAAATTTCAAAGGATTTTATTGTGAAGCACAGATAAGAAAGGTTTTCTGGGACTTCCCTGGTGGCACAGTGGTTAAGAATCTACCTGACAATGCAGGGGACATGGGTTCGATCCCTGGTCCAGGAAGATCTCACATGTCACGGAGCAACTGAGCCCATGTGCCACAACTATTGAAGCCCATGTGCCTAGAGCCCGTGCTCAGGCACAAGAGGAGCCACCGCAATGAGAAGCCCACGCACTGCAATGAAGAGTAGCCCCCATTCACTGCAACTAGAGAAACCCTGTGCTCAGCAACAAAGTACCACCATGTATTTTCTTACTAGATTCCAGGTTTTTTCCATCCCTAGGCCTTGTGTTTTAGCTCATTTTTGAGAGACTGCAAGTTAGTTGCCTCTGAGTTAAACGTGGGAAGGGATATTCAGCCCACCTCCTATCCGGTTTTGATTTCATTTCTAGACCTTCTGTGATCCCCATTATTGGGTTCAATGGCCTCCTTTCTGTTCCTACAGCATTCTGTAGATGCCCAAGACTTGGAGATGACCACACTCTTAGAAGGCTGGCTCCCCACTGAAATGAAGTTTCCTGCAGGGCAAGAGGAGTGCCGTAGTATCCCCAGTGCCCAGTACAGTGCCTAGCACATAGTTGATGCTCAATAAATAATGTGCAGCAAACAAGCAAATGAATGAATGAATGTTATTCACCTTTGGAAATGATAGAGTCATATTCTAGAAGCCAGGGTAGCTAATAAGGCTCTCTATGTAACAAGATTTTGTGTCAGTGGAGAGTAGAGAAATTCTCCAGTGGCCCGTCAAAGTTAATTTTTCCTTGAACAAAGAATATTTGGGACCAGCAATTGGGATATGTAACAGACATTTTGTACGAATCCACCTCAGATTTACTGATAGTTTGAAAACAACAGGTGTATTTTGGTCAATGATCAAGTCCCACCCCCAAAAAGAATTGACCATTTTTTTCTTTGTAACCTCTGCCATTTTTCTCCTTTTATCCTGTTCCAACCATCAAGAAACATTTATCCACAAGTGGCAAGTGTCTTGAATTATAGCTTCCTGTGTCTTCCCAAGCTGTTCATTTCCTTCTGTCTCGTGTGGAGTAATCAACATGGGCTAGATGGCTCCCTCACATAGATTTCCATGAGGACAAGCGTCCAGCCACTATTAATGCTTCTTCACTAGTAAGAGATACAACGTTCAGGGTTTCCTCCAGGTCAAATGATTGTTCTGCAGGGCCTTATGAACTTGTGCAAAGGACTATTTTTTCTCACGATATAGGCATAACAAACTTTTCTTTTTTGAGTGGTGAAGCCTCTGTGTTCTATCAGCTACATTCTTGCATACAAATCCCTTGTAAATTATTTTTCAAATTCCAAGGTTCAGCAATTTAATTGAATCGGTTCCTAATTTTTAATTAAATCTGCATTTCTCCCGGTAACCTTTGGAAAGATAGAAGCCACATTACCATATTGGAGAGAAAGGATCACAGAGCAAGACAGACGTAAAAGAGAAGCACAAAATCACAAGGCAGGTTTTCCTATAAATTTATTTTCATACCAAAAAAAAAAAAATAACATTCTAAGGCAATGTTTTTATTGTATAGTATAAAATAACTTCCACTAAATTAAAAATGGAATTTTTTTTTGCTATAAGCCACTGATAACTTTTCCATGAAAAAAATTTACAATTTGCAGCACCTGTAGAAAAAAACACCTGTTCGATAATTATATAAATACTGTTGACAGATCCCAGTAGCCCATTATGTATCCTTTTTGGCAATGTCAGCTTTCTAAAGTCAATTAGCTTCTAAATTTGAAAGGTACCTGGTGGCCAACATTCTGCTTATTATTCAAGGCATCCATTTAAATTTTTTGGAAATAGACTTGAGAAGTCTGAAAAATCTATTAAGTTAAAAAGAATGAAGAAGTATCATACAGTTGATATTAGCAAACAACATTTTTCCCCTTAGCTGCAAGTTTTCCCCAGGGGATTTACAAAGTGCACCAGTTAAATATGTCTGTACATTTAAAACATTAAATATGTCAACAGCAAGACATTTTTAAATATTTTGAATCAAATACTATAGCACAAATATAATTTACAATACTTTGCACAGAAAACATTACATCTGAAATATAACTTTAGATATTATATAAAAATACATATATTTTTTTCTCCTCATTAGAAAAAAGTATTTATTTGCAGGTTCCAGCATGATGTAACAATTCAAAAGAATTTAACCCTTCAGATGGTCATCAGTTTGCAATTAGATGACCCCCTTTCCACTTCAGCTGCATCGTGGCACCCAACCACGGATTAGAGAAAGAGAATTAACCCCTCCCATAGCCCAAAGGCAGTTTTTCAAAAAGGCAACCATAATTGCTCCAATCTGCTTTAATTCTAGGAATTCATTACAAAATTTAAAAACCACTGTGTAAGAAAACCCTTAGATCGTAACACACCTTGAGTCCAACATCTCCCATTGGCTGTAAATACATTCGCTCCCTACAGAGTCAAAGGCATGGGTCTTCTCGTACCCTGTGGGTCATAGCTCTTAGTAGTCTCACACAGCTACATATATCTTTCTTGGCTTGTTTGTAAAGTTTTCTATACATCCTAGGAAACACGTGAAAACGCTTCATCAAATGGGGCTCAATCTATATCTCGAACTTTAAAAGCCCCAAAGTACGTTGCATCTTGATCTGGATCCAGTAGTGAAGGGTTGGATACCTCAATGCTTATTTCCTCACCAGACCGTAGCTTAAAAAATCCCCCAACGTTTATGGAGTAGAAATGGAATTCAGAGTTCCCCGACCAGTATTTGGTGCTTCCTCCTTTCATGAGGGTATGAGAACTCGGGATTTTGATGCTGGTCTTGGTGACGTACACCATTAGCTGAAGATAATTCGCAGTGAGGTTTCCCGAAGTTTCATGATGTCGAAAGCAGATGTTGGCATACAGGTAATAAAAGCCATCTTGGTTAACTATTAGTTTTCCGTTGCTGAAAGTCATGTTGGAGATCTTGGCCCAACCTCGGTCATGGTACCAGCAGGACAGACTCACTTTATGGGAACCTGAGGAAAAGAGAGGCACGTGATTTAAAACCCACCCCTTCAAGGAGAAGGACATCCTCCCAATTCTATGAGGTTGGAGAAAGACCTACTGTAACAGTCATTGTTCCAGTGGGAGAGTAATTTCTCAGAATTTATTTTCTAAAAGGGGAGTACCAGTACATTAAGAAGTACTTGTGCTCTCTGCTAGGCACCTGAGAGGGGACAAATACAAAATCTCACTTTTCCTGCCCTCAAGGAGCCTATAGTACCCAAGGGATAAGTATGATATACGTTCAGACAGGAAGCAAGGCTCGGGCCCTGATAAGAAAGGTGTGGATATTGCAATGGGAATTCAAAGGAAAGCGATTACTTCCTCCCAGAGGGCTCAAGAACGATTTTGCTGTGCTACTGAGCCTGATAACTTAAAGGAGGAATTCAGCCAACAGAAACATAAAGGTCATTCAAGGTTGAAGGAAGAGAATCAGCCAGCGGCAGTTGAAACAAGAAAGCAAGAAACAAGTACAGGAAGAGAATATCCACACTCCACGTGACCCCACTTTCTCTTTTAATTCATGGAGAGAGGTATATAGAAGGAGCTGAAAATCTGGGTCACAGCAACTTGGACCAAAAAGTCAAACTCTTAAACTCTATATTCTCATCACCATTGATTTTCCCCTCCTCCAATAGCCCAAATGCCTCCCAAGGTCACATGACTGAAAAGCTACCCCCAGAGAAGTTCACAAAGAACATATCCTTGGCATTGTACTCCCCAGCTTCACAACTTCATGCAATCCTTTGTGCCCAAAGGATGGTAAAATCTCTTCTAATTATTAGACCAGACCTCTCCTTTAGCTCCTTCTCACACCTGAAATGTGACAAGCGATCTTCATGTCACTGTTTCTGGAGCAGCAGAAGTTTCTAGAAAATCTTCTAAGTCAGCAAAGTGTCCAACGCTCTGAATATTTCAGGTCTTTAGTGTACTTTACTAGGTCTTTACAAATTGGGACTACCTCCATGATAAACCTCAGTAATCAAATATTTATATTTATACGGATACCTATTAGCCAACTGGAAAAGATGTCAGCTAGTGGGAAAAAAGCTGTTATACTGTGGAAAGTCCAGAGTTTTCCTCCAGAGGATTTTGTAAACACTTATGCTAAGTTAAGCTTGTCATCTGCTAGGATTTCAACAAGGCAAAACAGAGCTGAGGAGTCTCAGAATGGGGTGGGGAGTAGTTTCTGCAGCCAGGGAGAAGTTCTTTGCCGCCTGTCACCCAAGAGAAATCCCCCACAGAATTTAGACTTAAACTGGATTCCACGGATCCATCAGAGCTGACAACACTTTGGCTAGAGTGGGTCCTTGGGAGATCTTTGTAGAACCAGAAACCCACACTGGCTAACTTTCAAGACTGGCCTGAATCCTGGGAAAACTTGAACACCTGCATCTTACTCTGGAGAGCCACGAAAAGGATAATGTTCTATTGTCCCCGGAGGGCTACTGGGCAGCTGGGATATGGTCTGGGGACCTCAATACCAGGCTGTTCCAGAACCAACTAGATGGTAGGGTAAGTGGAAGAAAAAAAATGCAGCGGGGTCCAAGCTATGATGGGGCAACCCCCCATCCTTAGACATGCCTGCAAAGGCAAAGAAGCCAATGGTTTCAATCCCTGTGCTCAGGGACAGGACAGATTTCCTGAACTGCATATCGTATCCACAAGAGGGCGCCCCAGCACGCCTGAGAAGCCATCACAGGCACTGCTGCCTCCAGAACCCAGCACAGCGCCCTGCCCTTTTTCATCTGAGGTCCTACCTCTGATCATCCTAAATTAAAGCATCCCAAATGTAAATATCATTCCATGGTCCCAAGTGAGTCAAAATGAGACTGTAAGACTCTATGCATCACATCCTCATGAACACTAGCAAAGTAACTTCTCCAGGCTGGTAAACAGCCACCTAGACCATTGACAGAGCTACAAAAAACTCAAGGTGTTTCCTATCTCAAACCATCCCATGGTTACCTCCTTCTTCCCCTACTCTTGTATTCAATCCTTCATGCAATCAATTATCGGTCTTATAGTTTATCTCCTATGACGGCCCTTAACAGATAGCAGCAGAAAGACTAAGGTGACGTCTACCCTCTCGACAGGTGATCAGCTAGCGTTAGACCAAGGGCTCAGAGATACAGTCCAGGAAAGGCAGGGAAGGATATGAAAGAGAGAGGAGAACACAGAAACCCTGACCGCATACCACTCCTGTTGTTAGCTCAAGTCAAGTGGAAGGAGTGTCCTTATATCCTTCTAAACATGCCTATATTTATCCATTCGCTGATCAATTTCGTCATTTAGTAGATATCTGAATGGTGCTTTCTACGGGCATTCACTCTATCCACAGTTAAGAAATGCATCAAGCAGTATACCCTCAAGGCACTTTGTAGAGGAGAAAAGAAGAAATGGGCACACCAAATGAAAACTATAACATTTTCATTTCTGCAGGTCACACAGCCCATGGCTGAAGTTCAGTTAAAGTACCTGCCAAGTGGAAGCTGCAGAAATTAGTGGCGACCACGTGAACTCAGCCCAGTGACAGAGGGCAGGGAGGGCTTGGGTCAAATGTGGACGGGCTGAGAAAAGGGAGAGGATTGTGATCGAAGGAAACTGTTCGAGCAAAGAACGGAATGCACACAGCACGCAGAGGAAAAGGGAGAAGAGCCGTCCGTGTGAACTGGAGAGCTCATGAATAGCGATAGTGGGAGAAAAGATGAGAACAGCCCCCCTATCAGGTTGGAGGACCTCACACAGCAAGCCTGGGCTTCCATCACTAGACGACCTTCAGCTGCCCCAGCCCCTAGGGTCACTGCTATTAGACATTAGAGAAGTCTCTCCAGATACTTAGCCTGAGCTGCCCTTAAGAAAGCCATGAATCCTGACCTCACAAAATACTCCCCAATGCATTTTATTCGAGAAGCTTTGAAATACAGTCAGTATAAGGCAGATTCTGATTTCTTTCTTATGTGTAAATAAGTACAAATAAGTATGGAACAGAGGCCCCGAATGAACATGCAAAATTAAAGCCGTCTTCCTCTGAAGTATCCAGACTGGGAGATAAATGGACTCAAGGAGTCATTGGTCAAGCCAGAGGAGCAAATTCTATTTTCTTAAACAGAAGCATACACTCACTCATTTCACTCTGTCTCAAGCTCAATAACCATCATAAAATAACCAGGAGTTTTGCCTTCTTTTTGGCAATGATTTGATGCAAGGTGCCTGGAGGGAGAGCTATGTAACTAAAGCATGCTTGCTATTGCCAAATAGACTTTGGCACACGGTCTAATGCCGTATTTATCATATGCCATTTAAAATGAACTGAAAAGATAAATGCAGACTACCGCACGCACAGCTGACAGATCAGTATTAATTTGATTGCCTTTGCTAACATGCAAAATAGTTTTCCACTCAGAAAATTAGTGTAGTTCCACCATAAGGCACACACATACACACACACACACAGAAAGAGAGAGAGAGAGAGGAGAATTTGTTTATGAAGCCAATATCTGGGACAGTATAGATAGTTTAGGAAAATCTAAAAATCAAAGAGTTGGTTTCTCCTTTCTATGTCTGTAGTCAGGAAAAATTCCTTTGTGGCCCATACTATATTAGTAGCTTCAAAACTGCTTATTAAAACTTGGATTTTTTTTAACTCTAAGAAGAACTTGCCTTGAATCATTTTTGTAAAACAAGAAATAGAATATATAAAATGATTTAATTAAACTTTAAATAATGACAAATTACATTCACTAAGTTCTTACTATAGGCCCACTTCCATATAAGCATTTTAGTATACAACCTCATTAAATCTTTATAGCTGCCCCATGATGTACAAACTGTTACCATCCCCATGAAGAAGCTGACACACAAAGGATTCCAATAATTTGCACAAGGTCACCCAGCCAGGTAGTACGGTGGGACCTCAAACCCAGGCCGGCAGACTTGAGACGCCCTGCTATTAAAACCACATTAATCTACTTCTTTCATGAAAAGAGGAACACAAGCGCTCTGAATTTATTCCCCTCTGACAAAGGCAACAGGCCACAAGATACTTATGTAATAACCTATAGTATAAAAAGCATGGACTTGCGAATCAGCTAGAGTGGAATTCAACTTCTAATCCTGCCACGTTGTAACCTCGATCAGATAACTTAACACTAGGTGGACCATGGTTTCCCTGTTTGCAAAATCTGAATGATAATCACTACCTTGCAGGGTTGTAGTAAGGTTTAGAGATAATGAATACAGAGCAAAATGCCTGATACAAAGTGTGTGTATAAATGGTGTAAGAATAATAACAATAATATTCCATTGTCACTCCATCATAATGTTCTTTGTGACCTTTCTGATGCTCACCTAACCCGATGTGAAGTAACCAGTGGGGATTATATGATGGAAATCACTGGTACATTAGGTAGATGTAGACATAGAGCTCTGGGTTTCCTCACTTCCAAAAGATAATGAGGTCTCCAGTCTATTGAGCTAAATTCTTAGCCAGAAAAAAACGATAAGTCCCTGGAGAACGAGTATGTCTCATTTTCTAGAGGGCTATTGCCTCTTAAATATCACTCTGTTGAGCTCCTGCCTGGAACTCTGCAGGAGATGGCTGAGGATATGACTACCTGCAGGAATTCATGCACCTCACAGGCCAGCAATGGGGATGTGTCAACTTTTGCTTGGAAAAATAGAGATGAGTATAACACGGGATTATCCTTCCCAGTTATGCAACCTCAACTAGCAGTCTTTTAAAATAAACTCACTCTGATGATCTGAAAATGAATATAGTGATGATGTCCATTCCGGCACGATCGAGAATCACTGTTTCCATGATGTGGAAATAGATGATCTTTCTTCTGGTCTAGAAGTTAAGGGCTCTCAAAATTTTGCTAACAGGCTAAGAATAGGTCTGAGTATTCAGATGGGCTGATAAATGACTTTTTTAAAACATCTTTATTAGAGTATAATTGCTTTACAATGTTGTGTTAGTTTCTGCTGTATAACAAAGTGGATCAGCTATATGTATACATATATCCCCATATCCCCTCCCTCTTGCGTCTCCCTCCCTCCCACCCCTCCTATCCCACCCCTCTAGGTGGACACAAAGCACGGAGCTGATCTCCCTATGCGATGCAGCTGCTTCCCGCTAGCTATCTATTTTACATTTGGTAGTGTATATATGCCCATGCCACTCTCTCACTTCGTCTCAGCTTACCCTTCCCCCTCCCTGTGTCCTCAAGTCCATTCTCTATGTCTGCGTGTTTATTCCTGTCCTGCCGCTAGGTTCATCGGAACTATTTTTTTTTTAATTCCATATATATAGTGTTAGCATACGGTATTTGTTTTTCTCTTTCTGACTTACTCTTGAAATATTTTTCAGGCTGGATATAAATGGAACTTACCTGATGGGATGTCAATGGCATTAATCGTGAGATGGGCAAAGGGCTGAGTCTCAGGCTTGTTCCTTCTGGCCAGATCTAACCATGAACCTTCCACCATGGCTGGAGATGAGAGAAGCCATGTTAGCTCAAAGAGGAGTCACCCTAGGGGTTTTCAAATATTTATACAGATCCATGCTTACCTTTTTCTGCTCTGATGTGTTGTGATTTAACAATATGTTGCATTTCCTGCAATAAAAAGAAAAAAGAATTTTATTTATACACTCTTTTGATAAAGCAGTTAAGAATTCAGGACTGTCGGACATACAATAAATTAATCCTCTTTCCTTCAAAATATGCCGGAAGTACACAGGCAGTAAAATTTCTTGATGTTCTAAGTAGCTATAAAGGGAAGTTCACCCCAAAGAATTATGTTGATGTGCTTAAAAAGTAGACTACACACATACCATCCAATAAAATACTTTGGACAATAAGAGGAAATAAAAGACAATGTAAATTATAAAACACGGAATCACTGAACATAGTTAAACATTTGTAGCAGGTACACAAATGGAGATGAAGTTAACTAGGAACATAACAATTACCACAGAATATATGACCCTCTTAAATTTTTAGAGAGTCTCTTTTTATGTCTGTTTCATTAGTGAATTCCTGTTAAATGTTGAAGCTCAGCCCATAAGAAAGAGAAAGATGCTTGGTTTCCAGTGGTTAATCTTTTATTTTAAAAAGTCACAGTGTATTTAAAGTACCACATGGAAGTCTAAGAGCTTTTTAGATTACCAATCATTAGCTTAAAATATTGCCACAAATAGAGGTTTAGAAGTGCAAGCCAGTAAAAGAAAGAACTCAAGTACATAAAGAACGTAGGTAATTGCATACCTCAATTTGAGCCCTGACAATGAAGGGTCCAATAAGTAACTGCAGGCCCACCTGAATCAAGACCTTAGCTACCATTAAATAGTAAAGTGATGTGGAGGGAACTTCAGGCTTTGACTTCAGTTCAAACCCCTTCTCAGTCACCTACAAATACTGAGGATATTAACAGCACCTTTATCATCGGTGGCTGTGAAGACTCAATGAGATGATGCATGTAGGCACTCAGCAGATGTATGGTAACTCCATACATCTAAATACTACTAGAAACACTCTGGAGAGATTCCTCATTTCTCTGTTATTGGGGTGACCGTCCATGCTAACTACCCCACCCCCTCATGATGTTTGAGAGATAAGCCAGATAGCTTAAGTTCTTGGAATGTCTGGAGAGAAGGGCTTTGAGATAGCTGATAGTTAGATAGGTAGAGGCTATAACAAAACTTAACTGTTAACACTTGGAAGGGTTCTAGTGGTAAAATTACATTGATTCTTCTCTCTGCCTTCAAGACCCCCAAGAGAGAAGAGAATCAATTCTATTTTTTTTTTTTTTTTTTTTTCCTTTTGCGGTACGCGGGCCTCTCACTGTTGTGGCCTCTCCTGTTGCGGAGCACAGGCTCCGGACGCGCAGGCTCAGCGGCCATGGCTCACGGGCCCAGCCGCTCCGCGGCATGTGGGATCCTCCCAGACCGGGACACGAACCCGTATCCCCTGCATCGGCAGGCGGACTCTGAACCACTGCGCCACCAGGGAAGCCCCGTTAACCACTGCGCCACCAGGGAAGCCCCTCAATTCTATTTTTAAAGACCCTTGGAGGATAGCACAGCTGTCTTCAGTTACCTATTCTAACATCCTAAAGAAGTCACAGCATGACTGACTTTTAGAAGGAAACTTTACAGCCTCATCCAAGGCTACTTCCTGCCCTTGCCTTTGACCCAGGGCACTGCCCTGCACAGCCCTGGGAGCATCTCTGCAGGAAATTCCAGGCAAATGATGGCTGGCTCTTTTAGGTTGTGCAGTGCAGTGGCCCTTACCAGGCTTTGTTCCTCTCCCCACTCCATCCAAGATTTATTTCTCTCCCCTGCTGACTGCCAATCTCCCAAGTCTTTTCTCATGATCTTTGGATTCCCAATGGTACCCTGATTTCTGGAATTTCCTAGTTTAGTCTTCCCTGCATTCACAACAGGGATTTATATATGCACAATGTACCTATTATACACTGTGTATACCTTTATACATTTATATATACACAGTGTATCTTTTACCTTTATAAATACATAATACATTACATATATAATATATATATAGTGTATCTTTATTGATTGTATATATCTTTTTAACATTTATAATGGAGATATATACACACACAATGTTTACTAAACATTGTATATAGCTTTATACATTTATGATACAATATATCTTTAGACATTGTATATCTCTTTATATACTTATATATGTATATATAATGTAACTTTATCTGATTACTATCTCTTTAAAGATTGGAACAAATAGGAACCTGGGGCTTCCCTGGTGGTGCAGTGGTTGAGAGTCTGCCTGCCAATGCAGGGGACATGGGTTCGTGCCCCTGTCCGGGAAGATCCCACATGCCGCGGAGCGGCTGGGCCCATGGGCCATGGCCGCTGAGCCTGCGCGTCTGGAGCCTGTGCTCCGCGGCGGGAGAGGCCACAACAGTGAGAGGCCCGCGTACCGCAAAAAAAAACCAAAAATAGGTACCTGGATGACAGTATTTCAGAGATTTAAAGCTACCCCTCATTTTCCCTCTAGCCCCGATCTGCCTCATCCTCAGAAGGAAGAGGGGAGAGGGAAGAAGGAAGCAAAGCAAAGTATGACATATGCCTACAAATGCCTGCTTGGTGCTTTTCTATCGAGAAAAGCACACATTATTGAGAAAGACAAGGTAAGATCCATTTTGCTAGCTCCGTGGTTCTCAACCTTGAACACGCAGCACAATCTCCCAGAGGGCTTGTTGAAACACAGTGTTTCTGATCTGCTTGGTCTGGGGCGGGACCTGAGAATTTGCATTTCTAACAGACGAGCTGGTGTTGCTGACCTGGGGCCTCCATTTGAGAAGAGCAATCCCTCTCACATCCCAAAAGATTTCAGAGATGAGCAAATCTGAGATTTTCTTGAAGCTTGAGACCAGGCCAAAGGAGCAGCAGACAAAAGTCACTGATTAAGTGGGCAGGGAGAGTTTGTTCTCTCCTACCTGGGAATGAACTTCTCCTGCCCATTTAATCAGCAGGTGCTAGGTCAGAGCTGTCACGGAAACTTTTCAAGAAAATTCAATAACCAGTGCCATTCAGAAACACTTTCAATGTCTGCTTAAAAAAAAAAAAGTGTGTCATGACCCAAGATGAATTAAAACTTGAGCTAAAGGCCGATGAGGTAATGCTGCTTTCATGTTATGTATTGTTGGGTATCCAAGAATTGCAATTCCTCTCATGAAACCCTATAGGGAAGTTTCCACATGAAAAACAAAGTACGTGATGTGTCTATAGCTCAGGCTACAAAAAATGTAGTCTCAGTATCTGTTCTTATATCCCTACCCCACCCCAATCTTTTGAACTCAAGATCATTGTTATGTGCACAGATATCAACCAGGAACATAACATTCTGCGAAGACTACAGTTTTAGGGTACCCTGGCCCAACTCCAGCCAGTCTAACTCAATTAGTCTGATATTGACTTGGTAGCTTTTTACAAGAACCTCCCCAGGTGATTCTAATATGCAGCAGGCGTTGAGAAACATTATTACTAATTGAGCATGTCCGTGAATGGTTGCTTGGCGACAGCTCTATTTAGTCCTAGATTTATTATATCCTCACGATTTATATATATTCCAAGTGTTGAAAATTAAATCATCCCTTACATGTGCAGCCAGCAAAAAGCCAACTATCTCCCCTTGTGTTACCCCGTTGGATTCACGTTAGAATCAGAGGCTGGGTAACTAGTACTAAGCTCACTTTTCAGACTGGAAAATGGAGGCCAAGGGAGAATAAGGATGCCCCTAATAGCTCTGGGGCTTGAGCCTACACCTTCCCAGTCCTCGTCTAGAGCTATCAGCCCACCCCCCTTCACAAGATGTGGTCAACGAGTCTACTCCTGGAAGCTGGCAGGAAAGTATCAGTGGCCTGGGATGGGGTTCAGGACATGCTACCCCCAAATATGGTGCTTTGGCAAGTGGAATACTTTAAGCTAAAGGATTCTGGGAAATGGCAGAGGCAGGAAGGACTACCTGGCTTTGTCCTTCTCCCCTGAAGCAGGTCACAGACCCTCACGGGAGAAGTGCCTTACCACTGGGAAGAAAGGAGCATCTTCATCTCTTAAGACGGGAGGACGCCTAGAGGAATCTGAAGCAACAGGCCTTGCTCCGTTTCCCCCAGTTTACCATCCTGAGCTCAGACCCTGTCCTGTCCTGTCCTGTCTCATTTTTCTACACCTTGCCACCCTTCACCAAACTGGGTATAGAAACCACTCAGCTTAACTATTCCTGTGGGTCTTCATTTCCTAATGACGCATTTCCTGCGTCACATAAAACTTACATTAAATAAATTGGTATGCTTTTCTTCTATTATTTATCTCTTGTCAGTCTAATTTACAGGGTCCCGACTGGTGAACCTAAGTGGGGAGAGGGAAGGAATTTTTTTTCCCTCTCTATACCTGTCAGGAAATTCTTAGAGGGTGGTCCCCTCCCTGAAGTAGAAACTCTGAAAGGAGACCCACCTTGACCAGGGATCTGACAAAAAGGAACCTCAACATCAGGAAATATGGTCTCAGAATTCTTGGGGAGGGGGCTTCAGAAAACAGCAGGCTCAGAACCTGCCATGACTGGTAAGCCATGAGGGCCCTGGACGTGGGGGCCTCACGTCTCCAAATGTGACTCCAGCAAGGCCACTCCACAGAGCAGGGCCACTCGTTTGGTCATTTTTCTCAAAGCTCAGATACTTTGCTACGTACATACCAAGCACGGTTTTCTCTTGAATGGCCCCCTAATATTTTTAATTTTCAAAATTATAAGAAAGTCTTCTAAAGGAATACCCAAACTTCACCCCAACAGACAATTCCATTTACTTCCTAAGCTTTGCACTTACGTTTATTTTCATCCACAGTAGTCCTCTTCTTTTGTCCCATTAATTAGAGTGTTTTAAAATTTGCAGAGTTCTTTAGTCCCAAATTGAATCATTCAGACATTGCTTCTGGTTTCTTTGAATGCAGAAAGTTCTGATTCATCTATTAATAATTTGGGGAAGACACTACAAAGAACATCCTAACTCCTTTCCTCTGAACAAATTATTCACATGAAAGAGATCTTTTAAAAAATGTTATATGTGTTTTATCTTATTTTATATCCAGCTGTAAATTAGAAAAAAAAAGTTAACTCTCTGGATGCACGTTCAGTGCACTCACATGTTGTCTACACTCTCAGAATGCCCACAGCTTTGCATAAAGAAGTATAGGCGGTTCTGATACACCTCCCAGCAAAGAGCCTCCAACAGAAGCCAGAAACAGTTTCCAGGGTGAGAAAGCTGGGCAGACAGCCCTCCGTGCGATATTCTCTTGGCTGAAAGCTACTAAAGAGAACCCAATGCCCTGCTCCCCAGGAAGATCAGCGATCTACCTTCTCAGAATAAAGCATGTTTAACATCTGTCACATGCAAGGACAAAGAGAACCACCCCCTGATTCCCAAAACCTACTCATGACCATTAGGATCACCTGTAAGTTACTAAGAAAAATCCCATGAATGAAGGAACTTATTTATGGTCACACTGTAACAAGTAGGCTTTTCAGCGAATTTATGCATTTCTTAAATAAGCATAATTTGCGCCTAAATTATGAGAGCTTCATTTAACCCTTCAAAACAGGACAAAAAGGAAAACCGACCTACTGGTAGACAGCCAAAGCAATCGCTGCCAGTTCAAGGATAGAAGAAATCCTCTGACATACTGCCACCTAGTGGACACTGTCTAACATTGCCAAGCCTGGGCTCCCACAGCCAGACCTCGCAGATTTGAAACTGCCGTTTTGCCCCCAACTCCAAAGTCTAAAAACAAGACAGATGCGGAAGTTTCACAACATTTGAAAATCTGCTCCTTGTGGTATCTTCCTATTTAGACTGCGCTGACTTTTCGTCTTTGCTGTCCGAGTACATCTGAACAGACAAGAAAACAACCGGTATGATTTTTCTTTCCTTTTTTTTAAAAAATTTCGACTTCTTATTTCACTCATAGAAAAAATGTTGGGATTTCACAATTTCTCCTCCAAGAAAGAAAGTACACAAAAGATCAATATGATTGTGTAACTGTGGTCTCTAGGACTGCTGCTCTTTAACTTCTCCTGAATTCAACATCCCAGAAGTACAATTCCCAGGAGTGTGACAGGGAGACTGCTGGCACAGGCTCCCTTGGACATCTTTAAAAAATATTTTTGGGGCTTCCCTGGTGGCGCAGTGGTTGAGAATCTGCCTGCTAATGCAGGGGACACGGGTTCGAGCCCTGGTCTGGGAAGATCCCACATGCCGCGGAGCAACTAGGCCCGTGAGCCACAACTACTGAGCCTGCGCGTCTGGAGCCTGTGCTCCGCAACAAGAGAGGCCACGACAGTGAGAGGCCCGCGTACCGCGATGAAGAGTGGCCCCCGCTTGCCACAACTAGAGAAAGCCCTCGCACAGAAGCGAAGACCCAACACAGCCAAAAGTAAAAATAAATAAATTAAAAGAAGGCTCAACATTTAAATATATATATATATTCTGGGAACTTTTTTCAAAAGAGGGAGGAGGGAGACATCCCAGAACTGGCTCAGTCTTGATATATCAAAGCCACTTAGGAGAGATTGTACTCCGTAAGAATAAATATAAACACCTATCAGTACTTTCAACTTCTTTTGAGTAATTATGGGAATTTAGCTCCAGGTTAATTTAAACATTTACAGCAGGGCTTCCCTGGTGGCGCAGTGGTTGAGAGTCCGCCTGCCGATGCAGGGGACGCGGGTTCGTGCCCCGGTCCGGGAAGATCCCACATGCCGCGGAGCGGCTGGGCCCGTAAGCCATGGCCGCTGAGCCTGCGCATCCGGAGCCTGTGCTCCGCAACGGGAGAGGCCACGACAGTGAGAGGCCCGCGTACCGCCAAAAAAATAAAAAATAAACATTTACAGCAAACGCTTAAGCCAGCCTTTGCAAACTCAGCTGGATAACTGCCCCAAACAAGACTTTGACAGCATAGCAATTCAAGAGCGAATGTTATTAAATTGGCCTCAGTTTGTTTGACTGAAGTGGGTTTTTTTTGGTCTTACAAAATCATATGTATAAATAGATTTAAATTTGCACTGAGGACACTCCCAGCTGTAAAGATTCCCTGCAAAAAGGTCAAGTTCCTGGAGTCTGGCCTTATCAGACTGAAAATCCCACCTGTTCATTGTGATGTGAATTGTGTGATCCGTGTGGGACCTGTCAATCAGCACAGGAGAAACAATTTGTCTAGCCAGATGCTTCCAGAAACCACTGGCACCAGCTCCTACCTGGGGTCTCAGGTGGCTGGCTCCCCCTGCAATCCCAGTAGCAGCTGCAGGGACATCTGGCTGGTTGAACAAGGATTTAACACCCCGTTTGCCAGATATAATACAGGGTTCCTACACTGTTAACATATGTGATGCATTCATTTTAACATCTGAATGATACCCTTCCTGTAATTCTTCTCCAACCTAGTTACAAGAATAGTGTTTTCATCAGCTGAGTTAGCACATAAATGCCACATGTGGGTTGCTTCTGAAAATGAATAGGCAGTTTCCTAATCTTGCAGAGAAATCCTGCAGACTTCCACCTTGTAAATAGCTCAGAAATCCATCCTCTCCTCTCCAGCCAGAGGACCACTGCCTTCCTTCAAGCTTTCATCATTTCTCATTAGGATTCCAATAATAACCTCCTACCTCCTCTCCTGATCTCCTGATCTCCTCCAACTGGTCCATTGCTGCTAGAGTGAGCATCAGAAAGTCCGCATGCGAGCAAGCCCCTTCTCTTCTTTTTTGAAAGGTTTTTAAAAATTCTTATAGGTTATTACAAGATATTGAATATAGTTCCCTCTGCTATACGGTAAGGCCTTGTTGGTTATCTATTTTATATATAGTAGTATGTATATTTTAATCCCAAACTCCTAATTTATCCCTCCCCCTACTCCCCCTTTGGTAACCGTACGTTTGTTTTCCATGTCTGTGAGTCTATTTCTGTTTCGTAAATAAGTTCATTTGTAGTATGACAATACTACAAATACTACTTAGTATGACAATCTCTAGGTCCATCCATGTTCTGCAAATGGCATTATTTCATTCTTTTTTATGGCTGAGTAATATTCCACTGTGTATATATACCACATCTCCTTTATCCATTCCTCTGTCAGTGAAGTCCCTTCTCTTCTGAAAACCCACCAGGGGCTGCCTGCAGACTTCAGGAACAAGTCTACGTTCCTTACCTGGGCTTATAAGGCCCTGCACGACCAGGCTGGTTACCATTCCAGACTCTCCAGCTATTCCTCCCCTGCACCCCCAAACTCCATCACCCCTGAGGACACTCTGGACACTCAAGCCACACAGAACTACTTAGAGTTATTTCTGTCTGCAGGTCTCCTGCCCTCCCATCCATGCAGACTTGGCGTACAACTGCTCCCCTGGAGAAATGTCTTGCTGTCTTATCGATAGCTCATCTTTAATTGTAAAGATTTTTTTTTCCCTTGGCATTCTTGGCTCACAAGGCACCGAAACAATAGCCACCAGGTGTTGTGGAGCAACTAAAGAGACAGGATTAGAACTGATGCCTTAGCTTCGCTTGCCTGCTCTCCGAAAGCTCACGTGGAACTTCCAGTCCACGGGACATGCGGGAACACTTTGTATGCACCTGGATGGAGCTGGAGGCCCCCCCAGCCTGTCATGAAGAGTCAATGGTGACAGTTTGAAAACACCTCAAAGCAAAGAACTTTAAGAGCAGGAGACATTAAGGTTCTGTCGCCTAAATACATGTCATTCAGCTAGAGTGGAGCCTGTGCTTCTCAGCCCAGATCCCCCGGAGCAGAGCCCTACAGGGCACCGGGCACCAGCAGGGAGAGGGCAGGAGCATTGGGAAGGGGGAAGGGCAGCTCCCAGCCAATCCCCACAGGGGAGGGGGAGGGGAGGGGAGGGGGAGCTAGGAGGGGCCCAGGGTCCAGCAAGTGTCGGGGCTGGGGAGACAGTAGATAAGGCATAAGCCCCCCTAATCCTGAAGGTGAGAGACTTGAATTTGTAACTTTACCCTCTCGTCCCTAAAATTCTTTATTTCTTACTATGAACTACTGATTTAAAAAATTCTCTCAAAGCCAAAGTCCTCTCCACAGGATTCTATCTCCCCCGCCCTCATGCACCCCGCTCTGAGCCCCCTCATCTCTTTGTCTCCTCACTGAATCAGCCACCAACCCACGACCATCTCTGGAAATTCTCAAGAAAGAGCTTTACCAAGAAAAATGTGGACTGGCCTCCTCCTTCCACCCCGAGTACAGTCAGCGAGGGCTCATTTCTACCAGAAAGAAGTCTGCTGATTGGAAAAGACTTGTCTTTGCACACACGTAATGTACTCTACCCACCGAAGGGCTAAAGAATACGGTACCCTTGTTTTCCTAAAGCAGAGTGATGCTTTCCCGGCAGGGCGATGGCTATGCTGGGAATAGAAAATTAGTTTTTATTGTTTAACCTTCATGGTTTAAATGAGGAAGTTTCTGCTCTAGGTAAAGGTCCCTTCGGGTTTTCATAAAGCAGCCCTATGACAGCAATATTAGTCTTCATAAAGAGCCCGATTTTACAGTGTTCTGAGCTAGCGTACTCATTTATAAAGTTTCATCTAAGGGCTTGGCAGGGTAACTGCAGTGGGGAATCTTGGGCTAACCGTGCTATTTACCACGTCTCTGCTCTCTTCTGCCACTTGAAACATAATTATGCCACCTCACATTGGCAGAACTTCTGACATTCACAAAGCCCTATCTCCTCTGTAGAAAGCTTACTCTCACATCGACTCTTCCCCAGTATTTCTGACTGCTACAAATGGATAAAGGGGAACAGAGGTACCAGGCCAGCCACCGTGGACCAGTGAGGCCAGGGAGGGAAGGGGCAGGATGGCTGTGAAGGTCCTCCAGACTCAAAGTCCCTATATGGTGTTCATGCCCCAAAGAGGGAAGACGCTCCCTCTTGAAGAAGCAGGAAAAACACCACACTTGGGAGCGACCTCCACCCCTTGATGAGAATCTTCCAGGCACTGGTAATGTGGCTATAGCTTCCGACAATATTAAACAACCAGCCAACTGATGACACCAAGAGCAGGGATGAGCACAGATCACTCATGTGTTCATTAAACGTGTTCTTTAAACATTAACTGAGCGCCTACTCACTGTACCTGTCATTGGCTGGAGAAACCGAACATCACATAGTCTCTGTCCTTGGAAAGCTCACATCTGGGTGAGTCAGACCCACACCCGGCTCCTGGGGTCAATGCTATGATGGGGTGAATACAAGAAGCCCTAGATGTGCACAAAAGGGGCCCCTAACCCCAAAGGTGGGCAGGTGGGCATCATTGGGGGACTCTTTGGGAAGTAATGCCTGAGCTAAATTTTGAAAGACAATTAGAAAACTGTACACAAAGAAGAGCCTGGAATGGCACATAAAGAACATGCGCAAAGACCCATAATTCATCCATCCGTTTCATCCACCCATCCATCCCACAAAGCTCACTGATGGCTGCTAGGGCCAGATGCTCTGCAGGATGCTAAGATGCTGCGTGTCCTGGACGGATATCCTCTCTGCCTTCACTGTGTTTATGGCTGTAGCAGGGGGGCGGGGGTGGGGTGGGGAAGGGCACAGCCAGGTTAGGGAACTTCTAGCACCTTCCTGAGGTGGGTCCACTGAGCACAAGCTGAGGTGGGGTGAGGAGATGGAACCACAAGGTAATGAGCCTGGAGAGGCTGGCGTTGGAAGGAGAGTTCCAGAACACTAAAGGCTTTGTGTTGTGTGTTCGGCAGCTCAGACTTTATCCTGATGACTATAGGGGGTCCACCAAAGGATTTCCTTAAGTAGAAAAGTAAGATCTGAATTTGAGAAGTCACTCAGCTGTGGAGAGGATGGACTGGAGGTAATGTGAGTAGGATGGGGTAGGACCTACTCAGTAGGACCACTTGCAGTGGTCCAGATGCAAAATGACAATGGTGTCGGTGACACCTGTGTTCAGGTGACAACAGCAGTGACACAGAGTAAAGTATGTGAAGGTTTAGTAAGGAGGTAGAATTCCCAGGACGGGGGTGAGGTGAAAAGCCAATGAGTAAGTGTCTAAGACCATCTTCTGGCTTCTGATTCGGGGTGATGGAGATAATATCATAGTAATTCACCACAAAAGGGTAGATCAGATGAGAAGCAGGTACAGGCACCGAGGAGAAGAGATTCTGAGTTCACCTCAACTTTCTGATGAAGATAAGCCTTACAGTTTATAATTATCAAGATTATTTTTACTGCTGCTACTGCTGCTATTCCCACCTAGTGTTCTCAAAGGGCAATGACTAAGGACTGGGGTAGCACCCTCGTGATGAGGAAGCTACGAGAGAATGGACCTCTCCAGACCCTGAATCTCAGAAAGTTCAAGCAAACATTTATTGTCAGGTCATCTCAGATACAGACTGTTCTCTGCAACTTCCAAGACCCGTCTTCTCCACACGACACAGGCTGAATCCTACCTCTTAAATATAGTCATTCATTCATCAATGGCTCCCCTGTCCTCCAGTGGCCCTCAACTCTTCTTAGGATGCTTAAAACACCTCTTTGGTCAGTATTCACCCTGAAGCCTTCTTGTAAAGATGGGCCAGCCCTCAGCCCTTCTAAAAAAGGATTTCCCACATCACAAAGTCTACTCCTAAACAACCGAATCAGAATCTTCGTAACAGATCTGGGAACCTTTTTCTTTCTTTTGTAAATAAGGTCCCCAAGTGATTCTTAAGATCAAGCAGGTTTGGAAAACGCTGCTCTAGGGCACGCCATTCTCTCCAGTTCCACAGGCTGTACTTCTCCTAGGACGAGCCACTCCTGGTGGAGCAATCCAACCATCCTTTACCAAGTCCCCTCCAACTGAGGACCCTCAGTCTTACTGACTTCTGAGCTCAGATCTTAGCTCAAATCTTAGCTCAAGATCCCCATGCCACATAACGAGATGCTCCTCTTTCAGGAACGTCCTTCTTCTTCTCTGTTTCTTTAAAAATGTCAAGCCAGGATATCTTTCCTTCCACCCTGGAGTACTTCTAGCACGAAGTTAAGCCCACCTCTCACAACATCACTCCCTGGTTATTTCCCTCGTGCAGACCCTCCTACCTTTTGCCCTGGGTCTCCCCTGAGATTGAGCGCATCATGGCCAATGGCCCGTTGTTGGGCAAAAGGCAGTAGGTGGCCTTGGTTTTGCAGGAAAATTCTGTGGGTCATACTTTGGCTTTCCCATGAAGGCAGCTTTTATAAATGCTAGATATGATTGGGGTTGATTGAATTGCAGTTCCCAAAACTGTTATGGCAGAGATGAAATCCCATTGGAAAACCACTACATGACTAACATCTTGATTTGGGAACATCAGTGCCCCCAAACCCCAAGTTGCCTTGTGGGTTTACAAGAAACTTTCTTGGGACACATACTCTTATATACAAAAGCAAAGAGATAATGAACGGGGTTTAATTTTTCCCCTTGTTTCTGCTGTGTGTGTATTAACTAAAAAGCAAATGAGAAATAATGGCTATGTTACAACTCCAGTGATTACAATTTCATAAACAGTTAAGATCTACTCAACTTTTAATTGATTTCTTATGTACTTTAGTTTTAAAAATGGGAATAGGCTTCCTGTAATAATTGACATTGGAATTCTAAGCAATCAGCTTTACAGATGAAAAAAACAACCACTCAATCTGATGAACTTTCTGGTTTTAAATTAATGTTCTTGAATCCACAAAACCTACTAAAAACTGGACAAGTGAGAATCAAGGTCTATTCACAGATCACAGATGCATATGACTAAATGAACCTTTGAAAGTTCATCAGAAAGATGCATGCTATTAAATCTACCTTCAAATTTCTCTCTCTTCTGGAATCTAAATAATCTTAAAGTACTTTAACTTTTAGAAAATAAAATCTTGACTGTTCCAATTTTTCATAGACGTGTATATATACAGAATTACCTCTTGTTCATATAGTGAACGCACTTTCCTGCCTTAATAGGGTTTAATGAGTACTGGAGACCACTTATTGTCCCCCTAGAATCCATCCTCTCCTCTCTCCAGTTAGTTATAGGCAACCCCTTTCCTCAAGCTTTGGTGCAAATGGTTGCCCCGCTAGAGACTACAATGTGTAGCCTACTTTGACATGACATCCATGTGTCATTTTATGAATAAGTTCCAGCCAATAAGATGCTACTAGAAATGACTGACGCCTCAACTTCCAGGTACCGCCTTGACTTTTTCTTTCTCCCTTTCCTCTGTCTGGAGATGACAATGTATGGAGAAACCAATTTGGATCCAGAGATGGAAGGTACCTGTTGAGGATGGAGGTGCCTTCCTGCCAGCCCTGAACTGCCACCTCCAGATTATTGCACACGAGAGAAAAATCTTCTATCTTATTTTGTCCAATGAGTGATGAGTCTCTTTGTTAGGGCAGCACAGACTACATGAAATAACAGTGAATATATGACTGAGGATCAAAGGGCTGTGAATCTTGGGTACATCATTCTTAGTACCAGGAGATAGTTTCATTTGTATTGGGAATCCTGCAGGAGATAAGGCCAACTAGGCACTGATTCCCAGGGAATAAAATAAGAATTCCAGGTAAGAATTAATGGTTCAGTGATTATGGCTCTGGTCTTACTCCCCATTTTCCAGTAAATCTTTGGAGGCTCAGAGACTTACTGACTCCAGGAAATGGTTAGTCAAGAATATGCTAACAACATAGCTTCCTGGTAGTCATCATCACCATTGGCTTTTCATAGTCTGGGATGAAATAAGAGAGTTTTACAAAAACATATAAGAAGCCAGAGCTGTGTTTTTGGTTCACATTGTAAACCTGCCTCTATATAGTTTATAAGCTATGAAGAGGCAAATAGACCTGGGGGAAAACATGATTAAAGCAAGAAGTCCAGATGAACAGAAATTTCAACAAAAATTAACCTGTAGTATGATTATATGGAGGCATTATTGCTTCAGGCTCTAATATTAATAATTATCAATTATAACATTGGTGAGACATCCAGTAGATGTGAACCGGGCTTATAACATTCTGAGTGGCTTTGTGAGTTGGTCAATGACTCATGTTTATTTAAAAATATGAGTTTACAGAGTTCAAGAAGTCATCAGTCATTTACTTGTTCTTTTCCTTCAATCTTGGGTCTAAATTAGCTGTGATATATTCAGATGTGAGCAAAGTGGCTGCAGTTCTCGTCCTGATGGAACTAACTGCAGGTTCGTTCCAAGATCTCTAGGCATTTCTGATTGTGCAGCTTCTTCAGGGAAGAATTTTTAATGCTCCCAAACGCACATATTTATTTATCTAAGTATTAAATAAAAACGTTCCTGTATAGTAGCTACCTTATAAAATATTCACAAAAATATTTTGAAGCCAATATTCAAATATACAGATACATGTAAATCACCTTGCTTCCTTCCAGCATCCTAGGGAGGTCCCCTTGAAGGCACTGAACACCCCACGTTGGAGAGCAAGGGGATTGGTGTGATTTGTATATTGATCTCTCTCCTCCCTATCACCCTTTCAGATACATTTCAAAGTAAGTTTCAGGAAGTCTTTCACAAACAGGTACCCAATGTGAAATCAACAAGCAGGCATCCTAACATCCAGTAGAGTCACATCCCAGGGCTCAGGATGTATAAATATGTATAAACAGATGGCTTTCCACTGAGCCTGGTCGGGAGGTCTGAAGACCAAGTGCTACTCAGGCCTGAGCCCCCCGCACTGCTCCTCAGGCTGGCAGAGGCCAGAGAGGCGGCCAAAGCTGGAGCAAGAATTGCTTTATAAATCGGACACCGTATTTGTACTAGTGTTTTCTTTATTGTCATAGACTGTTATGAGAGACTTTGTAAATTGTGGTTGGTAGGGTTGGATCACTAAGAGGCTTTCAGAGTTCTGTGCTGAAGGGAAAAAGAGCCAAGAAAACCCAGCCACAAACAAAAAAGGCAGAAAGAACAGCATTACTTGTCTGACCAAAGACGGGCTGGGTAAACAGCACTTTTTGCACACATAGAATGTGATACTGTGCTTATGTCTAGCATTTGTTACCATGGGATGTGGAGATCTCTCAGTAATGATTGCAGCCACAAAAGTGATTGTGTTTTAAGGGTTCACCCAATATCTATATTAGAACTGAAGCTAAGATACAAACCTACTTATGAATGTCTGATACATCCATCCTATTTTTAGCATCAGCAAGAGAAATGACAAATTTGATTATTTTGACAAGATGTGTAGACTGTCACCTTAACCAATAAGCCTCATCAAAGGATAACACATTTGGCAAATCATTATTTGGCCAAGGTAAGAGAAGGGTAAGTCCTTGGTTAAAGGACAAGTTATAGCAAAGTGCCTAGCACAGTGTGTGCACTGAATAAAACTGCTTGAGTCTAATGATAAGATGAATAACGTGTGTCTCCTTCCTAAAGAGTCTCTTGTCTGGGGGAAGAAATGGCATCTTCTACCTCCAAACACACAATGGTATATTATGACAACTTCTTATTCCTTAAAAAGAATTACCTGTGTGTAATATTGTTACCCATGAGTAACAATCGTATAGCACAACAAAAGCAAATATTAAATTAATGAAATAAAGTTCTACTCATTCTGTGAGTCACACTAGTCTGTTAGTATAATTAAAGCTGTGTGTCTTGGGAATTCCCTGGTGGTCCAGTGATTAAGACTTCGCCTTCCAGTGCAGATAGTGCGGGTTCATTCCCTGGTCGGGGAGCTAAGATCCCACATGCCTCACGGCCAAAAAACCAAAACATAAAACAGAACAACATTGTAACAAACTCAGTAAAAACTTGAAAAATGGTCCACATCAAAAAAATCTAAAAAAAAAAAAACCAACTGTGTGTCTTTAATAAGAGCAGTTGACTATTCTTGTCTGCCCACAAGTCTTTCTCCTTCTGGCTTCCCAGGCACTGAATCTCTCATAATTAGTGTTACTCATGTGGAATGAGGCACCCTGTCCACAAGCTCCTAAAATAGTGAAAATTCTTTCATTATTGTTCATCAACATCTTTAAGTACAAATTGGCTTATCGTACCCTCTAGACAGTCAGAAAGCTCAAAGGAAATGGGACAATGAACAAGTAAGTTCTGATGGGGGAGTTAGCAGCAGAAAGTTCACCGAGGGAACAGAAGTGTAGGACTGCCAGGGAGCAGCTATTGGCCATGTCTCTCCATCTGGCATTTGTTTTCACTTAGGACGTGAGATAAGGCTATCACTTTAAAAAAAAACAGCAAACAAACTGTCCTAGTCCCATTTTTGAATAACCCAAATTACACTCACTCATTCAAAATAATTTCCTATTATATTAAATTATACACACACATACATTCACACACATAAAATGAGGTCTACTCCAAGGTGTATGTTCTCGTTCATGGAGTACGGCTTTGCATAGTTCCGTCTTTACATTACCCAATCCTATTTTAAATGCCTCTATAGAGTTTTCCAGCTTTGTATGTTCCTTGTTAAGCTAATTTTTCAGGCTTTTAAAAAATTATGAATGAAATCTTTCATTCATGTTTTCTAATTATTGTTTGAAATGGGGGCAGCTAGTGATTATTACCTATTAACTATTTTTTTAAATAAATAAATAAATTTATTTATTTATTTTTGGCTGCGTTGGGTCTTTGTTGCTGCGCGCGGGCTTCCTCTAGTTGCGGCAAGCTGGGGCTACTCTTCGTTGCTGTGCATGGGCGTCTCATTGCAGTGGCTTCTCTTGTTGCGGAGCACGGGCTCTAGGTGCGCGGGCTTCAGTAGTTGTGGCTCGCGGGCTCAGTAGTTGTGGAGCACAGGCTTAGTTGCTCTGCGGCATGAGGGACCTTCCCGGACCTGTGTCCCCTACACTGGCAGGCGGGTTCTTAACCACCGTGCCACTAGGGAAGTCCCTACCTATTAACTTTTACAAACTGATTTACTTTGCTTGTAGCTTTTCAGTTCTTTTGAATTTTCCCAAGTACACAGTCATATCACATGCAGATTCTACCTTCTATATATTTTATTTCATTCTCATGTGTAATTACACTTGCTGGCACATTCTGAACAATGTTAAATGACATGGGGACAGTGGGCATCTTTGGTGTATTCCCGATATTAAGAGAAATGCTCCCGTTTTTCATCATTAGCTAACTTTTAGTTTGAGCTTTTTAGGATAACATCAAGAATCCATCCCGTTCTGTTTTCTAATGGATTTTAAACATCAGAAATAAGTGCAAAATTTTGTCAATCACTTCTCAGTGTCTATGAGATGATAACATTTTTCTCCTTTGACCTGTGAAGATGAACCATCCTTGCATTCTCATAGGTAAATGTTAATGGTATCTGTTCTTCTTTTTTGTTGTTTTTTTTTTTTGCGGTACGCAGGCCTCTCACTGTTGTGGCCTCTCCCGTTGCGGAGCACAGGCTCCGGACGCGCAGGCTCAGCGGCCATGGCTCACGGGCCCAGCTGCTCCGCAGCACGTGGGATCTTCCCGGACAAGGGCACGAAACCGTGTCCCCGGCATTGGCGGGCGGACTCTCAACCACTACGCCACCAGGGAAGCCCCTGTTCTTCTTAATATTACTTATTTTCCAAATTATCTTGGCTAATCTTGCATACTTATTCTTCCAGAGGAAACCCAAAGTATAATTTTTAAGAACCAGAACACCATTGAAATTAAAAGTTTATCTCTTTTTCATTGTAAGGATATACAATATGGGTTGATTTAAACAGAAAATTAGGAGACAATCATTTGCCTAACCAGAATTACCTTAATTAGAGGTTCAGCTTTGAACTAAGAGATTACCTCTGGTACATGTCAATGTTTATAGATAGACCACTCAGTATTTAGGAGGTGAGATAAAAAACTGACTACTGAAAATGAAACATAAAACAAAAACAATAAAAAATGAATTAGAATTTGTCTTTCTCTGTCTGACTTAACTTCACTAAGTATAATATTCTTTAGGTCCATCCGCGTTGCTGCAAATGGCAATATTTCATTCTTTTTTTTAATAGGTCACTTACATGTGAAATGTAAAAAACAATACAGAAGAATGTATATATGCAAAAACAGAAACAGACTCACAGACAGAAAACAAACTTGTGGTTACCAGAGGGAGAGAGGGAGGGAAGGAGGGACAAATTAGGAGTATGGGATTAACAGATACAAACTACTATACATAAAATAGAATAAGCAACAAGGATTTACTGTACAGCCCAGGGAATTATATCCAACATTTTGTAATAACCTATAATGGAATATAATCTGAAAAAAAACTGAATCACTTTGCTGTATACCTGAAACTAACACAATATTGTAAATCAAGTATACTTCAATAAGAAAAGAATAGCAAATTGAGTATTAGATTTCACAATATATAGCTCAGTAGATCCTCTTTTTCCCAAGGTAGGTCAGGATTTTTGACGATAATTTTAAATTGAGGGTCTTGCAAATGTTATGTCTTTCTCTCCTCCACTAATACACGATCCTTCAACATACAGCTTAAAATGCCTTAAGAATAGGCTGTTTAATTTCTTACTGTATGCATTAAATTAATTAATTATACATCTTAAATAGACCTAGAAGTTTCCTAAGGATAGTATATAATCAACATGTTTATTGCTGATGGTGATAAAAATGTCCCAGTGGTTTTCTGCAACTTGCTTCAGTGTTCTATTGTTTTGTCCTATTGCATGTTCAGAAAAATGATCAAACCTGCTCTATCTAAACTTTTAAAATATGTCTTTGATTAAATCATCAACAATGACAATGAATTAGTCATAATGGTGATAAAAGTAATATACAAACATTTAATGAGTGCATACTATATTTCCAGTACTGTGCTTAGGTCCTTTATATCTTTTATTTCAAATGAGCCACAGTCCTGCTACAGAGGGACTGTGAGCTCCACTTTTTAAAGATAAGGAAGCCAAAGCGAAGAAATGTTAAGTATTTTCCAAGATCACATTTATTTAATCATAAGTCTATCTGACTTCACATGCCACGATTTTTCCCACAAAATATATATGAATTAAGATGATGTGAGCAGAGGTAAATACAGTATAGTAGCCATTCAATTTCCAATTTCTTTCCATAGTAAAAAATCAGAAGTTACTCATTTTTCTCTTATTTTTAGTAGTTTAATTTTTTGCAAAAAAAGAAAATGTTATAGAACTTTAAAAAATGAATTAGACTAGTGGAATTGCTGTTGCTATAGCTCAAAAGTTACAAAGTAAGATAAAAAGATCAAATTTAAATGCATATTTTAAAATATGCATCTACTGCGTAAAGCTAAGCACCTACACACTATAACGAAAATGTAATATTTTTAAGCAATAGCTCTTATAGATATTAGAACGATATGTACTTCTTTGATTCTATGATGTATTTTTTTTATATTTCAGAATCTCTGAAACTGATGCAACAAGAATCTATAATGATCATGTTTAATTCTCCAGTTAAAGTTTTTTTCTTTCTTTGTGATGCACGAGATAAAGTAAGCTGAAAATTCGTGGTATCTTAGATTTCTTGAAATATAGCAAATATCAGTTTTTTTTTTTTTTTTTTTTTGCTGTACGCGGGCCTCTCACTGTTGTGGCCTCTGCCGTTGTGGAGCACAGGCTCCGGACGCACAGGCTCATCGGCCATGGCTCACGGGCCCAGCCGCTCCGCGGCATGTGGGATCTTCCCGGACCGGGGCACAAACCCGTGTCCCCTGCATCGGCAGGCGGACTCTCAACCACTGCGCCACCAGGGAAGCCCCCCAAATATCAGTTTTAAGGGTTATACAAGACAGCTTTATCGCCCTACTTCTATGTCCAATACATAGCCTGTTTTTAAAAAATGCTATTACTATTTGTGAAACTTTAAAAAAGAAACTAATTCAATTTTAGTTTAGATTTAAGGCATTTGCGAACTTTGGTATTTACTCTAAGATGATCAGAGATAGCCCAGGGAGTTGCAAACTAGACGTTGGGATGTATGAGTGGATGCAAGAATCCATGCAGATGTGCCCGCAAGTATGCAATGTATACAGATGTGCATGCACTGGAGTCACGGGATTCTACCCGGTTCTTGGGGAGAAGTAAAATAATTGTGAGGCTGCAGAATTCTCAAGTGACTTTATCCAGGAAAGTAAAACAGGCAGTTATTACAGGGTTTCTCAATTGAGGCTGTCGGTGTAGAGAAGTCCTCCGTCTTCTCTGTCCCCATCTCCTCCCTTCTCACCCAGCTCTCCCGGAGAATGAAAAATGGACAGAGAATTTCCATCTCACCCACCACACCAATTCTTGCTCTATGCGCTTTACCCTCTCACTTCGGATGACAACAGTGGACCAGCTATAGTTATTCTCAACAGAGACCTGGATCCACAGATGTGGAATAGAGGTTCCTACCATTGCAAAACCAGATATAAAGGAAGTAGCCAACAGAGAATCCTGTGAGCTAAAGGAATGTCTTCTAAGGCTGGGAATTCAAACTAGCAAACTGACCCAATGACTACCACAAACCATGTTTGTCCTCTTTCCAAGTGTGAATGTAAATCCCTCCTCCAAAATAAGAGAAGAAAAGAAAGAAAGAAAGAAAAGAAAGAAAGAAAGAAAAGAAAGTAAGAAAGAAAGAAAGAAAGAAAGAAAGGAAGGAAGGAAGAAAGAAACAAAGAAAGAAAGGGAGAGAGAGGGAGGGAGGGAGGAAGGAAGGAAGGAAGAAAGAAAAAGAAAGAAGGAAAGGAAGAAAAGGAAGGAAGGAAGAAAGAAAGAGAGAGAAAGGAAGGAAAGAAAAGAATATTTGCATGAATGTTGCTGGTCACCAAAACTAACCACTACCAACTTCAAAAGAATTCTGCTAATCCCGCAAAAAATTCTCTTTAGCTCTTTTACAGATTATTAAAATAAAAAACAACAAAGTCAACAGCATTTAGCCAGTTTTAATTTTCAATATTAGGAGAGTCAGTGAGGGCCCTTGACTTATCTCAATGTGGACTCACCTTTTGCACAGCTGCTTGAAAGGCCTGTTTAATTCTCTTACACGAATCAGGTACTAATTTTGAGTCTTGGCTCTCCAGAGTTGTGTCTTGCAAATCCGTGTTTTCATGGAGTTTGAAAATTCTATTAATGCAGTGAGTGTCATCTTCTGATATTCTATTAGGATCCATCTGAGGGGGGAAAAATGTGAGGACGTCAGCGTGGTTATCACTGATCATTCTGTTATTTAATAAAGTGTGACTTAAGGACAAAAGAATTCATTCTTGCAAGAGTCATTATGTCCCCAACAACTAATAGTTAATACAATTACCATCGAGTTGGTGAAAAAATTGACTTCTAATTCATTTTTATGAGTAGCTGACTACCATCCACAACACACCTGTACACATGTGATTCATGGGGAAATTATCAAAATCGTCTGACATTGTAAAAGTGCTCACTGAGGGGAGGGGAATCAAAGAAATTACATGTGTTCAGTACAGGGAGAGACAGCCTTTTATCTTTAAGTCCCCCCCCACCCCATGCAGCACGCTATGTGGGATTATGAAGCCCACTTGGATGTTCAAAGCATGAAACCTATATAAATCACATGAAATTAACATCATGTTCAGCTGCCATGTTTGCCTGGCCTTTTCCCTTAATCAATGTGTGGGTTTTTTGGGGTTTGTTTTGTGGTACGCGGGCCTCTCACTGCTGTGGCCTCTCCCGTTGCGGAGCACAGGCTCCGGACGCGCAGGCTCAGCGGCCATGGCTCACGGGCCCAGCCGCTCCGCAGCATATGGGATCTTCCCGGACCGGGGCACGAACCCGTGTCCCCTGCATCGGCAGGCGGACTCCCAACCACTGCGCCACCAGGGAAGCCCCAATGTGTGTTTTAATCAGCTGAAGAAGGGAGGGAGAAATCCACTTCCTAGCCCCAAAGAAAATCTGAAGCCAGAAGCATTATTTCCCTTTTCGTTGAACCTCTCATCAGTTTTCTTAACCTGGAGTGGTATGTCTGTCAGAGGGGGCCTGAGAATGTGTGTGGTGGTATTTGAGTGAGCTGGGATGAGGAGGGCTCATGGTGTGAGCAAGCTCTATGGACCCATGCTGAGGGGATGCTAAAATTCTTGTAGTGTACTAGATAGTCCCACCCAAAATATCCCCATTACGTTATTAGCTGGTCCCCTGGTTAAAACAGGTGCCAACGTAAGCATTTCTTCAAGTATTACTCTTTTCTTAAAATTGTCTGCCAGCTCCTCCTGGGGCTCCTACAAGCCTTTGTAGTGGTTTCAACTGCCAAGTACATAGTAGAGGTAATTAGCTACCTGTTTTAATTGGTTTAATTTTTAAGTGGTTTAATTTATTGTCCTCTTCTTTCAAAAAATTCAAGGTGCTTCATGTGCATTTGCTTATGACTAGGTACAGGCTAGATGAAAAACAGGGAAAATTATGTAAGTTTCCAATATCCAAAGCCCAGTCAATTAATATCAAGTCTCTCGTTCGCTGGTTTAATCATCTTTTTGAAAGTCATCAGCAAGATGTGCAGGTTTATTAACCAGCTGTCAGAAGGAAGCTAAGAAGGTACCCTATCCATACCTGAGATTCTCAAAATGAAATAACAGCCTTTCAACAAACGTGCACCTGCTAATACAAATTTTATCATTCCACTTTTGCACGGTGTGACTCGGGAAGCAAAACTATTTGCAATCCAAGTTTACTTTTTATTTCTTTAAAATAATTAGTATGAATCAGAATACCTGAGATTTTATATAAGGCAAGTGTTCAATTCCATACTTTTTTTAAAAAGCTCACTTATACCAGTAAGTTTCACAAAAAAACAGAGACGCCTGGACAACTGATATGAAGAGTCGTTGGGTTCAGACCTCAAGGAAGAAGAATCCTGCAAAAGGCCTCAGCTGGCTCACCACCAGAAAGCCGCTGAGCTAAAGGAACAGTGTGATGTTAGTGGGGAAATGCCTGGGTACCCTAACATTGGTTAAGCTCCAGTCCCGCTGACAAGCTAAGTGTCATCAACAGAAGCAGCAGTACTGGCGACCCTTGCTATGGAAACTAGAGTCCAATCACTTGCAGCGTTACAGGCTCACCCAGAATTTGTTAGAAATGCAGACGCTCAGGCGCCACCCCAGGCAGTGCCTGTGAATCTGCATTCTAACTGGATCCCAGGTGATTCTGATGCACGTTAAAGTTTGAGAAGTAATGCTTTCAAATACCAAAGATACAAATATCGATTGTCTGCTATTAAAATGTCTCCAAATTTCTTTCACACCAATCTTAAAATTTTTTCACAAGTAATACCAATTAGTATTAATACAAAATTACTGAAATGGTCAATAATGGCTAAGGGTTTAATGCAAAGAAATATAATGCAAAGATTTTTGTCTCTTCTCTCTTAAAAATATGTCCATGCCCAGGTCCCACCCTTGGCCAATTTAATCAATATCCCTAAGGGGAGGGGTCAACTGAGTCCCTCTTCCCAAGTGTTTCTAATGTGCAGGTGAGAACCACTGTTTCAGAAAGTCACATTAGCGCTAAAACATATATAAAATGTCACCAATTGTTTTCCAAAATGAAAGTATGGAATAATTAATTTTGATATACTCACTTATTTTGTTTATTTAAGGGTCATATGTTAGAATTTTATTTTTATTATTTTTAAAAATTTATTTTATTGAAGTATAGTTGATTTACAATGTTGTATTAGTTTCTGGTGTACAGAAAAGTGATTCAGTTATACATATATATAACAGTTTGCATCTGCTAATCCCAAACTCCCACTCCATCCCTCTCCAACTCTGCCCACCCTCTTGGCAACCACAAGTCTGTTCTCTATGTCTGAGTCTATTTCTGTTTCGTAAATAAGTTCATCTGTGTCATATTTTAGATTCCACATATAAGTGATATCATATGGTATTTTTTTCTCTGACTCACTTCACTTAGTATGATAATCTCTAGGTCCATCCATGTTACTGCAAATAGCATTATTTCATTCTTTTTTATGGCTGAGTAATATTCCACTGTGTATATGTACCACATCTTCTTTATCCATTCATCTGTCAATGGACATTTAGGTTGTTTCCATGTCTTGGCTAATGTGAATAGTGCTGCTATGAACATAGGGTTGCATGTGTCTTAGAAATTTATTTTTAACCTGCAAGCAAATGTCTTTCTTATTCCAGTGCCCTTGCAGCTCTCCTTTCCTGAAGATGGAGACCAGGAGAAAGGGTGGCGTAGAGGTGCAGGGGTGCAGGGCCAGCAACACACACAGGCAAATGATGGCCTCTGCTCCTGTGGTCTCAGCACTGCAGGAGCTGCAGGGCAGGGCGTCGGACTGAGTGGACCGTCCACATTACTCACCGAGCGGCTGGACAAATGTAACCTCTCCCCTAACAACCCATCCCCTGACACAGCAGTCTGGATAGAAAATTTATATGATGGAAAAATTGCACTTTTTAGTCTATTTTAGCTACTAACGAGATCATTTACACATTAAAAATTAGAAGAAGGTATATTTCTAGTGCTGCAAATCATTTGAAAAGCGTTTTCAGTAAATTCAACATGCAAAGCCCTAGGCTGGATGCTGTAAAGAAGGTAGTGAGCGAAATGGGCAGTCCTGACCTTCAAGGAACTTACACTCGACAGAGGAACGAAGAAACTCATCCAAAATTCACAGTAAAAAAAAAAAAAAAAATCACAGTAAACAGTAAATGAATTCATTGTACCTAGAAATGACTAAAAATATTAAGTGAATCTTGAATATCTGATTTAAACTGGACTTCAAAAATACAGTGATCAGACAATGTAGTTCATGTGAAAGGAACTCAGTCTTTAAAAAAAAAAAAAACTTCCTTGAAACTTAATCATCTGTAGGGTTAAATGAGGCAGGATGCTAGACATTTGTGCTACTTTGTTTTCTGTTTTTTTTCAAGCAGGCAGCCTACACACCTCCACATCAGATTTCCGGTTCTCCTGTTTGGGTAACAAACAGCCCAGGGAGGTTGGTGTGCATTTTGGGGGTTTGGCGGAAGGGGTTAAAAGGGGACAGAGATTGAGTTTCCTGAAAAGCTTATCTTGTAGCGAAGCTCTAAACTTTGAATATGGTTATATGGATGCTTAAAAAAAAAAGGGCACATAAATTTTAAAAGCAACTTTTTGTAAGGGTTTTTTTTTTTCTTTGTAAACCAAAGTATGAATACTATGTGGTAAATATATAGCACAAGCCATATGCTATTTTTTCTTTGGCAAGGTTGGTAGGGGAAAAGCTAATCTACACTGGATCTAGTACTTTTTTTTTTTCTTCTTAATCTAGGCACAAGCAATCTACAAACATTCAGGAGGCTGATTCACATTCAGCTATTCACACATGAGTGGAGCAGGGGAAAATTTTTTGTCACTATAATTTTTACATTATTTGGGGGCATTTTTCTAAATGCATTTAAGACTAAATTGAATTGTTTTTTCTTGAGGATTTGCGTGGCTCTCCCCTCCCATCTTTAAACAAAAACAATAAAACTGGCTCCTTTTCTTTTCTTTTTTTTTTTTAACTGTTAACTGCAAACGTATTACCTGATATTAGATGATTTCATTCTAGTTCAAACACATTCAGAAGCCCCAAGTAGTTGCCCCACAAATTTAGTGGAAATCAAAAAACTATCTATTTGGTACCAAGTTCTAATCCAAGGAAGCTGATATAAGTGAAAATGTTAAATCAGTGTCAGGTCAAACTGAATCTACTCTCTCAACTAGAACTTTGAAAGAAGGCTTCCAGCATATGTAAAAGTGGAAAGAATTGTAGACTTGTAGAACCTCCAGGTACCCATCACCGAGCTTCAGCAATTACCAGTGCATGGCCAATCTTGTTTCATCTATAAGCAACCACTTCCCTGTTCCCCAGGCTCCCCACCTATTATTTTGCAACGAATTCCAAACATCTTATTTCATTTGTAACTACTTCCGAATGTATCTCTAAATGATTAGGGCCCCTTTCAGTATTAACTGTAGATACTGTACTCAGCAAAACGTAACCACATCTAGTGGAGTATCCTCCTATGAAAACATTCCTCCTAATATTACTTCTTAACTGAAGGAGATGACCTTTTAAAAATGTAATACACAGTTGGGTTCAGAGTAATGGTTAATATATATTTGCATAAGTCTTGGAGAAGCCCAATCTTCACGGCATTTAGGAAAACTGTACCCAGAAATTCGATGACATTAAATTCTCCATCTGAAAATTTTCTATCCATGTGACATCAAGATTGCTAGATGATCATCAGAAAGCTAGAATCCTCAGCCCACCAGGCCATGAATATTGAGAATCCCTACAAAGAAGCTGAACACTTTCTTCAACAGCCCAACAGGTCATTCTTTCCTAAATGGTCACGCCGATTTCCATGGTTCCTGCCAATCTAAGCTGTTTCTGGTCCCTAGAACTCATTCATTCCCTACTGCTCTTTCAGTGCTGAATACTCACTTCACTACCACTGCTACGAAGATGCCGTAACCCCAAATTGTTAGAAAAGATAAAAGAGAACGACTGAATCTTCTGTCCCTTTTCTGAATGCTTCTCTCTTATTGGACTAGGAATTTAAAGTCTTTTGTTTATAGGTCCCTTCATTACCTGGCATCATGCAATGCACACAGTATGTGGACATCGTATGTTGAATAAACGATTCTTAATTCATATTCCGTACCATTTAAGAGTGTCATGTGCAGTGCGGGCACTCAATATACAGACATTAAATGGTGGGGCGGGGCAGGGGGAGGAGGGGGACAGGACCACATGCTGGATGAGAAAATGGATAAATCACTCATTCTTGGCTGCAGCACTCCAATGAACGAAAAATGTTTCATCACTTTCATATAGATTTGTGTAATCTATATTGCAAGTAAACCACTTGAAAGTTGTATTTTTAGAAAAACTTCCTCTCAATAGGAAAAGATTATTTTTATTAACATACAAATACAAATTTTCTAAAGCACTGCACATAGTATGTCTACCTTTTAGTAGATAAACTAGTTCTATAAAATGCAAATTAGTGGATACTGAATATTTAACAAAAAGCCTATGATTACAAGTAATGGAGTTCAAGACCCTGGCACACGTCCAAATCCCATACAGCCCAGGCAATGCCTTGTTCTGATGCGTTCAATTTGGTTTAGTAATCACCTTTGAATCTGAAACCCAATGAAGTCCAAACCCAAGTCTCTTTTCCCATAAAAAAAAAAAAAAAAAATGCACAGTCAGCCCCCCACTTCCTTTGAGAAAGAGTTCACAGCACCAGACAAGAATACTTGAATGAATCCAACCAAATGCACTGCAATTTCCAAGAAAACACAAGAGCATAAACCACCAGTAAGCATAAGGTTACAGATTTACCCCTTCCTTTCTACTATCTCTCTGCCGTTCCTAACCGGCTTCCTCACCTTTGAAAATGTGGTTACTTGCTAGATTGTCGCTAGGCTGTGCCGGGGGACAGAACACCTCCACACACACTTTGCTTCCTTCCTCCACCCACTTAGTGGGAAGGCACGAGGGCCCTTCTTTCTTCTCTCACTCCGCGCGAGCGGAGCCCGGGTCCTAAGACCAGGCTTCTCTGGCCGCGCTAAGTCTTTCGGTCCATCTGGCGACTTTGGCATCGCCCCCCGGGGCTCCAGCGGCTGCCGGCAGCGCACGCACTGCGCGGTGCAAAACAAACCAACCCCAGGACCCCAAATCCTCCCGGGGGTGGGTGGGAAGGAAAGGGTCGATTCCCAACGGTAGGCGCTCAATTGTTTTTCCTGAGTGGACCTAAGTTCATTCTTTGCTTCAAGTGGGAGGTGGAAGCAGAGAAAAGTGTGCAGTCGTTTCCCGAAGAGGTGAGCGGCCAATGCGGTCTCGCCGGGGGAAATTCAAACGCACCAGGCCGGGCGAGCTCAGCTTCGGCGCGCAGGGGGCCGGGTGCGTGCGCGAGGACCAGAGGCCGGCGCGCCGGGCCCCGCGCCTGGCTGTCCCCCAGCCGGACGCTCCCTTTTTAGGGTCACTTTCCCTTCCCCAGATATGCAAACTCTGGGGAGTCAAGCCGGGGGACTAGACTCCATCGCCTGCAAAGTGCTGGAGGATGAAGGCGGGTGCGCCCCGCCCGCGCGCCCCTGGGAGGCGAGCACTCACCTGCGCTCGGAAGTAAAGGAACAGGGCGACGCTGCACGCGACCTGGCCCAGCCCCAGCCCCAGCAGGGCCACGAACGTGGAGCGGGAGGCGGCGGCGGAATGGTGCGGGGCGGGCTGCGCGGGCGGCGGCGGCGGGGCGTGCAGGGCGCCCTCGTGCGGGGCGCCGGAGCCGCCGCTGCCCATCTCCTCGGAGGCGCGCAGGTACTTGGTGTAGTCTCGGCTGGCGCGGCGCATGGCGCTCGGCCCGCCTCGCTCCGGCGCTCGCCTCCCTCCGGGGCTGTTCTGCCGGCGGCCAAGTGCAAAGGCAGCGCAGAGCCGGCGCGCGGCCAGGCGGGCCTCGACGTAGGGGCGCTCAGAGCCGGGCGCTGCTCCTGGGGCGCGCGGGCGAGCGAGGAGGGTGCCGGCCGCCCCAACTCTTATAAACCGCTTCGGGAGGGCTGGCCCCGGGAGCCAATCAGCCCCGGCCGAGCCTGCCTCTTCCACTCCCACCCCTGGCTCCCCTTCCTTCCTTTCGCCCTCCCTCCCTTACTCTCTCCCTGAAAGGCCTCCTCCCTCCCCATCGGGGCCCTCGGAGGAGGAGGCTGTGGGTTGTTCTAGCGGTTCCAGAGGCCACTTGCCCATCCTCAGCGGCCTTTCTGGAGGTCCAAGAGGTGGGCTGGGGGAGATGCAGATGAATGCCTTGGTCAAGGACAAAGGTGACATCGCAGACATTCCTGGGGCAGTTGGCATCCCCGAGCCTCAGTTTCCCCTATAGGATTTAGAAAATTGGACTTGGTGATGTCTGAAGGCCCTTCCTATTTGCCTCTCCTCCTCCCACCACCCGCCTCACATTTTTTTTTTTTTTTAGCAAGGAACACCCTCAGAGATCCTGAGGGTGCAGCCTCTAGCATGTTTCCAAATATAGGTTCCGAAATATGTATTTTGGCAGGCTTAGGAAACCAGAACCCACTTCCCAAACCCCTGTTTCTGCACCCTCAAAGTGGCTTTAAATGAGGCAGATTTTGAATGTGGCAGCAGAGAGCCGATAGGCACCAACTGTGACTTAAAAAAAGAAATTTGGTACAGAGAGAGGGGTAGGACCCAGTAACTTTACGTATAGAACCATATATATGAAGAGAGTTGAGTCACATGCCATTCCTACTGCTTGGTAGTTCCTCTCCTTCAGTGTCCTAAAAATAAGAGAGGTACACACCCAGGGACGGGCCACCCAGGAGCACTCATCCAGCTGTCAGTCAGGAAAGAAAGATGTTACACAAAGCTGAGGTGTAATTAAATGTTGGTTTCCTCGCTAAGGACAACTTTTTTTAAAAGTCTGTCTTCAGAATTGTGCCCCTTGGTAAGAAAATGAGAATACGAAGATTGCTCACAGATTCTGATACAGCTTCAGCAGGAAAGAGCAGAGGTACTGGCCAATTGAAACACCTATAAAAACTTAGGATGTTTTCACTTTTTGTTACTACGTTTGAATTTTGTGTCCTCTTTCTGCATAGTTCTCGAAAGGGCATTTCCTAGGGAAGATTTTTTCACAAATGGTACATCTCTGAGTTACTAAAACTCGTGTTCGCAATTAAACACTTAGAACTCAGCACGTGTTGAGGAAGGGCAACTAGGATGGGTAAAAACTAAACACCCAAATGAAATGATTTGTTCAAATTCAAAGATGCTTTTAGCATTCATTTGTGTGTGTATCTCAAGTCTGATGAGGAAAGAGGGAAAAAAACAATTTTCAAACTCCAATAGAGAAACAACAAATGTTGATCTTCTATTCCATGCAGTCTGGGCCTCTTCTTCCTTTTTGTTGGTTAACTTAGGGAAGTAATGGTGGTTTTCCCTCTCTTTCTCTTCCTTCTCCTTTTTCTTCTTTTGGGAAACAATTCTATATTTCATCCTTTTTATAAACCTCTACTAGGATCAAAGATTTTTAAAAATGTGTTATAACAACTAAACCCACAGTTACTTTACTGTATAGCCCTTTCCATTCTTTTTCAATGTTTTATACATGTCTTTTATTCCTTGGCAACTTATTCCTTTAGAAGAAGTTGCCTCAAATCAATGAATCTGTTCAGTTGTGTTTGACCTAGTCGCTTCATGGATAGGACCGTCTATTACATTCCTACAGAGTTCTTCATGCGACATTCCTCCTGCAAGGCAGTTATTTTCCTTTCCTATCCTAAAGGTGTCATCCCTCTGTGTTCCCGCATCCACAGGCTGGATTGGAAACTCCACTGTCAGTCCACTTGTTGCTTCTTCAAAGGTAATGAAACTTTCTGGCCTATTAATTAATTAATTAATTTGTCAACATTTCACTCCCTAAGTAACTCGACATTCGCTTAATAAAAGGGGTGGTCCCGTGGTCGGCTTCGCTTGGAAAATCCTGCGTTAAACAAAATTAGTTGTTTTTTGTTGAATGCGGATCGTATCAGTGACATGAATGTACAAATGTATTTTGTAAATCTCCAGAAAAGGGGTTTGGTATTCTCTGTTTTTCAAAAAGTTTTCATCTTTTTTTTTTTTTTTGACAGGATGGGAGGTTCACATATCAAGGGTTTAAGAAACAAAATTTGGTAAAAACCAGATGAGAAACATCTGTAGAACACGAATGGACAGTGCAGTACAAATGGCCTGAATGTCAGAAAATAGTCAGTAGCCCGGGGAACCTACAAGGACTGAATGAACAGGAAGAGCAGAGACCAGAACAGGACCATAGAGGATACTGAAGACTGTCAGATTGGAAAAAAGCACTCAGATCCATTTTATTTAATTTTTATTTTTTTAATTTTTATCTTATATTGGAGTATCGTTGATTAACCATGTTGTGTTAGTTTCAGGTGCACAGCAGAGTGATTCTGTTACACATATCCGTGTATCTATTCTTTTTCAAATTCTTTTGCCATTTAGGTTATCACAGAGTACTGAGCAGGGTTCCCTGTGCTATACAGTACAGAGCCATTCTAAAGCATCATGCTGGCCATCCAAAGCATTTCCACAGACTGCAGTTTTCTGTCCTCACCAGGGCTTCATGGAGGCCCTCTTAAACACCACTGGCCCAGCAGGTGACTCTCAAGCTCCTTACCATGTTTCAGATCAACTTCTGGTTCCTATTGCTTCATTGCCTCGCTTTTTCCCCCTGCAGCCTTACACTTTATGCCCCAGCAACACAGGACTGTTTGCACCCTCCCATTTCTTGCCTTTATACCTTTGGTCATTCAGTGTCTTCTACCAGGATTGATCACCCTGACTTTTTCACCTGATGATTGCCTTATCTTCAAACATTCAGTTAAGGTCCCTTGTCCTTAGGAAGCTTTTCCTGATAGCCCACCACCCCCAGGCTGTCTGTCACGCCCTACTATTTCTATCTGATTCTTTATTACATGATGTGCACATGTTCACCATAGTTCTGAAACTTCTTTTTATGATCTTTACTTTGCTTCTGTGTCTCACCTACTAGACTGTAAGCTCCCTGAGGGAAGTCATGACCTTTGTATTCCTACTGCCTTAACACAGTGCTTCATGAAGCTCTGTAAAATGAATGAGTAAGTAAAAAGAAAAAGAAAATAAACATCTCTGACATTCCAATAACAGAGGGCTGAACTGGGGAGAACACTGAGTGTTAAATAGAAAATTACCCCAAATAACATCACTCTCTAATTATACTGATAACCTAATCTGACTAGGAAAACTTACAGCAAACTTAAGGGCATAACATGCCCAGACAATAAGGAGAAATAGATATATGTATTTTTTAAGGCTAATATTGTAGAATTTTATTATCAAGCTTATAGAACTTAAGAAAATTTGAACCTGAGTGACTTTCAGATTTTATGTAATTATCTGAACCCTAGCAGCTCTGAAACTTTTTAGCCTCAGAATCTGTTTACTCTCTTACAATGGAAACTTCCAAAAGCTTTTTTTTAATGTGAGTTGTAGCTGTCAAGACTTACCATATTAAAAATTCAAACAGAGAAACGTTTGCTCATTTGCGGTAACAACATTAACATTATTTATGAAACATAGATCATTTTAAAAATAAAAATATAAGTGAATAGGATTGCATTGTTTATGTTTGCAAATCTCTTTAATAAAAGACAGCTGTATTCTTCTGTCTGCTTCTGTACTCACTCTGATGTGATACATTATTTTTCTCAAAGTGTATGAAGAAAATACAGCCTCACACCAACATATAGTTAGAAAAAGGAAGAATATTTTAATTGCCTTTTCTGATAATTGTGGTGTTTTCCTTTTCTACTACACCAGAACTCAACAAGTGGTCACTTCTTAGCCATTATTTGCACTGTGGAATCTAAAACCATCCGTGGAGTTTTCCTCCTCTGTTACAATAATATCCATCGATCTATATTTTTATTTGAATGGTTCTCTTACCCAAGGATGATTTGTAGCACTGGTCATTTGGAAAATATTCATTCACTGAGTTCCACAGATTTTCTAAGTGTTGACATATTTCATTATACAATATCAAAAACCTGCATTCACTAATATCACCACTGATTTTATCAGGAAAGTCTTTAGTATTGGGAAGCTGTTAAGTTCACAGAGGCAAATAGGAGTTTTTCAAAGTTCTAATTTGTCCTTGAAAACTTGAATTGTATTGGCAACAAATACTGCCAATTGCTTTTCTTGAACTGACAGACTCACTTTGTTCATTTTTCAAATGAACAAATACCCAAGTCTGAAAAGCATAAATGTTTGTCATTAATTCATCTTTGCAACTTGAACGACTTGAATGCTTTTTCTCATGACAATCCTTCTTAGTTATGTAGCAGAAGTGCTTCAATGCATACATCCCATTTTGTCCCATGTAATATAAAAAAATGTATATTCAAGTATTAAGACTTAATAAAAGTAATAGTTTTTACTCCATCAAAGATATTTTTTTAAAAAGAACTCTGAAGTGCGTAGCAGTGAAGAATACATGACTACTAACACAGTTTTCACGTCAACTGTACTGATTTACGCTATGGCTCCAGCATTTTATACATTAGTGCAAATGCCTACAAAGTAGAAAAGCAAGTTATGATCTTAGTATTACTATAAAGGTAGCTCAGATCTTGAGGATCCCCTGAATGGGTCTCAGGGACCTCAGAGGTCTGAGGACCACACTTTGAGAACCACTGATCTGTTGGACGGAGACATACATTGGCACACTCTGCATAGTCCAGCCTAGTTCTGTTAGATGTGGCAAACACTTGGTCAAAAGGTCTTGGAGACATTTTTAAATAGGTTAAGAGATAAAACAGATAGAACTTGATGACTGGACATGAGAGGTGGCTCGCAGGAGTATTGGCTTGGATGACAGGGTAGATGATGGTGCTGTGAATCTAGATAAAGAATACACAAAGTTTTAGTGATGCTTCAGAGGATGAAGTCATTGTGAATCTTTTTGTTGTTGTTGTTGTTTGCTGTGCCGCATGGACCAGGGATTAAACCTGGGCCATGGTGGTGAAAGCCCAGAATCCTAACCACTAGGCAACCAGGGAACTCCCAAGTCATTGTGGATCTTATAGAGGGAGAACACAAGAGAGAAATCAGGTGTAGGTAGATTGGGGGCAAAGAACAATGAGTTTTATTTTGGACATGCTCTTCCTACCCTGGGTGTCCCTGCCTCTTCTGATCTCAGGTCCAAGCTGTTTATGTTCACTGAGAACCCATTGAAATCTCCCATCTGGGTCTGAGCTCCCTAAAAGTCTAACCCACCATTTCCATTACCTTTTATAAGCAACCTGTTCTCATCACATTCCCTTGTGCTAACAAATTAACTAATCAACTTAACATTGACCTGTGTCAATAGACAGTTGAATTAAGGCTTTATGTTTGCAGTCATCATGAAATATACTGCCTTATCCCTAAAGGAGTCTCTGTTCCCTGAGACTCCAGGGAATCCTGAATGGGAGGTGGAGGTGAAAAAAAATCTTGATCATGTTTGAAGGAAGTCCACAGCTGTATGTCTCTTCTGTGCGCAATGCTGGAACTATCTAAAGTAATTTTAACCTCCAGCTTTCTAGGAAGCAACTGTGTTTGATAGGTTTTTTTTTTAATTGAAGTATAGTTGATTTATAATGTGTTAATTTCTTCTGTACATCAAAGTGACTGAGTTTTTTATATATATATATTCTTTTTCATATTCTTTTCCATTATGGCTTATCACAAAATATTGAGTATAGTTCCCTGTGCTATACAGTAGGACTTTGTTGTTTGTGTTTGATAGGTTTTTTTAATTCATTAACCTTATCTCAGAGTTATTCTTAAAATGAAATCATCTGAAGTATTAGACCTTTTAAATAAACTTTTGGGAAATACAGAAATTAATCAGAGAGATTGTAGTTGTTTCTAAAAACATAATCAAATGGGATTCATGATATTAAAGGGCCTTACTGTATTTATCTCCTAAATGTTTTCTGAATCTTTTTCCTCTTCACTTTTGCTCAGGAAATAATTATTATTTCTTCTTTCTTCTTCTTTCCCCTGCTTTGAAATTCCTGTTTTCATTATATTGGGTCTCTCCAATGTGTCTCTCATGATCCCTACAGTTTAACTTGTAATTTCCATCTATTTTATTTTTGCTTTTCATCACGAATATATTCTTTTATTTGATATTCTAGATCTTTATTTCCTTTTTCAGCAGTTTCAATTCCATTCTTCAAGTCATCTGTTGGATTTTTTTTTTTTTTTTTTGCGATACGTGGGCCTCTCACTGTTGTGGCCTCTCCCGCTGCAGAGCACAGGCTCCGGACGCGCAGTCTCAGCGGCCATGGCTCACGGGCCCAGCCGCTCCGCGGCATGTGGGATCTTCCGGGACCGGGGCACGAACCCGCGTTCCCCGCATTGGCAGGGGGACTCTCAACCACTGCGCCACCAGGGAAGCCCCATCTGTTGGATTTTTAAATGCAGAATTAAATTTTCTTTTAAGAAATCTGTTTTTTTCCTCTCCGATTGATCTTTTGCAATACTTTCTGGTGTCTCCTTAAGAATTCTCCTTACCATCATTTTTAAATTCACCTCTACTCCTTTACTCAACCTCCTCTGACAGGCAGCTGTTTTGTTTACTTGGGCTAGGTTCCTCTTTCAAGCTTCTGAGATCCTTTCAGTGACATTTGACCTTTTGACCTGTGTATATCAGGTTACTGGAGGTGTCTTCGGCAATGGTGGACACACAGGAAGTGACCGGTAAGGAAGGTGTTTCCTCACCTTACCAGGCGGCTGGCTTAAGGAGGGCCAGTGGGATTCTCCCAGGCCTGGGAATTTCAAGTAATTCCCAGTGTCTCTCAGGATGCATGCGGATCACCTGTCCAGAGCCTCTCAGGAAGCTATGGGATTGTTTTTTCAGATTTTCCAGAGTCTGTTAATGCTTAGGTCTACTCGTTGCTATCAGTAATTTTGTCCAGAAATTAGCCTGTGCTTTTCTATTTCTCTACTGAATCCTCAGGACATGAAGCCTCAGGTAAACCTCCCATCCCCACATACTACATACTTTATTCTTTGAGATGGGAGTGAGAGGGTGACAAAGGTATTTGATGCCAGCTTCCCAAAATGCTTGTTCCCTCCTCTTTGCCTCTAAATCAGCCTTTCATCATTTCTTGCCTATAGTACTGAAACAGCTTCCCTCTTGTCCTTTTTGCCACCAACCTCCTCCTACTTAAACCTGTTTCTAGAAGAATCTATGTATCATGTGCAACTGGCTGTATCATTTTCCCATTTGAAACTGATCAGTGGCCTGTGATTACTTAAGATAAAATCCGAGCTGCAAACCCCTTCTTAATTTTTTCCCATCTGTATCTTTAGCCTCATCTTCCATCACTCGCTCCTTGTACTTAAAGTTCTAATTTTAGAACATAAAGAATAATTTATAATTTCCCTATACTCTGTGCTATTTATTTCAAACCCCTATGTCTTTGTTCATGTTGACACTTATTCATGCAACAAACAGTGACTGAACACCAGCCATGAGTCTGGCACCGTGGTGAGCATAGGAGGTATGATGCGAGTAAGGTACATAGTTGTCACCACAGAGCTTACACTCTAAGACGAATGTTGCACTTACACTGAAAGAACAAAAACCTAATAAATGCAAAAAGAAAACGATGTGCACTATTTCCTGTCCCTGCAATGGGACTTTAAAACCATTCAGTAAACTCTGCTTTTATTTATTTATTAGGTAGAAGATCTCAGGCCATTGCTGGCATCATAACCATAACCAACTAGACAAAGCCAGATAAACTTTATAAAAATTATCTTTAAAAAAGTTATCAACAAGCTGCAGAGATGAAAATGATGCAGGGAAACTTAAAGGGACTGAATTCTATATGAAAAATCTTTCCTAGGGGAGAAAATATCACTAGCCACTTTCCTCCCCGAGAACATTTTCCAAGCAAACACATGCAAGTGTAGGGTCAAGTTTGCTACAGGCAGAGAGATTCTACCGGAAAAGACATGACACATTAAAATCTGGAGGAACTCCAAATGCCTAGGTAGTTTTCTCCAACTACTTGTTTTCTCCTTCACAGGACTTTTTCTGAGTACTGGGCAGCTTACAAGCCTGGGGGACTAGATTGAGACGGTAGAGAGGGACCTCCCAAAAGTCTCACAGTGTATGTGAGAGAATATTACTGGAGAGAAAGGTTTACAATAAGCACTAAGCAAATATAGCCTCCAAGATATTTGAAACAAGAGTTGTGCTGAAACTAATTAAAGCTACAGCCTAGCCCAATTTCTGATTGGATTGTAGTCTTCCTCACCTTAGCTGCAAAATAATATCTATGTCAGTTCTTTAGTACACAGTGTCTGGTGTGCAGATTTTAAAATCACATGACATGATAGAAGTTAAATGTGTGGTTCATAATCATGAGGAAAAAATACATCCAATAGAGGCAGATCAGCAGATGACCCAAATATTGGAAATAGTAGGCAAGGATTTAAAAATAACTATTATAGGGCTTCCCTGGTGGCGCAGTGGTTGAGAGTCCACCTGCCGATGCAGGGGACATGGGTTCGTGCCCCGGTCCGGGAAGATCCCACATGCCGCGGAGCGGCTGGGCCCGTGGGCCATGGCTGCTGAGCCTGCGCGTCCAGAGCCTGTGCTCCGCAACGGGAGAGGCCACAGCAGTGAGAGGCCGGCCTACAGGAAAAAAAAAAAAACTATTATAAGTATAATAAGGAACATAGAGGAAAAGATAAGGAAAATAAATGAAAAGATAGACTATTTCAGCAGAGAAATGGAATGGTTTAAAAATAATCAAATGGATATTCTAGAAGATAAAATAAAAATAAGACACCTGAAATTAAGAATTCATTAGATTTTTGTAATAGCAGACTGAATACAAAATGAGATCAATGAATTCAAAGGCAGTTCAACAGAAAAGTTCCAAACTGAGGCACACAGAGGAAACTAATTAGAAAATAACAGAATATATCATTAGAAATATGTGGAACATTATCAAATGATCTAACATATGTGTAATTAGAGTTCCAGAAAGGAAAGAAAGGATAGGGAAGGAGCAACATATAATGAGATTATTGTGAGAATTTTCCAAACTGATTAAAAACATTAACCCATGGATTCAGAAAGCCAGGAACCCCCAAACAGGCAGATACAAAGAAATTCACACCTAGACACACCATAATCACACTGCTAACATCTATATTCTTAGAAACAGTAACTCATATTTTTTCTTTTCCTTTTAGTTGGAAATCTCAGGCAAGTCTCATAATTTTTTTGTTCACACTTAAATAATAAAATGTCTTCTGGACACTTTTAGTCATGAGAATACCCTTGGTTTAGTCATTAAAAGGAGGAATTCAGTTTAATAATAACAACGTTGATTCATTTAAAGTTAAATTCTCTTTCCGCCCACAGTTTAGAAAAATGAGTCTGGAAAATTTACAGCAGGGGTGCAGCTGTGGGTTGGGTGGAGTAAAGAGTGGCCAAGGAAGGGGCACAGTTATAGCCTGGATTGGTGCTCTTTGCGCTTGGTGGGTCAATGGTCAGAGCTAATCTTTTCCTGGGGCATTTTCATGTTCCCATGAAGACTTTCCCACCCAAAACGTCTGACTGAAGTGCCCTGTCCTCTGGCTAATTATTTATAATTCCCGCCTCGGTTTCTGTAACCTGTCTCTGGCTACAAGCCCTTTTGGTTGGAGTCCCGTTAAATATTATCCTCAGATTGTCTCCCCCTTGGTTGCCCACATCATGTCCCTGGGTACACAGTTCTGCCCTTTTGTCCATGAAAGCATATTTTGCTCCCAGTGCAGCTTCATCTTAGCCCTGCCACCAGACAGGCAGCTTTAGACATACCACTTCCCTTTGGTCTTCTTAGACATAGGCCAAATCCTGGTCTCTTTGTCATCTCAAGCTTCAGAACAAATAGCAAGCATCCTAACTGGTTCTTTCAAAGCCCTTCTTGTAGTTTCTCTAAACAAACTATCTCCTTAATTTATTTATTTTAATTTTAATTGAAGTATAATTGACATATAACCTGATATTAGTTTCAGGTGTACAACACAATGATTCAATATTTGTAGATATTGCAAAATGATCACCACGATAAGTCTAGTTGAAATCTATCACCAAATGTAGTTACAAAAAAGTTTTTCTTGTGATGAGAACTTTTAAGATCTACTGTCTTAGCAAGTTTTAAATGTTTAATACAGTATTGTCAACTATAGTCACCATACTGTATATTTCACTTCCATGACTTATTTTCTTTTATAAATTTATTTATTTATTTATTTATTTTTGGCTGCATTGGGTCTTTGTTGCTGCCCACGGGCTTTCCCTAGTTGTGGCGAGCAGGGGCTACTCTTCATTGTGGTGCACGGGCTTCTCATTGCGGTGGCTTCTCTTGTTGTGGAGCACGGGCTCTAGGCGCACGGGCTTCAGTAGTTGTGGCCTGCGGGGTCAGTAGTTGTGGCTCATGGGCTCTAGAGCTCAGGCTCAGTAGTTGTGGCACATGGGCTTAGTTGCTCCATTGCATGTGGGATCTTCCTGGATCAGGGATTGAACCCATGTCCCCTGCATTGACAGGTGGATTCTTAACCACTGTGCCACCAGGGAAGTCCCCCCATGACTTATTAATTTTGTAACTGGAAGATTGTACCTCTTGATTACTTCAACTTCAATCATTTACATCCTTAACCTGGTTTCCAGATTCCTTTTCCGCAAGTAACTTTTTTTAAAATATGGGAATTTTTGCCACCTAGCATCTTATTCCCACCTTATCATTCTGTTACACAAGGAAATAACCACTTATCATATAGTGTAATTAGTAAAATGTGTTCTGGGAGAACATAAGTAGTTCCTCACCTAGATCTGGGAGTTCAGAAAACACTTTTTGGAGGAAGCCATATTTAAAATGAGACTTTTGGGACGAGTAATTGTTATCCCAAACTATTGGGAAAACACACATGTAGAGGCCTAGAAGCAAAATAAGATGTATTCAAAGAACTTAAGAAGTTCAGTATAGCTTGATCAGAGTGTGAGAAAGAGTTAGGCAAAGGTGATACAACGACTGAGCCCGCGTGCTGCAGCTACTGAGCCCGCGCACCACAACTACTGAGCCCGCGTGCCACAACTACTAAAGCCTGCATGCCTAGAGCCCCTGCTCTGCAACAAGAGAAGCCACCACAATGAGAAGCCCACACACCTCAATGAAGAGTAGCCACCGCTCACCGCAACTAGAGAAAGCCCACGCGCAGCAATGAAGACCCAACACAGCCAAAAATAAATTTAAAATATTTTTTAAAAGGTAATGTTAAAGAAAAAAGTAAGTTGCATGTGTATATGATACAATACCATAAAACAAAGAGACTAGAAAAATAAGCAACATTGAATCATCAAGCCTTTGTCAGTCATGGTAAAAATTTGAATTTCATTCCAAGAGCAGTGGAGAATAATTGAAAGATTTTTATTTTCCCCTCAAGGAAATATTTAGAATAATATTTAGAATGTGCTTTGACTACAGTGTGGAGAATGAGTTTGAGGGAGGGTAGTAGAAAAAGATGGGTAGGGCAAGCCTGGTGGCTGGGAGCTTGTTACCAGACCATTGCCAACTACAGGCAAGAAATGACCACAGTGGTGGCAAAAGTGGTAGAGAGAAGTGATGGGTTCCAGAGCCGTTTAGGAAGTGGAATGCCTTGGGTTTGGTGACTGACTGGCTGTGGATGGAGAGGAAGAAGATTAAGTCAAAGATACCCACAGGTTTCTGTCTTCTGCAAGTGAGTGTTGCCATCCACTGAAGGAACCCTGGCAGAAGGCCGGGTTGGATGCACTCCACCTTACACTTAAAGGGCTGAGGTGCACCTGTGACGTTTCCTGCCAATTCTGTTTATTTGGTTGACTCTTCAACCTTTAAGTCTCAGAGCAGGTGATAACTCCTCCTAGGCTTTTCCACCTAATTTAAACAGTAGATTTTTCTAAGAGCCCTTCCTCTCTTGTCCCTTACTCACACTTATCCTATCACTTTCTTCATTACAGTGACTTTCTCCATATGAGTGACTTCCCCCATAGACTATAGGAACCTTGAGGACACGGAATCTGTATTATTCATTATTTAGCCTCATCACCCAGCAAAATGCATGGCACACAGCAGGCACTTAATTAAGGTTGTTGAATAAAGTGAGTCCTCCTGAATCTTAAAATATTGAAACAGAAATGCATATGCAAAAATATGTATGATAAGATGTTTCTGAGCAAATACGCTTCAGAAATAACCAGTATGGCAGATATCATAACCACCACAACAAACATGTATTACACACTCATATGCAAAGAAGGCACTGTTAGTCTTCTAGGAAAGGTAGAAGAAAAGACTAAAAACTGAAGAGACTTTGTTCAAACTACTGTGTACTGAATGCCTGAACAAATGTCCTCTCATTTCTGTTGGGCTATACATCTTATGTTCTTTCTTTTATACCAAGCTGCCTCTCGTAAGACAGTACACGGGTTTTACCAAAGGTCCTCATGCTAAATAGAGGACAAATTAGTTACGACAAAGGAGGCAAGGATATACAATGGAGAAAAGACAGTCTCTTCAATAAGTGGTGCTGGGAAAACTGGACAGCTACATGTAAAAGAATGATTTTAGAACACTCCCTAACACCATATACAAAAATAAACTCAAAATGGATTAGAGACATAAATGTAAGACCGGACACTATAAAACTCTTAGAGGAAAACATAGGAAGAACACTCTTTGACATAAATCACAGCAAGATCTTTTTTGATCCACCTCCTAGAGTCATGGAAATAAAAGCAAAAATAAACAAATGGGGCCTAATGAACTTAAAAACTTTTGCAAGGCAAAGGAAACTACAAACAAGACGAAAAGACAACCCTCAGAATGGGAGAAAATATTTGCAAATGAATCAATGGACAAAGGATTTATCTCCATAATATACAAACAGTTCACACAGCTCAATATTAAAAAACAAACAGCCCAATCCAAAAATGGGCAGAAGACCTAAATCGACATTTCTCCAAAGAAAACATACAGGTGGCCAAGAAGCACCTGAAAAGCTGCTCAACATCACTCATTATTAGAGAAACGCAAGTCAAAACTACAATGAGGTATCACCTCACACCAGTTAGAATGGGCATCATCAGAAAATCTACAAACAACAAATGCTGGAGAGGGTGTGGAGAATAGGGGACCCTCTTGCACTGTTGGTGGGAATGTAAATTGATACAGCCACTATGAAGAACAGTATGGAGGTTCCTTAAAGAACTAAAAATAGAACTACCATATGACCCAGCAATCCCACTACTGGGCATATACCCTGAGAAAACCATAATTCAAAAAGACACATGCACCCCAATGTTCACTGCAGCACTATTTACAATAGCCAGGTCATAAAAGCAACCTAAATGCCCATTGACAGATGAATGGATAAAGAAGATGGAATATTACTCAGCCATAAAAAGGAATGAAACTGGGTCATTTGTAGAGACATGGATGGATCTAGAGACTGTCATACAGAGTGAAGTAAGTCAGAAAGAGAAAAACATATATATTAACGCATATATGTGGAACCTAGAAAAATGGTACAGATGAACCGATTTGCAGAGCAGAAACAGAGACACAGATGTAGAGAACAAACGTATGGACACTAAGCGGGGAAAGTGGCGGGGTGGTGGTGTGATGAATTGGGAGATTGGGATTGACATATATACACTAATGTATAAAATAGATAACTAATAAGAACCTGCCGTATAAAAATAAAATAAAATAAAATTCAAAAAAAATAGAGGATGAAAGTAACTGATTGCTTAATATACATATATTCATACTTTATTACAGAGTGAAAACTTTAAAAATCTATCTTAAAACTAAATGGTTGAAAACAGGAACACCGGGGCCATATGTCCAGTGATGAAATCCAGGCTCTGACTCTTACTGGAGGGTAGCCTATGTTTCTATGCCTTGGTCAACTTATTTGAAAAATATAGAATGCAAAATTTACATTATGGAGTTGCTATGAATACAATATGAGTCAACTTATCCAAAGTCCTCAGAAGAGAGCTTAATACATGCAGGTTACTGTTTTTCTTTTTTTTTTAATTTTTTAATTGGAGTATAGTTGCTTTACAATGTTGTGTTAGTTTCTGCTGTACAGTGAAGTGAATCAGCTCTATGTGTACATTCTTCTTCTTCTCCTCCTCTTTCCCCTCCCCCCTCTTCCCCCTCCCCCTCCTCCTCATCTTCATCTTCTTTTTGTTATTATTACTATGACTACTACACAGCATCATTTATCAGCCAGTGAGATTTTCTGTCATCATCAGTCAGGACTGGAAGTGAGAGGAAGGGCACTGAGAAAAAGAGCTGTCCCAAATACTATGCACTTTATTTAGTGGCAGTAATTAGCAATCTTAGAAGAATAGTTGTTTCAGGTTCTTATCTTTAAACATAAATCCAGTGTGCATGAAAAGAAACAGAAGAATGGAAGCAATAAGACCTCCCCTATAGTAAAGGATAGCCAACCACAGTTAGAAATGATTGGTGAGAGCAGTGGAAGATTTGGAAGAATTACTCACAAGTAAGGAACGCACAGCAGAGTGACTGCAGAGTTCAACAGCCAGTGAGCCTTGGTGGTGCGGTGACCAGCCTCAGTGCTCCAGGGCTGAGTACAAGACCTTCAGAAAAATTTGGGTGTGTCAATATGCCCTGTTAACTCAATCAGAGACATTCTATGGAAATATTTCCATCATGCTTGATTTTTTTCATTCTCATGATGTGGGTGTTGTAAAAGGTAAACTTTGTGGTTTTTTTTTTGCGGTACGCAGGCCTCTCACTGTTGTGGCCTCTCCCGTTGCGGGGCACAGGCTCCGGACGCACAGGCTCAGCGGCCATGGCTCACGGGCCCAGCCGCTCCGCGGCATGTGGGATCTTCCCGGACCGGGGAACGAACCCATGTCCCCTGCATCAGCAGGCAGACTCTCAACCACTGCGCCACCAGGGAAGCCCAAACTTAATTTTTTATCTGGAAAATTCACTCATTTTTCAATGGTGAAATGTATTTGAGAAAGAAGATCATTAGAAATGTGTAAGATCACTATTAGTAGTAAGTCATCTGTTTGGCTGTGTTAATACATCCAAACCTAATTTTTAAATTATTATTAGCATACCACAAGACACAGGGCAGACAACTGCATAACCTCATTTTATTTTTGACATTTGCATATTTGACATTTATTCTTCCTATACACATTTGTAATGAAATTGTGACTCATCTGTAAAGGGATTGATAACAATATGGACTTCCATAAGGTTTTCAAAGAAAAAATTAGCATTCTAAGAGCCTTGTACTGAATTACACCAACCATTTTGGACTAGGGGGAATTCACTGGCAAAATCCACTGCCTTAAAAAGTGAATGTCTATTTCTCAGAATTTTCGAGCCCAAAATAGACAGAGAATTGGTAGAGATGTTATAGAGTGGATTAATCATCAGATGGGTAGTTAATCTAGGTAATCTTTAAGGTTATTTCCAATCCTGAGATATAAATTCAAAATCTTAACTGGCCCTTCCAGATGTCATAGGCTGCAGTTTGTAGAATGTTTTGAAATGAAAAATATTCCATATGAGCCCATATTTCATTGTTCATTATCTACATCAGTGCTGCCCAATAGAGTCTTCTGCCACAGTGAGAATGTTCTAGGTTTGTGCTGTCCAGTACTGTAGCCATTGGGCGTGTGTAGCTATGGAGCCTTTGAAACGCAGCTAGTGCAACTGAGGAAATGAGTTTCTTCAGCCCCTCACCAGCCACTGAGACAGGTGGCTACCATATGGGAAAGCACAGATCTATATTCACTTTTCTTTATCTCTGATTTACAAATGCTTATTAGTATTTAGCATTTAAAACATCATTTCACAGAAACTCAGGTTCACTAGGCCCCAATGATTCTAGAGCCAGCCCAAGTGAGTAGACTTCTTGATGGGACTGAGAAGAAAATTCAACTTGACTCCAATTCCACATCCCAGCACAGTGCCTGGCACAGAGTATCTGTCAAAAATATTATGCACATTTTCTTTTAATTCCTTGAATCTCTTAATTCAAACATTAAATTCACCCCATCCCATAGGCTTCAAAAAGAAAGCACCAGTTTCTTATTTCATTTTTACTGTGCCAAAAGTCCAAAGATAATAAAAGTTCAAGAACTTCATGAGCCAGCTCAGCACATGAACTCAGAGATTAGTCAACAGCTTAAACAAACAAGGCTGGCCAGCTGGTCCTTGCTCTCTTTTACCACAGTCTGGGACAGGGACAAAAGGCATTTAGGAAAGGATTTGTATTTCTTTCACCTCATCACCCAACCCCCTTGCTCACAACCCATCACTTTAACTTGCAAAGCCTTTGGCTGATGATAAACAAGATGGCAGCTGGTCCTGGAGGCCATGCCAGGTATCCCACAGCTGTGCTCAGGAACATCTCTCTCCATGGGACCCAGGTGAACTCACGTCATGCAGGGCCCCAGACCAGTGAGATGCAGTGTGCCTTCCTGCACCTCCCTACCACAGACCTGCAGCCACAGGGCGGGTGATTATCGCTCGCTACATGGGCTCTCAATTTCTTGCTGTTTAATGTCCAAGCGGGCAGTTCTGCAGCACCAAGAAGAGTTTAGACAAATAAACAGGATCAGGACACACTATAATTAATGGCTCCACCACACAGCCAAACTGCCCAGCTTCAGAGTTTCAGACTATTTTGAATTCACCATACAACTTTGCTTTTTCCGCATCTGCTCCATTTAGAAGGAGAGCAGGTCCAATCTAGGCCAGGATTGAGTGGGAGGTTCACACAGTACCTGCTGTAAGACTGGAGCCTTGCATGCAGTGTGTTTCCTCGTTGGTTTTCTCCACCCCTCTCCCACTGGTATAAAGAGTGGAGGACCCCAGACCTATAGACACTAAAGATTGAGAAATACTCCTATGCCAGAGGCTACCATAGCCAGAAACGAACAGGCTTTGTTATGGTTGAATTGTATACCCCACAAAATTCATATTTTTTTGAAGTCCTAACCCCCAGTATCTCAAAATATCATATTTGGAGATAAGGTCTTTAAAGAGGTAATTAAGTTAAAATGAAATCGTTAGGGTGGGCCCTAATCTGATATGACTGGGGTCCTTATAGGAAGAGGAAGTTTAGATACAAATACATACAAAGGGAAGATGGTGTGAAGACACAGGGAGAAGGTGGCCATCTATAAGCCAAGGAGAGAGGCCTGGAACAGATCCTTCCCTCACAGCCCTCAGAAGGAAGCAACCCTACTGACACCTTGCTCTCAGACTTCTAGCCTCCGGAACTGTGAGAAAATGGATTTCTGTTGTTTAAGCCACCTAGTCTATGGTACCTTGTTATGGCAGCCCCAGAAAATAAATACGGACCTCTTCCAGCTCTATATAGGGCCATAAACTTCTTAGTACGGATATGATCTCGTTACCTTCTATCTTCCTTTACTATCTTGAACACACAGCCAGAAGAAACACCAAGGCACTCTTCTCCCCAGATGGGAGCTATTTTTCCTCCCCTGGATACCTTTATCCAAAATGTAGCGAATAAGTTATGGCAATTCGGGGTGAGAAAATTTCAGCTTAGGGTGCTCTGGCTTTGTCATCTAAAGCTGTCATCTAATCCATCACCTAATCCAGCACCTAGTACTGCACAATGTATAGGAGGCCTTGGGAGAAGTAGAAGAACTCCAGCCCTCAAGGGTTCCACCATCTGTAATAGGGGCTTATACTGAAAGGGGACTTGAATGTGAACAATAAGGAACTTATTAACAGCACTGGGCCCTTGGAACAAATATTCGGGCCATCTCACTGGTAAAGCACTTGCCAGAAGACCATGGTCAAGAGAAAAAACATGCTCATTTCATGCTGCAGCACTAAACTATCCTTGCTTTGCCTCCATAATTTAACAGATATTTAGAACGCAAGAGGTATCAGTGGTCTAGATTGCCCACCCCTCAGATTCACTAACCCTTCCGGAAGAAGAGTGGTCATCCTTTCTCCATAACTCTCAAGGAGAAAGTAGCCACACATTTTCCTGGAGGATCTCATTTCAAGTATTTAAAAACATTTTCTATCAATATGTTCTCCTTTGTCGTTAACCCAATCCAATACACCGTCACTTTAATATTTTTATTATAAAATTTTAATTGAAAAAGCAATATGCACCTATATGAAAAAATACATTAAAATATTGAGAAGAAAGTAATCACTCATCATCTCTCACTGGTGAAATCCATGTAAATAATTTAGCATGTGACTATCCTATATATTCATATAAATATGTTTATATTATTTAAATTGCATTGTACATGCACATGTGTGTCCTGATTTTTTTCTTGATATTGTTATAAGTATTCCTCTTCATGAATAAATACACTTTATAAATATCACCCTCAATAAGTAAAAGTATGACCCTTTTTTTTTGGTTGTCATGTTTAACATCTACAGTTATCTGGTGACACTAAAAACAAATCGTTAAGCTTTTTTTTGTTTGTTTGTTTTTGCGATACGCGAGCCTCTCATTGTTGTGGACTCTCCCGTTGTGGAGCACAGGCTCCGGACGCGCAGGCTCAGCGGCGATGGCTCTCGGGCCCAGCTGCTCCGCGGCATGTGGGGTCTTCCCGGACCGGGGTTACGAACCCGCGTCCCTTGAATCGGGAGGCAGACTCTCAACCACTGTGCCACCAGGGAAGCCCTCGTTAAGCTTTTGATTTTAAATTATTTGTATATCAGATAGACTTATCCTATCTCTAAAGTCCACCCAATCACTAAAGTCCTGGGGTTAGGGTCAAAGTAGGAAGAAATAGGGTTCCGGAGTTGGAGCACATGTTAAATACATCACTTTTTTTCCAACTTACGAATTGAGTAGTTTGTTCTTTGGGGACAGAAAATATCCATGGTATCAAAACAGCCATAACTAAGTGTCCTATTTTCCACTTTAATGACTACATTCCGTAATTTACTTAGCCATTGCCCATTGCTGGACTTTAAAATTGTTTCCACCTTTTGGCTGTCATAAATGATGATGTGATGAACTTCCGGGTATGGATCCTTTGCTGATTTCCACATCGTATCTTTAGGCTATATTCCTAGAGGAATTATTAGACAAAAAGGTAAAATTTTAAGGCCTTTTAAGCTATAAATTATACTCTTGCAGCCAACATCATCTTTAAAGAGCATAATCTTTCATAATCTTAAAATGTGCCATTCAGCTTCCCCCTCACTGGATCCAGGGACTTCAGTTTCTCTAAACATTAAGCTCCTCTCAAAGGAGTGATAAGATTCTAGACTCCCAAGGAATATATAATGTATCTCAGATGGAGAAGCTTGCAAACTTCAAGACTCTTCGGCTATGATGGAAGAGCCTTTGGAGTCCATTCTCCCAGGAAATCACAGGCTGCTCTCAAATGTATTCTCTCCCCAGTCCTTGGAAGGTTGCCATGCCTATTTCAACAATAAAAAAGAGAAAACAGACACAGTGAACCAAAAACTAGCATGACTGTACATAAACCTACATACAAAGACAGTGGGACTGAATATTTTAAATTCAGACCATATCGATGGCTATGTATTTGTCTATTAATAGGCACTTATTTATTATTCAGCAAATATGCACTAAGAGTCTGATGTGACCCAGGCACACATGTGGTAGATGTTGGGCTTACAGATGGCAAACAGCATAGACACAGCCTCCACCTACATGGATTTAGTTTATGTGGGTGAGTGAGTATATGTGTAAGAGGTGACAAGAAGTCAGATGGGGAAGCCTTCCTGCCCAGCTAGGAAAGCCTGCGGACAACACAGTGCAGTCTGACCTTTCAGTTGCCAGCCCCACTCCCAAGCCTTCCCACACGCTCAGAAGAGGAGTCTCTGTGAGTTTATCTTCTCTAGGTCAACATGCTATCGAGGAGAGGTGATACAGAGAGCAAAGAGGCAACACCCCGGATTCAATTTTCAATCTGCACAGAGGAGAAGAGGTGGCCCTCCCAGACCCGTTGCGGGCCCTGCATTCAGTGCTTCCATGAAGGTAGATGGTAAACAGGAAAACTCACCACCACACTGACTATGATCTTTTATCTGCAGAGCCAGACTGGCAGGTTTCCTATGCAAATACAGCATCTTCGCTGTGTGTCTAGGGTGGGTTTTGTTTGTAGAGCAACTGACCAAATCCTGGGGCTCTGGTGAGAGCCCAGACCTTCGTGGACCCCAGGCCGGCTCAGAGTGCTAGTCTGTCAAGGGTGTTTCTGTCTCTTGCTTTGCTTGTCTGTTTGTCTTCTCTCCAAATCTTTAGCAATTCAATAATAAACACCAGAAACCTAACTCCACTCAAAACATTCACAAATGCACTGCAACCATGCTTAATGGCATTGAAGCGAAGGAAGTGGGGCTGGGGGAAACAGGGTGTTGGTGGGTGTTCTCAGTTCCTATGGTCACAGTTGTAGCCACAGCCTTGAAACACACGGTGTCGGGTTCTCAGCTAGCCCCCTCGGCGGTGGGAAGAGCTGGGAGTTTCTGACCTCCTTTGGGGTTAAGGATGCTGGTCTCAGTCTGCGTAAGCGAGTGGTCACAGTCCTTAATTGCAAAGGGGAAGTGGTCAGAAAACACACTCTGTCTTGGCGAGATTGATAACTTGTAAGATATCTTGGAAGGATGCCAGGAATGAGGTTGTATGTGAAACTAAATATACATGCATCACTTGCATGTTTGCTTATAATTTCCAACATGTTCTGAAAAGACAAAAAAAAAAAGCAGCAGGAAAGAAGTTTGAGATGGCGTCCATAACAGAAGCCAATAATATCCTCTGCTCTTTCCTTTCCTTGGTGAAGGGAACGTTTTGAAATCATAACAGTTAACATTAAATCCAACACTGATTACGTCCTGGTTACTAGTCAACGCACTTTCTCTTTATTGACTCAGTTAGTTTGTCACAACACTCCTTTAAAACAGTCCTCTGCCCCCATTTTACAGATAATGAAACTGAGGGCCAGAAAGTTAAGTCCTATCAAATATCCCAACGGTCTAGTTAGTGGTACAGCCAGGATTTGTTTGAGGGCAGATGGCTCCAGGTTCCATGCAAGTAACAGTTACACCCAGCTGCCATTGAGAACTGAACAATTGCCGTCAGGTTTAAAAACAACATATCCCAGGGAAAAGGAACTGAAGTTTTTGATCATGCTGCTAATGAAGTTGTTGCAATTGTAATTGGAGTGGTTTTAAACTGGACAGTCACCCTCAGTGAGGCCTATGAGCTGGGAAGCAGATTTATCTTGTGCTCCCTTCACATGTCTTAAGTAGAAAGCAACCTAGAGAAATAAAATAGACGTTGACCATATGCAGCTTCCAATGTGACACCGAATGTCATTTCTGTTTGGGGCCACCATGTTATCTGAGCTGTCATTTTGTCACCTGACCTAAATCGAAAGAATTGTTGGGAATTATCGACTCCTGGAGTTCAAAGTGGTTAAGTCTAGGAACAAAATAAATTTTCTAAGTTGGTAGACAATGAACTTGAGACCACAAAGCATACTTGGTGATCATAGGCCCATACTTAGTCTTCCAGGAAAAACATGAGAAAGTTTCTGTGCCCTTATGGGCTGGCTCTGTTTAAAATGAAAGCCAAGGGCAAGGCTCCAGGGCTTTGCTTTTTGTTCCTGAAGGTTGGTGAAGTTTCTGGAGCTCGTTTAGAAGTCTTCATTGAGATGATCCAGAAGACTACATGAAATCCAGCAAAAACTTCTTGAGTACCTACCGTATAAAGAAGACCATTCTAGATATTGTGGCGGACACACAAAAATGGAAAAGGCAAGGGCTCTGTCTCCTAAGAGTTCATGGGGATAACAGAGTCATAACGATCTCCATTTGAAGGAAGACTGGGAAATAGGCCTGGGACTTTGAATTAGAGGGGAAATAATTCTATTTGAGGGGATGAAAGAAATGTCTTTGGGGAATGTGAGGTACGAACTGGATTCTGCAAGTGACTAGGATGTCAAAAGATGAATAAAGGAAAAGAAGGGAATTTCAGCTCAAGGAAATACCTGGAGTAAAAGCCCAGTGTGAGAGATTGCACGGGGAGTCCTGGACGAAGGGGGTGGGCCGGCATGACTGTGGGCCGTGATGTGCCTGCGTGTGGGTACAAAAGGGGTGGGTACTCTAATGAGATCTGGAAACACAGGCCAGGGCAACGCCCTACGAGCTGGAGGATTAGCGACTTTATTCTGCACGTGTGGCAGTAGGTGGTCATCCAAGTTTCCGAGCAGTTCAATGACATGATCAGGACTTTAAGAAGATTTAAAGTGTCCTCAGGAAGTACACCTGAGCTGCAGATCATGGTGACCCTAATCATCAGACCCAGAGGATGACTTGGAAACAGTGTCCCTGAAGTGTTTCTGGCTCCAGTGTTGGCCTACACACTGTAGGACAGATGGAAGGTGTCGATTTGGCCCTCACTTTTCCCTGGGGAATAATAATGTAACCAGTATTTCACCAGTAGTATGGCATGGCAGGTAAACAATTGCTGTGTGATTATTAAAATTTTTATAGGAACCACCAGCCTTACACTGATGGGCTCATCCTTTTTGGTGGAGCATGAAGCCCAGGGAAGAGAGTCCATTCTGACTCAGCAGAGGTTGTAGTGAGTGGTGTTAAGGGGATCCCAGGCTCCAGACTCAGATACAGAAGTTCAAGTGTGAGCTACAGACCCTATTCTCTGGGTGACCTTTGGCAAACTGCATAACCTCCATTAGCTTGGTTTGATTAGTTCGCTAGGGCTGCCATAACAAAGTACCACAAACTTGGCTTAAACAATAGACGTTTATTGTTTTACAGTTGGGGAGGCTAGAAGTCCAGGATCCAGGTGTCTGCAGGGTTGGTTCCTTCTGAAGGTGGTGAGGGAAGCATCTGTCCCAGGCCTCTCTCCTTGGGTTGTAGATGGCTCTCTTCATGTTCACACAGGGCTCTCCCTTTATGACTGTGTCTTGGCCCAAATTATCCTTTCTCACGAGGACACCAGTTTATTGGACTAGGCGCCACCCTAGTGGTCTCATTTTAACTTGATTACCTCTTTAAAGACTCTATCTCTAAATATGGTCACACTGAGGGTTAGGACTTCAACATATGAATTCTGAGGGGATGCAACTCAGTACATATCATTGTTCCCTTCTTTGTGAGATGTCCCTGGTAGTGTTACCTACCTCTTATATGTGTTATGAGAAATATGTCACTAGAGCTTATTAATTTCCTTTTAGCAGTGCTTGACACATAGTAAGTACTTAGAAAATAATAGCTAGTGTTACACAAATTAACAAAGGAATATAGAATGTTCTCTAACCCTGACCATCTGTCTTGATCTTACACAAATTAACAAAGGAATATAGAATGTTCTCTAACCCTGACCATCTGTCTTGATCTTACACAAATTAACAAAGGAATATAGAATGTTCTCTAACCCTGACCATCTGTCTTGATCACTCATGCCTTGCTTTCAAAGGAAAGTTGGACTGATTGATGTGTAAGCAAACCATCAAAATTCCATGACAGTTCATTATGAAGGTGGTCACAGTGGTTCCTAAGTCACCTTTCACAGCTTTGAATGTATATATTATTTACTGAGCAAAATTTCCTATTATAAAATGAAAAAGGAAGCAGGCCATACGTTTAGATTTTTCTCTCAGAAAGTATAAACCTCACTGTACTTTTAAATCAGACTGACAACAGTCTGATTGATGAGCTTGTACAACCAAGGCCAGTTGGAGTTACAGTGTTGTGGCCCACGCTGCCTTAGCATCCCCCCTGCTGGATGGGAGAGCCAGGACAGCCCTGGGAAACAGACTGTGTTTAACTGCCAATGCCGAGTCAGCAGCAAGTGTGCAAGGATGGTTATTTGTGGGAGGCACGAAAGAGTGGCTATTATTTTAAAAGAAATTCTCATAGAAAGAATGTTGGATTTAAAATAAATAAATGGGCTGATGGAAGCTGAATAAAACTGTAATGTAAGTCAAATGCTGAGCATTAGACCGCGTCCATCCACTACTCATGAAAACAGCTCTCACAGGTTCTGTGCTTTCAGTGCTTTCGGGATTCACATGACAATAATCGTAGTAAAACAAACAAACAAACAAAAACGCTTCTAAAATAATAACACACATAACTGATAATGCCTACTTTATAATTTGGAAATGTAGCTTGGGTTGGGCATGACACACCACTAGCTCTAATGATATAAGTTGAACATACATGTTTTGTTGATTTTTTTTTTCACACTTTAACATCTCCAAAGTTGATACGTATCTTAAAATTGATGTTTTGAGAAATCATGTGTCATAGTTCAATTGACAGCATCTTTTGTTCTTTCTTAGTGGTAAGTTCAATTGACAGCATTTTTTGTTCTTTCTTAGTGGTACATAAATACTGCTAGGCTAAAAATCAACGGTGACAGATTCAAAGAAATATGGTAGCGATTGAAAACTTAGTTGAGTTTCCTTTGGGAATAGAAACATGGCTTGCTTCCTCCTCCTAGTATCTCCAGCATTTCTTCTTCTAGACCTATACTGTGGTATAAATAAGAACATTCTCATGGTGCAAATGTAAAAAAATGGATACAGAGATATTAGTGATCTAAACAATCGATAACACACCACAAATTCGCAGTGAGTGATTCAGACTCAAAAAGAGTGGAATAGCTCTGTTAGATCATGCAATAAAAAAATATGAGATCTTAAAAGAGTAGCCATGGAATTGCTCGTGTGTATATTGTGTGAGTGGGAGTTTGTATCTTTAGTGCCATGACGTAGCCTGGGAATTGGAAAAGAGAAGGAAGGTGAAGCAATATAAGCAGGACGTGGTGGGTATAAGAAGCTTGAGCAGCAGAGACCTTTGGTGAGACTGAGTAGAGTGAAAGTAAAGTCAGCTCTCAACCTTTTTATTGTGCAAATATCCTGTCCCCGACTAGATACTTAGCTTCGTATCCACATTTCAGCTCCCAATGGAACCATGCATTGACAATTCCTTATATCCTGGGCATCCAGTTAGCGCTTAACAACACCTCACTTATTTTTTCCCCATTAAAGTAGAGTTGATTTACAATGTTGTGTTAGTTTCAGGTGTACAGCAACGTGATTCAGTTATACATATACACATATATATATTCTTTTTCAGATTCTTTTCCATTTTAGGTTAGTATAAGATACTGAATATAGTTCCCTGTGCTGTACAGTAGGTCCTTGTTGTTTATCTACTTTATATATAGTAGAGTGTATCTATTAATTGCAGACTCCTTATTTATCCTTCCACTTTGGTAACCATAAGGTTTTTTTCTATGTCTGTGGGTCTATTTCTGTTTTGTAAATAAGTTCATCTGTATCATTAGACTCTATGAATAAGTGATATCCTATGATATTTGTCTTTGTCTAATACCACCTTGCTTAACAAAAACTTTATAACATATTCCTGTTATGATGTCTACCATATGCTAGGGAAAAAAGAGAAAAATGTTGGATAAACGTTTATCCCCAAGCTTCAGGAAAATTCTTCCAGGAGAACGAGGGCCACCAGTGTCATGGAAGTTCAAAAGAAAATTTTAGCTTGTTCACACAAATTGAGAACCGATCACTCCTGTAAATACAGCTATCTCCTTTAGGCAAGTAATGCTTGACTCTTCTTAAATCTCTCTAAGCAACCCTATGGTACATCAGACTAGACTAAAGTTTTCAGTGGCACAGTTTTTGTCCCTGTCTCACAGCACGAACAATGTTAGACAGAGACAAACCTATTTAAGATCGAAAAGGAAACAAGCGTATTTTAAAACAGAAAAAGGATTAAATAGATTCGCCACATTACCCAAGGGAATCTACACTTCGTGTTTTCCCTTCTCCAGCTATGAAAAATGGAAATAACGGCCATCATTTAAGAAGGCATCGTAAAGACATTCTCAGGACAATATAACTGTAGAAGAAATATTTTTAAAGAAAATAACATAAGCTTATTTATTGCCACTTTTCCTTCTCTAGTTCCCGTATACACTGGAAGCTTCCCACCCATCTCCATGCTGTGTTACTTGCTTCACACACAGAAGATCAACAGGTATTTACTGGGAACGTTTACTACCAGGCACGCTGCTAGGCCCTAGGGATGTGATGTTGAAGAAACCAGACACAGTCTCTGCAATCATGGAGCTTAACCAATTACCAGGACAGCAGCCCAATTCCCCCATCTAGCTCTTCTGTGGATTTTCTCAGTGGGCATTTCTCCTTGAGCTTGTAAAGCAAATGAGAATGCAGCCCCAGGTGTTTACAGTAGAAATCCTAGTAAGATGGAATTTCCAACTGAGAAGACATCTCTCCCATCTCTGCCTGGGGCCTTGAGTTTTCTCTTAGGATCCTGCAAGTGTCATTGCAATGCAGTAATGGATGTGAAAAGTGCCTCATCCCTGGAGAGATCTGTAACAATCCCCCCTGTTATGATTATTAGCTCTAGATCACCAGCACTGTCTTGTCAAGACTGGAAGAGTTCATGGCTACATTACTCTAAAAAGTTAGGCAGCTTCCTTCCGGAGATAGTGAATCTCAACAGCCTAAAGAGACCGAGATAGAAGAAAGACAAAAGGGAAACAAGGAAAGCTTGTTTAAAGTGGAACCACATGGAGGAAATAGGTTTAAGTTAAACATGAGGTGTGAGGTCCTGATTCAGTAGCAAGACATTGAGTGATAAGTCAGTGTCATTCTTACTGACAGGTTTACATCCTGTAAATTCCATGTACTGTCTTGAGAAATGTGATTTGCGATGAGGAAGAAGGACAAGGATAAGCGGTCTATTTTTTTATATGTCATTACAGACTTGGGATAGAACCACAAACCAGAAACAGAGGAGCCAGACAAGTTCGTGACCCATCAGCACGACCGCCATCAGCCATTGTCATTGACTATACTTTCTCTTGCCTACTGTCAAAAGCCCTGCTAAAGCAGAGTTTGCCTGACACATGTGATGAGTCCTTTTTCGCCTTTGTCTGATTTTTTAAAAATATTTTTATTATCAGCTGCACAGGCTAGAGCCACGGGCAGTGCTCTGGCTGAGATGTGATTTGAAGGCTCAGGACTCCTTTTTCTTTGAACAAAAGACTGGGCTTTTTCCTCACCTTGGAGGGGTCCCACAAAGAGAGATTTGGGTGACGTCTTTCCAGCAACTCAGTATTCCTTCAAAAGACTTCTTAGCCCACAGAAAGGGTGGAAGGTTAATGGTAGGCTGCTAGAAAGGGAAATTGGTTGAAACATAAATAACTGAACGAACAGATGCAGTATTCTAGAGAGCCCAGCGTGGGTGCTACAGACCAGGCTCAGCAAACTTATATGGACTTGTGTCCACAAAAAGTGAAGGAAAAGGGAAAGAAGGAAAGAAGATGAAGAGAGGGAGGGAGGAAGGAAGTCAGTTAGTACTAGGCTTCTACATCTTACAGCTCAGAGGAGGAGATAGAATTAATTGGGTAACAGCCCTCTAGTGTAAAGTCACCACTGTGATAAGTGCTGCAGAGGAGCTCTCCATACCAATATGAGTGCAGGCAGAAGAACAGGATGTGCAAAGGCCCTGTGATTAGATGAATCACCTAAAAAATGAAAGAAGAGCAGGGCTGTTGGAACCCAGAGAACAAGGGAATGACTGGAAGAGAGGAGTCTGCAGGGCACCTTGATCACACAGAGCTGGGTCAAGCAGCAAAGGTTTTGGTCTTCATCCTAAGGAAACTAAGGAAAGGGGAAAGCCCAAAGGATTTTAAGCACAGGACAGAGATTTTTAAAAATATCACTGTGGCTTCATTGTGGAGTCTGAGTTTTGGAGGGTAAAAGGGGATAGAGGAGACCAATTAGGATAGGATAGCTGTCCAGGCTGGACAAGACTGTAACTTAGACTAAGGTAGTGGAGATGGAGAGGAGAGAGCAGACTGGGGGGGAGGGGCAAGAAGAGAGAAAGAGACAGAGAGAGAATGAAGAGAAAGAACATACCCTGGTGGCTCAGAGGGAGGTTTCAAACTGGTTCAGTGGAGACCAGTGGTGCACAGCTGGCAGCTGGCAGAGGTGCCCCCCAACAAACACTGAGCGATATCTAGCAATATTTTGGGTTATTTCACCTGGAATGGTGGTGCTACTGGCATCTAGTGGGTAGAGTTCAGGGATATTGCTAAACATCCTGCAATGCATAGAACAGCGGTACAGCAAAACTTTATCCAACCCCAAATAACTATAATACCAAAGTTTAGAAACCCTAGTCTAGATCCACCTTGTTCCCATCTCAGTCCCACTGAAGGTAGACACATCCCCGACCTCACATCACCCTAGGGATAACTGAGTCATGGAAAGAGCATTGTCCATAGGAAAGCGCAAGAAAGACAAGTTGGTGGCCATTCAGCAACCATCAAACTCCCAGCTCAGGCCAAGGAAGCTCCTTGCTGCGGGTAAGGGCATCCTGCACCCTTCTCCCCTCTCTCCTCCCCTTCTGGACACCATCCATCTGTCCTAAAGTCTATGAGAGCTGGGAAGACTTGTCTTGCCCCTGGCTTCCAAATGCTCATCTCTCCTTAGCTTCTCTCCACTGCGTGTACACTAGTTTCTGCTGCCCCAATGGGTGGCCCCTGAATGACTGTATCTTCAGCCTTGGGGAACATTCAGGAGATAAGCTAAGGGATTTGTGAAGTGCAGAGGTAGGGGAGAAACTTACAGTTCAACACTTTGCATAATTTCCCAATATATTCTAATCAAACAACAGTTCGCCATTCATATGATTTCTAATCAAACAGCAGTTCATCTTTCTTCACTGGTCCCGTGGCACTTGGCAATATATTACATGACCCCTTAGAATCAGGCTGAAGACCAGATCCCGAGTCCTTTTACACTTTTCCCTTTTGCTCCTACTTCACCTCTCCATTAACCAACACTCACCTTCTCCCGATGGCTCCCAGAAAAGTTAACTCTCAGCCAACTCCACGGTTAGTTAAGCCTCCTCAGAAAAGAGTTAACTTCTCCAAAACGTTAACGCTTAACCAACCCTAGAATTAGGGTTAGTTGCGTCATGGTCCCAAGGCAATAAACCTTCATTAATATTTCTCTACCTACTGTTCCTCTTTTGCAGACCTTCTTCCTCATTCTCATAGAGGGTTGCCTTGCTCACCTGTTTTGAGAAACAGAATCACCACCTCTGCTTCTTAGAGAATGTGATATCCGTGATCTCACAAGCAAACCAAGAATTGGAGGAGAGAGCAGGTGAGCAGGCAAGAATGGATAAGGGTAAGTGATTGTCAACACACCAACAATAAAAAAGAAATATGGTAACTATGTTCTATCAGTGAATACAGATTTTCTACATTTTCATGCAGAGGAAACATCATCTCCAAAATAATGGTCTGCATTGTAGAAACCAAAACCATTTGATATTTTGTCGCATTGCAGGGAGGAGTTCATTTCTTTTCCAAAGTCCACCTTGCCCTTACATTATCATTGTTCTACCATTTCTGAAACTGTGTGATATTACCTTTGTAAGAACAATGATATCTCTGGAAGATTTATTGCTGAGTCTTCCACATGAAAAGCTAAAAAAGAAAAAGACTTGAATTTTGGACTGATTGATTTTTCTGCCCTATTGTAATGGGTAGAAGATTGACTTTCTTCTAAGAAATTTCAGAGAAACATTTGACTTGCTTCCTTTTGAACTCTTAAAGAGTCAATGATTCATGTTTACCTTGCTGTTGTGATTATGACAAATAGGTGAATTACACCAACATTCACGACAGATGCACAGAGCAATAGGAAGACTGGAAGACTTTTTATTTACAGATGATTTTCAAATATTAACCCAGACTAAAATAAATGCGTGTGGTATTTGTCTATAGCTAAAGTCATTTCTACATATCCCATACATAGCTTCAGGGGAGGAGGAAGTAAATCCAAATATGGACTAGCCCAGGCCCCTCTCATGAACAGGCTGCTACCTGTATGAAGTGATTTCGAAGTTGCTGGCAAGTACCTCCCTACCCTCAGCTTGCTCTCCAACGGCATTTAGCAATGTTCACATTCCTCACTTTTTAAAATTGAGCCCTTGTTAAAATGTAAGTGTTAATGAGGAAGCAAAGACATTTAGCCAGTATACATATTAATAACTGTATTAGCTGGGGTTCTTTAGAGAAACAGAACCAATAGGATGTGTGTGTATATATATACAGAGAGATTTATTTTAAGGAATTGACTCATGTAATTGTGAAGGTCGGCAAGTCTGAAATTTGCAGGGCAGGCCAGCAGCCTGGAAATTCTGACAGGAGTCGATGTTGTAGTCTTGAGTCCAAAGGTAATCTGGAGGCAGAATTCCTTCCTCCTTGAAAAGATCTGTCTTTACTCTTAAGGCCTTTGACCTGTTGGATGAGGCCCACCCCCATTACAGAGTAAGCTACTTGTACTCAAAGTCTACTCATTTAAATCACATCTAAAAAATACCTTCACAGCAACATCTAGACTAGCGTTTGATGGAACAACTGGGCACTGTGTCTTAGCCAAGTTGACATAAAATTAACCATTACAAGCACCTTGGCTTGAATTAGCCCACCATATTTATTTGTCAGTTTCATGAGGTGTCACTACTTGGGAAAGGCTAGTTTTGACAAGGCATAAAAGAGACAGGAGAAAAGAACAGGACAGGAATGCCTGACAACAGGAGTATAAGTCGAACATTGCAAAGGGGAATCCAAAGCCAGGATGAGGACCGTGGGGACACAGGGTCCTGGGAATTTGGCTGTGGGAAAGGGGAAGCCAGGCTTTGGAAAGGAGGTTTCCGTAGAAGTTGGAGGATGAGAAGGAGTGTGGAAGTAATCTTGGAGAGAATTAGCATAGAGCCTTAGAAAGATCATCTGTAGAGGCCCTTGGACCACTCTTGAGCTAGTGCTTTGTTGGACCTTAGTCTCTATTTAGGATTAGTTTAAGAAAATAGAAAGAAGAGGAAGAGTTATTGATTGGCACTCACCATGTGCCAGACACTTCTAATTTCTTTATATGTTAATTCGTTTAATCTCCCTGACAATGAAATGAAAGTGGTTCTATTGTTGTCCTCATTTTACAAATAAGAAAACTGAGACCTAGAGATGCTAAGCCACTTGCCCAGAGTCACACAAGTGGAAGTCAGCAGAACTGGGATTTGAACCTATGCGACCCATCATCAGAGCTTCTACTCATTCTGTTGTCTCCAAAACTGCTCTTGAAGATGTTGTCCAGTAAGTGGTTTTGTGTTCCTTGTGCTAGGACATATACATATACAACATGTTCCTTTTAGTACCAGGAAATGATTGTATCTCCCAAGGAACTGGTTTACTTGGATGTATCAGAAAATCTAACCCACTTGGTTTTCTCCTTCTGTGTAGTTTGTAGTTTTCTTTTTCCATTTCGGTAGCTTCAGTTTATGAATGCTTATTTTTCAAATTACCCCAAACCCTACTTGTCAGTAAGAAGGATATAAACCCTAAACAGTTGTAGCATTTTATACATTTTTTTATTGCCTAAAATAATCCAATAACTATGGACACTGAGAAATTTCATATTTCTGAAGAAGTCCCATTATCCCAGAAAACAAAACTTTCTAAGTGATTTCTCTGACAGGAACAGCTGAGGCTCAAACAAACACCAGTATTTCAAGAACTCACATTCCAAGATTAAGTGGGAGTAGATAGGAATAATCCACTGGAAATTTCAGGCTTTGGAAGAACCAGCCCCTGCTCCCCTCTGGCATCCAGAGGAGCCAGGCTTCCCACATCTGACCTCTAAGTGTCCACCTAGAGAGTACTGAACAGCACACAAGGGTCTTGAAGAAAAGTGATTCAGAAAAGGTAAAACCTTAGACTTCTAAGACCTAGAACAATTCCAGAAGGGGGATAAGGGGAGATAAAATTCTGCAATTGTCTACAGGGTCTCAGTAAAGCAACAAGTCTACTCATTGCATTTGGTCCCTGGTTTTGCTTCAGATCATTCTCCTGATTCTGCTGCTTCTCCAGCCCAGATTTCTCTTGTTGACCAAACCTGGTCTATGCTATCCACTCCCTGGCCTTGATTTGTATAGATCCCAGTCTCCATGTGTATAGAGTTCAGCCTCCATGTCCTGTCGGGGACCTCCATCTAACATCTAGACTTCATTCCACTTCCACTGCTAACTCCTGCTTCCCTGTGGTTGTCAACATCTTGCCTTATCTCAGTTCCAGCCCACAGTGACTCAGCTCACTGACAGCACAGCTAAAACACCGCCTTTACCCCAGTCCTTCATGGTGGAATGGTAGTGCCCACACTGTGGAACAGGGCAGAAGACCAAGGACACAAACCAGGTATATCACCTGATACTCCATGGTCAGAGCTTTCAGGACCATCACACTGAGTTTGTATAGTCCCAGCCTTGGTTCCTTTCTACAACAGTAAAACACAATAGGACACAGCAATGCTCAGTTTATTTCCTAGCACAGGCAGAAGTGTTCATGGAGCTATAGACAAGGCATCTTTTTCTTCCATACAGAATGAGTCTTCATACGAGCCAGCTAACTGGGCGTGGTTGCCAATGGGTTACATCCTTCATGTGCTCTGAACCAGCAACTGCAGGAGAAAACCAGGTCAGAAACACTAAGGCCAAGGTTATGAGACAATCTGGAAAGCCCAGAGGACTTCATTGAGATGTACCTCACAAATCACACACACGTCCTAGGCAATAAAAATCCAGCCACGTGGTGATAATTGCAGTAGCCTGAAGGATACTTGGGACACAGGAGGCTCAGAAGCTTCCAGTGACCACTGATAACCAATGGTCTCATCGGTTGGTTGACATTCCCTTCCAGGCTTCAATCAACCCCCTTTTCCTTCATAGTCCTTGGGATCCAGTGTCCAGGAGTCACACTACTGCTTTGATATCCATGGTCTCAACTCCAAGTTTGAATGCTGAGCCATCCTTCAGGACTGCTGGGCCCACCCACACCAGAACTGCCCATTTGGAAGCATCTTTCAGACCATTTCTAAGAAGTGTTGTGATTAATAGAAGGTGTCTGGCTTTGGAGGATTTTCTCCACCATCCTCATTATCATGCTATCAACCTAGTCCTAGGTTAACCCATGCCTTCTCCCTCTGTTCTCATCCAGAGAGCGTGACCTTCATGTACTTGAGAAAAAAATGTACAGTAATGGCATTTAAATGGAGCCTGAGCCACCCTGGCTAAAAGCTGTACATGGATAGAAAATTTGGCAATAAGACAGACCGTGCAATCCTGTATCAACAAATGACCCATCTCATTGCAAATGATAGAAGACCCAACACAAACTAGCTTAAACAGAAATGAGATTCACTGAGCCACATGAAAGAAATGTCCAATGGTAGAGCTTGATAGCTTCAGGTTCAGCAGGATTCAGGGCCCAAGAAATGTCATTAGAATTTAGTTTTTCTTTTTCCCTCAATTTCACGATTTTGTCTTCCTCTATGTTGACTTTAGACACAAGGTACACATGGTATTAAAATATTGGCAGCAGATTCAGCCCTTACATCTTTTGGGAGTTTAGGTCCAACCAGAAATATTGAGTTACTTTCTCAACTACTTAGTCATTTCAGTATTCATTGCCTTGGCTCTGATTGGCCTAATTTAGGTCAAGTCCTATCCCTGGACATGACTGTCATGTAGAGAAAGAGTGTATATGTGTATATCAGGTAAGATTCTAGTGTGTATCAGTTAAAACTCTAGCTGACAAAAAGAAAACCAGTTCATACTAACTTAAACAAAATAAGCAATATCTGTCTAGCTTTGAGTATGTGGAGTTCCATATGCTCCAGTGAGGTCCTTAGGAATCTCTTTCTCTCTAACTCTAAGCTCTGCTTTCATCTATGTTGGCATCATTGTCAGACACACTCTTCTCCAGGAGGGGAAAGAAGCTCCAGACCCACATCAGATCAGCTTAGTACTCCAGCAAAAAAGAATGTATCTCTTTCCTGATATCTATCTCCAGCCTAAGTCCCAGGGAAAGCTCTCACTGGCCAAATTGGGTCACATGCCCACATGTCAACCAATTGCCATTGGTCAAGACCAGGAAATACTGTAAATGGCCTGGCCTAAGGCATTTTAACATATGATTAAAAGCATGGAGCTCCAAAAGCAAATGGCCTGGATTCAAATCTCACTTCCTCTGTATATCAGTTATATGCTCTTTAAATCATTTTCTTCATTTGTATACTGGAGATAATAGTTCACCCTTATATGAGTATTGCAAAATCAGAAAAGCTAATAGCTGTAAAGTGCTTAGAACAAATCTGGTGCATCCTACATACCAAATAAATTAGATTATTTATTGCTATAACAATGATGAGGACAATGATGATTAGCCCTTCCCTGGATGGGGAGTGTGGTTAGCCACACAAAAACAGCATTGTCTGGGAGTGAGAGAGAGATGATTCCTGAAGGATAGGCTTCTATTATCAGAAGATGGGTAAAGAATATTGATCCAGCCAAAATAACAGGTAGATGCCATAGCATATGTGTAAACAACTGACATTGACATGTGATGTAGGCTTTGGGTATGGGTGTGTGTGAGTGATGTGTATTGGAGTATGGAAAGAGGGTTTGGAGAAAATGTGCTCCCTGTAATTCTTTTTTTCTAGCTAAACGTGCTAGTGTAATCTCCTGACCCCTTTAATGAGGAGATGGAGGGAAGCTCTGCGTTTGTTGTGCTGGGACCTCATTTGGCTTAAATGTATCCATCATAGTCTTTGATGGGTACTGCAGCCCTACTGCTCTGGTGTTGAAGGGATACAGTGATACTCTGGTGGCTTGAATAAAACTAATGGTTTACAGTGGAGGTCTGGCTAATGCTGGGAGAAAATCTGAGTAACGATGAAGCAGCTTTTGCCTATATTCAACAAGGAGGTTTTTATTCCCCCCAGAACTCATGAATTCACCCCATAAAATTTACTGAGTACATATTGTGTATCCAGCACCCTCTTAAGGCCCAGAGCTGAAGTACAGGGGAAAAAATGAATTAGGAATGAGGATAATAAAGTCTAGGGCTAGAGGCACGCTAAGGAGGAACCAGAAGATTGTGTTTGTTTTCAGCAAAAGTGTTATCCTTTTGAAATGATTTCCTATATTTATCTTCTAAGAGCAGAGTCCACATTAGATAGACCATAAATCTAACTGAGTTCTGAGAAATAATACATTCTCAGACTCGCCTGAGGTGGGGTTTGCATGGCTGTGTGTTTTTCTTGGTTTCATTTGCATGAGAAAAAAAAAGAATAGAAAAAAGCTTAGCAAGCACAGCTGGAAGACTTTAGTTTAAACAGGCTATTAAAATTACTTCTCAGCTCAAAAGGTAGGTTTTGATTTTTCATGAGCATATCTGGCACAAAAAGATAGCCCCATAATTTTCTTCTAAATTTAGATTATTTTGTAGATTTTCAGTCTGTCTTTCATTTAGTCAATCATCTACAATGATTCCATACAATCATGAGTAAAGGAGAAGGAAGCTGAGGGTTTTTTTTTTCCTAGCCTTAAAGAAATTTGAATTGATCGCTTCAGACGTGATTCTTTAGCTAGATTAGCTGCAACAATGAAGGCTTGCAAATAAATGCTAACCACTTCTCTGTCTAATGGTTTTTGTTTATAGTCCTTATCCAGTAAATGATTTAAATCATTTTCCACTTCCTCATTCACAGTTCTTTGCTCTAAGAAAGTTGTTTGTCACAGGATGTAATAAAACATTTTAATCAGCTCGATGAAACAGGAGAATTATACATTGTTGAGTGGAACACTGTGCTTGGAAAGTATTGGCCTGACCTCTCGCTTGTCTAACTTGGTGGGCAGTGAATGTCTTCTGAAGTGGAAGAGTGATTACCCATGGGGAAGTGAAAGCCAGTGTTTCATTGGAAGATGCTCTTGCTGATACCTTGCTTGCCAAGCACACAGAATTGGCTAGAAAGCAAAATTAGTTGCGACACACAAGGTTTGGAGAGATTTTTGAAGTGGAACAAATTTCCCCCATTCTAAAAGCATAATAATTTGCTGAACGAAAACTGTGGTCTAGGAGATATCTATCTGAAAAAAAAGTTGGGTATTAAAAATAACTCCTAATCACTCCCTGTCAAGTCTCATGGAACCAAATTTAGACCCAGTGAAAGATGTACAACATTCTAATGATATCCAGCTGCTTCAATCCAATGAGTGAGACCACAGAAATCAAAGGAAACCCTTTGCTCAGCTGGATTCTTGTACCGAAATCAATGATACCACGACCTTTCAGCTGTTTGAATCTTCTGGGGGAAAAAAAAGTGACAGGTCATGTATTCTAGACAATAACAGCTACTACTTCTGACAGGCCTATTGGCTAAGTGCCTGCCAAGTTTTAGCCTGTAAGCCTGGATTAGATGTGAACAAAACCATTCAAGTCTCTCAGTTTTCATGTAGTGGATTCGTCAAGTGGACCACCAACAATAATAGGAATTTTGCATCTGACTACTTTGCTAACAAAATGCAGCTTGACCTCAATTTAAGGACTTTTGTTTTCAATTATTCTTACAAAATAAAGCTCTTTGACTTACATTTCTAGTAATTTCACAAATTAATTTAATGCATTTCTCTCCCTCCAAACGTCATGGTACAATAGGAAGTGTATTGATTTCGGAGGAAAATGGAGGTGGACTGCAGTCACTTAAGGGCTGTGAGAACTAGACAAGTTATTAACCACCTACCTTTCAGTACAAGATGCTTCTCTTCTGCACGAAGACAAAAAATCACTTGACTTAGGTTGTTGAAGGTTAAAATGAGATAAAACATGTAAAGTATCTGGTAATTCTCGGCACATAATAGCTGCTTGATAAACATGATTTCTCTTCCCAATTATTTTTGGTCCCAATCAGTCATATGCCCACAAATTAGACAGCTTCACACTTGGGTTTTGTTTGCAAGTACCCACTGCCCCCAAAGGTCAGACTATCCTGCTCCCAAGACCAGATAACAACACATGTTAAGACACCTGCAATATCACTCCTCTAATTACTAGTGTTACCCATTTGTTCAATGAACCCCTGCTGAGCATCTATTCTCTGCAGCCATGTCATGGGGATACTAAGATGAAGAAGACCCAAGGCCAGCACTCAAAAGGCTCAATACCTTGTGAAGAAGGTGGGCAAGAAAACCAACAATTACACCACAGTGTCATAAGTTTTATCCAGGGGGTCTGCACACAATGTTTGAGAGAAGAGAATCTGGGCTCCCTTAATGGCAACAGAGGAAAAAAGGAAGTCCAAGAATGCTTCAGCTGAGTCTAAACCTAGGAGACATGTTAGCCAAGCAAAGGGAGGACAGAAGGGGATGCAGGAAAGAGGGTTCAAGGTAAAAGAAGAAATTGCCTCTTTTTTGATAGCACAAAATCCATCACACTTAGTGTCTATAATCTCGTACTTCAATTCATCATAGATAAAGATGCAACAACTATGTGAGCATCTCTTGTGGCCAAGGTGGACTGCTAAAAAGACGTAACGATGGAGTGAATGCCTTCAGGAAGCTTGGAATCTAACTAAAAGGGTGAGATGCACATATGGCAAATAACCACGTAAGTCTGGAAATTGATACTTGCTGCTGGAACTGTCCAATTGATGAGTACTTCATAGTGATTGATTGAACTTATTTTACAAAATTAACAGTTTCCCAGGACTAAAGGAGTTGAGTACCAAAGTATTAGAGCCTAAGATCTCCAGTCTCGGAGACAAAGTTGGAACAGATGCGAAAGCACTATTTCTGCTCAAGAGGGATGTTTTCAAGTTGAGAGCATGAATGTGAGTGTCATCTTATATTTTGAAATAATAGACAAATTGCAAAAATCGTTAAGCACTTAAGCAGTGGGGAAGAAAGCAGCTGACCTAAGTATCTTTGGAAGACAGTGTTTTGACTGGTTCTTGTAAGGCTAAATATAAAAAGAACTGCACACAAATACTGTAGTCTAGCTGGTAAATTTGTTCCTCACAGGAATATGGGTTCACGGTTCTGAAACTATTTGAAATGGAGAATAGGGTTGAACTAATAATAAGCATATTTTATAATACAACTCAAAAAATATTGCTGTTAACAGCTAAGCCTTTATTGCTAAACCAAATGTATTTTCAAATTATAATATTTACATAGAGAATAAAATATAAAGAGTTCACTTATAAGATATAATATGTAAGTGATATTAACCAAACATTGTCTTGAGAAATGTAGTTTGATGAGGATCCAATATGAGTAAAAGATTAGTCTCTTAAGTACAACATATTTTTTCACCACTAATGAGAGATAATCCAAACTTTACGTCAAGCAGAAGTCCCACATTTCTCGGTTTGCTCCTGGAAGTCCAAGATTCTTTAGATGTGGAGGAATGGACCATGAAGGAGTTCACTGCTGGGTCCAGCACGTGAAGGTGGAGGAACTACATCCGATAGGGGGGCTCCCCTGGATCCCCTGGCCTTGATGACCCTCAGATGGAGGTCAAGGTAGATGAACACAGTGTGACAGTTCAGGAGCCCTAAGTGGAGGGGAGGGAACAGTGCTGCTTTAAATCCTAGGCCCCCTCCTGCAGAAGGGGGACCATCAGGGCTTGGCTCTTGGCCTCCTGGCAGGTTTGGAGAAACTCCTTATGATATCATGAGTCTCGTGACCTCTTTTAGGGACTCAAGCACTTTTAGCATCTCCTCTCTCTCCTCTTTTTGTTTTGAGCGTTTGGATTTCTCTTTCAGTTCTTTAACCAAGGAAGTTAACTTTTCCATCAACATCAAGTTGGTCCTCCTCACCTTTCTGTAAGTATTTGTAAGGCCGCTTATATGTAAAGACTCCTTTGCTAGCCTGACATTCTCTAAAACTGATTCAGTCTCTGCACACTCCTTTTCAGTCACCCTAAGCTTGTCAGTGAGTTGGCATTTCTCCTTAATGCATGCAGCCAGTGTTTCTGAGAGCTGTCTTTCATGTCGTAGATAAAGTCGGCTTCTAACAGACTGAACAAGTCTGAATATAGGAGACCCACCAGTAAGGCCATAACAAGAGGACACATCCCTGTCTTCCACTGGACGCTATGGAAAGTCAGTCGTGGACTCAGGTCACTGGGCAGCAGCTTCACTACCAGCTCGCCCAGCTTCCAAAGGATCAGCCCAAAGCCGAGCTCCACAGAGGATCACAGCCCCTGCATCACACTGACCCACCACAGGATACTGCCCGGTAACCGTGGATCCACCGGCCACAACAGAACTAGGAGAATCCCCTAACATTCCACCTAGAACCCAACCAGCAACCGGCAGCCTGGACTGGTCAGTGGTATGGTCGATGGAGCTGGGAGAGTTGCAAATAATATACACTTGTCTTCAAAAAGTAAAAAATAAAATATGTAAGTACACTGTAGATAATGAGATCCAGATTTCTCACAGTTGCAGAAACATGTGCTAAATAAGAAAACAGGGGAGGGAAGAAAGAACCCTGTGGTGTTAGATTGGAGTTAGAGAAATCAGTATGAACTGATTTTTTTTTTTTTGAAAAAGGAATGCTGAATTTTATTTTATTATTTTATTTAACCTCTTTATTGGAGTATAACTGCATTACAATGGTGTGTTTGTTTCTGCTTTATAACAAAGTGAATCAGCTATACATATACATATATCCCTATATCTCCTCCCTCTTGCATCTCCCTCCCACCCTCCCTATCCCACCCCTCTAGGTGGTCTGATTTTTAAAATACATATAAATGACAACAAGGTGGTACTGTATAGCACAGGGAACTATATTCAATATCCTGTGATAAACCAGAATGGAAAAGAATATGAAGAAGAATATATATATGTACAAGTGAGTCACTTTGCTGTATATCAGAAAGTAACACAACATTGTAAATCAACTATAGTTTAATAAAATTTTTAAAAAATGATAAAATACATATAGATACAGGAATATATAAATAAATGTGTGTATGCATGAATTAGTGTACATACATGTATCCCTAGCTTTGCCTGCTACGAGAGACCAGAAACAGTGACATCTCAATAGCAATGAACCTTCTTAGAGTCCAGATCTTGGCTTCTAAATATTATTCTTTAATAAAATAAACCAGGGCATTCCTTGGAGAAGTGGTTTATTCCAGGCCTGGGGCAAGGAAAATACAAGATGAACAGTACTACAAAAAAAAAAAAAAAAAAAAGAAGAAGAAAGAAAGAAAGGAAAAAAGGATCAAGGCATATTGAAAGGGTAGAGAAGCCTACTTGAAAGAGCCCCCAGTGGCCAAATGTGAAACAATTTGATCAACAGAATAAATAATAATAGCGCTGGGTCATAACCCAAAGGATAAGTTTAATACCCTGAGTCCATACTGATGTAAGTAACTGAATAAATAAATAAAAGTCCGAGAAGAAACAACTCGCCCTTACAGATCTTCCACTAATAAATGTAGAAGGAATGAAGGAACTAGAAAGTCCCCATGACTACACCCCAATGGTAATTGTTGCAGGTGAGATTCATTGATTGAGGATGGCATTAGTGGGCAAATATTTAAGGAGAAACAGGATATTTGTATATTCTCAAAGTATCGTTCCCCAAAACTATATGCATTAGTTTTAAAGCAAAAGATGGAACTTTATCGTGGAAAAACCTGTAGCTAATTGTTCAAGGTTAACATCACCAGTAATAAGACAAATCAACATCATGAATCCCTGATACGTTGCCCTGAGAAAAGCACATCTCTGTGGTGTTCTTCCCAATAATACAGCCTCAACCTACTCCTGAGAAAACATCAGACAAACCCAAATTGAAGACATTGAAGATTGTGAAAGACAAGGAAAGTCTGAGAAACTTTGACTGATTGGAGGAGACCAAGAAGACATGATGACTAAATGCAAACGGGGACCTTAGAATAGAAATAAAAAGGACTTTAGTGGAAAAACTGGTAAAATCTGTAGTTTATAGTATTATACCAGGATTAATTTCTTAATACTGATCATGTCACTATTATTATGTGTGATGTTAACATTAAGGAAAGCTGTATAAAGAGTATTTGGAAATTCTTCCATAAGTCTAAAATTATCTCAAAATAAAAAGTTTAAAAAATGAAATCCAAAAACATTAAGCCTCATGTCTCTTCTTTCTAAAAGTGGACTTGGGATCCTTCTGGAACTGTATTAGTTTCCTATTGCTGCTGTAACAAATTACCAGAAATTTAACGGTTTACATAGCAACACAAATTTATTACCTTATAGTTCCGTAGGTCAGAATTCAACATGGATCTCATCACACTAAAATAAGTGTCAGTAGGACTGCTTTCCTTCCCAAAAACTCTAGTGAAGAATCCTTTTTCTTTTTTTTGCCTTTGTCAGCTTCTAGGGACTGCCTCATGGCTGCTTCCTCCATTTCAGAGCCTACACTGGCAAGTCACACTGCCATCCCTCTGGGCCTCTCACAGCTCTCTCTCTGACTACAGCTGGGAAAAATTTTCCTCTTTTAAGGACAAATGTGATTAAGTTGGACCTACCTGCATAATCTTCATTTCAGTGTCCTTAACTTATTCCCATCAGCAAAGTTCCTTTTGCCATGGAATGCAACACAGTCACAGGTCAGGGGATTAGGACATCTTTGGGGCGGGGTCATTATTCAATCTCTGACAAGGACTTTTCAGGGAAAAGGAGACTTAACTCTCTCCATGGGAACCCCCAAAAAGCAGATAAGACCAATTCCCAGGGCTTCCTGTATAAAATCAGTTGAAGTATCCTACACAGTGTTGGTGCATAGGATGTTCTTAATTAATTCATGATGGGTGATTTGTATTGAAAATAAAATTACCGTAAAATACTTCAGTCGATGTTGGACTGCCTTTTGGGTGGTTCATCTTTGTCCAAATGGCATTCTGCTTTCCACTGTGAAGACCTCTGCCTTTTTAGAGCTACACTTCCAGGCCCTCCCATTCTCAAGCAGCGCTGGGTCTGGGTGTCCTAGAAGTACTTCTCCTCGTTCTACTCTGTGGCGCCTCTATTCCTGTGCCCTGCATGGTACCAGCTACAGGGTAAGTATTTAATACATAATTGTTGAAATGAACTCTCAGTAGGGTATTTGGTTTTGTTCTTCATTCAGTAGACGCATTCACCCTTGCTCCCTCTCTGCTTTGACCTACTAAGAAATGGAAGCCCATTTTCACCCTGCTCCCAGAAGGATATGAGAAGGGAGAAGGAAGTGATTTTTTTCCATAATTTTGGTGTGGCAGAGCAGATGATGTGTGTATGATGGTCTTTGATGCAAACAGAAAGAGTCAGGCTGAAAATACAATTTTCATGGGTTATTTAAATATTAAATCTTAGCACTTTGAAGCACCTTGTACAATGCTCATACCCTCAAACTGTTCTCAGATATTTATGTGAATAAATGTATATTTTATTCATGGGCCCTTCACATGCTCTGCTGATAGTTTTTGGAACCGTTTGCTGAAGCAGCTAAACCTAGAGGTTCATTATCACCACCTGAGGCGCTTTATAAAAATACTGATGTCCATACTTGCCCTTAAAAATTCTGATTTAATTATTCAGGTAGGGTCCCAGGCATCAGTACGTTTAAGCTCCCCAGGTGATTACCACGTGAAACCAGGAAAGAGAACCATGACGCTAAAGAACCAAAGTGTGTTTGTTAATATTAAAGCCTCAGATGTGTTTTGCTGAAGGAATGGGTGTGAGGTAGCCACCCCAGGTTGAAATATGCCTCCATTTCTTACGTGCAAATGACATCCAGACTTTCCTCTGAGGCTTTCGGTCAAGGTCGAACCAGCACAGTCCTTCTCACTCCCTGTCCAAATGTTTTATTCTACAAGCATCACCCTTCTCTCACTTGTCATTCCTGCCTCCACCCCACGTCTCTCTCTTTGTTCTGTTGCTAAACCAGGACTAATGCTCAATGTAATGCCCTCCCTGCGCCCTGCAGCCGCTTTCAGGCACCCCCATTTGTCATTTTCTTGGCTCTGCTGTTTTCTTTTCTTTTTTTTTTTTTTAGATGTTGGGGGTAGGAGTTTATTAATTAATTAATTTATTTTTGCTGTGTTGGGTCTTCGTTTCTGTGCAAGGGCTTTCTCTAGTTGCGGCGAGCAGGGGCCACTCTTCATCGTGGTGCACGGGCCTCTCACTATCACGGCCTCTCTTGTTGCGGAGCACAGGCTCCAGATGCGCAGGCTCAGTAGTTGTGGCTCATGGGCCTAGTTGCTCCACGGCATGTGGGATCCTCCCAGACCAGGGCTCGAGCCCGCGTCCCCTGCATTAGCAGGCAGATTCTCAACCATTGCGCCACCAGGGAAGCCCTCTGCTGTTTTCTTTCATCCTCCTGTCATACATCCTCATCCCCAATAAGCCTTTGTTATTTCTAAACACAAGTAATAGGAAGAGTCAGAGTGGGAAAGCAATTCAGGTGATGTACCGCAGCTACCATAGAAATGTGCCTCTCAGTTCTCCAACTGCAGGGAGCGTGATTGACATGGGCCCAGTGCAGTGCTCTGAAATCCACCATCCCATTAGCAGGAGGCTACCCTTCCTCGGGGTGCTCCCAGCCAATGGCTGAGCATGGGTGCTAAATCTGGCCTGCCACTAGGGACCTTGAGCTCCCCTTACTGGTGACTTGGGCTCTAGCTCTCCTTATCAGCCTTGCCAAACTTACCCAGAGCTGCATCACCCACCCTTTATTCCTTCTCTTTCTCCTTCCCTGATGTCAGACCCACGTCTAGCACTGATGTTTCCCCAAGCCCTTCCCAGCTCCTTCTCCATTCCTAGCACCCCCCAGTTGTTTCCCCAGATAATTTTTTTTTGCACATATAATCCCATCTTGGCGTCTGCTTCTTGGAGGACCCAAAGAAGCATATGTACTATTTTACTATATGTACTAGCATAGGTACTATTGGAGAAAGTGGTGAGAATAACTGAATTTAATCTAAATAAGTGACTATTCCTCAGGATTCCCTGGTGATCCAGTGGTTAGGACTCTGCACTCCCACTGCAAGGGGCACAGGTTTTATCCCTGGTTGGGAAACTAAGATCCTGCAGGCCCCATGGCACGGCCAAAAAAAAAAAAAGTGACTATTCCTAACTCATACAGTTAATCATCATAAAGTAATGTGTGTATATATGTACGTATGCACATCCACTCACTTTCAAAGAAAGATTTGTGAGGCTAATAAAGACACATAAGGAATGAACAAATTGGGCAACTGGGTGGGAAAAAAAGGGCCCATAATACACGCTATAAGGCCCCATAGCAGTGGTTCTTAGCCCTGGCTGCATGTTGGAATCACCCAGAAAACCTTAAAAAATACTGATGTCCCTCTTGAGATTCTGGTGCAGTTGGTCTGGGGTCAGTGGGGCATTTGCATTAAAAAAAACCCCAGATGCTCCTAGTGCTCAGTAAGGTTTGAGAACCCTATGCTATAGGTATGCGCAGGGATGGGCCTCAATATACAGTACCTACAATACGTAAGCTACCCAGTTACTCAGGACAAATGTGGTTAATCATGGTCCTGAGGGAAGAGAAAAATTTCTTCAGCAGATCTTCCTAAAGGAAACACTGTGGGATGTGCTTGACCACATCCTTAACAACATCCCTACAGTAAACACAAAAATGAGTTTTATAGAGTTGCTTCCTATGACATCCCTCAATGTTGCCAGGTTCTTTCCATGGGCTACCACTTAGCACAAGCAGGTTCTGCTCACATACAAATTTGGAGAGGAATTTTCCACTTTGGTTAGTATAGTTCACCCTGAGAAGACTTCATGCCGTGTCTTGGAGTAAAGTTCCATGGTTGAACTCCAGGGATGCCAGAGAAGATATACTTTTGTTTTTTTTAACATCTTTATTGGAGTATAATTGCTCTACAGTGGTGTGTTAGTTTCTGCTGTAAGACAAAGTGAATCAGCTATAAGTATACATATATCCACATATCCCCTCCCTCTTGCGTCTCCCTCCCACCCTCCCTATCCCACCCCTCTAGGTGGTCACAAAGCACCAAGCTGATCTCCCTGTGCTATGCGGCTGCTTCCCACTAGCTATCTATTTTACATTTGGTAGTGTATATATGTCCATGCCATTCTCTCACTTCATCCCAGTTTACCCTTCCCCCTCCCCGTGTCCTCAAGTCCATTCTCTACGACTGCGTCTTTATTCTTGTCCTGCCTCTAGGTTCATCAGAGCCTTTTTTTTTTTCTAGATTCCATATATATGTGTTGGCATACAGTATTTGTTTTTCTCTTTCTGACTTCCTTCACTGTATATGACAGACTCTGTGTCCATCCACCTCACTACAAATAACTCAATTTTGTTTCTTTTTATGACTGACTAATATTCCATTTTATCTATGTGCCACATCTCCTTTATCCATTCATCTGTCAATGGACACTTAGGTTGCTTCCATGTCCTGGCTATTGTAAATAGAGCTGCAGTGAACATTGTGGTACATGACTCTTTTTGAATTATGGTTTTCTCAGGGTATATGCCCAGTAGTGGGATTGCTGGGTCGTATGGTAGTTCTATTTTTAGTTTTTTAAGGAGCCCCCATACTGTTCTCCATAGTGACTGTATCAATTTACATTCCCACCAACAGGGCAAGAGGGTTCCCTTTTCTCCATACCCTCTCCAGCATTTATTGTTTGTAGATTTTTTGATGATGGCCATTCTGACTGGTGTGAGGTGATACCTCATTGTAGGTTTGATTTGCATTTCTCTAATAATTAGTGATGTTGAGCATTCTTTCATGTGTTTGTTGGCAATCTGTATACCTTCTTTGGAGAAATGTCTCTTTACGTCTTCTGCCCATTTGTGGATTGGGTTGTTTGTTTTTTTGATATTGAGCTGCATGAGATGCTTGTAAATTTTGGAGATTAATCCTTTGTCAGTTGCTTCATTTGCAAATATTTTCTCCCATTCTGAGGGTTATCTTTTCATCTTGTTTATGTTTTCCTTTGCTGTGAAAAAGCTTTTAAGGTTCATTAGGTCCCATTGTTTATTTTTGCTTTTAGTTTCCATTTCTCTAGGAGGTGGGTCAAAAAGGATCTTGCTGTGATTTATGTCAAAGAGTGTTCTTCCTGTTTTCCTCTAAGAGTTTTATAGTGTCTGGCCTTACATTTAGGTTTTTAATCCATTTTGAGTTTATTTTTGTGTATGGTGTTAGGGAGTGTACTAATTTCATTCTTTTACATGTCGCTGTCCAGTTTTCCCAGCACCACTTATTGAAGAGGCTGTCTTTTCTCCATTGTATATTCTTGCCTCCTTTATCAAAGATAAGGTGACCATATGTGCATGGGTTTATCTCTGGGCTTTCTATTCTGTTCCAATGATCTATATTTCTGTTTTTATACCAGTACCATGCTGTCTTGATTACTGTAGCTTTGTAGTATAGTCTGAAGTCTGGGAGCCTGATTCCTCCAGCTCTGTTTTTCTTTCTCAAGGTTGCTTTGGCTATTCTGGGTCTTTTGTGTTTCCATACAAATTGTGCAATTTTTTGTTCTAGTTCTTTGAAAAATGCTAGTGGTAGTTTGATAGGGATTGCATTGAATCCGTAGATTGCTTTGGGTAGTATAGTCATTTTCACAATGTTGATTCTTCCAATTGAAGAACATGGTATATCTCTCCATGTGTTCGTATGATCTTTAATTTCTTTCATCAGTGTCTTATAGTTTTCTGCATACAGGTCTTTTGTCTCCTTAGATAGGTTTATTCCTAGGTATTTTATTCTTTTTGTTGCAGTGATAAATGAGGGTGTTTCCTTAATTTCCATTTCAGATTTTTCATCATTAGTGTATAGGAATGCAAGAGATTTCTGTGCATTAATTTTGTATCCTGCTACTTTACCAAATTCATTGATTAGCTCTAGTAGTTTTCGGGTAGCATCTTTAGGATTCTCTGTGTATAGTATCATGTCATCTGCAAACAGTGAGAGCTTTACTTCTTCTTTTCTGGTTTGGATTCCTTTGATTTCTTTTTCTTCTCTGATTTCTGTAACTAAAACTTCCAAAGCTATGTTGAATAATAGTGGTGAGAGTGGGCATCCTTGTCTTATTCCTGATCTTAGAGGAAATGGTTTCAGTTTTTCACCATTGAGAACAATGCTGGCTGTGGGATTGCCATATACGGCCTTTATTGTGTTGAGGTAAGTTCCCTCTATGCCTGCTTTCTGGAGGGTTTTTATCATAGATGGCTGTTGAATTTTGTCGAAAGCTTTTTCTGCATCTGTTGAGATTATCATATGATTTTTTTTTCTTATTTTGAGGTATGTGGGCCTCTCACTGTCATGGCCTCTCCTATTGTGGAGCATAGGCTCTGGATGCGCAGGCTCAGTGGCCATGGCTCACGGGCCCAACCGCTCCGTGGCATGTGGGATCTTCCCGGACCGGGGCACGAATACGTGTCCCCAGCATCAGCAGGTGGACTTTCAACCACTGCGCCATCAGGGAAGCCCATATCATATGATTTTTATCCTTCCGTTTGTTAATATGTGTATCACATTGATTGATTTGCATATATTGGAGAATCCTTGCATTCCTGGGATAAACTCTACTTGATCATGGTGTATGATCCTTTTAATGTGCTGTTGGATTCTGTTTGCTAGTATTTTGTTGAGGAGTTTTGCATCTATATTCATCAGTAATATTGGTCTGTAGTTTTCTTTTATTTTGTGACAGATTTGTCTGGTTTGGGTATCAAGGTGATGGTGGCCTCATAGAATGAGTTTAGGAGTGTTCCTCCCTCTGCTGTATTTTGGAAGAGTTTGAGAAGGATAGGTGTTAGGTCTTCTCTAAATGTTTGATAGAATTCACCTGTGAAGCCATCTGCTCCTGGACTTTTGTTTGTTGGAAGATTTTAAATCAAAGTTTCAATTTCATTACTTGTGATTTGTCTGTTCATATCTTCTATTTCTTCCTGGCTCAGTCTGGGAAAGTTGTGTTTTTCTCAGAATTTGTCCATTTCTTCCAGGTTGTCCATTTTATTGGCATATAGTTGCTTGTAGTAATCCCTCATGATCCTTTGTATTTCTGCAGTGTCAGTTGTTACTTCTCCTTTTCATTTCTAATTCTGTTGATTTGAGTCTTCTCCCTTTTTTTCTTGATGAGTCTGGCTAATGGTTTATCAATTTTGTTTATCTTCTCAAAGAACCAGCTTTTGGTTTTATTGTTCTTTGCTATTGTGTCCTTCATTTCTTTTTCATTTATTTCTGATCTGATCTTTATGATTTCTTTCCTTCTGTTAACTTTGTAGTTTTTTTGTTCTTCTTTCTCTAATTGTTCTAGGTGTAAGGTTAGGTTGTTTATTTGAGATTTTTCTTGTTTCTTGAGGTAGGATTGTATTACTATAAACTTCCCTCTTAGAACAGCTTTTGCTGCATCCCATAGGTTTTCGGCCATCCTATTTTCCTTGTCATTTGTTTCTAGATATTTTTTGATTTCCTCTTTGATTTCTTCAATGATCTCTTGGTTATTTAGTAACATACTGTTTAGCCTCCATGTGTTTCTATTTCTTACAGTATTTTTTTTCCTGTAGTTGATATATAGTCTCATAGTGTTGTGGTCGGAAAAGATACTTGATACGATTTCAATTTTCTTAAATTTACCAAGGCTTGACTTGTGACCCAAGATATTATATCCTGGTGTATATTCCATGAGCAGTTGAGAAGAAAGTGTATTCTGTTGTTTTTGGATGAAATGTCATATAAATATCAATTAAGTCTATCTTGTTTAATGTGTTATTTAAAGCTTGTGTTTCCTTATTTATTTTCATTTTGGATGATCTGTCCATTGGTGAAAGTGGGGTGTTAAAGTCCCCTACTATGATTGTGTTACTCTCGGTTTCCCCTTTTATGGCTGTTAGCATTTGCCTTATGTATTGAAGTGCTCCTATGTTGGATGCGAAGATACACTTTTATTTATTTTTCATACCAGGGTTTGTATAAAATTTTGTTTAGCCAAATGATTCTACTGGTGACTAATATTTGAAAATCACTCTCCAGTCTATAGAAAAAGTAATCCTCCCATTCTTCAATAAGTCTAGGTGGGTCTCAGTTGAATCCGCAAGAAATCCTGACTTCAGAATTTCAGAAATAATTAATTTCACTATGGGATGACCAATAAAGATGAAGTTCAGACTCTGACTTGATATCCAAACAGGCAAGGCATACCTGGCCAGTGGTATCAACACTGAATAGCCCCCATCCATTAACACCAGGTCATAACAGACCAGAGAAACAAATTCCTCCCACATGGCCAGAAAGTTTAATGGCAGTAACCCAAAGACTGACAGAGTCCCTATCTCAAAGTTAATTCTTTTCATTTCTTCATAGTCATGGAAAGAAACTCTTTGAAACACTGAATATGAGGAATTATGTTTGTGAAAGTCCAACCTTCTTGGGACATGATACTAAAACCCATCAGAAAGACCAGCTGTGGGATTCTTACCTCTAGGTTCCAATAGGGTCATCCTGTTTTCGTGACACACATCCCACTGAGCCACTGCACATGGGCACAGAACATGCCTGCACAGACACACAGGGGCATACCAGCTTCCCATATCTGATTCACATCAATGCTGCATGCTGATCTTCTGGCTTCCTCTCTTCCTGAGTTTTTCTTCCCAGAATTCTTGCAACCAGCCTGGAATATCAGGGTTTAAGATGTTGAGTAAATGAGTTCTCTCCATCAGTTATGATTTACTAACCTCCTTGCTTATTGAGCTACAGTTCACTGTAACTCCAGGGAAACTGATTAGAAAAGAAATTTAATATACAGTTCTATTCCCTATGAATTAATGTATGCTTCAAGGACACTGCTTTTTAGCTGATGGAGGGTGCAAGCTATTAGCATTGTAGAACGACTGTAGTGGTGACTTTGAATAACTCAAGTAAGAGCTGGATTGAAAATCAAAGAAACAAACAGCAACAGTTGAATGTAAGTTCCAAGGTGGGTGTTTGCACCATTCCAAATGGGTGAGCAACACTATCCAAAGAATCAGAGTTCAAGGACACCAGAAGAAGAGAGCAAAAAGAGAATAATTGTATCTGTTGACCAGTTGGGATCCTTGTTATTACATCAACAGTATTCTTGGCTTCAAACAAATATACACAGAAAATGCTTATGTGGAGCAAGAGTCTTATATTTTATGTATCATGATTTATAACTTGAAATGAATATTCACCTACTCTACTCCCTTTCCATTTTTACTAATGAACATTCTGCATGGATGGTATAAGTAGAAAGAGCCATCATTACTCTCCTTACAGAAGAAAGGGAGCCCTCTACAACTGGTAGAATATGGGGGACAACAAGGTACCCTCACCTTCCCCAACAGCTTACCAACGCTTGCCTTCTGCTAAAGTTGCATGTGGGGGTAATAAACCTATCTGGAGACAGAATCTTGATAATGCTGAGGTATAAAAAACTGGTGAGCATGTGAGTAAAATAAAGCTACCCAAGTAGGATCAACGTAAAAGACAGCTGAATATTCAACATTTTACCAAAATCACCAGCATCTTGGTTTCACCCCATATTGGCCTTAGGTAGAGACCTGATATTAGTAGAGCACAGTGGGCCAAGGAACTCACTAATCCAGCCCAGCACTGAGATTCATCAAAAGTGTTGTTAATGCCTTTCAGTTTCTGTTCGTTCAGTCTTTTCTTCTTCCCACTATTCTAGGCCCCTATACTGCTGACCCAGCTAGGCCACATCAAGGTGGATTGGGAAGCCGTCACATGACACACTCTCTCCCCAGGAAGTTTGGTCAAGGCTTGTGGTGGATTTACAGGTTACAGAAATAAAATCTGCTTCCTTACTTCTACTTTTAAAGGCTATTTAAATGATGCATGTGAGTAATGACATGAGTGATATTTAATACCTGGTGATTTGCTAAACATTTCACTTCTCTTCAAACCTGCAAAAACTTTTTAGAGACAATGCAAGGACAGGTTTTGAGGTTCTTTTTTCAATCCTGAGTGAAAGACAGGGATGAAGAATTAAAAATGAAGGGCTCCCATAAAAGGGGAAATTGACAGTGACACAATCATAGTAGGGGACTGTAACACCCCACTTTCACCAAAGGACAGATCATCCAAAATGAAAATTAATAAGGAAATGCAAGCTTTAAATGATACACTAAACAAGATGGACTTAATTGATGGAATAGGACATTCCATCCAAAAACAACAGAATACACTTTCTTCTCAACTGCTCATGGAACATTCTCCAAGATAGATCATATCTTGGGTCACAAGTCAAACCTTGGTAAATTTAAGAAAATTGAAATCATGTCAAGTATCTTTTCTGACCACAACGCTATGAGACTAGATATCAATTACAGGAAAAAAGTCTGTAAAAAATACAAACACATGGAGGCTAAACAATACACTACTTAATAACGAAGAGATCACTGAAGAAATCAAAGAGGAAACCAAAAAATACCTAGAAACAAATGACAATGAAAACATGATGACTCAAAAGCTATGGGATGCAGCAAAAGCAATTCTAAGAGGGAAGAGTATAGCTATACAAGCCTACCTCAAGAAGCAAGAAACATCTCAAATAAATGACCTAACTTTACACCTAAAGCAATTAGAGAAAGAAGAACAAAACCCCCACAAAGTTAGCAGAAGGAAAGAAATCATAAAGACAGATCAGAAATAAATGAAAAAGAAATGAAGGACACAATAGCAAAGAACAATAAAACTAAAAGCTGGTTCTTTGAGAAGATAAACAAAATTGATAAACTGTTAGCCAGACTCATCAAGAAAAAAAGGGAGAAGATTCAAATCAATAGAATTAGAAATGAAAAAGGGGAGGTAACCACTGGCACTGCAGAAATACAAAGGAGCATGAGAGATTACTACAAGCAACTATATGCCAATAAAATGGACAACCTGGAAGAAATGAACAAATTCTTAGAACACCACAACCTTCCCAGACTGAACAAGGAAGAAATAGAAAATATGAACAGACAAATCACAAGTAATGAAATTGAAAGTGTGATTAAAAATTTTCCAACAAACAAAAGTCCAGGAGCAGATGGATTCACAGGCGAATTCTATCAAACTCTTCCAAAATACAGCAGAGGGAGGAACACTCCTAAACTCATTCTATGAGGCCACCATCACCCTGATACCGAAACCAGACAAAGATGTGACAAAAAAAGAAAACTACAGACCAATATCACTTATGAATTTAGATGCAAAAATCCTCAACAAAATACTAGCAAACAGAATCCAACAACACATTAAAAGGATCATACACCACGATCAAGTGGGGTTTTTCCCAGGAATGCAAGGATTCTTCAATATATGCAAATCAATCAACGTGATACACCATATTAACAAATTGAAGGAGAAAAAACATATGATCATCTCAATAGATGCAGAGAAAAGTTTTGACAAAATTCAACACCTATTTATGATAAAAAAAAAAAAAACCTCCAGAAAGTAGGCATAGAGGGAAATTACCTCAACATAATAAAGGTCATATATGAAAACCCAAAGCTAACATCGTCCTAAATGGTAAAAAACTGAAACCATTTACACTAAGATCAGGAACAAGACAAGGTTGCCCGTTCTCACCACTATTATTCAACACAGTTTTGGAAGTTTTAGCCCCAGCAATCAGAGAAGAAAAAGAAATAAAAGGAATCTAAATCGGAAAAGAAGAGGTAAAGCTCTCACTGTTTGCAGATGACATGATACTATACATAGACAATCCTAAAGATGCTACCCAAAAACTACTAGAGCTAATCAATGAATTTGGTAAAGTAGCAGGATAAAAAATTAATGCACAGAAGTCTCTTGCATCTCTATACACTAATGATGAAAAATCTGAAAGTGAAATTAAGAAAACACTCCCATATACCATTGCAACAAAAAGAATAAAATACCTCAGAATAAACCTACCTAAGGAGACAAAAGACCTGTATGCAGAAAATTATAAGACACTGATGAAAGAAATTAATGATACAAATAGATGGAGAGATATACCATGTTCTTCAATTGGAAGAATCAACATTGTGAAAATGACTATACTACCCAAAGCAATCAACAGATTCAGTGTAATCCCTATTTAACTACCAATGGCATTTTTCACAAAACTAAAAAAAATTTTTCACAATTTGTATGGAAACACAAAAGACCCCAAAAAGCCAAAGCAACCTTAAGAAAGAAAAACGGAGCTGGAGGAATCAGGCTCCATGACTTCAGACTATACTACAAAGCTACAGTAATCAAGACAGTATGGTACTGGCACTAAAACAGAAATATAAGTCAATGGATCAGGATAGAAAGCCCAGAGATAAACCCATGCACATATGGTCACCTTATGTTTGAAAAAGGAGGCAAGAATATACAATGGAGAAAAGACAGCCTCTTCAATAAGCGGTGCTGGGAAAACTGGACAGCTACATGTAAAAGAATGAAATTAGTACACTCCCTAACACCATACACAAAAATGAACTAAAAATGGATTAAAGACCTAAATGTAAGGCCAGACACTATCAAACTCTTAGAGGAAAACATAGGCAGAACACTCTATGACATAAATCACAGAAAGATCCTTTTTGGCCCACCTCCTAGAGAAATGGAAATGGGACCTATTGAAACTTAAAAGCTTTTTCACTGCAAAGGAAACCATAAACAAGACGAAAAGACAACCCTCACAATGGGAGAAAATATTTGCAAATGAATCAACGGACAAAGGATTGATCTCCACAATTTACAAGTAGCTCATGCAGCTCAATATCAAAAAAACAAACAACCCAATCCAGAAATGGGCAGAAGAGCTAAATAGACATTTCTCCAAAGAAGATATACAGATTGCCAACAAACACGTGAAAGAATGCTCACCATCAATAATCATTTGAGAAATGCAAATCAAAAGTACAATGTGGGGCTTCCCTGGTGGTGCAGTGGTTGAGAGTCCGTCTGCCAATGCAGGGGACGCGGGTTCGTGCCCCGGTCTGGGAGGATCCTGCATGCTGCGAAGCGGCTGGGCCCGTGAGCCATGGCCGCTGAGCCTGCGTGTCCGGAGCCTGTGCTCTGCAATGGGAGAGGCCACAGCAGTGAGAGGCCCACGTACTGCAAAAAAAAAAAAAAGTACAATGTGATATCATCTCACACCGGTCAGAATGGCCATCATCAAAAAATCTACAAATAATAAATTCTGGAGAGGGTGTGGAGAAAAGGGAACCCTCTTGCCCTGTTGGTGGGAATGTAAATTGATGCAGCCACTATGGAGAACAGTATGGAGGTTCCCTAAAAAACTATAAATAGAACTACTGTATGACCCAGCAATCCCACTTGTAGGCACATACCCTGAGAAACCATAATTCAAAAAGAGTCATGTACCGCAATGTTCATTGCAGCTGTATTTACAATAGCTAGGACATGGAAAAAACCTAAGTGTCCATTGACAGATGAATGGATAAAGCAGATGTGATGCATATATACAATGGAATATTACTCAGCCATAAAACGGAACGAAATTGAACTATTTGTAGTGAGGTGGATGGACCTAGAGTCTGTCATGCAGAGTGAAGTAAGTCAGAAAGAGAAAAACAAATATCATATGCTTACACATATATATGGAATAAAAAATAATGGTCATGAAGAACATAAGGGCAAGACGGGAATAAAGACGCAGACCTACTAGAGAACGGACTTGAGGACACGTGGAGGGGGAAGGGTAAGCTGGGACAAAGTGAGAGAGTGGTAGTGTATATATGGACATATACACACTACCAAATGTAAAATAGATAGGTAGTGGGAAGCAGTCACATAACACAGGGAGATCAGTTCGGTGCTTTGTGACCAGCTAGAGGGGTGGGTTAGGGAGGGTGGGAGGAAGGGAGAAGCAAGAGGGAAGAGATATGGGGATATATGTATATGTATAACTGCTTCACTTTGTTATAAAGCAGAAACTAACACTCCTTTGTAAAGCAATTATACTCCAATAAAAACGTTTAAAAAAAAAATGAAGGGCTCCAATAATGCCAGGCTGAAGGGCAATGAGCATATTTCTTGCCTGTGGAAAATCTCAGTAATTCAGTTCTGGAAATTGTCTTTGTCCTTCATCCCCTAAGGCCAAAAAAAGTGAAGTAAGGGATGAGAGGTTTTATCAAATTGGACTTCACTTCATTATTCCTACTATATCATGAATCCATCACTCTCCAAGTTAACCTCACCCCAGATGATGGTTTTTAAATGAGGTGTTCTTTCTCAGACTTATCTAGTCAAAATTTATTGGTGACTCTGTGGAAAGATTTAGAGTGGGAGATTCTGCCACTAATGCTTTTGAGATAGGCCTGAGTTATTCTTAAAGTTATTGAGCCTGTTCTACCCTGTGTCTATGTATGTGTATGTGGTCAATGGCATTTTTAATATATGTTTTGAAGATTTTTAAACAGATGGTACCAGTTCAATATGGCAGAGTAGAAGGACGTGCACTCATTCCCTGTTGCGAGAGTACCAGAATCACAACTAACTGCTAAATAATCATCGACAGGAAGACACTGGAACTCACCAAAAAAGATACCCCACATCCAAAGACAAAGGAGAGGATGCAGTGAGACGGTAAGAGGGGCACAATCACAATAAAATCAAATCCCATAACTGCTAGGTGGGTGACTCATAAACTGGAGAACACGTATACCACAGAAGTCCACCCACTGGAGTAAAGGTTCTGAGCCCCATATCAGGCTTCCCAACCTGGGGCTCTGGCAAAGGGAAGAGGAATTCCTAGAGAATCAGACTTTGAAGGCTAGCAGGATTTGATTGCAGGACTTTGACAGGACTGGGAGAAACAGAGACTTCACTCTTGGAAGGCACACACAAAGTAGTGTGTGCATCAGGACTCAGGGGATGGAGCAGTGACCCCATAGGAGACTGAACCAGACCTACCTGCTAGTGTTGGAGGGCCTCCTGCAGAGGCGGGGGGTGGCTGTGGCTCACCATGGGGACAAGGACACTGGCAGCAGAAATTCTGGGAAGAACTGCTTTGCATGAGCCCTCCCAGAGTCCTCCAATAGCCACACGAACGAGCCTGTAGGCTCCAGTGTTGTGTCGCCTCAGACCAAACAACCAACAAGGAGGGAACTCAGCCCCACCCATCAGTAGACAAGCAGATTAAAGTTTTACTGAGCTCTGCCCACCAGAGCAACACACAGCTTTACCCACCACCAGTTCCTCCCATCAGGAAGCTTGCACAAGCCCCTTAGATAACCTCATCCATCAGAGGGCAGATAGCAGAAGCAAGAAGAACTACAGTTCTGCAGCCTGTGGAAGAAAAATGACATTCACAGAAAGACAGACAAAATGAAAAGGCAGAGGACTATGTACCAGACGAAGGAACAAGATAAAACCTCAGAAAAACAACTAAATGAAGTGGAGATAGGCAAACTTCCAGAAAAAAAATTCTGAATAATGATAGTGAAGATGATCCAGGCCCTTGGAAAAAGAATGGAGGCAAAGATCGAGAAGCTGCAAGAAGTGTTTAACAAAGACCTAGAAGAATTAAACAACAAACACCTAGAATAATTAAAAAACAAACAAAGAGAGATGAACAATACAATAACTGAAATGAAAAAATTCCCCAGAAGGAATCAATACCAGAGTAACTGAGGCAGAAGAACAGATAAGTGACCTGGAAGATAGGATGGTGGAATTCACTGCCATGAAACAGAATAAAGAAAAAAGAATGAAAAGAAATGAAGACAGCCTAAGAGACTTCTGGGACAACATTAAACACAACAACTTTCACATTATAGGAGTCCCAGAAGGAGAAGAGAGAGAGGAAGGACTCAAGAAAATATTTGAAGAGATTATAGTCAAAAACTTCCCTAACATGGGAAAGGAAATAGCCATCCAAGTCCAGGAAGCACAGAGAGTCTCAGGCAGGATAAACCCAAGGAGAAACATGCCAAGACACATAGTAATCAAACTCACAAAAATTAAAGACAAAAAAATTATTGAAAGCAACAAGGGAAAAATGACAACATACAAGGGAACTCCCATAAGCTTAACAGCTGATTTCTCAGCAGAAACTATACAAGCCAGAAATCAGTGGCAGGATATATTTAAAGTGATGAAAGAGAAGAACCTACATCCAAGATTACTCTACCTGGCAAGGATCTCATTCAGATTCGACAGAGAAATCAAAAGCTTTACAGACAAGCAAAAGCAAAGAGAATTCAGCACCACCAAACCAGCTCTACAGCAAGTGCTAAAAGACCTTCTCTAAGTGGAAAAAACAAGAGAAGAAAAGGACCTACCAAAATAAACCCATAACAATTATGAAAATGGTAATAGAAACATAACTATCGATAATTACCTTAAACGTGAATGGATTAAATGCTCCATCCAACAGACACAGTCTCGCTGAAAGGATACAAAAACAATACCCATATATATGCTGTCTACAAGAGACCCACTTCAGACCTAGGGACACATATAGACTGAAAGTGAGGGGATGGAAAAAGATATTCCATACAAATGGAAATCAAAAGAAAGCTGGAGTAGCAATTCTCATATCAGATAAAATAGACTTTAAAATAAATAATGTTACAAGAGACAAGGAAGGACACTACATAATGATCAAGGGATCAATCCAAGAAGAAGATATAACAATTATAAATATATATGCACCCAACATAGGAGCACATCAATACATCAGGCAACTGCTAACAGCTATAAAAGAGGATATCAACAGTAACACAGTAATAGTGGGGGACTATTACAGCTCACTTACACCAATGAACAGATCATCCAGACAGAAAATTAATAAGGAAACACAAGCTTTAAATGACACAATAGACCAGATAGATTTAATTGATATTTATAGGACATTCCATCCAAAAACAGCAGATTACACTTTCTTCTCAAGTGCACATGGAACATTCTCCAGGATAGATCACATCTTGGGTCACAAATCAAGCCTCGGTAAGTTTAAGAAAATTGAAATCATATCAAGCATCTTTTCCGACCACAACACTATGACATTAGAAATCAAATACAGGGGGAAAAACGTAAAAAACACAAACACATGGAGGCTAAACAATATGTTACTAAATAACCAACAGATCACTGAAGAAATCAAAGAGGAAATCAAAAAATACCTAGAGACAAATTACAACTAAAACATGATGATCCAAAGCCTACGGGATGCAACAAAAGCAGTTCTAATCGTGAAGTTTATAACAGTACAAGCCTATCTCAGGAAACAAGAAAAATCTCAAATACATAATCTAATATTGCACCTAAAAGAACTAGAGAAAGAAGAACAAACAAAACCCAAAATTAGTAGAATGAAAGAAATAATAAAAATCAGAGCAGAAATAAATGAAATAGAACCAAAGAAAACAATAGCAAAGATCAATAAAACTAAAAGCTGATTCTTTGAGAAGATAAACAAAACTGACAAACCTTTAGCAAGACACATCAAGAAAAAGAGGGAGAGGACTCAAATCAATAAAACTAGAAATGAAAAAGGAGAAGTTACAATGGACACCGCAGAAATACAAAGCATCCTAAGAGACTACTACAAGCAACTCTATGCCAATAAAATGGACAACCTGAAAGAAATGGACAAATTCTTAGAAAGGTATAGCCTTCCAAGACTGAACCAGGAAGAAATAGAAAATGTGAACAGACCAAACACAAGTAATGAAATTGAAACTGTGATTCAAAATCTTCCAAAAGACAGAAGTCCAGGACCAGATGGCTTCACAGTTGAATTCTATCAAACATTTAGAGAAGAGCTAATACCCATCCTTCTCAAACTCGTCCAAAATACAGCAGAGGGATGAACACTCCCAAACTCATTCTATGAGGCCACCATCACCCTGATACCAAAACCAGAGAAAGATACTACAAAAAGAAGAAAATTATGGACCAACATCACTGATGAATATACATGCAAAAATCCTCAACAAAATACTAGCAAACAGAATCCAACAACACATTAAAAGGATCATACACCATGATCAAGTGGGATTTATCCCAGGGTTGCAAGGATTCTTCAATATACAGAAATAAATCAATGTGATACACCTTATTAACAAACTGAAGAATAAAAATCATATAATCATCTCAATAGATGCAGAAAAAGCTTTTAACAAAATTCAACACTCATTTATGATAAAAACTCTCCAGAAAGTGGGCCTAGAGGGAACCTACCTCAACATAATAAAGGCCATATATGACAAACCCACAGCCAACATCATTCTCATTGGTGAAAAACTGAAAGCATTTCCTCTAAGATCAGGAACAAGACAAGGATGTCCACTCTCACCACTCTTATTCAACATAGTTTTGGAAGTTTTAGCCACAGCAATCAGAGAAGAAAAGGAAATAAAAGGAATCCAAATCGGAAAAGAAGAAGTAAACTGTCACTGTTTGCAGATGACACCATACTATATACAGAGAATCCTAAATATGCCACCAGAACACTACTAGAGCTAATCAATGAATTTGGTAAAGTTGCAAGATATAAAATTAATGCATAGAAATCTCTTGCATTCCTATACACTAACAGTAAAAGATCAGAAAGAGAAATTAAGGAAACAATCCCATTCACCATTGCAACAAAACAAATAAAACACCTAGGAATAAACCTACCTAAGGAGGTAAAAGACCTGTATTCAGAAAACTATAACAAAGTTTTGTTTGTTTGTTTTTGTTTTCTCTCACCCAGAGAAAACCATAATTCAAAAAGACACATGGACCCCAATGCTCATTGAAGCACTGTTTACAATAGCCAGGTCATGGAAGCAACCTAAATGCCCATCAACAGACGAATGGATAAAGATGATGGAATATTACTCAGCCATAAAACGGAATGAAATTGGGTCATTTGTAGAGACATGGATGGATCTAGAGACTGTCATACAGAGTGAAGTAAGTCAGAAAGAGAAAAACAAATATTGTATATTAATGCATATATGTGGAGTCTAGAAAAACGGTGCAGATGAACTGGTTTGCAGGGCAGAAATAGAGACACAGATGTAGAGAATAAATGTATGGACACCAAGGCGAGAAAGTGAGGTGGGGTGGGGTGGTGGTGGTGGGATGAATTGGGAGATTGGGATTGACATATATACACTACTATGTATAAAATAGAGAACTAATAAGAACCTATTGTATAAAAAATAAATTAAATTTAATTTAAAAAAAGATTTTTAAAAATTGTTTTTGTCTGATTATAACTTAAGAAAAACCATGATTACTGTAGAGAAATTACCATAAGGAAATCTTCAGAAAGTTATACAAAGACCTATTGACAAGGGGATTCATCGCTGCATTACTTTTCCTTCTAAAACTAAACAACCTAAATGGTCAAAAGTAGAGTTTAGATAAATATAACTATGCTGTGTAGTCATTAAAAATCATTTAAGGCTGTAACTGAAACTAACACAACATTGTAATCAACTAAACTTCCATAAAAATTTTTTTAAAAATCATTTAAGGATATGGGATAGTGATCACAGTATATTAAGGGGAAAAATAAGGTTATAAACAATATATACATTATGATTCCATTTGCTTTTAAGTATTTATTCATTTATTTTTATGGATAAAAAGGACAAATTCCGAAAGGTTAAGTGTTATACTTTCAAGTTGGTGATTGCAAGTTATTTTTATCTTCTTTATATTTTTCTGTATTCTGCAAAATGTTTGCAATCACTGTACATTACATTTAGAATCAAGGAAAATGGAATCATTGTTACTTTCAAGTTCGAACATGTCAACTACCCCAATAACCTAAAGAACTAGTGTGTTCATAATGGCTAAGTGTGTGCTTTACAGGGCTGGGTCTTCCAGTTATAGATGAAAGAAGTAGGTACCTCTGCCTCTTTTGTAGCTAGAGTCAATGAACTTCTAACTAGGCTCCTTGTCTTTCAAGGTGTTTGGCTTCTGAAACATCTTTGGATGGGGTACAATGTGCCCCTCCCAAAGGCTTTGGTTTCCATCTTGTTGGGCCGGGCAGGCAGGAAGAAGACACACAGCCTGTATCCGGCCACTCCATCAAAGCAGTGACCATCCACCTCGGAGCTTTTCTTAAAGGACGAGGGCACCACCACCACCACCATCATTGAAAGGTGACATGAACCAGCATGTTCCAGACAAGGAACCTCAGGACCAGATAGATGAGGTGGTCAGAGTTCTAGAAAACCACCTAGTTCTCTTGCTTCTCCAACACTGCACATTTCCACCTTCATTTAAGGAAACCAGAGCACATTTGAGTGAGAAAATAGCACAGTGACTATTTGCTGTGACGATGAATCCAGGTCTCCCTACCTATGTTTCTTCCCAGGTGGTTAGCCACTAGGCCAGTGTTCCAGAACTTTAATCTCAACACATGTAGATCTATCATCCTCATCAATAAATTTTCACTGGGTACCCTCTCTGCACCTGGTAAAATTGTAGGTATACAGAAATAACTGCAATTTTCCTTTCCTGAGGAATTAGAATCAAGGGAAAATTACATAACAATATGGGAGTGTGAGCTTACTGTAGGTGGAATAATATACGGGGGACTTTCAGCTTTTATTCTAAGCCACTCTGTGCTATAAATAAATAGAATGACCAGAATAATTTAATTTTATTGTGCAAAATTAAAATTCAAAAACATTTTTTTATTGTATTCTCTCCAAATTTCAAGACAGTGTTATTTAATGAATGTAGCTATTTAAAGATAAAAATCAGACATCACTTTTCATTTTCTGAAAAAGGTGGTGAGTTTAACGATATCATTATCTTCACTAGCTTCTAAAGCAGGGAACCTAAGGTTGATCCATTTCCCCCAAATTTTTTGTGTAGTAAGTTTATATGGAAGTGGAAAACTTCGTGCTAACAGAAACAAATTTGACCACACTTTTTAAATTATAGGATAATTGCTAATTCTGTGGTCATTCATTCCCATGCCATCAACTCCAACATAGGAAACTATGAGAAACAGAACCACTGGTAAAATTAAACCTGCAATTTAGCACCAATTTCTAGGATATGTTGATTTGTCTCTGTTCTGCAACATGTACACAGATATATAAAATTTTCACATTTGTTTCTCACATGTTTACCCTGTAAATCCAGAGTTTCTCATGCCATGACAATTTTACTAAATTTAAGACAGTTTTTGATCCTGCTTATAGCTTTCCTTTTTAGTTGATTTTTAATGTGAGGGTGATAACATACTCAGTGTATTAGTACAAACTACCCTTGAAAACACAAAAGAAAGAAAGAAAGAGAGAGAGAGAAAAAGAAAGAAAGAAAGAAAGAAAAAGAAAGAAGAGAAAGGAAGGAAGGAAGAAAGAAGAAAGAGAAGAAAAGAAAGAAAGGCAAATCCATGCTTTATCTTAATTCACCAACATTTTAGCTAATAATTTTCTTTGCCACCTAGTATTTGAATCAACCTCTGTTGTTTGCAGTGAATTCCCATCACATTTCATATCTTTGCTAATATCCTCCATCTACTTCCAGAATTTTTTCTAGGTACCCTTCATTTCGCTCATCCACTACACTCAGCCCTTCAGTTCTTAGAACAATGTACTCAAGGTTTCACTATACCTTGACTTAAAACCATTCAAACAGCCCCCGAATTTTCCTCATTGGTTGAATCCCCCTCTAGCTAGAATCCTCCCTCCATCCCCATTATCTGCATAACTAGTCTTTGGTCTTTTTCCTTTTCTATAGCCATAGTAAAGTATTAATTAAAGTTCATCCAATTTTCTGGATCAATATTGTCAGTCCTTTTTTTTTTGGCCCTGCTGTGCAGCATGTGGGAGCTCAGTTCCCCAACTGGGGATTGAACCCCCCAACCCCGGCAGTGGAAGCACGGCGTCTTAACCACTGGACCTCCAGGGAAGTCCCAATATTGTCAGTCTTAAATGATTGGTTTCATTGGCAAGTGCCCTGGCTAATTCAAATGACATGACCAGACATCTGATGTGACACAGCCCCACCCATAGATCAGAAGTGGGAAGGACAGTAATCAAAGTAATAATAAATATTGAGCACTTAGTGCTTTGCATGTACTATCTGGATTTAAACTCAGATAGTCTAAATGTGAAACACTACACTGTGCTGTTGTGATGAGGAGGAAAAGGAGAAAGAAGGCAGAGGAGGAAGGAGTGAAGGTATAATAACAGTGGGTAAGTCTCTAATGTTGAAAAATACTAGAATGGAATCCTGACTTCCATGCTCTATGGCTGCATACATGGCCCAATGCAGCATGTATTGAATGATTACAAAGTTTCATGCCCTAGGTAGTGTGCTGTATGCTACACGCTGCCTAGTGAGCAAAAAATGATATGGTCCCCGTCTTCCTAGAGCTGCAGTTTAGTAATGGAGAAAGGCAAGGGGGCACAAAAGGACACAGAATTGGGGGTGGTGGTCTTCTCCAGGTAAGTATTGTCTGAAATGTTGTCTGAAGGATGGGTCAGTGTTAATCAGAAAGGAGCAGGGAAGAGCACTACCAGCAATGGAACCAGCACGTGCAAATGCCCCACCTCATATGAAAGAGGAGGTTTATTAAAATAATTCAAAGAAAGTATCTAATACAGTTCCTGGTACATGATAAAGATTAATAATGTTAACAATGTTGATGATAGCAGTAGTAATGCTGCTACTGCTGTTGACGGTGATGGGGGTGGTGGTGGTAATGGTGAGGGTGGTAGTAGAGGTGGAGGTGGTGGTGGCAGTGGTTTTGGTGGTGGTGGTGGTGGTGGTGGTGATGATGATGGTGGTGATGGTGGTGATGGTGATGATGGTGGTGGTGGCAGTGGTTTTGGTGGTAATGGTGGTGGTGGTGGTGGCGGTGGTGGTGGTGATGGTGGTGATGATGGTGGTGATGGCGGTAGTGGTGATGATGGTGTGGTGGCGGTGGTGGCAATGATGGTGGTGGTGATGATGGTGGTGGTGGCGGTGGCGGTGGTGGTGGTGGTGGTGGTGATGGTGGTGGTGGCAGTGGTGGTAGTGGCCTCAACAAGAAATATCTACTTCCAAATTATTGCCCTTGGATTTTCTTAATCAACAGTAGAGCTGATTAACTGAGATTTATTCTTTTTCCCAGGTTCCAGGTCACTCTTTAGTGAAGGTTTTTAGTCAAAGTGCATTTCCTTGAGGGCAGGCAAGAAAAGGGAAAAGGAAGGAGAGCTAAAAGTCTAAATCATGGACATCTGACTAGTATTTCTTTTATTTGTAAGTCTTTTTAGTGTAGTATTACCAGGCTTATCGATTTAACCTTTACAGATAGAAGAAAAAATACACAGATGATCTATTGTGTTCATTATGATACGGGTGCCAGTTTCTCCAGAGAAAAATCTAACGAGAGCAATTAGATGAGATATTTACCTGATACTAGAAGTTTCTCAGTACTGCAGAACATAGAAAACAATATTTCTTTCAGAGTAAACAATACCTCTTCCAAACCACGCCCCTTCAGACCACTTCTTAGCAATCACTGTTAATGGCAATGACTTTTAACAGTCATGCAGATGGTATGGAAATTGTGGTCCATGCAGTTTCCTTTTTCACTTTCATGTTTACCAGCCATCTCAAATAGGTAGGCGCTTACTTTAAAAACTTTGAAATGCTATGGTAAAATGTGCAGTGAACTAGCATTTGCATGGCTGATTAAGCCCCTATCCGTGACCTTCACCTCTTTCTACAGCTGCTGTACATATAGCAAGGTTCAAAGGATGAGAGAATCTCACAAACACCGAATTTCCACACCCAAAACATTTCCATAAAAGCCAAATAAAAACACACAGAAAGGTGTGGTTGCTCACCTTCATTTTCTTTTAAGTAGATTGGCTATTTTCTATTATAGCTCACCTGATTAGTTTATTTAATGTTTACTTCCAGTAGGCTATTGCCTGAAAAAGGAGAAAACAATCATTGCAAGCATGAACTAGAGAAATGGTAATCTTCCTACCAGTGCATGGGAAGTAAATTAATTCTTTAAAGCAGAGGTTCTAGGAGGAGCGTCACTCCACCTAAATCCTGAAATTATGTGTCCATATGCATAGGCGTACCCCTCCCCGGGGTGAGTGTGGGGAGAGGAGCCATCGCTTTCTTTAGATCTTCAGTGAGGTCCATAACCACAGAAGGATCGTTAAAACCCATTGCTCAGCAGTGTCCTCCTTTCGCTATTCTTTCCCTGGGCAACTTTTAAACACATAGAAAGACATTTAAAAAGGGCAGCACCACGGTTTAATTGCTCACAAATTAAGTCTGAGTAATGTAATGTACAATAAATATAAAAATGATATGGATGTTAAACAGTGTTTATAGAATAAAGTGGTCACTTGTCCAACCATCAGAAAATATCATAGAGAAGGGTAATGGACAAACTGGAATACATGACTATTTAAATTTTTTTTCAATTATTATTTTTAAAAATTTCAAAACCTCAGGATGTGTGGGGAATATTGTGTGATATCCCTGGGACAAAATTCTCTTCAGTTGACATACAAGACAGGAATTCGAGTGCTGTAGGAAAATCACCACATTTGCTGATATCATCTTTTTCCCAATTGTCATGGTCTGTGAATTTTTGGAGTCATAATTTCTTTTCCCGCACTTAGTCCTTCTATGCCTTCCTCATTTTTTCCAATGATTCTCATCCTTTGGTGGTTATGATTCTAAATGTCCTCCAAGGTGGGATGCTATGCATGATGACTGAGTTCATGTGCACCTATAATGGGTAACCTATACTGGAGAGCTAAACTAGCAATTCTGCCACAAAATGAAATGCTGGAGGATTGACTGTTTGTTTACTTAAGGTGCTACTATTTACTCACTTGCAGGGATGTAAATGAATACCTTGGATTCTTTCCCTACAAAAGTAAATAATTTCACTGAGCTTATATTAATTATGTGATGTGCCTTTTTAAGACGTCTGTTAAGGTAGATCATAATAAATAATGTGCCATCGTAAAATGATGGAAAAGGGTCGTCTTTAAGGAAGGAGAAGAAAGAGGAGAAAGAGGAGGTGGAGAGAAAGAATTGGAAGAAGAAAAAGGGGAGGAGGAAGAAGGGAAGAGGAGAAGAGGATAGTCAATGAAAAAACTTTTTGCAGAACAGCCTTCAAAGAACATCCTGGGCCAATATACACTAACGTCTTGGAACTAAATTTCTGTCTCTGTCTGTGGAGGGGAGAAGCAGAAAATGAGAGAAAGAAGCCCAGTGAGAGGGCTTAGTCCTTTCAAGTGAGCTCTGGATGGAGTCATCTTGGGGAAGGGACATTGGGAAACATAGATAGGGCCCCCATAGTGCCAGGCTGAGCACTGAGACTATGTACAGGGAAATTATTTCTCTAAAGCAAGAGTTCTAAGAGGAACATACTCAAAATTGTGTGTTCATAAACATGGGTCATGTTTTTCCCTCAGAAGAGGAGACATAGCTTTCTTTAGATATTCAATGTAGTCCACAATCTCAAAAAACTTGCTAAAACAAATTGCTTAGGGTCAGGGCTTCCCAGAACTTCTCTTTCCAGAAGCATCCAAGTTGCTCTGCAACTCCTAAGTCCCGATTTTGACAGAAGGAGGATAAGCAACAAAAGAGGGTATTGCAACAGCTTTTTCCTGAGTGTGAAACCTAAGTAGCTTAAATCCATAGCCTCGCTCTTTTTAAGCTCATGTTCTAAGCTGGTTAACGAGACCAGAATTCAGATGAACTGCATAGTTATATGTGAGCAGGATTTGGCTTTTTTCCAACATCCTCTCCCATTTGTAATGTCATTTGTTCTTCACACACTTCTGGAGATAAGTAGGTCACCTTACCATTAGTTCCCATTCACAGAACAGGAAATTGAGGGCCTTAGAGCTAAAGTAACTGGTTCAAGTTCACAAGTGGTGGTGGCCTGACAGGCTGAGAATCTAGGCGTCTGACTCCTAGGTCAGTGTCTGTTCTGCCGCAGCAGGCTTTCCCCAGTTTCATTACATGCAGGAATTCAAAAAAGGGTAAGACATGTCTTCCCATAAAGAAGTTAAAATCTAAATACAGTTTTATTTTTTCTCCTAGTGGCAAAAAGATGTTTTTAATCCCCTCAACCCAGCCCTACACATGTCCCTGTTCTGTGCCCTGCCCTTTTTCAGAGGTAGACTGAATCAAGACCATTTAAAGAGAAGCAGTGCTCCTCCCAGACAACAAAGAAAGTAGCCAGAGCTTATCATGCTGCCACAAAACTCTGGGCAGATCAGAAAAACAAACAAATAAACAATGTTCCTCATCACATTTTTGAAGAGATGTTTTGTTTGAAAGAACAGGGTCAGAATCTTGCTAAGAGGGGAAGCCATCTTCCTTCAGTAAACATGTATTGTACAAATTAATATTTCTTAGAAATATGTCTATTTACTAGAATTTGTGATAGGAAGTCTTATTAGCTCTATTTTTTTTTAACCTCTCCCTGTATCTACACTCCTTTCCACATAACTGCAATGTACATCCAATTTGGGCAGCGTGTAGTTCTGTGATTCTTGGTTTTGACATATGACTCGCTTTTGCCAATAGAATAAGGTCAAAGTCACACTGTGCCAATTCTGAGCCAAGGCCTCAAGAGGCCTTGTGTTTTCTCTAGCCTCATGTATCAATATTTCTGCCAATCACCTTGAGAGGACCGCGCCAGACTAGCCCACTGGAACCAGGAAGAGGAGGCTGGATATTTGGGATGGAGGTGCACCAACGAAGTCACCCAGCTGAGCCGAGTCTACATTAGCCAATCCCCCAAAAGACACCTCTCTGAAGATGTCTCCAAGGCCAAACCATCAGCAGTTCATGTTATTGTACAAAGTAAAGTTCTTTTTCATAACCAATTATGTATTTTTGGTCCAAATGCAATCATGTATATTTGGTCCCAATTTTAGTGGAACTTTCCTGTTGAATTTTAATAAAGAAGTTTCAACACTCCTAGTTCCTTTTTCATGAGATGCCTTTATAGCAGGAATAGCCAGATACACCTGGGGGAAGGGGATTCTGGCCCAATTATGACAGTATTATAACAGTACTGGACTGTTAACCAGTACCTCATCTTCCATACCTACCCATTGTTCTAGTCCACTTGAAATTTGTTTTTAAAGCTATGGCATCATAAAGAGAATAAATTACAGACCTACCTCAAAGATATTGTGGGTTCAGTTCCAGACCACTACAATAGAGCAAATACTGCAATAAAGCAAGTCACATGAAATTTTTGGTTTCCCAGTGCTTACCAGACCCTCCTACGTAAGGATTTGGCGAAAACACTTATACAAGTATGACAAAGAGCCTTGCTCCAGCCAGACTTCCATGACAGAAGTAAGCTCTACAGGATGTTATCTGAGAGACTAGTTTTTTCAATTGTCTTGAGGGAACACAGCTAGTACCCTAGTACTATTGTTGATGCATAGAACTTTCAGGATTAAATCTCTTACAAAACCCCAGTTGAGAAGGACTAGTAATAAGATAGCTTCTGATCTGATTTAAATCCATATTTTTCTTCTTTTAATGCCCAGTTCTGTTCTTCTCCTTCTCTGGTCTCATATTTTGTCTTTGGTTGGCCATGTCAGTATGACCCATACCAGTGTGCATATCCAGTGTATGTATATGTACATTTACAGTTGCTCAAAATGCCCTAAATACAACTTTCTAATCAATTGTATTATTAGGATGGTGAGAGCGTTATCAGGGAAGTTCCCCAAATTGTTCCAGCTCTCCTTCTAGTCAGCTGGTAGGATTATACTTCCCTGACTTCTTGAAGTTAGATGTGCCCATGTCACTTCCTTTGGTAAAAGTGATGAACGTCATGTTCAAGCAGAGTCTTTAAGAGCTAGTGCATATTTCACCATGTTCTCTTTTCCTGCCTCAACAAACATAAACTCACATGTTGAGGTATAGCCCAGGTCCCCTAGTAACTACAGAGAGCAGAAGGGTCTTACCATCCCACATTGACCATGTACCATGGATGTAGAAAGCACTTTTGTTTGTGTTCAGCTGCTGAATTTTTTGTGTTGTTTGTTACTGCAGCATATCTTTACTTATCCTGCCTGAAACAGATGCTTCTTCCAAAATGCTCTGCAAAATTCCTACCTCTACTTATATACTAGGAGCGATTTATCTCTATAGGCTTTAGTGATCCTGCTCTGTGACTCCCTCTATTTGGAACACTTCATGTTTTCTGGATCAGCTGACTCTGTCTTCTACCATCAGTGACATGAAGAGGTCTATTTCTTTTCTAGAACTCTACCAAAAGCAGGGCACTGAGAATGGGAATGGTCCATCCCAGGTGCAATAATAAGAGGATGAATTGTATGTAACAAATTTTAAAACAGTAATAAAACAAACTAAAAATCAGTGTGTTTTTATTATCACCACGTGGCTGCAGTGTAAAAGTGCCCATATTATAGTACGCGCAAGAACTTTACCAGCAATAAATATCCAAACCAGTTGGGATATACGAATTCCATTCATTCGTTTTCTCAGCACCTCTTAGGGTGCTATGCATTGCAGATGAAGTAGTGAACAGCACTGACACGGTCCCTGCCCCTCGGGGTGCAGGGGGTGGAATCCAGCGAGTGTGCACGTTGGCATGAAAGGCATTTCTCTTCCTTCTTGAGAGGATAACGTTTGAGTTAGACTGAATGATAAGGAAGAGGCAGCAGTGGAAGATCTAGGAGAGCATTCCAGGTGGAGTGAAGGTCAGTGCAAAAGCCTTGAACCAAGGACAAATCTGTATCTGAAGCATTGCGGTTGAGGGGGTGAATGGATAAGGTAAAGAAAAGGGTGGGAGCAGGAACTATGCAGGTTCTTACAGGCCATGGTAAGGTGTCTGGATTTTAATCTGGTGGCAAAGGGGAAGCACTGGAGAGCTTTAAACAGGATGAGAGTCTTAACAGTGGATATGAAGAAAATGGTCAAATTCAAAAACTGTTTTGGAGGTAGAGAGAATACGACTTATAGGATTGGATATTGGCTGTGTTGAAAGACAGGACACATAAATGACTCCTGGTTAAAATGATTGATTAAACAATTGACTGGGTGATGAGCATCAGTTACTGAGAAATTTTCTTCTTAGCTTATGCTCTGCTAAACTAGAAAAAGAAAAATTTAATCCCCCTTCCCCAACTAGCTTTTGCATTGACAAAAAAGAAATACTAAAGAAACATGATGAAAGAAATATTTTTCAGTTAATTAACATTCTCATATTATTCAGGCCACTGGACAATATCATGGGTCAATCTTCTGGGAATCGCCATCCTGGAGCATCCAGGACTGAACTCAGACAAGAGACTTGATTGGCCCACGGTGATATCATGATTCTATTTCAGAATAGAACTTGGGATCTGGGTGTCGGTGCCCAGAGCTTGAGGTCGGGCTGCCCACTGGTCCCTAAGTCCTGGAGGGAGGCATGCTATGTAGAAACCATGCTATGAGCTGATAAAATGCTCACATGGCTGGACCTTGGGTCAGAGGGTTGTGTAATGCAGTCCATAATGGCAGTGGAGGTAAGATTAGAAACCAGAAAATATATGTCAGTGTGGTCTGACCCCTTGCTGGGTTCACATGAAAATCCCATCCGCTTTCCAGAAAGTAGTGGTCCAAACCATTGTTCCTGTTCACGAGCTCTCTGGGGCAGTTCTTCAAGGACACAGTCCTCTCTTGCACTAGAGATTATTTTAAAAGTAAACAACACAAGATACCACTATTTAAAGAAAGTCTGTGGCTCTAACATCCTTCTCAGAAGCATTTTATTGTTGCACAAAAAGGGACTTCATTACAAAGAGTTTTATTCGTAGATCTACAAAGAAGTGGAGACCATGGGGTGTCTGGCCATACCTAGGAGGCAGAATTAAACAGCTCCATTCTCAAAAGGCAGCAATGAATTCCAAAACAGATTTCTGCTATGAAAATGGATTTTTGCCTGCTACCAGCTTACAAGAGAATCCTCACATGTCTAACCCTGTGTAATGACTTGAGGCTTTCAAAAGGCACAGTATTCAATGTAACCATGCCGTAAGTATAATCTGCAATTCAACAACTTGCAATGTCAGTTTTCCTTTTCAGTGCATATTTCAAGCACTGTGCCTGGAGCTGAAAGGTAGTGGGGTCCTAAGTTGATCCCCTTAGCTTTAGCTCACTCCGCCCAGGGGGTGTTGAAGGCATCTCTGCCACCTAGCTTATAGCATGTCTCTGATTAAGTCATTGCTATAGGATGAAGAAAAATCTCAGATTGTGGAATCACACTAATGCAATGTCAGATGGAGCCACAAGATCATATCGATGCAGTTCACAGCAGTCATAACACATGGAGTGCACACACATGTACATACACACATGTACATACACACATGTACATACACACAGTACCTACACTATAGCAAGTCCATGATCTAGCAGACAGTATATCATAGTGGTTAAGGGCTTGGATTCTGGAGACAGACTGCCCAAGTTCAAGCCCCACTTCTCTCACTTATTAGTTGTATATGTAAAGCCTTGGCAAGTCTGTTGAATGGGGTGACAGCAGAGTATATTTCATAGGATTGTTGAAATGGTTAAATGAGTTAAAACACAAATGACACAGAACAGCACACCAGCAAAGAGGAGGTACTATGTAAACATTTGCTATTGTTATGATTATACTGCATTCTTTTGTCTCAGGTCCCATGTAGTGAGTATTTCTTTCATGACTTTGTGTGCCGTCAGAAATCATCTTAAGAGAGGATAGGAGAAACCACGTGCATTGAGTCTCTATTACATACCATACTAGAGAATAGATGCATACCATACTAGAGAATAGATGCATCATCTCAAGTCTGAAACATCCCTCCCACTGCAGTAGCCCGCGACCCAAGAAGGGAAAAGCTGTGGTTTCAGCCAGGCACTTAGCACTGCCTTGCAATAACCCATCCTCCATTCAGAACCTGATTCTACCATGTAATAGCTGTGTGACCTTGGGCAAGTTCCCTCAGCCCTCTGAGCCCTCATTTCCATACCTGTAAAAAAGACATAAGAACTAATTTTCACAGTGAGGATCTAGTGAGTTTATACATGTATATTAAAGTGGCTGGCACACACACCAAAATAAAACAAATGAACAAATGTAACAAAACAGAAACAGACTCACAGATACAGAGAACAAACTAGTGGTTACTAGAGGAGAGAGAAGTGGGGTGAGGGGCAAAGTAGGTGAAGGGGATTAAGAGGTACAAACTACTACCTATAAAATAAATAAGTTACAAGGATGTACTGTATAGCACAGGGGATATAGTCAATATTTTATAATAACTTTGTATGGAGTTGAATCTATAAAAATATTTAATTATTATATTGTACACCCGAAAATAATATAATATTGTAAGTCAACTATATTTCAGTAAAAAAATGAATGAAAAAAATAAGGTGGCTGTGGGCTTCCCTGGTGGCGCAGTGGTTGAGAGTTCGCCTGCCGATGCAGGGGACACGGGTTCGTGCCCCGGTCCGGGAAGATCCCACATGCCGCAGAGCGGCTGGGCGCGTGACCCATGGCCGCTGAGCCTGCGCGTCCGGAGCCTGTGGGAGAGGCCACAACAGTGAGAGGTCCGCGTACCGCAAAAAAAATAAATAAATAAAAAATAAGGTGGCTGGCACTGTGCAGACACTTAAAAGTGATCTTGCTCCTATAATTAGTTGTTAACTTTTCCTTCCCAGGGAACTGGTAGCCTCCCTTGGAAAACCTCAAGGCCAGATTTGACTATTTAAACATGATTTATTACCATTCTTTCATAGAAAAAAAATAACATTTTAAATCATTATATCTATAGTGAAAGATAAAAAGTTACTGCTTGTTAATTTCCAACAGGTTTAAGCTTACTTAGCTTATATTCACTGTTCAGTCTGATATATTTGACAATTTCCTTTCATTTCCCCGGTAGCTTTTTTTTTTTAATCAAAGAAGAAAAATTGAGACAGAGAGGAAGATGGGATGATGATCAACACTTCTGAGATGACAAGGAGTGATGGCTTTTCTGGTCATCAGAAAAAGGGGGGTTTATCCTATTCATTCTGGAATCAATCTATGGTTTTGTCAAGCAAGTCTTAAGGCTTTGAGGGCTACGTAGCTTATAGTTCTGAAGCTGGGAGGGCTGCAAGATGGCAGCCCCTCCAAGGATCTGGGCTATACATTTTGGTATCTCTGGCCCTTCCTTTTGGTTCCAAGGCATCAGTGGGGATGTGCAATTACACAATATGTTAAATTAAGGCCCTCAAACCTACAAACACTCCATTATTTACTATAGCCTGGCACTGGACCAGGGACTGGCCACAGCATACAAGGCCACTGGTGTCACTGATGATTATGTGCATTTGTGTTGGACTGTGTGGCAGAAAGTGCCAGAGACCAAGCTGACTAATACAAGGTTGAGATTCGATAGGACCAGCACCAGAATAGCAGGCACTTGGCAGGACAAATGACCGTAGGGGGCCAGGAGGGAGAGGCCAGCAGGGACAAGGCATGGGCCTGGACAGAGACAGCACCCAGTACTCCTTACTGGAAGAGATCACTCTTTCTGTCTTTTAAATATGACACACCCTTCTGATGACCTAGATTACTGGAACTCCCTGCCCCAGCAGGACTGCTGAATACTAAAGTCACAGCCAAGCCAGTCAGGAATTCACTCCCTTAACAAATATTTATTGTTGGGGACCTAATGGCGCTTACATTCTAGCAAGGGGAGACAGATAATAAATAAGTAAATTATTTAGTGAATTATAATAAGTAAATTATTTAGTATTTATAAGTAAATTATTTATTATATTTAGTATATTGGAAGATTAAAAGCACTAAGGGAAACAGAAACGAATGCAGGGTAAGGGAGATTGTGAATGTAAGGGGTGGGCTACAGTTTTAAATACAATGGTCAGGATAAGTCTCATTGAGAAGATGATTTTTTTTTTTTTTTTTTTTTTTGGCCAGGACACGCAGCTTGCGGGATCTTAGTTCCCCGACCAGTGATTGAACCCGTGCCCCCTGCAGTGGAAGCGCTGAGTCCTAACCACTGGACTGCCAGGAAATTCCCAAGAAGATGATTTTTGAGTGAAGACTTTAAGGAGTGAGGAAGACAGCCATGTGGTTCCCTGAGTCAAGAGTGTGCCAGGTGGCCAGAACTGCCAGTGCAAAGACCCTGAGGTAGAGGAAGCTCAAAGAGGGCAGTATGGCTGGAGGGCAGAAAGGGAGGGAGAGAGCAGTAGAAGGTGACATCGGAGAGGCAGCAAGGGAGTTGACCAGACCACAGAAGGCTGTAAGAACTTTAATGTTCTTTGGGTAAAATGTGGAGCCATGCAGGGTTTTGAGCAGAGGAGTGATATGATCTGACTAATGCTTTTAAAAGATTAGGAGGCTGTTTCACTAATCCTGGTAAGATACCATGGTAGCTCAGACCAGAGTGGTAGCAGCAGAGGTGGTGAGAAGTGGTCACATTCTGCATAATTTCTATATCAGGATTTTTCTGGTGGATTAACTGTTGGATGTGGCAGAGAAGACTTGGGAACGGCTCCATGGTATTTGTCCTGGACATTTGGAAGGTTGAAGTTGCTATCAATGAGATTTGGAAGGAGCAGGTTTGCGGGAAGATCAGAAGTTCAGTTTTGGACATGATAGGTTTGAGATGGTTGTGAGATATGCTGGAGGATGTGTAGACACTTGCCTACGATGAGCCTGGAGTTCAGGAGAGAGGTCTATACTGGCAATAAAAGACAAAGGCTTGGTGGCAGGATGAGATCTCTAAGGGAGGGGTGCTGACAGAGAAGAGAGTCAAGATGGGGCACTTCAACTTTAAAAGATAGCCGAGAGGAGAAGGAAACAGCAAAAGAGCTGAAGCATTGACCAGGAAGGTAATTTCTTGCAAAGCAGGAGAGAGTAACTTCTCCACTGGCAGGAGGGAGACCATTGGCCAGGCTATCTTTACACTTTGAAATGTGTGATTTGGGTTGATGTGATGTGATCCTTGTGTTTGGCTTGTGGTGGTTTCATGGAGGCTCTGGGGCTAGGGAGAGCAGCCTAGATTGTGTGTGTGTGTGTGTGTGTGTTTTAGCATGTTTGGATTATGTGGCTAGGTGGGCCCACATGACCCAAGAATAGAACCTCATGACCAGGGAAGCCCCCTGGGTAAGGCTGCAGGGGCATCTCCTTCCATTTAACAGAGGGGAAAACATTTTGTTTTTCACTTTGTCAGTTGAGAGCATTTTAAAAAATAATTTCCCAATCACTTGTGGCTTTGAAGCCTATGAGATAGAAATGGTCTACAAAAGCCTCTTCTGAATTCACTGTATCCAACTCTTCTTCAGGGAAGGGGTTTTTCTAAGGTGCCTATTGACTATTATGTGCTATTTCATCTTCTTTTGAAAATATTCCTTCCTCTTCGTTAACCTATGCCCCCTTTATCATTTTGTTCTAAAAGGGAGAGAGCAGTAGAAGGTGCTCAAATTGAGAATTATGTCCCATCCCATTTAGAGAAATTTGTTCCCCAAACTGACTCAGCCCCGGTATCAGGACCCAAAGATTTCCTCTCCATGAAAAGTCCCCTTAATAGGAGCAGTTTAAAATTACTTGGTCCCACAAACATAGAGGATATTTTACTATAAATTAAGATATTATCCTTCAGGTTTTTCCTGGGGTTGAACTGTGCAAAAGAATATAAATTCTTATGTTTCCTCTTCTGTGTATTTAACAATCGTCATAAAGCAGCTATGTTGTGATTGGCCAGAACTAAGAGCTGGACAAATACTGACTCATTTTATCCTCTCAACAGTCTGTGAGGTAGGGACTGTTGTCATCATCACCATCCCCATTTTATAGATGAGGGAATGAATTACAGAGAGTCAGTTTACTTGCAAAGGACACACAGCGAGTTAGTGGCAGAGGTAGGATTCGAACCCAGCAGTTGGGCTCCAGAGCCCCTGTTTTTAATCACTTTTCTTTGTTATGCTCTGAGCCTCTTCGAGGAGTTTTCCACCAAGTGAGCTGCTCTGTTTTCTTTGGGAAGATTAGAACATCCTATCTGGCACTTCTGAATCACCCTTCAAGTTCACAAAACAGCATCTGAAAAACGGGTGACCCACTCTGAAGATGATGTGGTGAGCCAATGAGACCACTGACCGTAAAACAACCAAACGAAGGACCCCACAGATGGAATCACTCGGTCGCTTTCCTTGTATGAAGGTGGCAGATGTTCTCAATGCTGCTAGGTACTGATTGTAGCTATTGGTAGTCTATGCACAATCAATCTAGAAGTGACTATTTTCATACGCTAAGGAATATGTCCATATAAAGGTTAAAAATGTTTAATCTAGGATAAACAATAAGGTCTTACTGTATTGCACAGGAAACTATATTCAATATCCTTGATAAACCATAATGGAAAAGAATATGAAAAAGAATATATATATATATATATTAAACTGTGTCACTTTGCTGTACAGCAGAAATTAACACAACACTGTAAATCAACTATACTTCAAAAAATTTTTTTTCAAAAGAGAGATAAAAATGTCTAATCTATTTTTCTCAATTTGATTTTTTAAGTGAAAGACTCATTGCAAGCAACTGTGTTTGGATGTATTAGAAAACAGTGTTGATCAGAGGGTCGAGTCCCTAGTAAAGTCCTTCCTTTACACTCTGTCCAGCGTGATAGCAGCAGGAGCAAGTGTCCTGTTTCTGCAGATATTTGATTCTCATCCTTTAGCCAGCATTATAGCATCTCTCCTGGCTGAACCAGCTCCGCAGTGCCCGATTTCTCTGCAGATGTTCCTATGCACATCAAAGTCTGAGAAGTTTGCTTGTTAGATGCAGAGACTGGCTCAGCAGTCTGGGTAGTGCCTGAGAGTCTACATTTCTAACAGATCCTCAGGTGATGCTGGTCTGCCCAGCTCCATTTGAGCAGCAAAGCTGTGGTTCTCAACCTTGGCTGCTCTGCTGCAAATACTTGGGAAGCAGAAAAACACTACGGTGTAATGCCTGGGTTTTGTCTTCAGAGACTGATTTAATTCCTCTAGGGTGTGGCCTGGAAGGCAGGACTTTTCAAAGCTTCTTGGGTGAACTACTGTTCCACCATATTTCAGACCCACTACTACAGTTGAAAGCAGTGGTCCTGGTCCAGCAGCATCAGCATCTCCAAACAACAGGTTAGAAATGCAAATTCTTGGGCCCCACTCCAGACCTGAATCAGAAACTCAGGGTGGGCTCAGCGTCTGTGTGGTAACAAGACTCCACACGATCTGACAATCATGCGAGTTTGAGAAACACAGGCTCATAGAATATATTTTCCATTTCTTTATCTTTCCCCTCATTTTCTCTCTCCACCCCCCTTCCTCTCTCCCCACTTCAACCCTCCAACTCCTATTTGCAAACTGTTTGAATTAGTAGTGCCGTGCCAAGATACATTGATAAAAGGTCAAGAGTTTGAGGATGTGTGTGGAGAAAGCAATCCAGTTGATGCCAAAAATGAAATATTTGGGTCACCTCAATAACGGGCAGTTGGTCAACTTTCAGTCTATTTAAACATTGTGTACCCTCTACCAGAGTAAACCTGATGCGAGAAAATTTTGTAAATCCTTTAGTCATACAGATTCACATTTCTAAGTAAAACCAATAATGTCACACTGTAAGAAATGGAGGAGAAATAGGAATTGTCTTAGTACATGCTGCCGCCAGTTCCATCCATTAAAATGCTCGTGCTTTTAATGGATGCCAGGTAGATCTATTCAATCAGAATGTGCCTGAGCCCAGGGCAAAGCAGCACCACTGTCATTAAACCACCAGTGGGCCTCCAGGGTGATGTTCTCAAAGTCCATGCAACTAGGTCTTCACTTCTGTCTATTTTAACTCTTCATCCCTGAGACCGTCAGTCTCGGGACACTTGAATCTCACTGCCCTTCACATTGAGGAAGAGGTGAACATTCATGAGGGATAGGCTGGCTGGCTGCCCTGGCAGCTCAAGGAGGCAAAGCAGTTCCTGTTGGGGAGTTTCCAGTCCAGGAGGAGGAGGGGCACAGCACACAGAAAAGAAGGGAGACCTAACATGAACACATGGTCACCGGCAAGCTGTTTACTACTGGGGAGAGCCTCGCAGGCCTGGTCCCAGGGGGAAGAAGGATACATTTTACCCGGGTCTGCCTAAGGGCATTAATATTAGGCTTCTTTCTTTTTAAACTGTGGATGTACGCCCCAAAGTAGGATTGCTGGATCATATGATAATTCTATTTTTAATTTTTTGAGGAACCACTGTACTGTTTTCCATAGCTGCTATAACATTTTACAGTCGGCCCTCCATATCTGTGGGTTTTGCCTCTTTGGATTCAACCAACCATGGATCAAAAATACTAGAAAAAAACTTCCAGAAATTTCCAATAAGCAAAACTTGAATTGGCTGCATTTACATTGTATTTACAACTATTGACATAGCATTTACGTCGTATTAGGTATTGTAAGTAATCTGGAGATGATTTAAAGTATGTGGGAGGATGAGTGTAGGTTATATGTAAATAATATGCCTTTTTTTTTTTTTTTTTTTTGTGGTACACAGGCCTCTTACTGTTGTGGCCTCCCCCGTTGCGGAGCACAGGCTCCGGACACGCAGGCTCAGCGGCCATGGCTCACGGGCCCCGGCAGGTGGACTCTCAACCACTGCGCCACCAGGGAAACCCTATGCCATTTTATATAAGGAACTTGAGCATCTGCAGATTTTGGTCTCCTTGGGGCATCCTGGAACCAATTCCCACCAACAGTGCACAAGGGTTTCAGTTTCTCCACATCCTTGCCAATATTTGTTATTTTCTGGGTTTTTGATAGTAGCCATATGAGTATGAGGTGATATCTCACTGTGGTTTTTATTTGCATTTCCTTAATGATTAGTTTAGCATCTTTTCATATACTTGTTAGCCATTTGTAAATTTTCTTTGGAGAAATATCTATTCAGGGCCTTTGCCCATTTTCTTAATTGGGTTGCTTTCTTTCTTTTGTTGAGCTGTAGGAGTTCTCTATATATTCTGGATATTAACCCCTTTTCAGACCTACAACTTGCAAACATTTTCTCCCATTACTTAAGTTGCATTTTTGCTCTGTTAATTAGGTCCTTTGATACACAGAAGTTTAAATTTTTTATGCGGTCTAATTTATCTATTTTTACTTTTGTTGCCTGTACTTCTGCTATCACATCCAAGAAATCATTGCCAAATCCAATGAAGGTTTTCCCCTGTGTTTCCTTCTAAGAAGTTTATAGTTTTTGGTCTTACATTTAGGTATTTAAACAATTTTGAATTAATTTTTATATACGGTATAAGGTAAAGGCCCAACTTCATTCTTTTGCATGTGGATATCCAGTTTTTTCAACACCATTTGTTGAAAAGACTGTCCTCTCCCCCTTTGAACAGTCGTGGCACCCTTATCAAAAATTCTTGACTATATATGCCAGAGTTTATTTCTGGGCTTTCTATCTATTGCAATGGACTACATGTATGTCTTTATGCCAGTATCACACTGTTTTGTTTATGGGAGCTTTGTAATAAGTTTTGAAATCAGGAAGTGTGAGACCTCCAGCTTTGTTCTTTTTCAAGATTTTTTTTGTCTAGTTGGGGTAATAGCAGGCAGACTTTTAAACCAAAATTCAGATTACTCCCATCTTATAACCTTCACATGACTTCCCATGATGTGTAAAATCTAAACTCCTTACCAGGAGGAACCAAAACTTCATCTCTCAGTATCCTTTCTTCGTCCATAGTGCTCCAGCCATGTTGACCTCTTTTTTGCTCTCCAGGCTGGTCCCTCTTCCCAAATGCTTTTTACTCACACATCCATCCAATTATTTATTCTGCACATACTTATTGAGATCCTACTATGTGTTGGGCTCTGTTATAGGCACTGGAGATACAGCAGTTAATAAACACTCATGCTGAATCCCTTCTAACTTTTAGCTGAGAGGCCTTTCTCTAAAGTGGTTCTCCTTCTCCTCCCCGCCCCCCAGTCTCCAACTCTTTACTCTGCTTTACTGCATTCATAGATTTACCTTAATTCTTCATTTTGTTGACCTGTACATTATGTGTCTCCTGCACCAGACTTTAAGCTACAAAAATCAGAGACCCAGAAGACACTGGGTGGGGTTGAAAGAATAAACTGAGCTTAGTTGATAATTTTCTGAGAGGACAGTACTGCTGTGTAGCAAGGGCTCTCTTTTAGAGGACAAAGTGGTCAGTCACCTTTCTGAGCCCTGGACATTGCTATAGATTGGGATGTCACCATATCAGCATTTAGAAGGTTAAACTTGTGCTAAACACAGAATAAAGTATTGTAGCTATAATTTCATGGTTAAAAGCAAACAGAATTTCTGAGGACCGTGAACTTGTTTTTTCTCCTCTTCTGATCTAATCCTTCCCAAAAGAAATAGGGAGATAAGAAACATAGCTTCTTGACATACAGATGGCCAACAGGCACATGAAAAGATGCTCAACATTGCTAATTATTAGAGAAATTTAAATCAAAACTACAATTAGATATCAACTCACACCAGTCAAAATGGCCATCATTAAAAAGTCTATAAATAACAAATGTTGGAGAGGGTGTGGAGCAAAGGGAACTCTCTTCCACTGTTGATGGGAATGTAAGCTGGTACAGCCACTATGGAAAACAGTATGGAAGTTCCTAAAAAAAACTAAAAATAGAGTTGCCATATGATCCAGCAATCCCATACCTGGGACATATATCCAGACAAAACTTAATTCAAAAACATATATGCACCCCTATGTTCATAGCAGTACTATTCACAGTAGCCAAGACATGGAAACAACTGAAATGTCCATTGACAGATGAATAGATAAGGAAGATGTGGTACATATATGCAATGGAATACTACTCACCCATAAAAAAGAATGAAATAATGACATTTGCAGCAACATAGATGGACCTAGAGGTTATCATACTAAGTGAAGTAGCTCAGAAGGAAAAAGACAAATACCATATGATATCATTTATATGTGGAATCTAAAATATGACATAAATGAACTTATCTATGAAACAGAAACAGACTCACAGACATAGAGAACAGACTTGTGGTTGCCAAGGGGGAAGGGAGTGGGAGAGGCATGGAGTGGGAGTTTGGGATTAGCAGATGCAAACTAGTATATATAGAATGAATAAACGATAAGGTCCTACTGTATAGCACAAGGAACTATATTCACTATTCCTGTGATAAACCACAATGGAAAAGATTATAAAAAAGAATATATGTATATGTATAAGTGAATCACTTTGCTGTACAGAAGAAATTAACACAACATTGTAAATCAACTATACTTCGATTTAAAAAAAAGGAAATGTACCTTCTTGTGTCACCTGAGAGCAAGAATCCTACTTGCTCTGGTATGTTAGAAAGTGAAAGAAATTATTTCCTCTCAATAACTAGCTTGTACTTTTTCTACTTATGGATATGACTGACTGATGCAAAGTCATTGACTTAATGTAGAGAGTTGTTAGATTCCATTACTCTTCTGGATAAAAATGCTTTTAAAATGTGAGTCAATCCAGGTTTAACCAAAAGGAAGAGGGACTGCTTCCCAAATCATCCCAGTTTTCAATGGTCATTTGATTAAATGTAGCCACTTATGTTACCGCTGCCCAAATTACAAATGTGCCTCTACCACATTTATGTCACCCAAGTATACTGATATTTGTGAGGCCTTTTCGCCACTTTCTTCCTTTGGGTTCGCAATCCAAAAGTATTTGCTCCCAGTCGATGAGTTTAATATGAATACATATTTGCAAGGTTACCTCATAGTCAACCACAAGGTAAATGGATGTGTCCATATTAAACCCCCCCCAATGCCATACTATCACTTTACACCATTAAACTTGCCCAGATTACATTTCATATCTTTCCTGAATGTACGATCCTAAATTACTACTTCTTAAGCAAAATAAGAATGTCAGAATCGTTTGTCCTGTGTGAGAAAAATCATGTGAATTCTATTATTTTATCAGACTTTGTTTTCATTCAGTTTCAGTCTCCTGCGACACATTCAAGCGAAACTGTTTTTTAGTACGTTCCTCCTGGCCTCTTACCCACGAAAGGATCAGATACTACAGTGATTATCTTGCAGAGCCTCATTCATTGTTTTTGGAAACAGGCCACAGATGAAGTAACAATAACCGCACTGACAAAATAAAAAAGCTAAACCAGCAATACGGTATTATGACAACAGATCATGTCTTGATTTGAAAAAGCAGAGGTGGTATTCTGCCTTTTCTGCCTTTGTATATACAATGTCATTTCCCTGGACATTCTGCTCCTATCTACCACCAATAAATCTTCATCCAAGAAAGAGGGTTCAAAGTTTTCCCCAAGGATCTTCAGGAATGACTGAGTCTAGTTGACAATACATGAGAAATTTTATTTCAAAAGTAAATATTTCCATTACACTTCCTTAGGGGATACATGAGGTCAGGATATGTTATACAATTTTGCTTCATGGCATATAATCTGCTAATTTTCACCACGATTATTTCTCTTCAAAACATATTAGAGTCCTTGCCAGAATGTTCCCTACAAGATGGCTTAGAGTAACTAAAAATGAAAAGCAGCCCGAGTGTCTGACACCAGGGGGTTGGTTGAATACGACACGATGTACACATATCAGTGGATATGGTGCAGCCATTAAAATGATGCTATAAAATATATTTATTAATGTGGAAAGATATTCATTTCATATTGTCTACTGAAGAGAACGTATTAATTAATAATTTATATTATGACAGATAGGAGAAATAGCATTATGGTTATAATATATAAAATTATGTATGTATTATAATGTAGGAGACATTATATTTTATAATGCGTTATTATACATTACATGTACATATTCTTTCTTTGGTAATGCTTTTCTGGACCTCAGATTATATCATGTTCTCCTATCAAATACTCTCCTAACATCCTGTACTTTCCTTTAATAGCACTTATCAGAATTGTAAATGAACGTTTCATTGCCTAGTTGTTGATTTTGTCTTTCCACCTGAATACAATCTGCTGGAGAGCAGGGGCATGCCCGTCTTATACACTGCTATATCTAACTTAATCTAGGTTTTGGTAAGTAGCTCAAAATCTCTTTGTTGAATGAACGTATTAGTGAGTGACTAATTAATATGCACAGAAGAAAATCTGGACATATATATATATATATATATATATATAAAAGTTAACAATGGTTTCTCTGTGGACAGTGGGATTACAGGTGATTTTTCCTTTCTTAATTTTCTAATTTTCCTACAATGATTATGTACTTTTTTAATAAAAATGACTTGATAGAATTTTAAAACTGGAAATTGTTTTAGTTGGCTTTTGCTGTGATAATGCTTCAATCAGTTCCAAAATATCAAGTGTTACAACAATATGTCTTCATTTCTTGCTCAGTGTCTGCAGGTCAGCTGTGGTAGCTCTCTTCCAGACTCCAGGTCAAGTTCAGGTCTTGTCCATTAGTCTTCTCCTACAGGGAAACAGGCAGAAGAATTAGCTCCTACTTGGACATACTGTTCTCATGGCAGAAGGACGAAGCACAAGAGGATGAACAGAAACACGTGACACCTTTTAAAACCTCTGCTCAGGATTCACACTATCCTCTATGCCCACCTTCTACTGGCCAAAACAAGTCACATAGCAAAGCCCAAAGACAATGGGGACAGGATGTATATCTGCCTCTGTGAGGCATGGTCAGTCTTATGATAATGGGAAAAAATGTATTATTACAGAGAGCAAACAAAGCTTTGGGTCCCATAATCCAATCTATCACAGTACTTAATACTTTCTAATAAATAAAGTCCATTTTACGCTAGCAAAGTCGAAGTCTAAAAGTCAGAATCACAAATAATACCAAGTTCTGAACACAAGGGCCGAATCCCTGAGCCAAAGAACAGCTTTTCAAAAACACGTATCTCGGGCTTCCCTGGTGGCGCAGTGGTTGAGAGTCCGCCTGCCGATGCAGGGGACACGGGTTCGTGCCCCAGTCCGGGAAGATCCCGCATGCCGCAGAGCAGCTGGGCCCGTGAGCCATGGCCACTGAGCCTGCGCGTCCGGAGCCTGTGCTCCACAACGGGAGAGGCCACAACAGTGAGAGGCCCGCGTACCGCAAAAAAACAAAAAAAACAAAATGAAAAAAACCACGTATGTCAGTAGAGATAACCAGTACAGCCTCAGAAGGTAAGGTTACCAATGTAGCAAAGAATATAAGCTGAAGCACTACATGGGTTGTTGTATGTGGAAATCGTTGCATTAATAACACTCAATGATTTACACCGGGTTCATATATCCCTGTAAACCAGTGATCCTCAGCCAAAGGCAGTTTTGCCCCACCGAGGTCACTGGTAATGTCCATGGACACGTTTGGTTGTCATGACTTGGGGGTATGGAGGCAGTTGTTACTGGTATCTGGTAGGTAGAAGCCAAGGATGCTGGTGAACATCCTACAATGCACAGGGCAGCCTCCACCACAAAGAATTATCCAGGACCAAATGCCATTAGCACTGTCCACAAGTTCTGCTGAAAACGGACTGTCTTGGTCAGTCCCCTCCCTCACTTAATTTGGGTTTGACCATGTGATTTGCTTTATCCAACATGATATTACCCACTATAACACAAGAGGTATGAAAAGTGAGTGCTCACTGGGGCTTGCTATCTCTTGCTGCATTTGGAATCCCAAGAAGCCTAGCCTTCTGGCTAACTGCTAGAGTCCCATGGCCCAGCTGCTCCCATTGCCCCAGCCCACCACCAGTCACATGAGTAAGGCCATCCAGAGTCAATTATCCCCTAGAGAACCCACCAGCTACTTGTGGTCATGTGAGTGAACCCAGGCAAACTTGTTAAAGGACTTCCCAGCTGAGCGCAGCCCAAATTGACAAAACCATAGTAATATAAGCTAATGAATGATTATTGTTTTAAGCCATATGTTTGGGGAAAGCTTATTACATTGCACTTGGGATACAGGCTAAGGTGCTGCGACTGCTAAAGTCATTTTAAACTGTAAAACAATTAACTTGATCATATGCAGGTATCAGATGAGGTAGTTAGTTGGCAGCCAGAGAAATCAAGACAATTGCTTCAATGCTCCTTTTCCCTTTGCTGCTATGAGTCCATAACACAATTTGTATTACTTTGTAGGGGGCGTGGCGGGGGGGAGTTTATGTCTATCAAAGTGGAAGATAACATACAGGTTTTCATAATGTAAATATTTCTTCCTAATTTCCCAATTAAAATAATTTCCCAAGAAGATACTCCCGATATCTGGAAGCCTTCAAAGGAAAAGGTATTGCCTGACCGTAGCTTCTTGAATGCTTTGCCATCATTTTACCGTTTTTATCATCTCTTTCATAAATTTTCTCCTGTATTTTCTTTTTTAATAAATGGATTTGTGATTTCTTTTTATTTATTTATTTTAAATTTCTTTTTATTTGTTTAATTTTGGCTGCGTTTGGTCTTCGTTCCTGTGCGCAGGCTCTCTCTAGTTGCGGTGAGTGGGAGCTACTCTTCCTTGCGGTGAGTGGACTTCTCATGTGGTGGCTTCCCTTTGCTGCAGAGCACGGGTTCTAGGGCGCATGGGCTTCAGTAGTTGTGGTGCGCAGGCTCAGTAGTTGTGGCTTGCAGGCTCTAGAGCATAGGCTCAGTAGTTGTGGCGCACGGGCTTAGTTGCTCCGCGGCATGTGGGACCAGGGCTCGAACCCGTGTCCCCTGCATTGGCAGGCGGATTCTTAACCACTGTGCCACCAGGAAAGTCCCTCCCCTATATTTTCTAATCCACATTAAATTCTCCTGTGCCTGGGTACCAGATCATAGGACCTTATAGACCCAGGAAAGGGTTTAGCTTTAACTGATTAATATATTCAACATGGTATAAAACTAGACAAAATATACGAATTAGAGTACACAAAAATGGAAATATGAATGACTTATAAACCTAGAAGCATGTGTTTCCTCCCTCCACGAAAAAAAGGAAATTAAAACTACACAGAGATACCAGTTTTCACTTACAGAATCCCATGTCTGATAACACAGCATTAATGAGAACAGAGAGGGGCAGTTCCCTCCTCCCTTTGCTGGAAGGAGTGTAAGTTCTTTTAACCCATGGGGAGAAAAATTTAGCAGATACTACAGAATTTTAAAAATGCACTACTTTCCTCCAGAAACAGTGTCTCCTGTTTCCAGATGCTCTTTCATTGCCCTTTTGTGCCGCAAACCTTGTTTCCCCTTTTGTTCAGAATGCACTCCCACTGCTCCTGCTTGAGCCTCATCATTGCCTGACACAATCCCAGCCCATCTTTCCAGACTCAGCTCAAAAACATCATCTCCAGGGCTTCCCTGGTGGCGCAGTGGTTGAGAGTCCGCCTGCCGATGTAGGCGACACGGGTTCGTGCCCCGGTCCGGGAAGATCCCACGTGCCGCGGAGCGGCTGGGCCCGTGAGCCATGGCCGCTGAGCCTGCGCGTCCGGAGCCTGTGCTCCGCAACGGGAGAGTCCACAGCAGTGACAGGCGCGCGTACCGCAAAAACAAACAAACAAAAAAACCCCATCATCTCCAGATGGAGCATGACTGTCCCAGCAGAATAAATTTCTCTGGCTTCCGTATTCCCACAGTTCTGGATTGTTACCTCTGTAAGGGCACTTAGCTCTTCACTTTGGGATTTATCCCTGAGCAACGACTCTGTCCAATGGACCAGGAGTTCCCCTAGGGCAGGACTCCTACTTCTTCCCCAATGCACCCCCAGGATCCAGGCCCTCGTCCAGCAGAAGGAGAATATGCGATTCATGTTTGTTGAGTGAATAAATGAACTCTATTATACAGGTGAGGAGATCAAGGCTCAAAGAGATTAGCTAACTTAGTTAAGCTGCACACACATTGACTCATTTTCCTTTTAATTTGAGAAATACTTGCATACAAATTAAATCTGCTAAAATAAGAATAAGAGAGAATTAAAAATAAATTGAAAACATGTAAAGGACTCAACTTATAAGTGATGAGCCAGGACCTGCAGCCAGGCTTTCTGAATATAAGCTCAGTGTTTTTCCACTGCCCCAGGCTCTTACCAAAAGTGGGAATATGTCATCTGTGTTGACTAGCAGAGATTTATTTCTTATTTCTTGTTTAGGTGACTTCAATCTTAAGGGTTGAACTATAGTACACTGGGAGCAGCATGTTTTCCCACTAATATTTTGCTACAGACACAGCCATGAAATCTATGGCTTCTGTCCAATGAGCCCCTCCAGTCACCGCAATTGCACAATGAAGCAAATGTAATGTGTCAACAAAATGGCTCAGAACACAGAACGGAGCTGTAGCACTGACAGCCACAGGAAGCAGTGAGATACTGAGCGAGCGTGTCCCCCTGACAGCACTCTGAGCAAGCAGACCAGCGCGTTTATCTGGCGGCCACTTGGCTCCCAGAAAGCAGCTGGCCGACATGAGTTGGCAGTACTCCCTCGGGCCATGCTTATTCCTGGTGGCATCGGGCAGGATGCCAGGCATCACCCTCTGTATGTGAGACAACAGGGCAAGGTGCCCAAGGGTTAGAGACAAAAACATCTGTCGGAGTCGCCGAGTTGTTGGTTGCCTGAGTTCACCCACAGAGAAAGCCAGGGAGCCAACTGCCAAGACATTTCCAGGATGTGTCCTGTCCCTGTGAGGGACACTGCGAGCTCCAGAACCCGAGTCCGAAGGTCAGCCAACATGACAACAGATGCAAAAGCCTCCCTGTCAGCATCTGCCGGCATATCCCCTCCTGACTCAGGCTAAGATGGAAAACGCCAGGTTTGAATCATTTCTAAATGACAGCCAAGCAACTGGTGGAAAAGTAAACAAAAAGTCCATCATAATTTCTTTTAATGTTGTCTTTTCAACAAGACACCAAGTAAGAGCTTGATGCCTTTTTTCCACAGAAAATACTGGTTCTGAGTGCAAAATTTCCTATTTTGTTTTCTTTTGTTGGTTTTGATGGACTTAGAACACTTCAGGGACACAAGAGTCCATAAAGGTCATCTCCACCAGTCCCCTGATGCACGCACGGAATGGCCTCGGTCTTTCTGCTGAGTTAGAAACTCCTCTCGGTTATAACAAAGTCAGATGGGGTGGGTGTCAGCTAAGACTAATTAGCTCACCTTCCTGGCAGGAACCTAAGCATCAGAATCATATTCCTCACTAGTGACCACCCAAGCTACTTTGCCATTTGGTGCACTGTTTTATTTTTCTTAGTCAGAATTTATTCCTATTTCTCATGATACCCATGCCTCAATTACGATCTGTGGGAATAACGTGATAATTTGGAGGATAAAAGCAATATGACCAACTTGTTTCCAAAATACATGAGGCATTGTCTTAGTCTGTTTGCACTGCTATAACAGAATACCACAGACTGGGTGGTTTATGAACTACAGAAATTCATTTCTCACAGTTCTGGAGGTTAAGTCCAAGATCAAGGCACCAGCAGATTCGATGTCTGGTGGGAACCCACTTCCTGGTTCATAGACGGCTGTCTTCTGGCTGTGTCTCCTTCGGCTGTGTTCTCAAATAGCAGAAGGGGCAAGGAAGTGCTCTGTGGTCTCTTTTATAAGAGCACTAATCCCATCCAGGAGAGCTCCACCCTCACGACCTCAGCACCTCCCAAAAGCCCCGCCTCTGAATACCATCTCATCGGGGATTAGATTTCAACATATGAATTTGGGGGAAACACAAACACCAGTGCATAGCAGGCACCATGCTGGGTACCAGGGCTATCATGCTGAATAAAAGCCAGCACTTTCCCTCAGAAAACAGTCTAGCTGGAGATCTTCATGCATCAAATCGATGCGCTCGGAATGTAGGGAAGGCGTAGAAGCTCTAGCGTGGTGACATTTAGAGGTGGTGGGGCAGACCCCATGACCACTCGGGCTTTCGAGAAAACCCAGCACTTGCCTTAGAGAACTCAGTGAAAACATTGTTTTAAATAACACATATCTTTAGCTGTTTATCTACTTTTAATCACTCACCTTAAGTCTGGCTAGAAATTCTTGAAGATTAAAAGGGTTAGCCATCACAATACAATAGCAGGGTTTACTCACTGGCTAATTAACCATTGTAAAGCTCCTCAAAGGAAGAGTACCATTTGCAAACAGCACCTCTGACGTAAGGAGCCATATCTGGATCGTAAGTCCGAGGCTGGCTGTAGCCTGTAAGGTTGGTTGCTGCAGGTGAAACCCTCACACTGGACTGTGTCCTTGTGATGGAAACCTAAAATGGGATTTAACTTGGTCAGTGTAACTTTTATTTTAATCATTCCCAGTTCAGTACCATTGGCATGATCTCTATATTATGCCATTCGGCACATCTTTTCCCCTTGTTCTTTCATCTGCGTAATTTAGAATTCATTTTCCTAATGAGCATTCAGCTGTATGAATCTCGGTAGCATCACTAAGATGGTAGACGCATCCTGAAAAATCTGCATGTAGTTGACGGAGACATTCCATTCAGAGCTAGTGAGTTTCACAGGAAGCTAGCTGTTGGGTTAAAAAAACACATAGGCCAAACATACAATGACATCAGGCCTCCTTCCCTGACGCCAGCTCCGTGTTTGATGTGGTGACATTCTGAAGCCATGTGATGCCAGTCTCAGTTGCAATGATTCACACTGTTAACCTTTGGAAATGCTGAACATACATGAATGACCCTAAATGCTGCCCAGCTGTACAAGAAACACTATTTGTAAATAGTCTCTTCCCTGGTATAGTATTTGAACTTGAAGAAAGTTACTCAGCAATTTAGGCAGTTCAACAGTCCGTAAAGTAACTACGGTCACGACTTGCATGTGACTTTACCTTACCACTTTTGCTGCTATCGAACCGCAATCAGCATTTATCCTAAAATATCATTAGTCTCACATTCTTACTTAAAAAAAGAAGTGAATCAGAAGAAACAGCTTCAAGGTTTAAAGGCCCAGTACCCCCATCGCCCAGATGGAAGCAATCCTTAGAGGGTCCATACAACATAACATTTGAAGTCTCACACACTTTCCGATCATGAAACTACAGAGAACGTTTGGAATAGGAGCTTGACACCATCCTGAAATCATGTGTTGTCTTTTCAGAATAAAATATGAGAACTGCTACTGGAGTTCTAATGCTGATTAGACTTCTAGCCCCTACGTTCAGAAAAGCCACATATGGTAGCATTTGTCTGGAAAATGATTTTCTGATATAGATTCAAAAGGAAAATGATTTTGCTAATATCTGTTTTACATTTTAACTCAAGTACAATAGAGAAATGAATGGCCATGCACCATGCAACACATAAGAGTGTTCAGTGAGTCATTTCAACAGAGATGGTGGTGGAGGGTCATTTGTAGTTTAATTCTTTTATGAACATTTCTAGGCCTAATTCCATAACAAGTGAGACAGTAAATAATTTACCCAAATTAGTTCTTTATTGCATTTTCTCCACACATTTATTATTCTCGAAAGACCAATCAGCTTGATACTACATTCTTCCCACTTTGAGAAGCCTCTAATCCACAGGCTTCCTATAAGGTATTTTAATTTTAAGCATATAGTGATGTCCAGATGTCATCACAGCTGTATATCTCAATAGCCACCTGGTGCTGGCTGAGTGCTCCCTCTGTGTCAGCCATTACGCTCAGCGCTTTACAGATCAGATCTTTTAATCTCATTCCAGCCCCAATATTTTGTATATTATTGTACTGTATGTTATATTCAGTTGTGATTTGATTATTAGTCTCTTTTCCCAGATGATGGAGTCACAGAGATTTTAATAAGCATTCTGCAGCCCGACAGTAAGTATATGGCAGATTTGGGGATTGAGACCCAATTTTAAGTGGCTGTGAGATGTCCAAATATTGCACCCCTACCCTATGTGACCTCTTGGTAGCACTTTAACCACCCTCGCATGTCTTCTGGTACAAAAAGTACTATGTAACTCTCTTTAATTTGTCTCACTTTGGCCCAGAGATTGGGATGTGGTAGAAAAGAGGCCAGTTGCTCATTCGACAAATGACACTTTTAAATTGGGAAAGTTGAGTTAGTGCTGCTGCCATGGCAACTGACCAGGAGAATTTCCTGGTAGTTAAGAAGCTGCTGGGGTGAGAAAGAGATCCCCAAACGTTAGCAGGCTTGCTTAAATGAAGCAAGATATTTTAAAGTCACAAAGTTGAAGCTGCATCCTAATCACAGAGACTATTTTCAACATGTTTGATGTTTTAATGTAATTTGAATTTGATTAAATCACTGGTGGAGATAAATATATAGGTTACATGAAACTAAATAATCAGTGTGACTAAATTTTTAACTGGTGGGCTTTACTTTTGGGGTCAGAAACAAGACAGAAGAATCCAAAGGTAAATTAAATAACATTGAGATACAGGAAAAGAGTGCTGAAGTTCACTTGGGTCCAAAGATAGGTAATTTATTTAGGGAAATAAGATCTTGAGAGAGCATTTTAATCAAGAGTCTTCCAGTTGCAGTGACAGAAACAAACTGAGCTGACTTAACTTAAAAAACGGCTTTACCAGCTCATGTAACTGAAAAGGTGAAGAGGTAAGTCTGGCTCGTCAGAATGAGAAGGTTCACACATTATCCTCAGGAACCTGTTTCCCTTCACTTCCCAGGTCTGCTTTCCTTCGTACTGACTTCCTTCTCAGCCAGGTGGTTTCTCTGTAGCAGGGCACGTGATCCCCAGCCACTCCATCCCATCAGCTTAATAACCGTAACAGAAATAAAGTTCTTCTGAAGACTTCTGCAAAGATCTCAGGACAGGCTCCCCTTGGCTCACTTAGCGTCACATGTCTACCCCAGATCCACCAACACTGTAGGAGAGGAGGGAATTGTCTGACTCTGAACCTCGTCAGATAGCCACTTCTGGAATACTGGGGGACACTGGGAGAAGGAAAGGAAAATCAGGCTACTATTATCTAAGGAAGGAAGAAACCATATTTTCAGAAACAACAGATTCTAGGGTCAGGAAGAAAACCATTCTGAGGTAATAATTCAGTTTCTGCCAGATAACTGACTTTAGTTCTTTGACATGTTTTAAGTTACATGTCTCCGATAAGTCTTTGAGCATCTCATACAGAGAATAACCACTCTGCAGGATTAGGCATAGAAATAGGGAGCACGGTCCCTCCTCTACCCATGCCAAACATCCCCACCAGGTCCCTGCAATTCCACCATTAGAGTCTAATTCCTTTGCATCTTGAAAATGTTTCAGATTTTAAGACTCTTCTATTAAAATGCAAGTGCCCTTATAGAGAAGCTGTACCTTAAACCTTTACCAACTGTTTGAGGCTTTGAAATGGAGTGATAGGAGAGAGTGAGAGGGTGCTGAAAAGACAGGTTGAAACACATTGAAGAAAAACTGCCAACCACAAGTTCACTGACTGATGACTAGGGCAGCCATCTTTGAGTCTGATGGCTGGTAACAATGGATACATACACTCATATGTATATATAATTTTTATTATAAATAACTGTTTTGGTACAAAAATAATACATGTTCATTTTAGAAAATTTGAAAGATGTAAATAAATGAAAAGAATATAAAAATCAACTGTTCCTCCCCAAAACCATAATCCCAGTCTAATTATGAGAAATTCCAACAATAGGGCATCCTACAAAATATCTGCCGGGACTCCTCGAAACTGACAAAGTCAATGAAAACCATGAATGTCTGAGAAACGGTTGCAGCCAGGAGGAACCCAGGAAGACATCATGACTAAATGTAATGCGGTCTCCTGAATAGGATCCTGGAACAGAAGAATAACATTCAATAAAAAATAAAGACATATGAACAAAATATGGACTATAGTTAATAATAATGCTTCAGCATTTGTTCATTAACTGTGACAAATGTAAGAGGTAATAACAGCTCATGTATACTCGTGTAAGTTGGTAATAATAGAGGAAAGTGGATGTGAGGTATATGGCAACTCTACTGTCTTCTCAATTTTCTGCAAATCTGAAATTGTTCTAAAACTAAAGTCTTTAATTTTTTTTTTTTTTTTTTTTTTTTTTTTTTTTTTTTGCGGTATGCGGGCCTCTCACTGTTGTGGCCTCTCCCGCTGCGGAGCACAGCCTCCGGACGCGCAGGCTCAGCGGCCATGGCTCACGGGCCCAGCCATTCCGCGGCATGTGGGATCTTCCCGGACCGGGGCACGAACCCGTGTCCCCTGCATCGGCAGGTGGACTCTCAACCACTGCGCCACCAGGGAAGCCCCTGTTTCCCATTTTTCAATACTAATAAACAACAGTTTAGGGTTTTGTCCTTCTGTTTTGTTTTACAAAATAGAGTCCTGTCACACATGGTATTTTACATACTGCTTAAGTCACTCACAGTACCTTGTAAATATTTCTCCAAGTCTGTGAACATGAGCTACAACACTGAGCCCAAATCTGGACCCTCGTCAATAGCTGCATCTGTTAGCTAGCAGTCCTCAAAGTTCTTTTAAGTTGGGACTTTGTAAAAACCATGAAAGAATGTAGAATTACATCATGAATTAAGTACAGTTTATCAGATGAACTTAAGCATGAATTTATATTAAACAGCCCACAACCGGAATACTCATTTAATAAAGAAGTAACTGTCTTCTTAACTAGCAAGATCTCCCCGGTTAAGACACGCAGGCAAGAGCCGGTTCTCTGCCCTGGTTCTGATTTTTTGTTGACCTACTTCTGAGGTCATCTGCTGGTCCCTGTTGTAGTCCACCTGTGCCTACAAACCACAATGAACATCATTAGATGGTATCAGGATTTACCTACAAATTTCAGAGAATTCCTAGCCTTTCTGCAATTACTCAAAGGTTGATTTTTTTTTTTTAGCACAGAATCTTTATTTCCTTGGTTCTAACCATGTCTATTTTTATTTGCTACTTCCTTGGTTTTAACCACCCTATTTCCTTGGCTCTAACTGTGTCTGTTTTTATTCACCACTTTATAGATTCCAATTGTATAGTGAGATAAGCTACGTAGAGCACTCAGCATGGCACACGGTAATTACGCTGTAAGTGTTATTGGTTGGTATTCTCTATACAAATGCTGCAAACATAGAATCCACAGAATGACAGCTCTAAAAGGTCTCACTGTGGTAGGAGAAAGAGTGTTAAAGCTTCTCCTAGCTTTTGGCAGGAAAGGATCAATTTCTGGGCTGTGCAGTTCCTAAAAGACCTCCAACTTCTCTGCTTTGTAGACATCAGTTGCTCTGTATGTATTTTTCACGTATCACGATATCCCTCCCCAACAGTTATAATTACAGTTAAAAAGAAAACATTTTGCAGCCTCACCAGGTTCCTTCTGTGGAAGGTTAATCTGAAGGATATGCACGTTGTATTCGCCATCTGAACAGTAAACTGGGTTTCAGACTTACAGACATACAAGAAATGTGTACATCGATTACACAAGTTATATTCTAGTTGTGCCTTCCTTATCTGATTTGTGACCTGGGCATTACAAATCATTTGCAATATCCCTGTTTATACAACAATTTTGGAAAGATTGAGATAACAGTAATTAAGCTCTAGTGAGTAAAAAGCCTTCAGAAAAAGTACTGTAGTGTGGGCACCTCGCTTATTAACATAATGCTGATTTTGCCACTGTAGTATTTAAATATAAAAAGGGTAGGGCTTCCCTGGTGGCGCAGTGGTTAAGAGTCCGCCTGCCAATGCAGGGGACACGGGTTCGTGTCCCGGTCCCGGAAGATCCCACATGCCGTGAAGCGGCTGGGCCCGTGAGCCATGGCCGCTGAGCCTGTGCATCCGGAGCCTGTGCTCCGCAACGGGAGAGGCCACAACAGTGAGAGGCCCGCGTACCACAAAAAAAAAGGCTCTGTTTGCACAGTTTGCTATTTCTCAAACCCTGTGTTTAAGTTTTTTTTTTTTTAAACAACTATTCCTATTTCCATTTATTGTTTATTTGCTACCAACCAATCCTCAGACATGGCTATCTGTGTTTCTTCAGCCACCCCATTTGGCAGTCAGCCCATTTGGACTCCAATCTCTGTGGGTTATTAGTTCCTTAAGCACTTGGTCCTACCTGAGTTCTCCTCCTGTTTCTAGCATGCTCTCTATTCTTTCTGGGACAGACGTCATACAAATCTCCATTTCGCATCTGATTAAACAACATGGCAGAGCCATATCGTCTGCTCACGCCTTGGGGTGAGTGAGTGGCCTCCACCCTGCGGGAATCCACTGCCCACTGGGTTCTTAGAGGCCCCCAGGGAGATGCTGGCTGGGCCTGCTCTGGCTCTGCTCCTTCACACGAAAGAGGTCCCAGAGCAAACTGGGAAAACAGACAAAGTCGATCCTGGGTCCACTAGGGTGACTCCTGACTGCTTAAATCCATCAGTGCTCCTCTGGACAGCACAAGATTTTACTGTTCTCCCTTCTTAGAATTTAGTGTTCCCATAGTCTCATCCTGCAGCCTTGACCTGACCAATTCATGCTAATGTGTGAATGAAAAGGGACCTATTATCCTACTCAGTAAAGAGAGCTGCACCTTAACAAAAGCCTTCTGGAGCTAATGTTGGAACCCAAAGGAAAACCTCTAAAAAGAAGCGATTTTCTAACTCTAAGAAGACTGCTGGAGGATAGGGGTTTGAGGCAAATAAAGCTCTCAGCACCTCTGAAATTATAGGAGGTAAGCAGTTCTTTATTCTTCCTTAGGGCAGGCGAGTCCTTACAAAGCAGATATGTCATTGTAGGAAGTGTCACTAGATGCAAAGTGGGGGAACCTGGGGAGAGTTAATCTTATGCACATTAAGCTGAAGGGAGAGATAATCAGTAAGTAGCTAATTTATTGCTTTTGCCTTGGAAGAAAGAAAGGGGATGAACATTTACTGAAACTCAACCACGGGCTAGCCTCGTACTAAGATCTTCATATGCACCATCTCATTCATCCTAGGAACAGCTACTGTTTAGTAAGTGCTTGCTTTGTATCATATCCTGGAGTAAGAGTTTGAAATATATTACTTAGTTGAGTCCTCCTAATAAGCATATAAATAATCCTATAGTTTCCTAAAATACTATGTAAGTATTATTCTCTCTCCTTTTTCCAGCCGGGAAGCAAGAGTTGGGGAGTCAACTTAGTACCACGCAGCTAGTCAGTGACAGAGTAGGAGTCAGACTTTGATCTAACTCCAAATTCTGTGCTCTTAACATAGCCCTTTAAGATAACTGTATGGTCCCATTTTTCAGATAAGGAAACTGAGATCAGAGAAATTAAGTAACTTGCTCTGTGTCTCAGAGCCAGTCAGGGATGCACCCAGCTTCTTCAAACCCAGGTCTACCGGAACATAAAGCCCATGTGCTCCCTCCTGCTGACCCTTGGCGGGAGCTGAAGAGATACTATCCTCCCAAAGACCTTTGTGTAAGTACATGGGTAATTCCAATATAAATAATGTGGGTGAAAAATAAAAAAAATATGTACAGAAAGCACAATGACCCGTCCTTGAAATAAAAACGATCTAAATGTCTGGGGTCTCATTTCTGTGAATAATATAGTATGCTGATCCCTGAATGTCTTTCTCTCAGTTTCACTGTCACCACACTTCAGGGTAGGATGAGGAAAGACTCGGGTGTTGAAGGAGGGCTCTGACTATATTTGCTACAGGTAATTGCTCATGTTGTTTATTCTGATGAAATAAAGAACAGTAGGAGTGAGGAAGGTAGAAATGAGAGACAAGCAAATGTTGAAATGAATGAAAACCCACGTCTAGGGGGCGTCAGTACAACATTTTTCTAGAGGATGAGGTTGGCGAGGGTGAGAGGGAGGTGGACAATTGAGGAAAGAATAAACTTGAGAGGGAGTTGGAGAAGAGACGGAGAAACAGATCAGAGACAGAAACAGGCTTCCAACAACTCTGTCACAGGAGGAAACACCAGCAAGGGTTTATCTCTTTTTCTTTAATGTCTTTATTTTTTTTCTTTATTTTTTTATTGGGGTATAGTTGTTTTACAATGTTGTGTTAGTTTTTACTGTACAGTCAAGTGAAGTAGAGTTCCCTGCGCTACACAGCAGGTTCTTATTAGTTACCTATTTTATACATATTAGTGTATATATGTCAATCCCATCTCCCAATTCATCACACCACCCCCCCTGCTACTTTCCCCCCTTGGTGTCCATATGTTTGTTCTCTACATCTCTGTCTCTATCTCTGCCTTGCAAACCAGTTCATCTGTACCATATTTCTAGAGTCCACATATATGCGTTAATATACGATATTTGTTTTTCTCTTTCTGACTTACTTCACTCTGTATAACAGTTTCTAGGTCCATCCATGTCTCTACAAATGACCCAATTTCTTTCCTTTTTATGGCTGAGTAATATTCCATTGTATATATATGTATCACATCTTCTTTATCCATTTGTCTGTTGATGGACGCTTAGGTTGCTTCCATGATCTGGCTATTGTAAACAGTGCTGCAATGAACATTGTGGTGCATGTGTCTTTTTGAATTATGGTTCTCTCTGGGTATATGCCCAGTAGTGGGATTGGGTTTATCTCTTTCTCCAGAGGTTTCACTGGGGAGCTGCTGATTCTCTGTTCTCTCTGAGGGTGGCTGGTGACCTTGGCCTGTACTTCCTGGGGTTGAATTCATGACTTCATTTGCCTGATCCCCCTCCGCCTCTGTAACCTAGGTTGGGAGCACATAGGTACCAGCAGAGCCTCCGTGAATTCAGCACAGACGTTTATGGGAATGGCCATGTTGGGGGAAAGGTGATGGCCAGGGGAAAGAGCATTGGTCTGGGGACCAATAGACCTAGTTCCAATCTCAGCTCTAACACTGAAAATTGAACTCTGCAGTTCCTTGGTTTCCCTAATTGTAACATGGGCATATTGTGCCAGCTTCCTAAGGTTGGAGAAGTAAATGTGGAAATGTACATGAAACCATCTCATACAACACCTGGCATGTGGGACATTTATGCTCCTTCATCCTGTGTAGGGCATTTTCATAAGAGGATATCAATTCTCCCCACCTTGGCTTTAAATTATGACTAATTGTTTAACCTCCTCCCATAGGGTTTAGGCAAAAACTAGAGTCCTCTTCAGAATCCATATCAAATTATTTTTCATATTTTCATGATTCCAAATCTTAAACTTTTAATCATGGTTTTGATTTGGCGAAACATCCCAAAATCATTCGGCACAAAACCTGGTAGATAAATGATAATTTTTTGTTTGTTTAAAAATACAGATTGAAGGAAAACAGGAAGGAAGGAAGGGGATGGGTGGAAGGGAAGGAAACAGGAAGACAAAAAAAATGCCCTGAGCACCTGACTTTCTTGGGTGACTCAACTGATATAATATTAGTCCAAGAAGGACTTTCTAAAAACGGCTTCAGCAGTGACAGCAATTTGGGATAAGAACCTACTTGGAAGGGGACAAGAGGACAATATTTATTTGGATATGAATGTCCTTTCTTATTTGAATTTTTTAAAAAAGGTGTGCAGTCACACCTTGGAATCTTCCGCAAATAGGACCAAGTGATGGGGTGGGATCACGTAGAATCCCCCATTCTCCCTTCTCAGAGACCCTATTGGGTCATGCAGTCACCTGGTTACGTGGCCCTAGTCGGCGTTCTACATGCCTCTGCAAGGGTAAGATATAGACTGCGGCATGCTTATCTCTATTGTTTTCTCTGGGTTCACAAGATATCTTGAGAAATAGCACAGAAACACCACTCTGAAAAATGAAGTAAGAAAAGCAGATTCAAATGCTGGTTATATGTGCAACACTTGGCATCGCTTAACCTCTCTGAGCCTTAGTTTCCCCAGCTCTTCATCTGTAAAATAACTGGATTGATTTTAAGGATCTTTTGGACTCCCCCATTTTGTGGTTTCTGCCGCTTTCCTTTCTCCTCAGAGAAGCAACGTGACTTCCACCGACCCATAGATGCAAAGGTGGATTTCCCAGGAAGTAATGAAGCTTTAGATTCAGGGCCACTTACCTGCACAGGGCCCTTCTTGGGTCTTGGGATGAGAGGCTGTGTTCACATGATCACATCTTTTGGTAAAATTTGCCAAAGTAGATACTCTTATATTCCTTTTCTTAAAGAGGACCCTCAAGATCGTTTAAAGCCCAAACTTCACAAAATCTCGATTTGTGTTGTACAGAGGATGTATTTCTTGACAAACCCACTAATAAAATTCAGAGTTCATGAAGAGCAGACAAAACCATCGAGTGATCAAGAAAAGTCCAGAAGCTCGTTTAAAAAGCAACCACTTCTGACTTCCTGCACTTCTCATCTCCCATTCAGCTTGTTCTGCTTTTTCAGAGCAAGAGGCTGAGACCTTGAACAGTGCAATGGCTGACGCAAATTTACAACCTGTATTGAAGTTATAAAATACACTCCTGATAATAGGGTACTGTTCTCTGCCCCAGTAACAGGGGCACCCAAAACCCCGAAAACATGTGGTGATCTACTTTACGAATAAGAAATCACAAATGGGGCAGAACCACCAATGAAACAGGATAGAGCCCGTTGCCATCCCTAGAAGGCCCGTTTTCACATTCACTTCGTGTTTTTTTACATCATTTAAAATAGAGTAGCTGGTGGCTGTTTTTCAAGCATGGCAGAGATTATTTTTACTTTCAATTACACTCACCAAAATAGCAACTACTGTGCTGGGAATAGAGAATGGGCCAGCATTTATTTAACTGGTTTTCAAGATAGTGTCAGTCTTCATTTAAGAAAATGTTTTTCTTTTTAATGATTTCTCCCAGTTGCTTTATGCTCCCTGGGACTTGCTTTCCTAGATGACATCTTCAAATCCTATGCGTGTGGCTTGCTTTTGGGGTTCAACTAGATATAGGCGTTCTGGCAGTTCCTCACAAGCCACCTCAAGGTTCTTGGAGTTTGCACCGAGGTCCTTGCACTGTCTGAAGTGACCACACTCTGTCAGGCTGCACCCAGTCTGTTTTCCAGCCCCTCTCCTCAGGGAGAGCATCAGGGATGGGGCATTCCATTCCCAGAGGAGCCTGTCGCCACTTGATTACTAAACAGCCATTCGGGTCCAGCTGCAGGGGAGCCAGGAGAAGCATCCTTGGGGGATAAACTACACACAAACATATTTATTCAACTTGTTGGGAATGTGAGCTACTAAGTGATATTTCACAAGCCACTTATGCAATGGTCAGCCTACTTCCCGAAACTTATCTTGCTGGCTGTGCGGGTAGGAGAGATATATCAAGGAATTTTTTCTAAACCAGTGGTAATTATACAAGTATTAAATGCTACATTCCTTTGTCCTTGCAAATTGTTTCTTTCCCCAATTTGTCTCCTATGGTGTCTCTGGCCCCTTGCTCTGCCCCTATCCATATCCAATATTGTTCTCTAGAGACATTAGTTGTCAAACACACTTAGCATTCAATCAAAAAAATATTTATCAAGTGCTTACCGTGTGCCAACACTGGGTTTTGCTCTGGGGTGGGGGGGCAAAAATGAAGAAGAAATCGTTTCTGCCCTCGTTGAACCCAGTGGGAGCACTGGAGGCGTACAGCAGAGCACACAAGTGCATTGTAGTAAGTGTTGTGATGGGCAGCAAGCTTCACTGGTGGGACGTCTACATCTGAATCTGTGCAAGTGCTTTTAGGGGCTGCCTGGGAGGAATGTGCAGTGGAGATCTCCAGTGATCCAAATATTTCACTTGAAAAAAATGTTCTACTGCTTTTAACACAATTAATATCTGGTGTACTGGTTTTCCATTGCTGCCACGAAAAATTACCACAAACTTAGCAGCTTAAAACAACATTCGTGGGCTTCCCTGGTGGCGCAATGGTTGAGAGTCGCCTGCCGATGCAGGGGACACGGGTTCGTGCCCCGGTCCGGGAAGATCCCACATGCCGCGGAGCGGCTGGGCCCGTGAGCCACGCGCTGAGCCTGCGCGTCCCGAGCCTGTGCTCCACAGCGGGAGAGGCCACAACAGTGAGAGGCCCGCGTACCGCAAAACAAAACAAAACAAAACAAAAACAACATTCGTTTATCATGACACAGTTCTGTGGGGAAGAAGTTCAGCTGGCTTGTCAGATACTTTGCTTAAAGTCTCACAAGGTCAAAGTCTAGGCTTGGGCTCTCTTACCTGGAGAATGTGTTTCCAGGCTCATTCGGGCTTTTGGCAGAGTTTCTTTCCTACTCATAGTTCCCATGTGGCCCCCTCTATCTTCAAGCCAGTAATGGTGAATTAAGTCCTTCTCCTAATTTGAACCTCTTTGATTTCCTCTTCTGCTTTCAAGGGTTCATGTGATTACTTGGATCCACCCGGATAATCCAGGATTTACCTTACTTTAAGTCAGCTGATTAGTAACCTTAATAACATCTGCAAAGTCCCTTTTGCCACATAACAATATAACCACAGTACTAATACCAGGGGCAGAGATCATGGGAGGCCAAAATTCTACCCACTTCAGTCTACCTCCAGCTCCCGGGATCCATATCTATATCACACACAAAATACACTCACTCCATCCTAAGGTCTCCAAAAGTTTCATCCCATTACAGCATCAAATCCCACCTAAATCTCATCAGTCCAGAAGTGCCAAATCTCATCATCTAAGTCATCTAAATCAGGTACAAATGAGGCTTTGGCTCTACTCCATGAAGTAAAACTTGGGAGGCACAATTTTTCTCCATCTGTGAACCTGTGAAACTAAAGAAACAAATCATGCTATCCAACATACAAAGATAGGACAGGCATAGGATAACAGTTAGAGACATTCCAGCTCAAAAAAAGGAAAAAAATGTGGCAGAGGGGGAGGTAAAAAGAAGTCACTAGTGCAAAGCAGTATTAAAATCCAGCCAGACAAACAAATGTATGGATACCAAGGGGGAAAGGGGGGGGGGTGGGAGGAATTGGGAGATTGGGGTTGACACATATACACTATTGATACTATGTATAGAATAGACAACTAATGAGAACATACTGTATAGCACAGGGAACTCTATTTAATGCACTGTGGTGACCTGAATGGGAAAGAAGTCCGAAAAGGAGGGGATATATATATATGGCTGATCCATTTTGCCATGCAGTAGAAGCTAACACAACATTGTAAAGCAGCTATACTCCAATAAAAATTAATTTTAAAAAATGAAAAAAGATAAAAATGTCAAAGACAAGGAAAAAAAATCCATCCAAACTCTACTAGGCTTCAACGCCTGGAAATAATTCTCTGTGGCTCTCAGTTCTGCCTTCTGAGTCACTAGATAAATTGAGATAGCACTAATTATACTCCAGGCACTGTGCTGTGGGTTTTATGTATATTGACTTATTTAATTCTCCAGCTGCCCTATGAAGTATAATACATTGCAATTAAGTATCCTTGTTTTACAGACAAGGACTCTAAGTATATATGGGTACAGAGCTTGCCAAGGTCATACAGTTGGGCAGTGAAGATCTGGACTCAGACCCAGGCAGTCTGGCTTCAAGGCTGTTAAACTACACTCTACTCTCTGGAAAAATAAGTAATAATTTTAAACCACTGAGTTCTGCTCAGGAAGGAAGGAATTTGGAAAATATTCCAGGCTTTGTCTATTACACAACACTATTTTCTCTGAGACATGGGTGTAGGCTTATATGTCCATGTGCAGGGCCAGCTTCAGAACAGGGGATTAAGAGAACACCTGGCATCTCTGTGGTGGGATATAGAGGTGAGAGTGTTAAGGGAAAACCCAAGTCTTGGACCACTTACATGCAGGACTCTTCTCTAAAAACAATATGTAACATGAGTTTATATGTGAATTCCTCCTACTTCAATGCAATCTGTCCCCTTCTTTTAAGAAAAGATCATAACTCTTCATGTACATAAAGACAATTATTTTCCAGTCATCCTTTAGCCTTTGCCCTTGATAGAGGAACACACTGGTTTAATACTTCCTCATGGGGAGGTGGCATCTCACTGTGGTGAGGTATGGTGCCTCAGAGGTTTCACTACCTTAATTTGAATGCTGGTCCACCACTTCAGAGCTCCTGAATCCCAGATTACTAAGTTAACTTCTCCGAGACTCATTTGTAATATGGGGAGCATATCAGTACCTATCTCATAGAGATTTTGTAACTATTAAGTGCATATAAACTCTATGTGCTTGGGATCTGGTAAGTCCTCAATAGACCTTAGTTACCATAATTTTCCTATTTAAAAACTTTTCCTTGTTTTTATTTTGCATCTTTTCTAATTCCCTCCATGCTATAATATAGATACAATTCTATGCTTAAAAGAGCTGCATGGTACACAGCTGGTATTGTGGGAGGCATCTCCACTGTGGCCATGTGTGCGCCCAGTGAGAAGTTTTTGAACATGGGAGCACCCCTGGACGTGGGTCTGGGTGTCGTCTTTGTGTCCTCGCTACGATCTATGTTTCTTCCATCTACCACTGTGGCTGGTGCCACTCTGTACTCAGTGGCAGTTTATGGTGGATTAGTTCTTTTCAGCATGTTTCTTCTGTATGATACACAGAAAGTAATCAAACACGCAGAAGTAGTACCAGGGTATGGAGTTCAAAAATACGATCCCATCAATTTGATGCTGGGAATCTGCATGGATACATTAAACGTATTTATGTGAGTTGCCAGTATTCTAGCAACTGGGGGCAACAGAAAGAAATGAAGTGACTCAGCTTCTGACTTCCTTAATACATCAGATATCTGGCTTGTTTAATAGGGGCAGATATTCTTTAAATAGTTTGTGCAAGCAACTTTCGTTGAAGTTTAGAAGTTAAGAACTTGTCAACAAGTTCCAGGTGTTCCAGTAATGTGATTCTTCAAGTCTGCTTTTTCTTCTGGAGAATAGATTCAGTAGTTCTCTTCCAAAAAAATAATAAACAGAATTATTCTTTCTATTTTATTTTATTATTTGAAATAGGTGTGGTGTAGAAACTTTTCCTTAGGAAAATATTTTCTATAAAGTAATTCGTTCCTCATTCTAATAATAATCTGAAATGAAACATCAGGAGTTGTTCTTAAATTTTACATTTTCAATTGAATATTCATTTTCATACAAACCCAGTTTCATTTTGGCTTTTCAGGAATAATTCATTGACACATAATATCTTGCAAATATCTTTCTCTTATTTTGGTAGCCTGTCAGTTTTTCCCAATATTTTGTAGAATTTTTGTTCCAACCCTAAATAGGAAGTTGGCAGTTAACCCTAACACGACGGACAGTCAAAATACTTGAAAGTTCAATCACAAGAAAGAAGTCTGTGACAGAATCAAAAGTTCTGAATTGTATACCCTACACCCTTTAGGATGGCTACTATAAATAAAACTATCAAGAACAGAAAATAACAAGTGTTGGCAAGGATATGGAGAAATTGGAACATTTGTGCACTATTAAGAGGATTGTAAAGTGGTGCATCCGCCATGGGAAACATTACAGAGGTACCTCAAAAAAAAAAAAAAAGAACTATCATGTAATCCAGCAATCCCATTTCTAGGTAAATAGACAAAAGAATTGAAAGCAGGATCTCAAACAGATATTTACATACCCATCTCTCTATAACAGCACTATTCACGATAGCCAAGATGTGGAAGCAATCCAAACGTCCATTGACTGATGATTAGATAAACAAAAGATAGTATACACAGATAATGAAATAATATTCAATCTTAAAAAGGAAATCCTGACATATGCCACAACGTGAAACCTTGAGGATGCTATGTTCAGTGAAAGAAACCAGTTACAAAAAAGACAGATACTGGATGATTCCACTTATATGAGTTATTTAAAGTATGAGGGGCTAGGGGAAGGGGACAAAAGAGAATTGTTTAATGGGTATAGAATTTCTCTTCTGCTAGACACAGAAACTTGCAAACAAAATTGTGGATATCTGTATCACAACAATGTGAATATATTTAATACTACTGAACCGCACACTTAAAAATGGTTAAGATGGTAAAGTTCATGTCATATGTTTTTTACTACAATTTTTACAAAAGGAATAGAATGTACAACACCAAGAGTAAATCCTAATATAAACCATGTATTTGAGTGAGGATGATGAGTCAACGTAGGTTCATCTACTGTAAAAAATGTACCACTCTGATGGGGGATATTGATAGTTGGGGGAGGCTGGAGGAGTGGCAGGGGTTATATGGGAACTCTCTGTACTTTCTGATCAATTTTTCTGTAAACCTAAAATTGCCCTAAAAAAAATCAATATATTTCTTTTTAAGTTCTGATTTCTCGGCTGCTTAAACATACTAAACATCCAATGATACTTTCAGAAGGACTTAGCTTGGTGTATCACAGGTGAGGACATCAGTGGATGGTCTCAAAGGCATCATCAGTGTGTTGTAACACAAGCTATAACCTATGATTAATTATATTCCTTTGGAATAGGCAACACTCCCTGTTTCTTCATCGGCAATGTAAGTGGTCACATTGAGTATAGGCCTTATATGTGATTTTCACTGAGTAAAAAGTTGTAAAATAGATGACTTAACTTGGGGATTTGTGTTTGTGATTCATGCTTACATAATACTTACCAGATTCACAGTTTAGAGATGCAACAGAAGTGACTGTTTCTATGAAATACCACTCAGTTATAACTTGAATTTTCATGTGTAATACCTAAAAGTAATTCAGTTGTCTTTATTTAAAAATACTACAGTCATAAAATGTCTCTATAAATTTTTTGAAAGATAGAAATTATACAAAGTATGTTTTCCAATCACAATGGAATAAAACTAGAAATCAAGAGCATAAGGAAAACTAGAAAATTCACAGATATGTGGACTTGAAAAACACACTCTTAAACAACCAATGGATCAAAGAAGTCACACGGAAAATTAGAAAATACCTTGAGACAAATGAAAATAAACTTATGAAATGCAGAAAAGCAGTGCGAAGAGGGAATTTTATAGCTATAAATGCACACATTAAAAAGGAAGAAAGGTCTTGGGGCTTCCCTGGTGGTGCAGTGGTTGAGAGTCTGCCTGCCGATGCAGGGGACATGCGTTCGTGCCCCAGTCCGGGAAGATCCCACAAGCCGCGGAGCGGCTAGGCCTGTGAGCCATGGCCACTGAGCCTGCGCGTCCGGAGCCTGTGCTCCGCAACGGGAGAGGCCACAACAGTGAGAGGCCCACGTACTGCAAATAAATAAATAAATAAATAAAAATTAAAGAAAGAAAGATCTTAAATTACTAAAATTAACAAACTAACTGTATACCTCAACGAACTAGAAAAAGAAGAACTAACTAAATCTAAAGCTAGAAGAAGGAAGGAGATAATAAAGATTAGAGAAGAGATAATGAAATACAGAATAGAAAAAAACAATAGAGCAACAAAAATAAAGCAATAGAAACTGAGTTTTTGTTGGTTTGTTTGGTTTTTGATGCACTGAGTGGCTTGTGGGATCTTAGTTCCCTGACTAGGGATTGAACCCATGCCCCCTGCAGTGGAAGCGTGGAGTCCCACACGTGGGACTCGCGTGGAGTCCCACGCTCAGAAACTGAGTTTTTTTAAAAAGGTAAGCAAAATAGACAAAGCCTTAGCTAGATTAACTAATAAAGAAAAAGATTCTACTAAAATTAGAAATTATAGAGAGGACCTTACAACTAATGCCACAGAAATAAAAAGGGTTATAAGAGATTACTACGAACAATTGTATGTCAACAAATTGGATAACCTAGAAGAAATATTTAAATTCCTAGAAACACACAACCCATCAAGATTGAATCATGAAGAAATAGAAAATCTTCACAAACCATTAACTAGTAAAGAGATTGAATCAGTAATCATAAACCTCCCAACAAAGGAAAGCCAGGACCAGATGGTTTCACTAGAGAATTCTACCAAACATTCGGAAAAGAATTAGCACCAATCCTCCTCAAACTCTTCCAAAAAAATTGAAGAATAGGGAACACTTCCAAGCTCATTCTACAAGGCCAGAATTACCCTAATATCAAAGCCCGGCAAAGACACTACAAGAAAACTACAAACCAATATTTCTGATGAATGTTGGTGCAAAAATCCTTAATAAAATTCTAGTAAACAGAATTCAACAGCATATCAAAGGATTATATATCATGATTGGGTGTAATATATTCTGGGAATTCAAGGATGCTTCTACATACAAAAAACAATCAATATATTACACCACATTAACAGAATGAAGGATAAAAACCACATGATCATCTCAACAGATGCAGAAGAATCATGAGCTGGGGGAGGAATCAATGACTCCATTATGGATTTTCCTTCATTTTCAAAAGCTATAGATGGTCCAGGCATCAAGCTTGGCAAAGACAAAAGCTCCCCAAGTGAGCTTGAGAAAAAGAGATAATGGAGTTCTTGTCCCATAAGGGGGTCAGAAGGATAGGAGGAGAAGCAGGAAAGAATGTAGATGGAAATAAGTTTTGATACATGGAGGTTTCACAGGCATAAAGGGGATTTCCACAGAAACAGCCCATGGATTCTAAGGCAAGAGTTAAACAATCAACGAAGCCCCTCTCACCCTTTTTATCTAATGTTCAATTCCAGAGAGACTCAAGTTATCAGAAAGCATCCATTAGGAGTGAACTCTTTTGCATTAAAACTGCGTCCTAATGGAATCAAGAGAAGGAAGAAGATGTTTTAGCATACAGAGAATATTAATCATCCAAGAAACTCTAAAGTTTCTATAAATGATACCTAGAATATATTACAATATCTACTGAATAGTTATTAAGTACTGTGATAAATCTGTATGCTAAGTGCATTTCATTTATTAACCCATTTAGCTTTCACAGTGAGAGAGGTACTGCGTAAAGCAACCCCAAATAAAGAAATGAATGCTTGGAAGGGTCAAGTGATTTATCCCATAACATATAGCTAAGAGGCAGAGTCAGGATTTGAACCCAGGTCTGTCTGATTCCAAAGCTTGAGAGCAGAGCCACTGTGCTGTCACCATGACTTTGCAGTTCAGATCGCGGCTCTTGGGCTGTCCTTACCACCATTCTGAGGAAATCAGTACAGAGCCACCTTGGGTAACGCTGGGTTGAGAATAGGCTATTTCCTGCCACAAGGATGAACCTTCTTCAACTGCATTACACAGGGAGATCAGCTCAGTGCTTTGGGACCACCTAGAGGGGTGGGATGGAGGGGTGGGATAGGGAGGGTGGGAGTGAGATGTAAGAGGGAGGAGATATGGGGATATATGTATACGTATAGCTGATTCACTTTGTTATACAGCGGAAACTAACACACCATTGTAAAGCAATAAAGACGTTAAAAAATAAAACTAAATAAATAAAAAATTTAAAAAGATGAGCTTTCTTTCATTCTCGCCACAGAAAATAGCCTCCCTCTTCCTTCTCCTAGCAGTGCAAGGAGCTGCCAGGTAAATTGGGCACATTAGGTTGATCACACTCCTACTGCCTTACAATTTGAGGATACGGTTAGGAACGGAGCTATTGCACAACGAATATAGCAAAGAAGTCAGGCGCTGTTATTAATCCCTTTTAAAAAAGATTAATGCATGGGAGAAATACAGATCATTAAAGAAAGAATTTGAAAAGACTCTGAAAGTAGTGGGCTCCTACAAAGCTAGTCTAGACATTTACTTCTTTTATTAGAGTCCATTTATTCGTGGACTCTAAAAGGTACTGGAATAAAATCTATATATGCTTAATAGATTTCACTTAGACTTAATTAAACTTATAGGACTTATCTAGGTCAATTTCACATGGACAAAGCAAGTCAGATTCTCCGGCTAATGGACTGAGTAGGTTTCTCTGGAAGCCAGTGGAAAGTATAGAGAGGCGAGCTGTGCCCTCTCGGGCGGGGGAGGCCCGGCGTGGCTTTGCTCCAGTGTTTCTCATTGTGTAGAGGGTTGGCTGGCTCTTCACTTTGCTTGATATTCATTTGGTAGCAAGAGCGCAAGGGCTCCGGGCCTCACGCAGTCATGCTAGATTTTTCCTCTGTTGTCTTTAAAACAGATAATCACAAAAGAATCATGCCCTTGGCAACCGAGTGTGACTACATGTAGCTGTCTGTATATCGTGCAAGTTGCCGTTGTGTTTTTGAGGGGATCCAATCCTCCCTACATTTTTGCCATTAAAAATATATTCCTTTTGTGAAGTGACGGAACATATTGATGCTTGTATTAGTTTTTTATTGCTGCTGTAACAAATTACCACAAACATAGTGGTTTAAAAAAACACAGATTTACTCTTTTACACCTCTGGAGTTCAGAAATCCAAAAGTGGGTAGGCAAAACTGCATTCCCTCTGGTTGTTCTGGGAAGAACCTGTTCCTTTGCCTTTTCTAGAGGTTGCCTGCACTCCTTAGCTCACAGGCCACTCCCTCTGTGTTCAAAGCCAGCAGCTGAACATCTTCTATCCTCTCTCTGACTTTTACCCTCCTTCCCCCTTTTATAAGGATTCTTGTGATTACGTTGGGCCCACCTGAATAATTCAGGATCATCTTCCCATCTCAAGATTCTTAACTTAATCGCATCTGCAAAGTTCTTTTTATCATGTAAGGATAATATATTCACAGGTTCTGAGGGCTAGGACATGGATGTCTTTTGGGAAGGTGGGGGACGAGCTGGGGTGCAGGGGACTACTCAGCCTAACACCTGGCTGTTTATTTTTACTGGACTTTCTTGTCAGAATGACAAATTGGAAACCTTATGTTAGTCCCCAGTGGGTTTTTTTTTTTTTTGTTTTCTTTTGAGTTTTACTCTCCATGAAACAGAAGTTGGGTTATACAGTTGTGAGCGTCCAGCCAGCCAAGAGCTGAGGTTGAACTTAGATGAGAAAAAGAAGAGCAGAGCAGCGAGAACCTGTCTCAAAGCTGCTCAAGGAGGAGAAGTTACAAAAAAGATTATTGTTTTTATTCATGCGTTCAACAAACACGTACTTAACAAAGCACAGAGACTTTTGCCAGGTACTTTGTAGGTGCTCAGCACTATAGAAATGCAAAGAAAGATAACGTATGATTCCCCAAAGGCTTCCAGTAAAGCCGGACCAGCAAGGCATCTAGGGACCAGAGAACAGCCCTACAGTAAGGGGATTGTTTTTATGTTTGATTTTGAGGGTTGAGCCTAATTTTTATCATTCTTTATCCTGGCTGCAGCCAGGGAGAAGAGCTATAGCACGCTGAAACAAGCAAAACATCCCCACCAGTATTTTGATGGTAGATATTCAAGAACTAAACACATTCATACATTATATTCACCTTGGAGCTACGATAATGTTTTGGCGACCAGGACAGAGAGTCAAAACACATGAGGGTTACCGACCAAACGTTTTCAAAAATATGGGTTTAAAAACAGATAAACCATGTTTCTGCATGGCTGTAATCCACGGAGTGCACACAAAGGGAATTTTTAAAAGAGATGCTATACCAAATGAATATCAAAGTGGCATTTTTTTAAATTGATGATATTTTAAGAATGAATCTATCACATCATTCTGAAAAGCCTAGCTGAGTTTTATTTATTCCCAAGCTCTTGTTGCACGTGGAATCTGCAGAAACCCCCAGAAGTCCAAGTTCACCTGACCAGTGCTGTAGCCCCAGGAGGAGATTCTGTGGCTCAGCCACTGGAGAGGCCTCATCCTGGCTCAGAACTGCATCAGGACCAGCCCCATCCAGCTCATTCTGCAGGTGCTTGAACAACCCAAGAGGGTAAGGAGTGTACACTGCCTCCCAGCCTTACACCTGTGTGTGAAAAATAATCTTCCCACCACCTCCACTGCCACTGCCGCTGATTGATTCAATCTCTTCCATGAAAGCAATAAAGTGGACGATATAATGATAATAAGAGCTAGTATTTACTAAGAACCTACTCATGCCAGCCAGTGTTCTAAGTACCTAGCATATTTTAGTCAGTTAATCTAGCAGCTTATGAAGTAGATAGTATTATTATCATCTCCTCATTTTACTGATGCAAAACTGCAGCACAGAGATGTGATTTGCCAAGTTAGTAAGTTGCCGAGTTAGAATTTGAACCTACATGGTGAAAGCCATACTCTCAATCATAGTACTAAAGCACCTTGCTTTACAGAAAGCGTCCTGGGGCTGGGAGCAGGGCTTCTGCTTGGGGCGTAGAGTGGCTCCTTAGAGAGGCAATCCAAGCTGATGGAAAAGAACCAAAGAGCTGGAGCCACACAGACCAGGCTGGAATCCATCCTAGCTGGGAAATTTGAGGGCTTAGTAGCACTCACTGCAAAGTTCGTGCTGTGGTCTGTCAGGCTGCCGTCATCTGGCCTGGAGCGTTGTGTAGGCAGAGCGCCCCTGCCTCTGGATGGAGCTCCAAAACTCGTCTTCAGTGGAAGAACCCAGCTATCATCCATGAAGAGGCCTGCTGATCTAAGAGCTAGAAGACTGCTTCCGATCCTTCAAAGTAGACTCAAAGCAAGGAGACGCAAGACAGAGGAGATATGGGGATATTTGTATATGTGTAGCTGATTCACTTTGTTGTAAAGCAAAAACTAACACACCATTGTAAAGCAATTATGCTCCAATAAAGATGTTAAAAAAAAAAAAAGCAAGCTACAGAAATCTGATACAAGAAAAGGGCCTCTTCCTCAAGGATCACAGTCTGGGAATGTTTCCAGTTCGCTGGGACCTGCTCCAGAAGTATTATGAGGCCATCACACACTACTCAGAAACCCCCAAGAGTGCTTATTATGGCTCGTGGAATCCAATGACAAGCAGAAGAAAAGGATTTCTTAAAGTTTTTCAGACATCTGCTCTATTGAGAACAAAATAAACAAACAAAAATCTTTGTTCATCTGTCAAAATTGTCAGTCTATTCCCCATACCACCATCCTACCATCTATATGTTAATGTTTTCTTTTATAGAAGATGGTTGCTTAAATGGTTTAAAAAAATATATAACTACATATCATGTATATTCCAGATCCAAGAAATAAAGACTTCCTTCTCATTCTCTATGTTTTAGGTAGATTTTTGCTCTTGCAGTCATCTTAGTTATCTTTCATGTGTAACCTCACATTATATGATTTTCAACAATAGAAAAAAATGCAATGAAAATCTGAAATTATTATAACCTAGAGTGATTATAACCAAAACGCTACTGATGTTTTCATGAAACTCAACTACTACAGTGGACTCCAGGAGAGCTGCATTGGACACCATCGTGAAAGATCTATCGAGCTGACACTGAGAGTCACACATCACCATACTGGTTGCTATGTACAAACTAATTTGGGTTCTCGTTCATTGGGTGTTTTTAGCAAATGAATTGAGCAGGTCCCAGAACTAATTCTAAATTTCTTTATAATTGATTCATACTGAAAATATTGATTCATTAGGGAGTTTCTAGGTCAGAAATGCATCTTTCATTATTATTAAAAGACTTCCAATCATGTGTGTGTGTGTGTGTGTGGATTTCACTAATATGAAACACACACACTCACATTTTGGAAAAGTATTTAGGACACCTGAAGTCATTCTTCTTTTCATCTCAGATGATTACATATTTGAAGAAAATCTGGTTATTTTGCCAGATTTCAAGAAAAAGAACCAAACCTCATGTAAATTACTGCCCAAATAGGAGGAAAAAGACATGAATTTTAATGTTATTATTGCTTTTATTTCATGGAGCCAAGAGATGCCACCTTTATGCAGGGTGTAAAGTGTGTGTGTGTCACTAATATGAAAATCAGTGGCGAGTAGGAGGGAAAGTGATGATACAGGTGAGGTTTGGTCTTGAACCACAAACCAGTCATAAGTCTACAGAGAGAGTCGGCAAAACACTTACACTTGTGTTTTTCTCGTTGGAAAGAATGGGACGTGGGTGGGAGGCGTTGAAGCCGTGACTAATGCCCCGAGAAACCGCGTGGCAGGCTAGATTCACGGGGACTGGCTCTGACTGTTACGTGGCCTTTGTGTTCTGACAACAATGTTTGAAACTAAATATTTGATGTGCAAGTACGTACCTGGCCATCTCCTAGGACTAGTGTGAAAGCACCTTAGAAGGTCAGACATTCAGTTTCCTGAGAACTATGGCCGCGACAGAAGAAAGAGATGGGAGAAGCCTCTGTTCCTTCTAGGTATTCCCTTCCCTCTCCTTTTCTTCATGAGCACACTCTAGCTCCTCACATGCTTTGCCCAAGACCTCCTTCAGGAGGCATTTAACCCAAGTCTGTGCAGACAGGCAGCCAGCTCTTTACAAAGATCACCCCTGCCTTAGAAAGCCCAGGCGGAACTGCTGAGCTGCCCCAGGGACAAGCAGCAAACAGGTCACATTCCTCCTTCATCCTGTTTGGAGGGATTCAGAGAATCACTAAGCTGCCATATGCAAGAGTACTCAAACTTTCACACCATTTAATGGAATGCTTTTTTTTCCTACGAATTTCATCAATGCCTCCCAGAAACAGAACTGTGCTGTCTACATTGAATAGTACATGTAGTATGAGACATACAACCAGTGCACAAGATGTCTGCAACCTTGCTGAGGCTAAAATATTTACGTCGAAACTCAAACCAAGGTATGACTACACTGCAAAGGATATATATATTGAGAACCATTAATATACAGTTGGTAACTGAAGTCACACAGGGCACTGCTAACGTTTGCTGGGAGGACGTTCATGCTCCAGCTCTGCTGACCTTCCCCCAATCCCTCACATTGCCAACCTCGCCCATACCTCCAGACCTTTGCAAGTACTCTTCCTGCACTCCTGGCTAACTGCTAGACTTTATTCCCTCTGGAAAGCCTTTTCTTGCCCCTTTAAGGTGTTCCTAATCGCTCCCTGGCCCTGAATTTCCCCTTTCATAGCATTTATCACATTGCACTGTAATTGCTTATTAAATTATCTCCCTGATTAGACTACAGCATTGCGGACTAGAAACTACACACATAGCACAAGGATAAATTCTAATCCTGGCTCTACAACTTATTAGCTATGTAATATTGGATGAAATTCTTAACCCGGAATTTCTAAGCATCCATTTCCTCAGGAATAATAATCGTACTTAACTTTAGGTAGTTGTGTCTGCTGATAGCATGCATGGAAATGCTAGCATGAGCCTGGAAGGGGTTCTGGAAATGTTGAAAATGTAATCTGTCATAAGAGTTGTATTCTAAATTGTTACAATTTTATTTCAGACTCTATAAAGCCTTTCATTCATTCATTCATTGTGTAAACCCATTCCTTGTTGCATTTCCAGAGTTAGGATAAGGTTTGCATACACTCTACACTCCAACGTTCACTGAATGAGTAAATGAAAGAATAAGAGTTCTATTCATGAGACTTGAGCAGACGAGGGAACACTGCCTATGTCACAACTCCACTAAATCTGCATTTCTGAAGCTGCTCCATATTAGGAGTCAGTGTGTGTGTCTGTGTGTCTATATGTCTGTGTATGTACGTGTATATGGGAACATACATGAATAACATATAAAACTAGTCAAGTTCCTACTCAGGAAATAGCCCCTAACTTAAATAGATCAACAAAGTGACAACTGTTCCTACAAAATACAGCCTAAATCCTCATCTGACTTCAAACTTAGATCCATTTGTCAAAGGCCACAAGTCTGGAAAAAGCATCCTACAATGTAGGCCATAATCCATAGTTCTTCTGCCACACAGTGCATCTTAAAATCACCTTCCTGTGTTCTTCTTATGCCTGTGCTCCCACTTCCCACAGTTTGTATCTTATTTTATTATTTATGAGCCTGAACTATAAATACTTTGAAACAGGGAAGATTTTGCCGGTTGGGTACAATTTAAGTTGTTTTTCAGTACCATATATATTTACAACATCTTATAAATATTTAAAATTATCAAAATAATGGCTCCACTGACTCATAATAAATTCTGTATTTTGTGTAGGGATGATTGCCAAATTGATAATCTAGAAAATTGGAAAACCCCGTCAAACTTCGTGACCTGTTGGTCCCAAAAGAATATCTTTCTAATTACTGGAAGAGCCTGAGCCTTGAGTTTTGCTGTCTTAGAAGTTGATCTGAAAAGATAAACATTCCGAAATTTACCTCTTTGGAAAAGATAAGTAAAAGAAATATTTTCCACTGAAGAATGTGTTCATTGAACCGTATCTTAAAAGCCAAATTGTTCTCAGGCAGTGTATTAAAAAAAATCACAGAATCATGAAGTGTCTGCCATGCTCAGGAATGGCGTTCCAGGCATGATGGAGAATGGGTGTGTGAGAATGCCAGCAAATGCTGCTGCCTATGCTGCTACAATAGGAGTCCTCAGGAAAGAGCCTTGAATGCCATATAAGGAGTTTGGACTATATGCCAAAGGGCAATGGTTCTCCAAGTGTGATCCCTCGACCAGCAGCATTAATATCACCTGGGAGCTTAAAAAATGCAAATTCTCCAGGCCCAGCCCAGACCTACTGAATAAGAAACTCAAGGGCTGGGACACAGTCATCTGTGTTTTAACAAGCCCCCCAGGGGACTCTGATGCACCCTGAGTTTGAGAAGCACTGCCATTGAGAATGATATGATCAGATCTGGATGTGCCGGCAGCAATATGAAAAATGGATCAGAGGGGAAGAAACTGAAGGCAGGGAGGCCCGAAAAGGATGGTGAAAGTATTGGTTCATTAGGGAGTTTTGTATTTTATCTATAGTTTAGCAAGTTAAAGATAGAAACAGTTATTAGTTGCACCATTCTTTTATTTACCTCAAGAAGAAAAATTCTGCCAATTTAACGATAACATAGTGTCTCTTATCATTTGGAATTTTTACTTTATACTTATTGAAAGGGCTTTCTTAGACTTATCTTGATCGATTTTTATCATATACCACCCTTGCACGTACATGGAGAGGAAAATATAAGCAAAATAATTTACTTAAGGTATTCCTCACTTTTTCCCATTTAATGTCTGACTCTTCTGGAACACTTTTCCACTCAAGAGCCATATGGAGTTTTAAATGATGCATCATTTCTTTTAAAAATGCTCCACTATTGTCTCTGGGGTTTCCAAGCAACTGAGACCCATTCTGCAAGTTTGGGTGCATGTGTGCAGGTATCTACCTCATGACTGCTACTCAGCCAGCAGAAACTTGAAGATGCATCCTGACTTGGGAAAAGTTAAAGAGTGGGAAGTGGTGGGCATATTAAAATTGATGAATTCCCAATGAGAGTTAATCCAGGCCTTCATGGGGGCAGAAACGGGGAAAATAGGAAAGAGGAGGCAGAGATCAATAACACTTCACGGGTGGATTCTAAAGCCTATGTGACCAATTAGATTTTGGGGGAGAGGAAGGCTGATGACTCTGAAATTCTAATCTGAGTAACTAACTGGGTGGCATGACCTGAGCCAAAATAAAAAATTCAAGAGAAGGGGTACATTTTAAGAGCAGAAGGGAAGAAGTACGTAAGAGGAAAATGAGTTCAGTTTCAAACTTCTTGAGTTTGAAGATCTTGAGGGATATCCAGGTAGAGATGACCAGGATGTGCCTGTGAATACAAATCTATAACTCAAGCAGTGGGGGGTCATGGTTAAAGATAAATAATTTTTAATCAGTAGCATTTAAATGGTAGTTGAAAGCAGGGGGATGAGAACTCTTTTCCAAGGTGAGTATATGGAAAACTTGAAGCAAGTTGGTGGCAGAACAAAAACAAAATTGAAGATGTCATTCAGAGAGAGAAAAAATTGTTAGATAATGTTTACGTATCTCGGGAGCTCCTCAAAGACAAGAGCTGTATTGTTCCAAGTCTGAGTCTCCAGGGCAATGTTCAACCCAGTAATTGTGGTGGAACTAACATGAAAAAGGTGGCCCAAGGGCCAAAAAGGTAAACATTTTTAGAAGGAGGACTTGGCCCATAATACCAAATGTTACAGTTGATCATTGATCATTTTAGATCAAAAGGCCGCTAGATTTAGTAAATCTAGTTTCATTTGCACCACTTTCACCTCATTTCACAGCTGAAGAAAGGGAGGGTCAGAAACAATAGCAGACATGCTCAAGGCCAACAGCGAGCTGGTGGGTGAGCCAGAGGCAGGACACTGGGCTCCTGACATTTGTCCTGGGGCTGTTTCTTCTACACTGAACTTTTCCTCTCAAAGAAGGTTTATGCCCACTGCTGATAAACCTCTGGATCCAAGCAACCTCAGATAGGCTCAAATCCATCCATAATTATTAGGGAAATGCAAATCAAAACTCCAATGAGATATCACCTCACTCCGGTCAGAATGCCCATCATCAAAAAGTCAACAAATAATAAATGTTGGAGAGGGTGTGGAGAAAAGGGAAACTTCCTACACTGTTGGTGGGAATGTAAATTGGTACAGCCACTGTGGAAACAGTACGGAGGTTCCTTAAAAAACTAAAAATAGAGTTACCATATGACCCAGCAATCTTACTCCTGGGCATATATCCAGAGAAAACTCTAATTCAAAAAGATACCTGCGGGCTTCCCTGGTGGCGCAGTGGATGAGAGTCCGCCTGCTGATGCAGGGGACCATGCCCCGGTCCGGGAAGATCCCACATGCCGCGGAGTGGCTAGGCCCGTGAGTCATGGCCGCTGAGCCTGCGCGTCCGGAGCCCGTGCTCCGCAACAGGAGAGGCCACAACAGTGAGAGGTCCGCGTACCGCAAAACAAAACAAAACAAAACAAAAAGATACCTGCAACTCAATGTTCATAGCAGCATTATCTACAGTAGCCAAGATATGGAAGCAACCTGAATGTCCATTGACAGATGAATAGAGAAAGAAGATGTGGCATATATATATATATATATATATATATATATATATATACACACACACACACACACACACACATACACAATGGAATATTACTTAGCCGTAAAGAAAGAATGAAATAATGTCATTTGCAGCAACATGGGTGAACCTAGAGACTATCATACTAAGTGAAGTAAGTCAGACAGAGAAAGACAAACATCATATGATATTGCTTATATGTGAAATCTAAAAAAAAGATACAAATGAACTTATTTACAAAAATAGACTCAGAGACACAGGAAACAAACCTATGGTTACCACAGGGGAAAGGGGTGGGGGAGAGGTAAATTAGGAGTTTGGGATTAACATATACACACTACTATATAGCAAATAGATAACCAACAAGGACCTATGGTATAGCACAGGGAACTACACTCAATATTCTGTAATATCCTAAAATGGAAAAGAACCTGCAAAAGAATATATATGTGTAACTGAATCACTGTGCTATACACCTGAAACTCACATGACATTGTAAATCAGCTATACATCAATTTAGAAAATATCCATCCATCAAAATGAACTCTGCTGAGACAGCCACCTCACTCCATGGAGCAGAAGAGAGCTATAGGGAACAGCAGGTAGTCTGGTGTCAGACCAGATGGGCACTCCAGGTCTTGCTATTACACCTGAACATTGTGTATAGAGCCCCCTCATGAAAGAAAAAATTCAGATGGCTTGAATCTCTGGGTCATATCTTGAGGCAGAATTTTCTGTAACTCCCGCTACATATAACAAGACAGGAAGAGACGCTGCAAGCAGGTTGAACTAAAACAGAGCAAACTTCTCTGCTGTGATATGGGGTCTTTAAACAGGAAACTCACACCAGATTTTACATGTAGATGAGCAAAATTTGAATTCAGTGAAGGCAAAACAAAGATACTGATATCATTCTCTTTAATAATAATAAAGTTGTATTACTGTTCTTGCAGCTGATGACATCCTGAAAAAAACCAAATGTTTTCTCAAGAGCAGTGATTCTCAAACACCAGGGAGCTCAAGAATTAGCTCCTAGGGTCCCTCCTTCAAAGATTCTGGGGTACCTTAGTGGGCTCAGCCGCTAAAGTTCAAAATTCTCTGAAAATTTATTCCAAGAGACATGGTGAACATGACATTTTCCACATTTCAAAACTCAAAGCTTTCAAAGATCAGGCTCCACGACTCATCCATCCCCCTCTTTGTGATCCTTGCAGGGCCAGAGGATCTGTAGGATGAGACATTTGCGGTCACAACCCTTGTGGTTTCCGTGTTTTCATCAATAGAGACATATACAGCAGCACAGAGATTTCCCGAAGCCCCCATCTGGCAGAGATGACTAATGGGGCTTTCCCACTGACATCCTAGCAAAGGTGCCAGTGGTATATTCGTTCCAGATCACAGCCTTAATAGGGCAGTTCCTCCCAGGATATTACCCTGACAGATGACCTGTCTTCATTTTACAACCTACGTGCCACCCACCTGTGTAACCTTCCTCTCCATGGTGATGGGCACAGAAATGCATATCTGACCTGCATCTCAGAACTAAATCCTTTACAGCAAATGCCGACCTTGCTATAAACTAGGGAGAGGCAGTTTTTCTTCCATTATGCAGCCTGTTATTTTCACTCACTTTTATATCCCATGGCCAAAAAAAAAAAGAAAAGCAGTTAGGACCTAGCTAGAATTGTAATCAAAGGAGTGCCAAGTGGGTACAAAAGCAAATGCAAACTCAGACAGATATTATTGGCTGATTGTAGAAGATCATCAAAGAATTTTTGTAAAGTAGAGGGAAGAAATTGAGTGATGGGTGATTTCTTCACTGATAGACCCTGTCCAGTCAGAGCTTGTAAAAACAAGTTGGGCTAAGAAATACAGAATAAATGTGCTCAGAGCCCACTCTCAACAAGATAGACAAGATCTCAAACCAGAGATAAAACCCATATTATCATCGATATAATCCTTATCCCATAATAATTGATTTTTTTTCCTTCAGTTTGTGAAGAGAAGATTAACCAGTAGCCATAATAAGAAGTAGGTATCAGGAGCATGAAAAAGTACTAGTAACATTTCTGGGCTTCAGTTTACTCATAAATAAAATAAGGAAACTGATTTACATAATCTCTAAGGTCCCTTTCATCTCAGAAGTTCTGTGTCTATAACAGGGAACGTTGGCTATTGACAAATTTAGCAGAGACACGAAGCATGGTGATGTGTGTCTTAGAATATTAAAATAATTAATCTTTCAACAAAGACAGGATCTCAGATAAATATGTAGCAGCAAGGACAGATTGAAGTATTGTAAGGATGCAAGAGCTGCTGAGCTGGTCACAGAATACCAGATCCAGACAGGGGATCCACCTCCCCAAGGATGCCAAATTATTTTCTAAACAGCATCTCAGAGAACAGAAGCACTGCTGGTTATTAAAAGGTTTGATAAATGAACAAAATTAAATAAGTTCTTTCACTGCAGGAGGCCTCAGAGCCTTTCCTGCACTGTCCAACAGAACTTTCTGCAATGATGGAAATGTTCTACATACGCACTTTCCAATATGGTAGCCACCAGCCACATGTGGCTATTAAGCAATTGAAATGTATCTAGCACCACTGAGGAACAGAAGGTTTAATTTTATTAAATATTAATTCACTTCTAGTTGAATTGCCACAGGGGGCTAATATCCATGTATTAGACCATACAGCTTACACCATGCACATTTAGAAGGTTAGCCCTAAGAGGGACATAATGCACGGAGCATTTCCCAAACTTCTTGGGCCATGGAATTGTGTTTTTAAAGGAATGAAATTCCTTGCACAGCCATTTATGAAGGACTAGACTCTGACCCATCCTGCTGAGTGGATGAAGTCCCAGGAGACTGTTCTAGCTTTGATGTTCTAACTTAGCCATCAAGGGCATCCGTCACCACCCAGTGACAGAGACCAGACTATGTGTTGTAATGTCACCTCACAATTCAATCACATCAAAATTTCCCCAAGTCCTGAAAGACACCCTTTGCCTGCGAGTGCAGGTCCAGTCAGCAGAATTCTACTGAAAACTGGCTGTTCCTTTCCACCAAACATAAAACAATGTCAATCTATTGTTTCTGGGCTGTCCCAGACACTCTTGCCTACACTGGGAAACATCATTATCTCAACAGCCCATTGAGATAAGCAGCATTCCATTTTATAGATGAGAAAAGTGAGGCTCAGACAGATGAAGGGACTTAGTTGTTCAAGGTCACATACTTGGTTAACAGGACTTGACCTCCATCTTTGCATTGTGTCCCATAAAGCATTCTAACAATATTTTGAGTTGAAACTTTCGTCCAAATGTCTAGGGCCCATAAAAAATTATTGAATTAACACACTCTCAAAATACCAAAAAATGTATACATACCTGAGAAAAGCAGTTTGTTTTACGAGGTTTGCTGGTGTATTTCTTGAGAATTATGATAAATGCAAGAAATGTTTAGTTTAACAATCATGGAATAAAAGAAACAAACATGATTTCGCAAATGTGTATAAATACTGTCCTTCAAGAAAGCCTTCCCTGGACCTGGAGTAATCACGTGCCTCTCAACTGAAAATCCAAATTGATGTGTAAATAAGCATCTACAAATTTCATTCACTCAATTATTTGTCCTTTCCTGAGTATGCAATCAATTTGTTGCTACTAAGTGCCATTTATTCAGACCACAATCGCACACACAGCTGCTCATTTCAGCATCTAATTCAGGCTTGGGTCCTCAAATGGTCTCTTGTGGGCCAAAGTCCTTGAATCAATTTGTCACATCAGATATGGGTGCATTTGACTGTGACCTACACAATTTTAGAAATCAAGGGTTTTTTTCAACAAAATATTGTTTCTTGAAATATCATTTGGCCTTGTGGGAAATTGACTGGGATCTGAAGTTACACCCTGACTCAGAGTTCCAAATCCAGGCATTGCCCAAAAAAGATAAGGCAGACCCCGAAGCGGCAGGTCAATGAGGTGACCCTCTGCAAGTTACACAGGCCTGGCCAGCTATCATCGGGGCTCACTGCATTCACTTTGGCTCTCTAGATTAAAATATAATCACTTTCAGTCAAATACAAGTCAGTAATTATTTTATCTGTAATCAATCTGTATACACTTAATATAAATAATAGCAGACTTTATTATGACATACTCTGGGAAAAAATGTACACTACAGTTCAGTGTTCATTACAATACTGCATACAGTTATGCCATGCTTGGTCATCTCAATGGTCCTGAGAAACCTAAAGGAAAGGAAATGGGGGGTAGTAAAAGCAATGAATGAAGAATAGAGAGGGTTGGCTAGAGGACGATAAAAAATGGAGTTCAAAGGTGAAATCTGGGTCATCAGGAAGAAACCTTGAACAGAGTGACCAGCCACAGGAGGGCCTGGGGAATCTCAGAGAGAGGATGATCGAAGTAACCAACAGTCTCAAAGGCACAGTGGGGGGACAGAGAGGGTTGTGGGGAAGGATAAGGCTGGTTAAGGGGGAAGTTGAATGGGAAGAGGGGAATAAAACAGGTCTGTGCACAGATCCACTCATCCAGCTGCAAAAGCTCAAGGGTACCATGGGAAGTGGAGAGGCTTTGGGATACCACAGCCAAGTCCTACCACCTAGGATATTGTTAATATCACAATGCCTGCTCCCTACTCCAAAGTCCCGGGAATCTGTGTTTTTAACAAGCACCTCCTGTTGATTCTCAAGATAGACAAGTTTGGGAAGCACAGCCTGTGGAGAAGAGCATGAACTGAAGGCTGACAGCCTGCAATTTGAATCCTGACCCCTCCATTCACCAGCCCTGTGAACTTGGGAAGAGACTCGGCTCTCTGAGCCTTGGTTTTCTCATCCGCAAAAATGGAAATATGTTTATGCCCAGTAGCACACCACCAAGTTAGGCATTATTATCATCATGCCCATTTTACAGATTAGGAAGCCAAGGCATGAGTGATTGATTAAATGCTTTGCCCAAAATCACGCTGCTGGTAAATGAAAGAGTTGATATCAAACCAGAAGCCACCTGGCTCCACGTGTCATGCTCTTAGCCTCAACGATGTTCTGCCTCTCCTCCCAGAAAGGAGCACTTAGAGCGATGGGGGAAAAGCTTTCCAGACCAGGCAATTTATATTAATTCTTACTCACATCAGATGGTAACTGTTCCCATTTACGTAAGTTACTCTGTAAATGAGCACAGTTCACTCAAATTAATTTTGAATCAAGCTTTTCTTCCCCAAGATGAATAATTTATAGGAATCAAGCCATGACTCCACCTGGGCCATGGCTCAGGCATATTAATGCTTCAACAAACTTCATAGCTAATACTGATACCACAGTGGTAGAAATGAATATTCAGTAAGGTACCGAGGGCATTCCCCACACCCATAGTCTACAATGTGTGTCTAGGTGTGGGTCTAGGCTAACAGAATTCACCAATGTGAGATCACCTGCCCCAAGTGGGTTCACCTCTACACTGCTTTACACAGGCTTAGAATCTCCTCAACGTATTTCTTGGCTGGAAATTTGCATTCTCTCTGAAATCAAGTCTTACGAGTTCATTTCTCAAGACAATGCAGCATATATCAAAATGAAGATCTAATCACCCGCTGTTCCAACAAAGAATTTTTATTTTACCAGGATGTGTGAAATGATTGTTTCTCATTTGTCATCATGCTCTGCACTCTGGGTTGAAAGGAAGATGCATCCTGAAAGATAGGACATGACACCAGAAACTAATTCTGAATTTTCTATTTAAAAAACACATATCTATATATATTGCAGAAGACAGAGTCTGTTGGGGGCTGTTTTTTTAAAACTCTTACTCAAAGTTCTGAGAATAAACAGCCAAACTTTGTGAACAAAAGAAATACTTGTTTATTCAAGCAAAGAAAACTGGATATGAGCAAAATTATATTTTTTTAAAAGGTGAGGGTTCTGTGTTACCACAAAGAAGAGAATGATTCTAGAGCAAATTAAGTAGAGAATGTAGGGACCTACGAGGTAAGATTTGAAGGACCCTTGCCTTTATGAAGGACTAAAATCCCACAATTAGATATTCCTTTCTTTGGCTTGAGGCTATGTGCCAATGGTAGGCATTACAATCTTTGTCTTTCTTTGTATAGAGAATCCATCTTCACCTATTCATGTGACCTGTGCCCCCTAAGCTGTAGCTGACTGGATGAGGGCTATACATGTGACCCTGGGAGAGTCGATCCAAAGGCTGGGTTGAGACAAGTTGATACTTTTTCTCTAGGCTTAGGACTAAGAGACGTGGAGAAGATAATTCTTTAGTAGAGAATTGAGCAGTAGGTTCAGGTAGAGCCAGGATTAGAGACAGTGACATGGCCAGCCAAAAACTATGGGGGAGAGATATGAGTAGGGAGAGAAAGCCAATCTGAAGAAAGAGTAGAGCAATAGAGACAGGTGGAGGAAAAGACCATGTGCCCTAATAATTCTGGTTCTGGAATTTGTGGGTTCAGCTTCAGTAATCTGCTTATACTTTGTTTCCGGTTCTTGAGGGTCAATGAGATAGACTATTGCATTCTTATACATCTTTTTACTTGAGCTTGTCTCACAGTTTTTGTTTTTTTTTTTTTAATTCCTTGTCACCAAAGGACCTTGACTATATAAATAAATGTAGCAGATCTTGACATTGGTGGGGAACTTTGACCTGGCAGCAAAGTCAATTCCTACATCCTCACAACACTTCTCATAAGGATTTATCTGACCATATTGAACCAAAAGAATGCCTTCCTCTCATTCCTCCCCAAAGGCAGATGGCCTGCCTCCCAGAGGATTTTATACCATCTCACTTGAAATATTTAAAAGAGCCTTCCTTGTTCTGGAGTTCTTGTAGTGAGTTTTCTGTCATAAGAGATGTTCAGACCAAGGTTAATTGATCATCTGGCAGAGACATACAGGAGATAAATTCAAACACCTGAGAGGTATTTAAACCAGATCACCTGGGGGAGACCTTCAAGAGGGCAGAGACATAAGACACGGAGATCACCTTCCTCCCCACAGATACATCAGAAATACATCTACATGTGGAACAAACCCCCACAGAACACCTACTGAACGCTGGCAGAAGACCTCAGACCTCCCAAAAGGCAAGAAACTCCCCACATACCTGGGTAGGGCAAAAGAAAAAAGAAAAAAACAGAGACAAAAGAATAGGGACGGGACCCGCACCAGTGGGAGGGAGCTGTGAAGGAGGAAAGGTTTCCACACTCTACGATCTTCTTCGCGGGCGGAGACTGTGGGTGGCGGAGGGGGGAAGTTCGGAGCCGCGGAGGAGAGCACAGCAACAGGGGTGTGGAGGGCAAAGCAGAGAGATTCCTGCACAGAGGATCGGTGCCGACCGGCACTCACCAGCCCGGGAGGCTTGTCTGCTCACCCGCCGGGGCGGGCGGGGCTGGGAGCTGAGGCTCGGGCTTCGGAGGTCGGATCCCAGGGAGAGAACTGGGGTTGGCTGCGTGAACACAGCCTGAAGGGGTTAGTGCACCACGACGAGCCGGGAGGGAGTCCGGGAAAACGTCTGGAGCTGCCGAAGAGGCAAGAGACCATTGCTTCCTGGTGCACGAGGAGAGGGGATTAAGAGCGCCGCTTAAAGGAGCTCCTGAGACGGCCGTGAGCCACGGCTAAAAGCACGGACCCCAGAGACGGGCATGAGATGCTAAGGCTGCTCCTGCAGCCACCAAGAAGGCTGTGTGCGAGCACAGGTCACTCTCCACACCTCCCCTCCCAGGATCCTGTGCAGCCCGCCACTGCCAGGGTCCCGGGATCCAGGGACAACTTCCCCGGGAGAACGCACGGTGCGTCTCAGGCTGGTGCAACATCACGCCGGCCTCTGCCGCCGCAGGCTCACCCTGCACTCCGTGCCCCTCCCTCCCCCCGGCCTGAGTGAGCCGGAGCCCCCGAATCAGCGGCTCCTTTAACCCCGTCCTGTCTGAGCGAAGAACAGACGCCCTCCGGAGACCTACACGCAGATGCAGGGCCAAACCCAAAGCTGAACCCTGGGAGCTGTGCGAACAAAGTAGAGAAAGGGAAATCTCTACCAGCAGCCTCAGAAGCAGCGGATTAAAGCTCCACAATCAACTTGATGTACCCTGCATCTGTGGAATACATGAATAGACAACGAATCATCTCAAATTGAGGAGGTGGGCTTCGAGAGTAACTGTAGACTTGGGCTTTGCTTTCTACATCTAATTTCTTTCTGGTTTTATGTTCATCTTAGTTAGTATTTAGAATTTATTATCATTGGTAGATTAGTTTATTGATTTGGTTGCTCTCTCCCTTTATTTTTTAATACATATATATATATATTTCCTTTTTCTCTTTTTGTGAGTGTGTATGTGTATGCTTCTTTGTGTGAGTCTTCTGTATAGCTTCGCTTTTACCATTTGTCCTAGGGTTCTGTCTGTCCATTTTTTATTTGTTTCTTTTTATTACTTTTTAATTTTTAATAATTTTTTAATAACTTTATTTTATTTTATTTTTTCTTCTTTCTTTCGTTTTTTCTCCCTTTTCTTCTGAGCCATGTGGCTGACAGGGTCTTGGTGCTCTGGCTGGGTGTCAGGCCTGTGCCTCTGAGATGGGAGAGCCAACTTCAGGACACTGGTCCACCAGAGACCTCCCAGCTCCACATAATATCAAATGGCAAAAGTTCTCCCAGAGATCTCCATCTCAACACAAAGACCCAGCTCCACTCAATGACCAGTAAGCTCCAGTGCTGGACACCCTAAGCCAAACAACTAGCAAGACAAGAACACAACCCCACCCATTAGAAGAGAGGCTGCCTAAAATCATAATGAGGTCACAGACACACCAAAACACAGCACCAGATGCGGTCCTGCGCACCAGAAACACAAAATGCAGCCTCATTTGCCAGAACACAGGCACCAATCCACCAGGAAGCCTACACGACCCACTGAACCAACCTTAGCCACATGGGACAGACACACAAAAAACGGGAACTATGAACCTGCAGCCTGCTAAAAGGAGATGCCAAACACAGTAAGTTAAGCAAAATGAGAAGACAGAGAAATACACAGCAGATGAAGAAGCAAGGAAAAATCCCACTAGACCAAACAAATGAAGAGGAAATAGGCAGTCTACCTGAAAAAGAATTCACAGTAATGGTAGTAATCATGATCCAAAATCTTGGAAATAGAATGGAGAAAATACAAGAAACGTTTAACAAAGACCTAGAAGAAGTAAAGAGCAAACAAACAGTGATAAACAACACAATAAATGAAATGAAAAATTCTCTAGAAGGAATCAATAGCAGAATAATTGAGGCAGAAGAACAGATAGGTGACCTGGAAGATAAAATAGCGGAAATAACTACTGCAGAGCAGAATAAAGAAAAAAGAATGAAAAGAATTGAGGACAGTCTCAGAGACCTCTGGGACAACATTAAAAGCACCAACATTCGAATTATAGGGGTCCCAGAAGAAGAAGAGAAAAAGAAAGGGACTGAGAAAATATTTGAAGAGACTATAGTTGAAAATTTCCCTATTATGGGAAAGGAAATAGTCAATCAAGTCCAGGAATCTCAGAGAGTCCTATACAGGATAAATCCAAGGAGAAACATGCCAATATACATAGTAATCACACTATCGAAAATTAAATACAAAGAAAAAATTTTAAAAGCAGCAAGGGAAAAACAACAAATAGCATACAAGGGAATCCCCATAAGGTTAACAGCTGATCTTTCAGCAGAAACTCTGCAAGCCTGAAGGGACTGGCAGGACATATTTAAAGTGATGAAAGGGAAAAACCTACAACCAAGATTACACTACCTAGCATGGATCTCATTCAGATTCAACAGAGAAATTAAAACCTTTACAGACAAGCAAAAGCTAAGAGAATTCAGCACCACAAAAACAGCTTTACAACAAATGCTAAAGGAACTTCTCTAGGCAGGAAATGCAAGAGAAGGAAAAGACCTACAATAACAAACCCAAAACAATTAAGAAAATGGTAAGAGGAACATGCATATCGATAACTACCTTTAATGTAAATGGATTAAATGCTTCCACCAAAAGACATAGACGGGCTGAATGGATACAAAAACAAGACCCATATATGTGCTGTCTACAGGAGACCGACTTCAGACCTAGAGACACATACAGACTGAAAGTGAGGGGATGGAAAAAGATATTCCATGCAAAGGCAAATCAAAAGAAAGCTAGAGTGACAATTTTAATATCAGACAAAATAGACTTTAAAATAAAGACTATTGCAAGAGCCAAAGAAGGACACTACATAATGATCAAGGGATCAATCCAAGAAGAAGATAAAACAATTGTAAATAATTATGCACCCAACATAGGAGCACCTCAGTACATAAGGCAAATGCTAGCAGCCATAAAAGAGGAGGTCGACAGTAACACAATAATAGTGGGGGACTTTAACACCTCACTTATACCAATGGACGGATCATCCAAAATGAAAATAAATAAGGAAACAGAAGCTTTAAATGACACAATAGACCAGATAGATTTAACTGATATTTATAGGACATTTCATCCAAAAACAGCAGATTACACTTTTTTCTCAAGTGCACACAGAACATTCTCCAGGATAGATGACATCTTGGGTCACAAATCAAGCCTCAGTAAATTTAAGAAAATTGAAATCATATAAAGCACCTTTTCTGACCACAATGCTAGGAGATTAGAAATCAATTACAGGGGGAAAAAAAAAAACGTAAAACACACAAACACATGGAGGCTAAACAATACGTTACTAAATAACCAAAAAATCACTGAAGAAATCAAAGAGGAAATCAAAAAATACCTGGAGACAAATGACAATGAAAACATGATGATCCAAAACCTATGGGATGCAGCAAAAGCAGTTCTAAGAGGGAAGTTTATAGCAATACAATCCTACCTCAAGAAACATGAAAAATCTCAAATAAACAACCTGACCTTACACCTAAAGCAATTACAGAAAGAAGAACAAAAAACTCCCAAAGTTAGCAGAAGGAAAGAAATCATAAAGATCAGATCAGAAATAAATGAAAAAGAAATGAAGGAAGCTATAGCAAAGATCAATAAAACTAAAAGCTGGTTCTTTGAGAAGATAAACAAAATTGATCAACCATTAGCCAGACTCACCAAGAAAAAAGGGAGAAGACGCAAATCAATAGAATTAGAAATGAAAAAGAAGTAACAACTGACACTGCAGAAATACAAAGGATCATGAGAGATTATTACAAGCAACTCTATGCCAATAAAATGGACAACCTGGAAGAAATGGACAAATTCTTAGAAAAGCACAACCTTCTGAGACTGAACCAGGAAGAATTAGAAAATATAAACAGACCAATCACAAGCACTGAGATTGAGACTAAGATTAAAAATCTTCCAACAAACAAAAGCCCAGGACCAGATAGCTTCACAGGCGAATTCTATCAAACATTTAGAGAAGAGCTAACACCTATACTTCTCAAACTTTTCCAAAATATAGCAGAGGGAGGAACACTTGCAAACTCATTCTATGAGGCCACCATCACCCTGATACCAAAACCAGACAAAGATGTCACAAAGAAAGAAAACTACAGGCCAATATCACTGATGAACATAGATTCAAAAATCCTCAACAAAATACTACCAAACAGAATCCAACCGCACATTAAAAGGATCATACACGCTGATCAAGTGGGATTTATCCCAGGAATGCAAGGATTCTTCAATATACGCAAATCAGTCAATGTGATAAACCATACTAACAAATTGAAGGAGAAAAACCATATGATCATCTCAACGGGTGCAGAAAAAGCTTTCGACAAAATTCAACAGCCATTTATGATAAAAACCCTCCATAAAGTAGGCATAGAGGGAACTTACCTCAACATAGTAAAGGCCGTATATGACAAACTCACAGCCAACATCGTTCTCAATGGTGAAAAGCTGAAACCATTTCCTTTAATATCAGGAACAATACAAGGATGCCTACTCTCACCACTATTATTCAACATAGTTTTGGAAGTTTTAGCCACAGCAATCAGAGAAGAAAAAGAAATCAAAGGAATCCAAATCAGAAAAGAAGAAGTAAAGCCCTCACTGTTTGCAGATGACATGATACTATACATAGAGAATCCTAAAGATGCTACCAGAAAACTACTAGAACTCATCAATGATTTTGGTAAAGTAGCAGGATACAAAATTAATACAGAGAAATCTCTTGCATTCCTATACAATAATGATGAAAAATCTGAAAGAGAAATTAAGGAAACACTCCCATTTACCACTGCAACAAAAGGAATAAAATACCTAGGAATAAGCCTATCTAAGGAGACAAAAGACCTGTATGCAGAAAATTATAAGACAATGATGAAAGAAATTAAAGATCATGCAAACAGATGGAGAGATATACCATGTTCTTCAATTGGAAGAATCAACATTGTGAAAATGACTATACTACCCAAAGCAATCTAGGATTCAATGCAATCCCTATCAAACTACCAACAGCATTTTTCACAGAACTATGACAAAAAAATTTCACAATTTGTATGGAAACACAAAAGACCCCGAGGAGCCAAAGCAATCTTGAGAAAGAAAAATGGAGCTGGAGGAATCAGGGTCCTGGACTTCAGACTATACTACAAAGCTACAGTAATGAAGACAGTATGGTACTGGCACAAAAACAGAAATATATATCAATGGAACAGGATAGAAAGCCCAGAGATAAACCCACACACATATGATCACCTTTTTGTTTTTTGATAAAGGGGGAAAGAACATACAATGGAGAAAAGACACCCTCTTCAATAAGTAGTGCTGGGAAAACTGGACAGCGACATGTAAAAGAATGAAATTAGAACACTCCCTAGCACCATACACAAAAATAAACTCAAAATGGATTAAAGACCTCAGTGTAAGGCCAGACACTATAAATCTCTTGGAGAAAAACATAGGCAGAACACTCTATGACATAAATCACAGCAAGATCCTTTTTGATCCATCTTCTAGAGAAATGGAAATAAAAACAAAAATAAACAAATGAGACCTAATGAAACTTAAAAGCTTTTGCACAGCAAAGGAAACCATAAACAAGACAAAAAGCCAACCCTTAGAATGGGAAAAAATATTTGCAAATGAAACAACTGACAAAGGATTAATCTCCAAAATTTACAAGCAGCTCATGCAGCTCAATATCAAAAAACAAACAACCCAATCCAAAAATGGGCAAAATACCTAAATAGACATTTCTCCAAAGAAGATATACAGATTGCCAACAAACACATGAAAGGATGCTCAACATCACTAATTATCAGAGAAATGCAAATCAAAACTCCAATGAGGTATCACCTCACACCAGTCAGAATGGTCATAATCAAAAAATCTACAAACAATATATGCTGGAGAGTGTGTGGAGAAAAGGGAACCCTCTTGCATTGTTGGTGGGAATGTAAATTGATACAGCCACTATGGAGAACAGTATAGATGTTCCTTAGAAAACTAAAAATAGAACTGCCATACGACTCAGCAATCCCTCTATTGGGCATATACCCTGAGAGAACCATAATTCAAAAAGACTCATATACCACAATGTTCATTGCAGCTCTATTTACAATAACTAGGACACGGAAGCAACGTAAGTGCCCATCGACAGATGAATGGATAAAGAAGATGTGGCACGTATATACAATGGAATATTACTCAGCCTTAAAAAGAAACGAAATTGAGTTATTTGTAGTGAGGTGGAGGGACCTAGAGTCTGTCATACAGAGTGAAATAAGTCAGGAAGAGAAAAACAAACACCATATGTTAACACATATATATGGAATCTAAAAAAAAATTGTTCAGAAGAACATAGGGGCAGGACAGGAATAAAGATGCAGACATAGAGAATGGACTTGAGGGCATGGGGAGGGGGAAGGGTAAGCTGGGACAAAGTGAGAGAGTGGCATGGACATATGTACACTACCAAATGTAAAATAGATAGCTGGTGGGAAGTAGCCACCTAGCACAGGGAGATCAGCTCGGTGCTTTGTGACCACCTAGAGGGGTGGGATAGGGAGTGTGGGAGGGAGACGCAAGGGGGAGGAGATATGGGGATATATGTATATGTATAATTGTTTCACTTTGTTATAAACCAGAAAGTAACACACCATTGTAAAGCAGTTATACTCCAATAAAGATGTTAAAAAAATAAAATAAAAAACTAGATCACCTTTACTCCTAACCTTCAGTTTCTAGGGTCATCCTGGTCTCTTTTGTCAGACTGCAAATGCACAAATCTTCTGTCATTCCCCTTACAACAGTATCTTCCTATGTTCTCACCTCATCTGGATGTGCTCCCATTTGCCACCATCCTTCTTAAAGAGTGACCTTCAGAACTAAACAAGCATGATCTGACCAGAAAACAAAACACCCTAGCACTACCACATCTTTTGTCTGTAAATGCTGCCAAGGAGAATACCTCCTAATGTTGACACTATGTCTCAGCAGTGGCTCCAATTGAACCTGGGGTCACCTCAGCTGTCCCAAATAGTAGCAACTTGGACACAGATTTTGATTGGAGGCTGGGAAGGAGGCCATCTGCTCAATGAGTTTGCACACCATTGTGGGAGGCAAGACAATTATGGAGAAAAATTTCTATTTTTGCAGTTTTGCCTCTGTTTGACCCTGGGAATTCAGCACCATGGAGACAGCCAATCTAAAATCTCCAGAAGAAAGTTTTCACCTGCTTTCAGCCTCAATTATTCCTAGGAATAGCCCCCCAACAGTCTTCCACATTCACACTTCAAAGTTTACTGTCCAAGCATACCTGAACCCTGGATATCTAAAGATTCCACTGGGAAAGGATTTAATGGTTCAAAAAACAAAATCATAGAAAAGGATGCCCCAATACACAAGAAGGTAACCCAAGGTATGGCATGGTGGAATGACAAGAGTGATGGAAGCTTCCTTCAAGTCAGCTATGCGCTGCTTCACTGCAAGGCAACGACAGGAGACAATCTAGCACCCCACCACACACACACACACACACACACGCACACACACATACACAGAAGGAATATTTATACTCATGTTTCAAATTGTGTCTTGAGCATTAGGACAAACAAGGAACCTCTGTAGATTCATGATTCCCATGGTAAACTCAACCTACCAACCTGGAATGACTGGCCAAAAAATGTTCGTGAAAATATTCTCAAGGATTCTACAGGGGCTCCTTCTTCAACTTCATCCCAGTCACATCTCCATGCCATGTGTGTGCACAGGGCCCCATCATAGGCATGCAGTCAAAACATTACAAAGAATGCAAAATCCATCTCTTTGTCCATTCATTCAAAAGCACTCAGCATCTACTAAGTGCTTTCCCTCCAAGATCTTTCTCTCCCAGGACTTACCCTATAGCCAGAGTCACAAGATTATCTCTACCAAAATGTTCAATACAACACAGTACTTGGTAAATAAATTGCTAAAGCATAACACACCATAGCAGTTTAGGGGAAGGGAAGGCTAAGGGTTGGCCAGTTACAACTTCCTGAAAATCAGGGGATGTGAGCTGGATTATGAAGGCTCAATCGGGATACCAGTCACAGGAGAATGGAGAGCCTGGCTGTCATTTCCACTGCCAGCCTGGAAGGTTGCAGGGAAGCATGATCATCGCAAGCCTGAAGAATGATGTCTTGAGTGTTCCCGGCAACTCAATTACGCCATGCAGATTTTCCGCGGAGTTGACTTCTCGGTTTCGAGAGCCACGCACACGCTCCTCTGGGCTTTTTGCAGGGGGAAAACATTGTTGGGAAAGGAGCCTGAGGACCAACCACTGGAAAGTGCACTCAATAGCACTTTGGTTGAGATAATTGCTGCTTTTTTTTTTTTAAATTGTAGGCTTTGGAGGTGACCACAAGCAAAATTTGTGACAGACATTTGACACTGAGAAACTGCCGCATATGGGTGACAATTTTCACATCCCTGACCCTACCCCTCCCCACCCAAGACTGGTTTGTTGACTAACAAAGGAAAATTATCTAAAACCGCTGGAGTATGTTAGCCAAGTCTTCTCTTTTGTAGTAATGCTCTTTATGCTAGGCACCAAGGTTTCTCATGGTTACAGGCATGCGGATTCCCTTCCAGGCAAGCCCGTTCAAGTACACAGCTTGGATGACCTTGACAGCACAGCAGTCCTATCAGCGGTGTGGAGGTGTTGCTCCTTGAGCTCAAACATGCGGATTTGCAGAGAGACCCCCTCGCCCACCATGGGCTCCAAGGACTTCAAAGCCCTGCTTCGTTCCTGCAGAGCTGCCTCCTTATCCTCTGGGGAGACATCCTCCTTTGCCCTTTCTGCCTGTGGCAAGCTCTGTCTTGAAGAAAGCTGGCAGGCAAGACAGTGCAAAGGACACAAATCTGTCAAGTGGAAAAAAATCCCCAGCCTGGAGAAATAAAAGACAAAGCTTCTGGAGGCGCTCTCTCAGCCCACAGTCATCAGGACCCTGTGATGTCAGCTAGCATAACAAGGATGTCATCAAAAGAACTAAGCGGAGAGCTTAGAGAGACACTTGGGTGGCCTCAAGTGTCTCCAGCCTCAGCTGGGGCCGTGGGTCCAGGCCAACTGGTGGGAGCTCGCCAGCTGTTACCATGGTCATTCTCTGTAGGCACCTCCAACAAGGCTCCAGGACTCCTCAAGCTGACTTCCTAAGCAAGCTGCCCTCCCAGGACAAAGGGGCATCCTTGCCTCTTGGCCTCAATAATCCTACTTCTCATTGTAAAGATGGCATGGCAGCAAAAATATTAGATTGGGGGTCATACTGACTTTGTCTCTGCCATTTCTTAGATTCAGGGACCTCAGGGAAGCTCTCTGTGTCTTAGTTTCATCATCTAAGAAATGATAATAATATTCATCTCCTAGGGTCCTTGGTAAGATTCAATTAGACAGTGGAGGTGAAAATGTCTACCCTGGGGCCTATCACATGATTTGCCCCGGGTGAAAGTTAACAAACACACAAACTACCTTAACGAATCAATCAGGAAGCATTTCCCAGAGCCTGCTGCATGTTAGACAATGAGGATGACAAAAATGAACAAAGTATTTTTTTCCCTCAAGGAACTTATAGACTAGTTGAGGAGATGATGTAAACATGGGCCATAACAAATTAAAAAGCAGTGAACAGGCATCCAAAATGAATGTACACTGTAAGTACCATGGAAGTCTCAAAGAAGGAGCGACAAAGGCGAGGCAGGGGAGTCAAGGAAGGAGAGATTTTAGCAGAACCTCAGAGGCTGAGGAGGGCTTTGATGAGCCCAGAAGACATCCCTCAGGGAGGAAGGCTTTCAGGAAAATGCTAGTGTCCCATGAATTTATACCATGAAAGTTGGTCTTCCAAGGGCCCAATTGCACTTGAATGACTATTAAAACTCAAGATCAATCCTAGCAGGGCTTCCCTGGTGGCGTAGTGGTTAAGAATCCATCTGCCAATGCAGGGGACACGGGTTCGAGCCCTGGTCCGGGAAGATCCCACATGCCACGGAGCAACTAAGCCTGTGCACCACAACTACTAAGCCTGCACTTTAGAACCTGCGAGCCACAACTACTGAGCTGGCGCGCCACAACTACTGAGCCCACGTGCCTAGAGCCCGTGCTCCGCAACAAGAGAAGCCACTGCAGTGAGAAGCCCGTGCACCACAATGAAGAGTAGCCCCTGCTCACCGCAACTAGAGAGAGCCCGTGCACAGCAACAAAGACCCAATGCAGCCAAAAATAAATTAATTAAATTTAAAAAATGTTAAAAAATGAATATCAATCCTAGCGTATAAAGAAAGAAGGGCATCTACTTACTGCCTCCTCCATGAGGCTGTCTTTGATTCAATGCAGGAGAAAGTGTAGCTATCGTTTTCCAATCCCAGAAAGAGAACACAAGGCAAGAAAAAGACGAGAGAAAATAAAGCATGCAGAGAGATAACCATCTGTGTTTGCTGGTTTAGTCTTCCTTCCAATGTGTAATTACCATTCTGAGGGCTGACTTGGCCATTTGGAGAGATGATGATCCAGGTCAAGCAAATCACCCACAAAGGAGGAAATCAACCTACAGACCATAGACTGTATGGACATGGTTTTTCTCTTAAAGGAGATTTGTGTTTGCCAACTAAAAACAAGATACTTCCTCAAAACATTTTAATTTGGTAGGAAACATCAAATTCACAGCTCTTCAGCAAAGTCTAAAGTGGTACCAACCACCTTATCCCTAGAATAAAACATAAGACTGTATTATTTTCGTTTTGTGTGAAACATTCAAAGTTCAGGGTTGGAAAATTGTGTGTGGGCTGATGCCTGATAGCGAGGCCAGTTATTATGTAGTGACTCACGAGAAATTTCCAGAGCTACCACACCTTAAAGTTAAACTCACTCAAGCCAGACAGTAAACTATTAGTAGAGATATTTTTGTAACCATAATTTCTAGTCTTTTAACTAATTTCTTTTTTAACTGGCAGCATGGCCAGTTTTATAAAAGTTATAGAGCTTTTTTTTTTTTTTTCTGACATCAGGGTTTTGGAATATTTATCCGTTTAAAAACAATACAAAATAAAAACACACCCTTGGGGTATTTTAAGGAATTTTTCAGCTGACCAACTTGGTCAACCAGCGTAATCCTGGCACACTGGCTCCATCGTGTCAGCCAGCCTGGCTGCCCACCACAAGGAGGACTCAGCCCAGGACTCCTGCGGTTGTGGCCGCGTCTGCCCCAGGTACCCAAAAGGAAGTCTCTCTGTGGCCAGGCCAAGTAAGAGATGGTACCACGCGGGGAGAGCCACTGACATGACACCAGAGCCCTGGGAGAAGCTGCGATGCAGAGTAGGAACAGCCAAGCTTTTCTCTGACACCGAACGAAGCAACTAGTGAAACGAAGCAACTAGTGAAACACTCATCCTTCCAGGAAAGCCCTCATCCCTCTGCCCGAGTCCAGTTGGGGTCCCCGTGTTAACACACTCCGCGCACTCACCAGGAAGCCTAGAGCTGGAAGCTTCTGTTGAACATTGACAGGTCTTCAGAGAACCTCCGAAGGGCCTCTGACAGAGCCTGAGTCTCAGGATCTCATAGCAACTGCATTGACTGGCTTTTCTTCATGTAGTTTTTTTGTTGGTTTTGTTGGTTTTTTGTTTTTCGTTTTTGGCCGCCGCATGTGAGATCTTAGTTCCCCAACCAGGGATGGAACCCGAACCCGCTGCAATCAAAGGGCAGAGTCTTAACCACTGGACCACCAAGGAAGTCCCCATGTAGTTTTAATTCTCATCGTGACATGTTATCAGATCTGTAATGGAGAGGGACCTCGTGGACTGCCGAGGCTGGTCTTTTGCCTCTATATTTATGAGTTTAGGGTTTTACACTGACATAGCCACTCTTCAAATGGAATGGATGAAATCGAAATAATATACAACATGTGTCATTGTACACTTATTCCCATCTCTGACACCACCGCCAGGATCTCAGATGTGTTACAAAACTCTATCCTAGAGCAACATCTCCCACTCTTTTTACATGCTCAATTAATGGAGTGAAGGATTGATTTTTGACCTCTAAAGACTCTCCCTGTCTGGGGGCTGGGCTGGGGGAGTGGAAGCAAGACCTCGAACTTGTGGAGGCGAGTGGAGGCTTCTTGCCTGGGCTTAGCCAGAGGAACTGCATCAGGCAGGGCTGAGGCTGGGAACGGGAGACGGGGGAGGGTGCTGACGCACCACAGACAAAGCTCGGGGTTTCTTCTCGGTTAGGAGCACCAACTGTGCACACACCTCAGTCATCAGCCCTTGCAAAGGGGAATCTGACAGAGGGGTTAAAAGGCACAGAGAAGTCAAAAAGTTGAAAACAGAAGCCATGTCTGTCCCTGGACTGTTTCATCCTGGCACTGAGCTGATGTACAGCATGTAGGCGCTGAATCAGTGATACATGGCTGAGTTTGTGGATTGAAGGCCAGGGATGGTTGAGGGAATGGATTGTACACGACAGGGAGACAGACAGAGGGTATCAGCCTCCCAGACAAAAGGTGTCTAGACATGGAAGGTTGGCCACATTCCCGTGTTCTCTGTGTGTCTTTCCTGTTTAAACGGCAGTCATGGCTAGGATGGGTCAGTGCCGGGAGACCTCCTTGGGGTAGGAAATCCCACACCTTCTCAGCAGGTTTCTTCTGAACCCAGCTCTCTGTGCTCTATCTGGGTCATGATCTAAGGTGTGGGGTCTCCCTAGAAGCCCCACGTTTCACGCCTTCCTTACACACCTTGAGGGCAGCTTCTGGCTAAGAAAGTCTTCACTCTCCTCTCCTTCATCCTTCTACCAAAGCACTTCGTCCCTCATCCCATCTTTGTCAATGCCACCCCCTCCCCATGCTTTGCCCATCATTGACAGTTTCAATGTTTCCGTCCCAAACTGTATTAAGATTTAGGGGTCCCTTTCTAACATGACGTACAGAAGGAAAGAACAAGATTCTCATCACGAGTCAGTCCTTTTCACATCTGCTTTGCCTTATGCACTCATTTCCGTGTCTTCGTCCCCTGCCATCCCTCCTGCCCCACGTAGCCTCACTATGGTAGCGCGCCCTGAGTCAGAAGCTCCACCACTTTTTCCAGGAGGTGGCACAGTCAGAGGTTCCCTGCCCTGTCCTCCTTGTCTTGAATTTCTAAAAAGTCCACATCTTGTGCAGAGGCTCCCAGCTCTGCAGACCACATACATCATGTTTTTTATCTATGGGACATTTCCCCCTGCAGTTTGTAGAATCCTGTGGCCACTTCTGCTTTCTAACTGCTGCTTATTTTCTTTCCCTAAGGCAGGAAAGAAATGTGGTCTGATGAATGGAGAACTTGCCTGGAAATTGGATGATCCGGGTTCTGAATCTGACTTACTGTGTGGCCTGGGAAAAATTACTTTGACTCTCTGGGTAAGCTGACATTTCAGGGGCCTTGGGTGAGTAAACAGAAAGCAGTTCAAGTGTCCAGAGAGGGGAAGCCTCGGTGGCTGGCCTTTCCTGCAGTTAGGCACACAATAGCTCCCATTTCTGATAGCAACTAGCATGAGTGGGTGCCCTATTCATAGCCCTATTCCTACTTTCCCTTTCCCCAATTTTGACCCTTTGGTTCCTCCAGCATCAGGTGATCAAAGAAGCTCAAGCCTTAGACACCCAAAAAGTTAGTGCTTGCCCAATAAGCTCAATGAATAGCTGCCCTAGGTGTACCCACGTGCGGGGCATGCACCTTAAATAGCCTGGGCCTGAGATGGGCGAATATGTACATAGAGTTTGCTATCAAGAATTTTGATGAATGACTCCTCACTCCCCACTCCTACACATAAACGGTCAAGACGCTTTCAATCTCAAGCGCCTGCAGTTCAACTCAAATTAGCTAAAGCCAAGAAAGAAATCCGTGGGCTTACATACCTGGGGCATTTGACCTCAGGCAAAGCTGGATATAAGGTTTCAAACAATGTCATCAGAGACTACGATCAAAACGATACAAGTGTTGGTGAGGGTGTGGAGAAAAGGGAACTCTTGCACACTCTTGAGAGGAATGTAAATTGGTGCACACACTATGGAAAGCAGTTTGGGGGTTTCTCAAAAAATTAAAGATAGAACTACCATATGATCCAGCAATTCCACTTCTGGGTCTATACCCAAAGGAAATGAAATCAGTACCTTGAAGAGACATCTGCACCCCCGTGTTCATTGCAGCATTATTCACAATAGACAAGATACGGAAATAACCTAAGTGTTTGTCAATAGAAGTATGGATTAAAAAATTTTTAATCATTACATACATACACACAATAGATCATCATGTGTGTATATATAATATGTATTATTTATTATCAACAAATAATAACATTCAGCCTTAAAAAAGGAGATCCTGCATCCTGCAATTTATAACAACACGGATGAACCTGGAGGACATCATGCTGACTGAAATAAGCCAGACACAGAAAGAAAAACACTGCATGATTTTACTTGTATGTGGAATCTAGATGAGTCACTTATACATGGAATCTAACAAAGTCAAATACATAGAAGCAGAGAATAGAACAGTGCTTACCAGGGTCGAGGAGGTTGGGAAATAGGGAGATGTTAGTCAGAGAATACAAAGTTGCAGTTACGTAGGATGAATAATTCTAGAGAGCTAATATACAGCGTGATGATTATAGTTAATAATACGATATTGAACACTGGGCACTTGCTAAGAAAGTAGATTTCATTCTAAAACTGTCAAACTGTTTTCCAAATTGATTGTACAATTTTATATTCCCTCCAAGCGTATATGAAAGTTCCAGTAGCTGCCCATCCTCACCAACACTTGGCATGGGGAGTCTTTTAGCCATTCTAATGGCAATGTGGTGAGATCTCATTGTGGTTTTAATGTGCACTTCACTAATGACTAATATTAGGCATCTTTTGATGTGCTTATTTGTCATCTGTATATCTCCTTTGATTGTATACTTGTTCACATTTTTTACCCATTTATAAAAGTGAATTGTCTTCTGATTGAATGGTAAGAATTCTTTATATAATCTAGATGTACTTTTTTTCATATACATGCTTTGCAAATGTTTACTCCCAGTCTGAGGTTTTCCTTTTATTTTTTGTAATAGTGTCTTTTGAAGAGCAACATTTTAATTTTGAAAACATCCAACTTATTATTTTATCTTATAGTTTGTGATTTTTGTGTGTGTCCTATTTAAGAACTGTTCCCTAAACCGAGGATCACTAAGATTTTTTCTATGTTTTCTTCAAGAATTTTTGTAATTTTAACGATTACATTTAGGTCTATGGTTCATTTTGAATTAAATTTTGTATTACAAAAAAAAGAAAGTAGATTTCAGGTTCTCTTACCACACACACAAGAAAAGGGTAACTGTGTGAGGAGATGAATATGTTAATTAGCTTAACTGTAGTAATCATTTCACTATGTATAATCAAACCATCATGTCGAATACCTTCCATATATACAATTTTTTACTACAAATAAAATTTAAAATGTCTTCAGAGCTCTGCCTCTGTCTCCACCTGCTGGACAGGTGCTCTCCAAAAGGTAGGAAGATGGTTGCCAGCTGAGAAGCCCAGCAAAATGAAAGTATTTGGGGATAGTTCTAGCAGAAATATCCAGGAAGACTCTGCTTAGGGCCTGGGCCCATTCCTGAACTACTCATGGGACACGTGGCCTCCTCTGTGGCAGGGTGGACCTGGCCCAAGGGGTGGAATGTGGTCACCACCAGAGAAAAGCATTCAGTTCCTAGAAGGATGGCAATCAGTGCTCGACAGGCAAAAACATTCAATGTCTCCTACATCACCCTGAGCCAGTAAGGAGCCCAAACTGCAGAGACGTGCAGCAAGTTGGGATGCCCCAGCACCCAGGATCCAGTCTTCTAAATCTTGTATGTTTCCAATAAAAGGTAAAGAAAGGGCTGAGGCCACGTGCTAGCTACACGGAGCATAACAGTGTGGCGCTGTATTGTTTTCTATAGTTGGATAATGCTCTTCCGGCTCGGGTGAAGTGAAAAACAGCCATAGACTTTGCTGCAATCATCAGAATGTTTCTATGACTCATGAGATAAATGAGAAGCATACACAGAAGGGTCAAAGTTACACTGAAGTCAGATTGTAATCACACCCTTGAGTTCTGACAACCCACGGACCAAATTTCCTACTGAGAGCACATTAGTGACTTCTTTTTCTCCACAGAGGGTACTTGATTACCCTAAGGCAGCTTATCTCATCTACGGATTATCTGAGATCAGCTTTTCACACAGGTTGGCCTCCCATGAGCAGTCAGCACAGCTCTTGTCTCTACCACTGACTAAAGTTCAACACTGACTCCCTGGCCCAAGAACCCAAGTGTGAGGCGACCAAATCATCTGACGAGCCATAAATCAGCTTAAAAGACAACACTCTTTAAACACTGATGCTGAAGGCCCTGAAGTGGATGAGGTTGCTTTTCTCCAGTGAGAGGATCAGTACTTTCTCTAGCGCTAAGGACATCCTTAACACCCTGATGGTCTGCCTGTGAGGGGGGATTTCCGAGGTAGGCTTTATAGTCAGAGAGAAAAGGTCTCAGACGCTCCATGGAGTATCTAAAACCCAGCTCAACACGCAGAACTTTCCTTGACTTTGTGATGACTTGATTTTTCTCACCCTCAAGCCTCTTCCTGTCCAACAGACCCATGTCCCAGCAACAACAAACCACCAAAATTCATAGAGGAGCTGCCATGTGACAAGCGTGAGCGACAAAAGATAAATTGGAAAAGGCACCTCTAGGCAAGACGCCATCGTGAGCTCTAGTTCTGAGCTCCCCAACTCTACTCCAAACACAGCAATGACATATGAAACATTTTTCATGCTTAAAATAAAATCACGCCAAAATATCAAATAAATATTTCCCTGGAAAAGAAACACACAGTAGTAAACAGGTCAAAGCCATGGGCTTCTGGGTCTCCCAGTCAAGAAGACAGATGTGGCCAAAGTTTGATTCCTCTGGGCTAAGAGGGAATAAAGCCTTCCAGGCATGAAATAGGACCTGAATCAGGATTGCTGTCTGAAGCCACAGGTGGTGCTGACCTCCCTCAGTTATAAAAAGAAGCAGGGGACTTCCCTGGTGGTGCAGTGGTTAAGAATCTGCCTGCCAATGCAGGGGACAGGGGTTTGAGCCCTGGTCCAGGTAGATCCCACATGCCATGGAGCAACTAAGCCCATGCGCCACAACTACTGAAGCCCGCGCGCTGCAACTACTGAAGCCCATGTGCCTAGAGCCCGTGGTCTGTAACAAGAGAAGCCACCACACTAAGAACCTGCACGCTGCAACAAAGACCCAATGCAGCCAAAAAATAAATTAATTAATTAAAAAAAAAAAGCAGGAAAAGTGTAGCCACTGCCCTAACCCACTGGCCTTTTTATAAAATCCAGGAACCTGCAGTGCTGGGAGAAAGCACACACAGCCCTAGAGCCCCATTCATCTTCTTCTTCTTCTTTTTTATTTAAATTAAAGTACAGTTGATTTACAGTGTTGTGTTAGTTTCTGGTATACAGCAAAGTGATTCAGTTCTATATATATATTATTTTTCAGATTCTTTTCCATTACAGTTTATTACAAGATATTGAGTAGAGTTCCCTGTGCTATAGAGTAGGTCCTTGTTTTTTATCTGTTTTATATATAATAGTGTGTATATGTTGATCCCAACCTCCTAATTTATCCCTCCCCTCCCCTTTCCCCTTTGGTAACCATAAGTTTGTTTTCTCTGTCTGTGAGTCTCTTTGTTTTGTAAATTAGTTCATGTGTATCAGGTTTCTTTTAGATTCCACCTATAAGTGATATGATATTTGTCCTTCTCTGTCTGACTTACCTCACTTAGTATGATAATCTGTAAGTCCATTCATGTTGCTGCAAATGGCATTATTTCATTCTCTTTTTGTGGCTGAGTAGTATTCCATTGTATATATGTACCACATCTTCTCTATATCTTCCTCTGTCAATGGACATTTAGGTTGCTTCCATATCTTGATTATTGTAAACAGTGCTGCTATGAACATTGGGGTGCATGTAGCTTTTCAAATTAGAGGTTTCCTCCAGATACATGACCAGGAGTGGGATTGCTGGATCATATGGTAGCTCTATTTTTAGTTTTTTAAGGAACCGTCATCCTGTTTTCCATAGTGGCTGCACCAATTTACATTCCCACCAACAGTGTAGGAGGGTTCCCTTTTCTCCACACCCTCCCTGGAGCCCCATTCGAGTGAAGCCACCCACCAGCTTAGTGGCTGCATGTATGTATCCCCAGTACATGGGGAGAAGAGCCCAGCCATAAATATTCAACCTGGTTCTGGAACAGGGCCCCTGGGAGCCAAGCGGAGTCAACGTGAAAACCACTAAATGGGGAAAAAAATAACTCAGAGCTACAGGGAGGGGCAGGCCAGTCAGGATGAGCATAGAAACCTCAATTTTAAAAGAAATCTAACAGAAGAAAGTCAGACGACAATCTCAAAAACCAGAAAAATTTATTCTTTCAAAAATGGAAGTACCTGAGCAATCTCAAAACATTATGTTAAATAAGTTTGTTTGAAACTCTCAAAGAGATAAAGTAATTACATGCATGAGGAACAAACATAAATAAGTAAAAGAAGTAAATATGAATGAAGAACATATGCTTCTGAAAAATCACCAATTATACATCCTGAAAAGTAAAAATACAGTCATTGAAATTAACAGCTCATAAACTGGCTAAAAATTGAACACAAGTGATGAGAGAATTAGAAATTGGAGGAGAGTAGTGAGGAATTCACCCAGAATACAGCATAGGAGATATAAAGATGGAAGGCATGAATAGGAAGATGAGAGGCATGAAGGATAGACTGAAGATATTTAATTTACTCTTTATGAGCCTGTGGTGAGGTAGGCACTGTTATCCTATTTTGCAGAAGAAGAAACTCTGCAGCTGAAACTTACAGATGCTGCTTCTTTTCAGCTAAGGATAAACAGGAATGCTCATTCCTGGGCCAAGTAAGTTCTATTGCAGCCACGTTGAACATAAATTAGCATCCTGTTGGTGCATTACCATGAACCCAATGTTGGAATTATGAATAATTTGTTAAACATGTTGGGTAGAGTGTGGTAAGTGGAATCGCTCAAGGAAGCAGGCTTGGGAAGGGGAGTGTCCAGTCTGCTCAGGCTGCTGTAACAAAATACTGTAGACTGCATGGCTTAAACAGCAATATTTATTTCTCATAGTCCTGGAGGCTGGAAGTCCAAGATCAGGGTGTCAGCGTGGTCGGCTCGTAGTGAGGACTCACTTCCTGGCTTGTTGATAGCCAGCTTCTCGCTGTATCCTCACGTGGCCAAGAGAGAGCTCTGGTCTCTTCACCACTGTATAGGGGCACCAATGCCATCCTGGGGGCTCTACCCCCATGACCTCATCCAAATCCAATTACATCCCAAACCCCCATCCTTGAACACCACCATATGGGGATACGGGGTTCAACATACGGATTTGTTGCGGGGGACACCAACCAACAGTCCATAGCAAAAGGAAAATCATAAGAGGGAAAGAAGGAGGAGGAAAAAGGGAGAAAAAGAAACAAAAGATGGTGGGAGAAGGGGAAGACTTTTGTGCCCAGGGACTTGGGCCAGAAATGCACAATCACCACAGGAAATTCTCCTAAGGACCCAAACAGCCTCCCCCATCAGGAAGAGGAGGCAGCTCTCGCCTGGCTTCAATAAAGAGCCCCTCCTGCAAACCCTGCCTCGGTCTTGCAATGGTCACGAAATGCTGGGTTTTTTAAAACCCCCAAAGCAACTTGCCTGGCACTCTGCCCCTTGAACTACAAACTCTGTATTTTGGGGGAAGCAGCGGATTTATTTACGCTCTGCTTATTAAAATGCTGTTTGAGAAAAAACCGTCTGCTATTTAAGATGCCCAAAGTGTAATGCCCGTTTCCAAGGAGGAGGATGGAGGTAGAAAAGAAAAAGGTCCTTTGTTTCCCCTGGCTCCTGACACATTAATCGTTCAGTGGACTTTCAAGTTAGACTGAATGCTCCTTCCCACCCTCCTGCGTGCTGCTGAAGCAGGCACTCGGGGACGACACTTTAATGGCATTTCTGCATCCTTTGCCCTAGCAGCTCTATCATCTGTACCATTGGAATATTCTCCACTTTCTTGTCTGGACTTGGGCAAAAGCCATTTTCAGTCTGGTCATTTATGGCTTTCTTAACTTTGTGATTAAGTTATCATCAATACCATTTAAATAGTCTCTATTTTATCGTCTCTTTGATTTTTATGAACTTGAGCCAAAGCCATTTTCCTACTGGTCACTTATGGTTGCCTTAACTTTGTGACTAAGCCAGAAAAATTCTGTTTGAAACTGCATCTAATATAAGGCTTCGAGATCCAACTATGTATTGCTACTTGCCAGTGGTCCCAAATGATTTCAGTATTTCTACTTGTCTTCAAGGCTCCCCAAATCAGCAGATATGACCTTTCATCACCCCGCCTTAGGCAGCAACAGCCTAAGGAAACCGGTGAAGGACTTTTTCCACCGAAGACCATAATTTCTGAAACCACTTCCTCTCCTCACCCTCCTTGACCTCCCTTCAGCATTAGGACCTATTAACCACACCCTCCTTGAAACCCTCTCTTTGGCTGTGTGTGTGTGTGCCCGCGCAGACGCATGTGTGCATGTGTGTGTGTTAAGAGAAAAGATTCTGGCATCCACAGACCTGAATTTGAATGGCAGTCTGACACTTTCTAATTGCAAGACATTGGGGAAGTTGTTTAAAACCTCTGAGCCTCTGTTCCCACCTCTCTAAAAGAGGAATGGTAACCCCTCCTTCAGATTAGGTGTGGTGAAGACTAAATCAGCTGCTCATAAAGTGTTAGAAAGGTCCACAGTCTCCATGAGATCTCAGTAGGTCGACCCTCCCCACTTCACAGTGTTGTGTCTTCTTCTGGCTCCTGAATATTCACTCGGCCAAGCTGCTCTGGTCCTCAGCCACCTTCTCATCTCTACCCTTTGCAAAAGGCTCCCCCCACCGCCCTCCCAGACCTCACCTCAGGGCCAGAAGACTAACCTCACAGTCTTTCTTACACTCATGAAATGACCCTCGAACAAATGACTTCCCCTCTAGTCTCGATTTTCATGTCTGTAGAGCAGATGCTGAGTGGGTGAATAAGACAAGATTCCTAATGCCGCTTCCTAAATAAGTGAAGTCATTTCTCCTGTCACTTCCCCAGCCCTTCCTTTGTCCCGTCCTTCTTCCTCCCTTCTCTCATTTCTGAGATCTGCAATGGAATTTGGATTTTTTACCAGACGGCGGTAGTCTAGGTCAGAAAATGCTTGTATAAGATTCTCTCAGCTCCCATCACCTAGCACATCTAGGGCTTTGAAGATGTGGACTAACGCAGATGCTTCTGATAGAAATGGTTTGGGGACTTCCCTGGCAGTACCGTGGATAGGATTCCGGGCTTTCACTGTCAGGGTCTGGGTTCAATCCCTTGTCGGGGAAATAAGGTCCCACAATCCACGAGGCATGGAAAAAAAAAGTTTTGAGAACTTTCTCAAGACATTTAGTTCAGCTTAGTGAAGGGCATAAAATTCATGAGGATATTGAGGTGTTCCTGCCCTCATTAAGCCAGATATGTATGTTAAAAAATTATTTCCTTGAGAGATAGCTTTGTGCAGACATTCTGGAAAGCAATTTGGCACTATATAAGCAAACTGACTACTTAGTTATACTCTCCTATCCAGCAGATCCTGTGGATACTGTGGGTACAAGGGTCTTAAGGGAAGCTGTATGAGAATGGCCACGACGGCAGAGATTTGGAGGCAGTCCTGGTGTCTGGTGGGTGAACAGAGAGATAAAGTGGGTAAAATATACCCTGGAATAATAGTTAACGAGCAGGTGCTAAGAACTAGTTGTACATACTATGGTATATACATAACTGATACATAAACCTGGTAAATAAAAAGAAAGAATGCAGCATTTATTCTGGCTCTCCTCTATGAATTATACCACAAATCACCAAATAATATATCAGGGGAAATTTCTCATTATAGAAGTGCTCCTGCTAATAAACAAAGAAAGAATGCTAGAATTAGAAGATCACCATTTTTTAACACCTAACTGTGGCAGACTCTAAGACAGGCCCCTTTAATCCCTGGTATTCATGCCCTTGTATAATCCCCTCCCCTTGGGTATTGGTGGGACCTGTTACTTGCTCCTAATCAACAGATTACAGTAAAGGTGATGGGATGTCTCCTCCGTGATTACACTACATAAGATTGTACTTCTATCTTGCTAGCAGCCTCTCTTTATTGACCGTCTCTCTTGCTAGCTGTGAGGAGATAAACTGCTATATGAAGACGTCCAGAAACCAAGGAACAAAGGGTGGGCCTCTGCCCAACAACCAGCAAGGACCTGAGACCCTCTGTCAGACCGGCCCGAGCACTTGAATCCTGCCAACAGCCAGGTAGGCTCTGAAGCAGATTCTTCCCTGGCCAAGCCTCAGATTACACCCTACCCCTGGCCAACACCTTGTTTGTAGACTTCTGAGAGACCCTGGAGCCAAAGCCTCAGCTAACTTGTGCCTGGATCTCTGATTAATGTGGTTTTTTGTTTTTTGGGGTTTTTTTTTTGCAAACCACTAAATTTGTGACAATAGTGTTACAGACCAAAAAATAACAAATACACTAATAAACTAATAAGATCCTAAGTTTTTGTTATCGATGGCTGCTAATATTACATGCAAAAAAGTGAAAACGAAATATCACATGGATCCTGATGGAAAAACACAAGACAAACTGTGAGACAGTCTTCTCAAAAAACTTAAATATGAGTCTGATCGAGTCCCTAGATGCAGCTACCAACTCAAATAAACTACAGAGGACAGAAACTTGTTAAAGTACACCACAAAGATGAATCATCAGAATCACACTGTGGTAAATTCGATGGGACAAACAACCTGGGTTCCTCAAGAAATAAATTGCAAGGGAGGAAAAAACAAAATTGATTCTGGGAGAAGCCTATTGATTAAAAGAGACAAAGAAATATCAATCAATTACCATGTGTGGGCCTTATATGAATTCTGATTCATATAAACAAACTGTGGAAAGAAATAACATTTATGAGAGGATTGGAAATTTGAGCTCTGTTAAATGATATTCAGGAAATATTGTTCTTTTAAAACTATTGATAAGGATATTGTGGTTATGTTATCTTGTACAGATACACACTGAAATATTCATGGATGAAACGATCCAATGTCTGAAAGGAAGGAAGTGGGTAAGGTGTAGATGGGGTGGGATTGGCCTTGGGCCAGTGGTCGTTGAGTCTGAGTAATGGGCACAGGGAGTTCATTATACTCCTTTATCTCTTTTGAGCTATGTTCAAAGTTCCCCATAATAAAAGGTTATTTAAGTTACAAGCAGACAAGAAAATAACAAATACTTCGTAAGAACACTTCTAAACAAAATGATACAAACATTAGAGTAGTTGCATATGGAGAAGGAAACAAGATTGGAGAATGGGAACAAAAAGGAATGAGTAAAACAATCCCACTCCTGGGTATATATTTGAAGAAAATGAAATCAGGATCTTGAAGAGATATCTGCACCCACATGTTCATTGCAGTATTATTCACAACAGCCAGGACATGGAAACAATCTAAGCGTCCGTTGACAGATGAACAGATAAAGAAGATGTGGTATACTATGGAGAACAGTATGGAGATTTCTTAAAAAACTAAAAATAGAACTACCATATGACCCAGCAATCTCACTACTGGGCATAAATAAAGTAGTGAGAAAACCATAATTCAAAAAGAGTCATGCACCCCAATGTACATTGCAGCACTATATACCATAGCACTATATACCATGGAAGCAACCTAAGTGGCCATCAACAGATGAATGGATAAAGAAGATGTGGCACATATATACAATGGAATATTACTCAGTCATAAAAAGAAACAAAATTGAGTTACTTGTAGTGAGGTGGATGGACGTAGAGCTGTCATACAGAGTGAAGTAAGTCAGAAAGAGAAAAACAAATACTGTATGCTAACACATATATATGGAATCTAAAAAAAAAATAATAATAATGGTTCAGAACAACATAGGGGCAGGACAGGAATAAAGACACAGACGTAGAGAATGGACTTGAGGACACGGGGAGGGGGAAGGGTAAGCTGGGACAAAGTGAGAGAGTGACCTGGACATATACACAGTACCAAATGTAAAATCAATAGCTAGTGGGAAGCAGCCGCGTAGCACAGGGAGATCAGCTTGGTGCTTTGTGACCACCTAGAGGGGTGGCATAGGGAGGGTCGGAGGGAGGGAGACACAAGAGGGAGGAGATATGGGGATATATGTATATGTATAGCTGATTCACTTTGTTATAAAGCAGAAACTAACACACCATTGTAAAGCAATTATACTCCAATAAAGATGATAGGGCTTCCCTGGTGGCGCAGTAGTTGAGAGTCCGCCTGCTGATGCCGGGGACACGGGTTCGTGCCCTGGTCCGGGAAGATCCCACATGCCGCAGAGCGGCTAGGCCCGTGAGCCATGGCCGCTGAGCCTGCGCGTCCGGAGCCTGTGCTCCGCAACGGGAGAGGCCACAACAGTGAGAGACCTGCATACTGCAAAAAAAAAAAAAAAAAAGTTAAAATAAAAAAGATGTGGTATATATATATATATATATATATATATATATATATATATATATATATATATATATATATATATATATACAATGGAATATTATTCAGCTATAAAAGGGAAGAAAATCCTATCATTTGTGACAACATGGCTGAATCTTCAGGGTATCATGCAAAGTGAAATAAGTCAGACAGAGAGAGAGACAAACACTGTATGATATCACTTACATGTGATAATGTACATGTGTGAATCTAAAAAAGCTAACTCATAGAAACAGAGAGTAGATGATGGTTTCTAAAGACTGGGGCAGGGGAAATGGGGAGATGTCAGTCAGAGAGCACAGACTTCCAGTTACAAGATGAATAAGTTCTGAGGATCTAAGGTACAGAATGGTGACTATAATTAACAAGACTGTCGTATAATTGAAAGTTGCTAAGAGAGTAGATCTTAAATGTTCCCATCACACAAAAAAAAGGTAACTGTGTGACCTGATGGATGTGTTAACTAACCTAATTGTGGCAACCATTTCACAACATAGATGTATATCAAATCATCAGGTTGTACACGTTAAGCTTACACGATGTTACATGTCAATTATATCTCAATAAAGCTGGGGTTGGGGAATGAGTAAATAAGTAATGAATAAATAAAATAAGTGAGAGCCCTACAAGAACCAGTGATGATAGCAGTTATAAACAAAAGAGTATGATAAACTCAACTCACTACTCATTGAGGTCCAGAGTGAAAAGACTATGTGTATATACGATCCTGTGTCCATTCTCCCAATTCTTAGTTGTTGGATGCTTCTTTATGACCTTTGATTAATTCTTCTATCTATTCTTCAAGGGTGCCAAGTCCTCTGTCACCACCCTCAGGCAGACCTCCTGAGCAAAGTGCTCCCCATCTCAGTCGGTGGCTTGAACATCATTAAAAATCATTTATAAGAGAGAGAAGAGAAAACTGGGGTGTGGTGGGAGAGCTTGGAGCACAAGGGGAGCCTCTGGGGGTCTTATAATGTTCTATTTCTTGACCTGGGTGGTAGTTACACTCTGTTCACTGTGTCGTAATTCACCAAGTTGGACACTTGTGATTGGTGCACTTTTCTGTATGCACATTATACTTCAGTTATTTTAATTTTTAAAATACACATTTTTTTCCTTGGATTTTCTAGCAAGTTTTGACTATTTCAGGCTTGATGCCCAGGGACCCATCATATTCAGCAGAACAGATGGAGTTCTCCACTCTCTCTCTCTCTCTGTCTCTGTTTCTTTCTCTATTTTCTTTTACCCTATAGTTGAATTCTAGTTAATTAATTGAGACTAGGATGAGAGTCAATTCAAAAGTAGCTCCATCACTGACTTGCTATGGTTTCTGGCAAAAATTGCTTAAACGCCCTCCACATCAGTCTCTTGTCTGTAAAGTGAGGTTAATAATAGTATTAACTATTATTATGTATAATAATATATGTATATATTATTGTATAATGTATATTATATGTATAATAATATATGTCTATATATGTATATAACTTGCTTAGAAGAGTAGCTGACACATAGCCCTCACATTATCTTAATTTTTAAACTTTCCTATTTTTCATCTTTCCTTGAGCAAATTTCCATCAGGATCCTCATCGGGAGGGAGTTCAGCCTCCAGACAAGATTCATGAGCTGGATCCTTCCAGAAAGACCATCAGTTGGGACCCAAACCTTACAGACTTCTCTAACCCCCTTCTCCCATCCAAACTTCTCTCGTCCCCCAGGTCCTGCTCCCATTCACAGCTTTAGGAAGGTTTCCCTAAACACTCCTGACTCTGAACTTTCTCCTTCCTCAGAAAGCTCACTGAATCATCGGGAACCCAAACTCTAAGGCTCACACCATCTTTTTTCTCGCGGGCCTCTCACTGTCGCAGCCTCTCCCATTGCGGAGCACAGGCTCTGGACGCGCAGGCTCAGTGGCCATGGCTCACGGGCCCAGCCGCTCCGCGGCATGCGGGATCTTCCCAGACTGGGGCACGAACCCGTGTCCCCTGCATCGGCAGGCGGACTCTCAACCACTGTGCCACCAGGGAAGCCCAACTCACACCATCTTTGTTGGAGAAGTCTTCATGAATCCCTGAGGCAGCAGTGATTCCACCTACACCTACATGGACAAAAAAATCCATGTTCTGTAGGACCCAAAGTCTGTCAGTGAAAGATCTGAAATCAGTGACTTGCCCCAGCTTCTTTCCTGAACCCTTTGCAGTCCGCACTTACCTTCCTGGTGAGGTAGGCACCCAGAGACATTTTACTTCTTTCGCCATCTCCCTCCAATCCGACCAACAAGATCCTGTGACCAGTCAATCACACTTGCTGATTGGCTGTTTGCACCTTTCTTGAAGTTTATTCACACCTCTGGGGTAGCTCAGTTGGATGTTTATACTTGAAGCCATTGCTACTTGTATTTATATTTGTATCTGAAGTCATTTAACTCTACTTGTAGAGTGGTAGGTTTCTTCTCCTCTAAGAAATTTCAAACCTCAGTAGACAGATGATGAACTAAATATCCTAAAAGTGATCTATTCCATTGAAAGACATTCTGATCTAAAAATAATAACTATTCCATTGAGCACTTACTATGTGCCATTACTGTGATACTTCATATGTTTTAAATAATTTACTCTTCCATCAATGAGACGATTGTTATTTTAATTTTACAGATGAGAAAACTGAGACTTGGGGAATTACAAAGACTTGGATAGTTACAACAACCAAGACTATACAGTTATGATTTGTGTGTGACTAATGGAATGAGAAGTCAGAGGCATCTAATCCCTAAAAGTGACTCGTGAGTAAAGCAACACAAAGCCTCTCCTTCCCATCCTATCCCCACATTATCTCCTCTCTCACCTCTTCCTGAAAAGTTTCTTGGAGTGGTGGAATGGGAGAAGCCTGTGTCTTTGATTTCTCCCATGACCTGGGCAGCCCTGGCACATGGCCCAAACTTCCTCTCCAAACCCTGTTTCTACTACTTTTCATCATTCTCCAAATGTGCCGTGCTCTTTCATTCATGTATTTATTCAGTCAATGTTTATTGAAAACCTATTATGCGTCAGAGGGTAGCACTGAGGACATAATGGTTAACAAGATAGATGCCATCCTCGACTTCACGTTGCCCACAGTCTGGTCTTTTTCCTGACTCCATGCTCTTCCATCTATTCGTAATTCCTTGCCTTCCTCCCCACTCCACCCCAGCAGCAAGGCAAACTCTTATTGATCTACAAGATCCAGCTCACACTCTTACCTCCTCTTTCACCTTCCTCAACAACCTGGGGATGACATTCAAAATATTGAGCAACCAGTTGGGTAATCATAATGGACACCACCTGTCAACTACCAGTCTCCCAGAGTGTCCAAGCTGAATTTCTGCCCTGAAATAGCCCTGGTCAGAGGTAGTTACCCTGCCCATGGGGGTCCTCAGCACCTGGACCACACAAATATTGAAGTACTGTTCTCTAGCTCTTCCTGCCTTATCCTCCACCCATCCTCCCCACTGCACTCACAACCACAAACACACACAAATGTGCTTGTGAGCTTCCCAAAGGCAGCAATCTTTCTTTATTTATCTAGGAGACTAGCACAACCCAGGTACAACATAACAGGAGCTCAATACATCTATGTTGAATGAATGAGTTGGGGTAGGAAGTAATCTGGTCTTCATCCCAGAGAATTTCCTTAAATATCATCCCTGTTCAGATCAACAACATTTCCTACTTGAAGACTCAGAAAAATTTTAAATGTGCGTTAGGCCCATTTTCCTTTTTTAAAAACTGTAACAGTCCTCATATAGTACCTTGGAACACATTCCTATGCTTCTTCTTATATTTCTACCTCTGGTTATCAAGTTATACCAAACAAGTACTGTTATGGGCTGAGTGATGTCCCCTCCCAGATTCATGTGTTGAGGTCCTAAGCCCCAGCACGTCAGAATATGACTGTATTTGGAGATAAGGTCTTTAAAGCAGCGGTTCCCAACGTTTGTGACCTTTTTGGCGCCAGGGACCGATTTCATGGAAGACAATTTTTCCACAGACCGGGGGTGGGGAGTGGGGTGGGGAATGGTTTCGAGGTGATTCAAGTGCATTACATTTATTGTGCACTTTATTTCTATTATTATTACATTGTGATATATAATAAAATAATTAGACAACTCACCATAATGCTGAGCGGAGGCTCAGGTGGTAATGTGAGGGATGGGGAGCGGCTGTAAATACAGATGAAGCTTTGCTCGCTCACCCACCGCTCACCTCCCACTGTGCGGCTCGGTTCCTAACAGGCCATGGACCAGTACTTGTCCGTGGCCTAGGGGTTGGGAAGCCCTGCTTTAGAGAGGCCATTACATTAAAATGAGATCATTAGGTATACCCTAATCCAATAGGACTGGTGCCCTAAAAGAAGAGGAGATTAGGACAGAAACAATTGCAGAGGGAAGACCATTTCAAGACACGGGGAGGAAACAGCCAACTCTAAGCCAAAGAGAGAGGCCTCAGAAGAAATCAACCCTGCTGACACTTTGATCTAGGACTTCTAGCCTCCAAAACTGTGAGAAAATAAATTTCTGTTGTTTAAGTCACCCAGACTGTGGTACTCTGTTATAGCAGCCCTAGCAAACTAATACAAATACCGATCTCCTTTGCAAATGAACTACTGCTATAGCAAATAACACAACTTTTCATTGCATACGTACTATTTCCAAGTAAATTAGAAACTTCTTGATGTTAGTGAATGTGACTTTTATTTCTTAGACTCTCTCATAAAACATAGCACCATTTATGCACATAATAGATGCTCAGTAAAAATTTAGAACCCATTTCCTAAACTGCAGAATATATGAGAATATTTCTTTGTCTTCATTTATTCCAGGGCTCCTCGACCTCAGTATTACTGACATCTGGGGACTGGATAATTCTTTGTTGTTTGGGCTGTTCTGTGCCTTGCAGATATTTAGCAGCATCCGTGGACTTGACCCACTAGATGTCACTAGCACCAGCACCATACTCCCACCATGTTGTGACAACCAAAAATGTCTCCAGACACTGTCAAAAGACCCCTAGGATTCAAGACACTCCTGCCTGAGAACTGCTGATCTATTGTGATGCTATCCTTTTCTCCTCTTCCTCGATATTTTGTTCAAGTCTATACACATCTGGGTATTTCTTAGAGACGTGTGCTATGAATCCTGAACATCAGAAGGGTAACAAGAAATAAGTCCAAATTTATCGGCAGGAGGGCAGCTGGTGTACCTCAGGATATGGTCTGGTAGAGATGCTTTGTCAAATTTGGCCTGTAGGAAGAAGCGTGTCTACAGAGAAGAGGCTAAAAATGTCCGATGGTGGTTTCTGCTGAGTCAGAGGCCCAGGCTTCTCTTCCCAAGACTTTACCTCCTGGTCACTGGTCACTAGCTAGGATCAACACAGACAGGAGTTATTTCTATCTCCAGTAGGATTGACTATTTTAAATGAGTTTGCAGTTTTGGGCCATTTCTTAGTGGACAAATCCCCACATCACAAAAACCACCAGGGAAATTGCCACTAATTAGCATGCTCGTTAACGACCTTAGGAAGGAAGGCAGCAGCGGAAAGGGCCGGGGCGCCAGAATTGTGGTCCTTCCCTCCGAAGCTGGCCTGGCACACTGCGGCTGAGGCTGGGAGTGAGCAGACAGCGCGGCCTCTTACTTCCTAAACCACGTCCTTCTTGGAGAACCGTCCCAGGATCTTAGGATTATCCTCTGGACCCCATCAACTAGACCCAAAGACTCTCATGGGCACAAAAATAAAATGATGGTGAGGAAGGTAATGGGGTTGGTCTTCTCTACTAAGAATCTCAAGGAATGATGGGTCATGCTTTGTGGCCCAAAACTGCGATTGAGTCTGAGGGTTCCAATGCCTCTACCATCTGAGATCATATCGCAAGGAGGCAGAAGGCAGACTATGAAGGGCTTTTCATACCAAAAACAAGGAATTTGGATAATTTCTGGACTCATCAAACTTCCTACGTTGAGAAGTCATTTTCTCCGATACTTCTGGGGGAACCATGGATGATATTTAAGATGCTGGTGACTTAGAGCACAGAAAATCCCTTTAATCCTTGTGCTACAAGAGTTCCCAGCTATACATACATTTAAATAACCAAAACAGAGACAATAAAAAGCTACCTGGGGGGGGAGAAGGAAGCACAGTACTCTCCAAGTTCCTCTAGAAGTACTTTTTTGCTGCAAAGCCCAATAACAGACACACCAACCCTTTCCGTTTCCACTTTCTGAATGACTCACTGCACTATTTACCATCCCAGATGTACCAAGAGTATCAGTGAGACAAAAACGTACCCATACTTGGACTTAAAAGGAAGTCTGTGTTGTATTCTTACTGTGGCCTGTCATACCTACTCCCTTTCTCTCAGCTCTACCCTGGGTGACATGTGCAAAACGCTGTCCGATTTGACTACAGGGCACGCACACATCTCAAGTTGGAGTGGATACTCACGGGCCACAGACTAAATATGTCAAGGGGAGTTTCACAGGGGCCGCCACAGCTTCCCTATTTCCTTTCAGCGAAGTAGCGTGATGCCCAGGGTTCTGCCTGTAGGTTGCAACTTGGGGACTTGAAAAATGCAAGGGGGTTATTTCATCTCTCTAGAGAAGGGTAAGGTTAGCTGCCATCAACCCTAATGCTCAATACAAACTACACCTTATTCACGTTATCACAGTTTCCTTTGTCCTCTGTACCAGCTTCCGTGGCATGTTGAATTCCCCACTGTTGTCCTACTTATCTAGAAAAAGACAATAATGGCCACTTTACTTAGAGCTTACTCTAACAAAGTTACCACTTTTGTACTAGGCTACCATAGCTGTAGCACAGTTGTTCATTTCATTTAACAAACAAGAAAAAAATAAAAAGGAACCAAAACTGGTACAGATGCTGAGGACACATAATAAGCTAAAAGTGCCCATAATGTGACATCGGTTTTTGTCCACCATCTTGGAAAAAAGTGTTAGACAAGTCATTTTTCTTTTTCCTTTTAACGTGTACTGTGTCCCACGAGCCCTTCATCCAACGGGGAAATAGCAAGGGTGGAAAATTTGGAACACCTCTAGTAGTTAGGGCATAGCCCAAGCTGCTGTAGCACGACTACCCTAAAACACAGTGCCTCAAGTAGAAGTGAAGCATATTTTCCTTTATCAGAGGAGTGTAGGGGTTTTGGGCAGGTCAGGACAGGAAACCAACTCTGCTCTGTGAGGTCCTCCAGGAACCCAGGCTCTTTTTCTCCCCCCCCAGTTTTGTAAGTTAAGGTCCAATTTACATAGAGTTCAATTTACTCTTTAAGTGTACCCTTCTACCTTGTGGCTCAGTGCTCTCATCTACAGCACCTTTTCTCCATTCCACCCCGTAGGAACGGTAAAAGACAACCAGCTTCTTTTTAAAGGGGAGCCCACAGCCCATTGACCAGAATGGAATCACATACCTAGCTTCAGGGGAGCCTAGGAAATGGGGTCTGTGTACCCAACTAGAACTTGGGAGATTCTATTACTAAAAGGACGAAGTGAAAAATGAATACAGTTAGGGGGTTATGCCACGGCATCAAAATCTTAACAAAACTTAAGAGCTGGGTTATTTTCCAGCATCTTTTAACAAAGGAGAATATAGTACTAGAACACAATTTGCAAATAATCAACAAAGCAAAGGTTTCGTGCAGCAATATCCTTCTCTGGCACCTTGTTTGTTATTAATCCTTACTTCCGTTTTTACAAAAATCTGAATCAAAAGTATGAACATTTCTGTCAAACACAAGAGGCTTTTGCTACATAATGACTTTGTTATTTTCCTTTAGCTCGATCTGAAATTTACTTTCAGTGACTCTAGCAATCATAAAAGGAAGAAATCTGTGGAGTAAGAACCTTTCAGCCCAAAGTGGTTCTGCAAAGCCTACAGTTCAGAGTTATCTGGCAACAACGAGAAAATAATGCTGTGCTGTTTTCTGAATCATATATTTCCTATGCTATAGGCTGTGACTCTGATCAGATCTTAATTTCCCATGACAAGTATGAAAATGCAAGAAGGATGAAGTTCTGTAGAACATCAGTATTCCTTTAGGTAGTCATTCCTTTGATGAAACATGACTAATTGTTGGCAGAGAAAACTTCTGATTGACTGAAGGAAAATAAAAGACGCTATCAGTGTGTTAATGAAGAGATTTTTATGGTGTGCCTGCAAAGCAAATATACGACAATGTTGATTCCAAATGATCAAAACAGCACTGGATGTGATGTTTTATCTTATTAGAAAATATCAGCACCTAAGAGCAATGTTGCTATAATCCGTTGTTATGATGTATTGTACTGAGTAGATGGCTTAGCAGAAGTAGATACACTTCCAGCCTCAATAGTAGGAATAACAGTAACAATAACAACATCAATAATAATAACAGCTATAATTTCTTTGTTCTATTTATTGGCCACTATGCTAATGACTATTTATGTAATCTTTCTTATAATTTTCACAGTGATATTGCAAGGTAAATATAATGGGCATTATTCTCATTTTAGGCTCAGAGAATAATTGCCTAAGCTTATCCAGTGGTTGTGATGGAGATAATTACTAACATACACTGAGTACTTTCCCCATGCCAGACCGTGTCCTACAAGCAGTGAAGCTGGATTCAAATCCATGGCATCATTGCATGGTGCCTGGCAAAATGAAACCTCTGTTAACAGAGACAGAAGCCAGATTTGTCACAAGCCACAGGGTTCCTCCTGCTGTAGGCAGCCACTCAAGTTGCTTCACATGGTGTAGGTTCTGAGCGTACTAACAAGTCTAGCAGTGGTGTGGGATCATGGAGCACCTACCTTCTCCTGTCACAGATTACACATGGCTGCAGTGAGTGTGGCCAGGCTAGCTGCAGAAATGCTGGGATGAAATTGTGGCTATCAGCAGTTGTGCTTTCATTCAAATTCTGCAAATTTGTCTGAAGCAGATAAATAAAAGGTTGATCAGAATGACATACCCCACATCCTCAAATACTTGAAACTGAAACAACATTTAAAGGAAGCAGCTATGAGCCAAGGAGGAGAGATTCCATACTGGTTTTTAATCCCTTCTAGTATTTAACAGAGTGCCTTTCCTGTTGCCTGTGCTCAGTAATGCTCAATAAAGCGCTGTGATTGTCTTTTAAGAGGGAAAAGTGAATTGACTAAGCAGGTCGCTTGAGAGTCTTCCTGGATTTTAAACGATTGGATTTATGACTAATAGATTTAACAAAGAGATTTGGTTGGCTGATTAAACAGATGATGGTACCTAGAAAGGTTAAATGGCAGATTTCTCTGTTGTGATTTTCTTCCATCATATAGATAGAAATAAGGACTCTCTTGCTGACACATTTTTACTGCAACAGTCTTCATTCACTCATCTAAAATGTAAACTTCTGTCTGTAAACTACGTTTAATAGTTTTTAGAAAGACATGACAGAGATTTCCCTGGTGGCGCTGTGGTTAAGAATCTGTCTGCCAATGCAGGGGACACAGGTTCAATCCCTGGTCCGGAAAGATCCCACATGCCGCGGAGCAACTAAGCCTGTGAGCCACAACTAACTGAGCCCACGTACCTAGAGCCCGTGCTCCACAACAAGAGAAGCCACCGCAATGAGAAGCCCGCGCACTGCAACGAAGAGTAGCCCCTGCTCGCTGCAACTAGAGAAAGCCCACGCGCAGCAACAAAGACCCAACGCAGCCAAAAACAAATTAAAAAAAAAAAAAAAGAAAGTCGTGATACATGGCTAGCAGAAGATATAAAGATATTCACAAATTATACTTATTACTTAATTACTCAGGCTATAACTAAATTTAAAATAAACTTGCCAAGTATTATTGTGTCATTAGTAGTAATATTAATTGTATTTACTTGAATCCTACTACTCTATGTCTTTGTCCTAAAAAAAAAAAAAAAAATTTTTTTTTTTAACCCAGAGAAGTTTTCAGGTGTTGAGATGCCTGTTACAATTTTGTCTCCCTTCTAAACAAGCTCATGATTATAAGGGTTAATCAAATAATAGTGTTTCTGACAGTATATAACGCTAAACATTTATGCTTCAACATGTTTTGTCATCATCCTGGTATCTCTCAACCCACACAAGGAGATTTTGGAGGGTAGGGGCTCCATTTCATAAGACGTTGTACTGAATCCAACCTATCACAGCCCCAGGAAATTCCCACAAATCTTTCTAAAAAGAATAATCACCTTAATTTGTAAATTCCTTGAAGGGAAAGATTTTACTTTTTTTTTTCTTAGCAGTGACTACTAAGCTTCTTCACATGGAATGTTTGATCATTAACTTTGATAAAAAGAAGAGAAACCAAAGTAAACACATCAGTCATCATATCACTTGATAAGCACACTAAAGATGATTTGAAGTGATAAATACCAAGAAGGCAGATAGATATTTGTCATTTTCAGTCACACAGAGTTTTTCAAGAACGCACCTACTCAAGTGTGAACTCTGCCTGTATATTCAAGGTCCATTGTTGCCTCGAAGACAGCAAGCACAGAAACACAGCTTATAAAGTTGATGACGAGGGTCACATTGATTCCGTTCATATTTATTAAGTAACTACTAAGCCCAGCACTATTTTCGGTCCTGTGAGAAATATACAAAAAAGCAATGAGATTCTACAAAGAAGAGGTTACTAATAATTCAAGATAATTAACCCCAAAGTTAATGGTGTATATGGCTTTGTTTCTTCTGGTTTTCTAATGTTTTGATCTCAGGACCCCTTTACACGTTTCAAGATTATTGATGACCCCAAAGAGCTTTATTTATATCTGTCAATAATTTACCATATTAAAATTAAAACTAAAAAATTCTTTAATATATATTATGACCCCACTGCATATTAATATAAATAATATGTTCTTAGGAAAAAGAAATAGTCTCCAAACAAAAAAAAATCAGTGAGAAGAGTGTTGTTTCACAGTTTTACACGTCTCCTTAGTGTCTGACTTAACAGAGAAGAGTTGGATTTTCAAATCAATGTTTATTATAGCATTGCTTATTAGAGCCAATCAGAAGGAGACTCACTCTCAAATAAATTCCAGCATGATGAAATATCATGTAGCCGTTAACAATAATGACAAGGACTTTTCCCTGATAGAAATCCATCTAAGATATATTGCTGAGTAAGAATGCAAGCTGCATAATCCCATTTAGGTAAAGTTATATACATAGACTCAAATTCTATAAATCCATAGAAAAGTGTCTGGATAAATGTTTATCAATTTATTGAGCTGTTTTCTCCAAAGATTTGGAAATCCAGTTCTTTGTCCCTCTTTACTGAATTAATTAAATATTTACATTAAGCATGTATAATGTAAAATAATTTGCTTAATTTAAGATTTTTTCAAACAAGGCATTTCTTTAAGCTCCACAGTAATCCCTCTCCAGGGCTGCTTCCTTTTTAGTCACTTGGAGACATCTTTGGCCGTCATACTCAAACTCGTCCCCGCCTCAAGACACAGGATATCTTCCTCCGAATTTCTTCCTCCAAACTTTGTCCTTGGATGAGCTTTCTTTAATTTTTTTAAATCACTTTTTAACATCTGATTATACTTGTAATAGATGTTGATGGGAGAACATTTTTCAATGTGGAAAATCATCAAAAATATGATAAGAATCACCTCCATTCAGTGGCTCACTGCCTCATCGCAGCGTTTCTCCCTCCCTTTCCCCATGTTTTATATTACGACATTTGAAAATGAATGCAGGAAATCCTATCAATCCGTTCGGCAGCCTCTTTATAGAAGCGCTTGCTTTGGCGTATATGCAGCAGGGGCTTCTGGACATCTGCCTGCCAGACCCACCTCTGGGTGAAAATGCTACAGAAACAACTTTTCTGATAAGTAACATAATTACCTCTTTTGGAGCTTCATCCAGGCTCTGGATCTCTTATGTAGGAGGTGGTGCCTGTACTCAAAGTGCTTCAGTGACTGGGACACATTCCACGTGTACAGTAGTTATATTTCATTTGGAGGATGGAAGAACCAACCATGGAAAAGTTTCTTTCCATTTCTGTAAACATTTCGAAAAGATACATGCACCCCAATGTTCAGTGCAGCACTATTCACAATAGCCAAGACATGGAAGCAACCTAAATGTCCACTGACAGAGGAATGGGTAAAGAAGATGTGGTATATATATATATATATATATATATATATATATATATACACACACACACACACACACACACACACACACACACACCCCACTGGAATACTACTCAGTCATAAAAAAGAATGAAATAATGCCATTTGCAGCAACATGGATGGATCTAGATGATCATATTAAGTGAAGTAAGACAGAGAAAGACAAATATCATAATGATATCCCTTATATGTGGACTCTAAATAAATGACACAAATGAACTTATATACAAAACAGAAAGAGACTGACAGACATAGAAAACAAACTTACAGTTACCAAAGAGGAAAGGAGGGAGGAGGAATAAATTAGGAGTTTGGGATTGACATATACACACTACTATATATAAAATAGATAAACAACAAGGACCTACTGTATAGCACGGGGAACTACACTCAATATATTTTTTTTTATTTCTCATCTTTTGTTTTTAACATCTTTATTGGAGTATGATTGCTTTACAATGGTGTGTTAGTTTCTGCTGTATAACAAAGTGAATCAGCTATACGTATACATATATCCCCATATTTCCTCCCTGTTGCGTCTCCCTCCCACACTCCCTATTTTGTAATAACCTATAAGGGAAAATAATCTGAAAAAGAATAGATATATAGATATAGAGATACTGAATCATTGTGCTGTACACCTGAAGCTAACGCAACATTGTAAATCAATTGTATTTCAATAAAAAGGCAAAGAAATAAAATTGACAAAAAAAAGATATATGAGATCAGACAAAGGGAGAAATATTAACCAGTGCTAGCTCCTTCCCTGGATATTAGAATAGAAATCTTTAAACAATCTAAATGTCTAAGGCAAGGATAATTTGCTATCCTTGAAGAGATGGAAGAAAAGGAGTAGAAAAGGTGCAATGGCAGTAAGAAACAAAATATTTGGAGTGTTTACTGTGTATGAGATGTTTTACTGGTGTTTTCAGACACTCTTGTGAGACTGATTTTTTTTTTTTTTTTTTTGCGGTACGCGGGCCTCTCACCGTTGCGGCCTCTCCCGTTGCGGAGCACAGGCTCCGGACGCGCGGGCTCAGCGGCCATGGCTCACGGGCCCAGCCGCTCCGCGGCATGTGGGATCTTCCCGGACCAGGGCACGAACCCGTGTCCCCTGCATCGGCAGGTGGACTCCCAACCACTGCACCATCAGGGAAGCCCGAGACTGATATTTTTATCCTTGTTTTACAGAAGAGAAATATGAGGCTCAGAGAAGTAGAAAAATACATCCTGAGGTCACACAGCTGGGATGCCCTAGAACTTTCCAAAGACTGGGACAAATCAAAATATGCACCTCACCCCAGTCTAATTATTGAATTTCATTTGTACGAATCACCTGACTTGTACAAATGAATTTGGATGAAAGGACATTGACAGAAACTGATTCTTGATAGGGCTGGACTATAAAACTGCAATGCAGTTTAATTCAATTTTACATACTACTAATTGTTTGCCTCTATGTACAGGACAATGTGCTTTATACTCTTGGAAGGAATAAAACTGAATACAATTAATTAAAATACACATCAGAATATTATAGTGAACTAAATTACCATAATTGAAGTCACCTGGAAATAGCATTCTTGAAGTCCAATTTTTATCGAGACTTTTAGCCTACTTATCAGGCTTAAAAAAAAGTTTTCTGGGGACTTCCCTGGTGGTCCAGTGATTAAGACTCTGTGCTCTCAATGAAGGGGGCTGGGTTCGATCCCTGGTCAGGGAACTAGATCCGGCATGCATGCCACAACTAAAGATCCCGCGTGCTGCAACTGAGACCCACAGCAGCCAAATAAATAAATATTTTAAAAAAAGTTTACTTGGCTTACCTCACTCTTAGGACTAAAGAATGTCAATTTTCTATGGTCTTGTATTTGCTATCTCATCTGCTTTTCTATACTCATTTGCTAATCTATGCATGTTTTCCTGACTCATGGACTTAACACATTCTAACATGTCCTCCTACAATCTGATAGGTTTCCATTCTGACCAGAACTAACCAACTGAAGGCAGCTGGGAGGAGGGTGGTACCATCATTATAACAGAAGGAAGAGCAGGTTTGACAGGAATCAGAATGCAACGTGTTTGGTTTGGTAATTATCACAATTAATTACTGTGACAGCAGCAGACCATGATGGACCCAGCACTGACATGGGATCTAATTTTGGCACTAGTGGTCATATGACTGTAGAGAAGCTACTTCAACGGTCCTTGTATTGTAGATAAGGAAACAGAGATCTGAAGAGTTAAGATGTCCAAGAAGACCCCTTCCAGCTCTAAGGTGCCAAGGTAGTAAATTCATGTAATTTTTCAAAGCCACTACTCAACGTGGGTATGCATTATATTAATTCATTGTTTGATTTACCGACCAAAGTACTTTTACAAAAGAAAGATTTTTTTCAACAAATCTTTTAGAGGATGCCCCAATTTTCCTCCATGTTTCTGCATTTTCTATGGCCTGAGCTATTTTCACTCCATGTCCATCTACTGGTTCTCATTTTTGGACAATAATTGGGTGGGTTACTGACTGCTTATGACACTAAATCTTTCTGATAAGACAGGACATTATAGGTCTAAAATTACTTCCAACCTGTCTTCTAGTTTTATTCCCACGTAGATTATAATTTTCAATTCAACTCCTCAAACATTTACTAAATGCCAACACATAAGGCAGGTGAGGCAGTAGCCCTTGGAATTCAAAGAATAAACAACCCAGTCCCTGCTCTGGACACTTTTACTAACAACAAATAATAGCTGACACATATCAAGTACTTACCAGGCATTGTTCTAAGGACTTTATATTTAATACTCATTTAATTATCACAACTTGTACAGTAAGTGCTATTATCACCCCCTTTTTACATATGAGGTGAAGAAAATTACCTACGATGATTCAGCAACCAGGTTGCAGAGCCAGGATTCAAACCCAGGCACTCCTCCTCCTGAATCCTTGCTTCTCACTATTATGGAGAGAAACCAACACAAAAGCTAATAAATTCCATCTGAGAGGGCTTTTCCACTCCCGTGGGGTTAGTAAAAACAGAAGCCAAGGCCCCACCCCAAACCCCTGAGCTGAAACCTCTAGCAAGAGCGTCCAGGTAGCATTATATGTAAAAAGCTCCACGGATGATTTTGGTCCAGTTGGAAAACAGCATCATACAGACGCTAACAGGCTAATAGTGGAATTGGAAGCATGGTGGGGACACCAGAGTGGTTCAATTAGGGGAGTTCCCGAAAGACTAGCCAGAGGAATGACACATGAGCAGACTCATAAAGAGTGAATAGGAGTCTGCCAGGAGGACAAGGAGAGGAAGATGAAGGACGTCATGCGTAGACAGGCGCAGAGGTGTCCAGTATTGGGAGACTTTAGTGTGGCTGAGTGTGACACATGGGGGTGAGCAGAGAGGTAAGTCGGAGGCTTGCCAGGCTTGGAGAGCTGTCTCAAGAGGTTTGACTTTTTCCTATGGGCAAAGAGGGTTTTCAGCAAAATAAGATTAGGATCCAATCTGCGTTTCTGAGAAATGCCTTTGACCGCTGCATGGAAGGATTAGAGGGAAGGGAGATTGTAGATGGGGCAATCAGCCTATCAGAAGCCCAGGTGAGGAACTAACCTGGGCAGTCATTGCAAGCACGGGGAGGAAGGACTGTTCGAGCCAAGAGTCAGAATCAACACAACTTAGTGATGGGTTGGAGGTGAGAGGGAACGGAGCAGTCTAAAAGGATTCTACAGCTTCTGGCTTCGCTAAGTTGATGGTTGGTGGTGCTATGAACCGGAATAAAGGAGAAGAGATACATTCTGGGGCTTCTGGAGAGCTCAGTTTTGTATTTGAGTTTCCACACCTATGCATGGCCTAGGCATCAGGCAGCCAGATGTGTAAGTCTAACACACAGGAAAATAAAGGATAATAAGTTTTCAGGGCCCATTGTCTGATGTGATGGTAAGTGGATGGTCCAGTAGACCCAGAGATATCTGAGGAATATGGGGTCTCCTTCAAGCTCAACAAATCTCGCTATCCATCCACCTGTTAGAGAGGTTCTTGATACGTCCCCTCTACATGTCAAAGACTTCACTTCTTACTAAGAAGAGTTGCAAAAGACTGTGGCCATTTTGGAAACTGACCTTAGAAGGAGATGGAAGGAATAATTGAGTTTTACCACGCTGCACTCAGATTGTCCTTTTAACTTTTCACTTATCTTTTTTTTTTAATTTATTTTATTTATGGCTGTGTTGGGTCTTTGTTGCTACACACTGGCTTTTCTCTGGCTGTGGCGAGTGGGGACTACTCTTCGTTGAGGTGCACAGGCTTCTCTTGTGGAGCACGGGCTCTTGGCGTGTGGGTTTCAATAGTTGTGGCACACGGGCTCAGTAGTTGTCCCCAGACCCCACTCTTGTTTCTCTCCCTCTGCCCACTGGCAACCATTCTGATTTCTTCCTGTGCATCTTTTGTTTGTATACATTCCTGCAAATAGTGTATTTGTGTTTTGTGTGCACGTGCTTTTATTTTATGTTAAAGGTATTTCGTGTGTATCTCACTCCATTTCTTACTTTACTCAGTTTTGTGCCTTTAAGATCTATCTATGATGCTCCATCTAAGGTCATTCTCGTGTTTATGGATCTACCCCACTTGATCATGATGTAGTTATAAAACCATTACTGGATTCAGTTAACTAACGTTTTATTTTAAGAATTACGCATCTACATTCAACAGTGAAATGGATGCATATTGTTTTATAGTTTTAGAACATAGTCTATATGATACTAATCCTTTGGTACTTATGATAACTTCTTTTGTGGGTTAATAAATGTTCTATTTCTTTGCCAGTCTCTTCCTGTGTCCCTCTTATAATATGTCTATGTGTGGGGTTCTCCTCATCTTGATAATGGGTCTTTTAATCTGTTCTTTCATCTGTAATTCTAGGAAGTTGGTCTCCAGGATTTCTCCGTACATTCCTCTTTCTGCTTTTTTTATATTTTTCTCTTTCTGGGACTGCTATCAGATGAATAATGGCATTCCTACTTCTGTCTTCTGTGCCCTTGGATTTTCTTTTAAATTTCCTATTTCTTGACCCTCTCTAGTTTCCTCCTAGGAGAGGCCCTCAATCTGATATCCGAACTCACAAGCTCAGTCTCAGCTGTACTCTTCCAAGTATTTATCCCTTCTCTGTGTTACTGATTTCAACTATTAAATTTTTCATACCTGCTTCCAATTTTCGTGTTCGTTTGCTTGGTTTCTTTACTTCTCAGTCGGTCTTATTTCGTAGTACTAACACTGTCCCTTATCTCCAGGTATATTCAATCATGTGCTATGTGTCAGGGACAGTTGGGTCTCTGTCATTATATGGCTAATGCCGTCTGACTTGTCTTTTAGGCAGTAACTTGGGGGCTTATTTCCCCTGGGGCCATTAGGTCCTTTTTCTGGGAATGTGTTTTTGGGAAGAACCAAAAGCCCTAGTTTGTGTCACTGTGGGGATTTTAAGGGGGTGAGGGTGAGCCCCAAGTGGGGAGTCTCAGGCACCATAGAAGTATTGTTGTTTGCTCCCATTTGCTGCTCCCTCACCAAGTAACTACTCCAGCCAGAATTTTACATTTAAATCCTTAGGACGGACACAGCTGGAAAGACGTCATCTCCTCAGCCCAGGCCCTGGAAGGTGAGGGCTAGACGTCAGCAGGTCAGTCTGCACCTGTTCCTTGCTTCTTCCATCCACCGGGGCTCTTGCCCTGCCCTGCAGTCACCCAGACCCCTGGTACAGCCCTACCACTGCAGAGTTCCCTATTGCTGCTGTAACAAATTACCACAAACTTTGAGGTATGAGACAACAGGAAATGCATCGTCATACATCTGGGGGTCAGAAATCCAAAATGAGTTTCACAAGGCCGAGGTCAAGGTGTTGGCAGGGCTGGCTGCTTCTGGAGGTTCCAAGGGAGAATCCATTTCCTTGCCTCTTCCAGGCTCCTGTGGCTGCCCGTACTCCTTGAGGTGTGACCCCTTTCTCTATCTTCAAAGTACATCACTCTGACCTCTGCTTCCACAGGCAGCCCTCTCCTCTGACTCCTCCTGTGTCCCTCCTATAGATCAGGTGCCCAGGTAACCCAGGATAAGCCCCTCAACTACAGACCCTTAGCTCAATCACATCCACAAAGTCCCTTTGCCATAATAAAGGTAACATAGATCCCAGGGGTTAGGACGGGGCTTAGCATCATTCTGCTTTCCACAGCTATCTCATAGGAGTAGTCTAAGGAGACTAAGAAGATGTTAACATCTGCTCTGTGTACAGAGCATTGTGCTAAGAGGGGTGTTGGGAAGCACAGAGTTTATAAACAAGAGTGAGATGGTATCCCTCCCTATAAAGAAATGTATAAAACGGAGGACATCTAGAAGACAGACATGGAGGTTAACAGGATGTGGGCGGTATGTGAAATGAACCAGCTCCAAAGTTCAAAATTGTCATAGTTCAACTCTGTCCTGGTGGCATGGCTGTGCCAGAAGGACCTTCAGATTCTGCGGTATCACTGCCCCCTCCTGGACTTGACCAGGGCGGGGAATGCTCTTCTTGCACTATCAGTATTTTTTTGTTGTTGTTGGAGGATAGGTGATTTACAATATTGTGTTAGTTTCAGGTGTACAGCAAAGTGATTTGGTTATACATATATATATATATATATATATATATATATATATATATGTATGTTCTTTTTTTTCAGTTCTTGTTATTGGGCAGATTCTGTGCTAGGCACTTGGGATTCAGAATCAGAGAAGTGAGGTAAACATGGATGAAGCCCACCTCCTATAGTTAAAAGGAGCTCCATCTATTAGGAGAGACACACACGCAATGAATAGTGGAGAATAATGCCACGTGCTGGAGCAAGGCCCTCACCAAGGACCAGGGAGGTCTGGCTCGCCACCAGCCCCCAATATCAGTGGAAGCCTCACCGGTTTCCCAGCTGAGGAGGAGATAAGGGCAGCCCAGGATGAGAGAACCGCAGCTACATAGGCGCCTGAGACATCCTGAAAACAGTGAGCAGTGAGACGCGTGGGGCCATTTCAGTGCCTCTCCCCTCCTCCTGGGCTTGCTTTTCAGAGGAGATCAGCATCAAAGCCCTCCCCTCCCCTCCCCCTCCAACCTCCCTCCTTTCTTCTCTCCCATTTCCCTAGTGGGGGAATGAGGGAGGAAGCGTTACAGGCCATCACAGTACCTTTTTCCCCCTCAGGTCCTTACATTACAACCAACCGAATGTCAAGGGCTTGGCAAGAGAGAGAAGGGGGGAAATCAGTTGCGCCAGCATTATCAGCCCTCAAAGGGTCTCCTGACCAGCGTTTCATCTCTGGAAACTTTTATCTCACATTCTTATAGCACTTGCATTCAAAGGCCCAAGAGCCGCCCAGACACTATCCCACCCCTTGAACGCCGACAGGGGCTCAGCCTTCAGATCTTCGCTTCGAAGATGAGAAAGGAACCACGGGGATCTCAGATCTCCTGTGCTGGTCGTTCAGGGAGCTGCAGAGTGTTCAGACCCAGAAACACCCCCGACTCTGGGCACCGGGCCCTAATGTATGGCAGAGGACTCTTAAACTACAACGTTGTTATTATAAGACAGAATCTGAAAAACAATCAGGATTCTCCAAACTGACTTCTGCCTTTCTTCTTGTTCCTCTACCCTGTTGCTAGAAGGGAAGAAAGACTGAAAAACACCACCATCTTCCATCTCCTCCACAGTACTTATTTCCACGATGTCACAGAGAGATTACATTAAATTTCTCAGAGAGTGGAAAATGAAATATGACTATTGTATGATACAAATTGAACCATATACCTCACCAGATATCTTAGACCATTAAGAGTACGTCTCTTTCATAAACAATGAATCAGGAAATCCACAAAGACCAAACTCACGTCATCGTTCCTTTCTGGCTAATAATGACTCCTTAACCAAACTGACGTATACGGCACCCAGCTCCTGGTGCTAAGCCCTGTGTGCACACTCTCTTGCTGGGAGGACACTGGGAGACTGACTGTGTGGGCTGGTTTATAGATGGCTTCCTTTGGGCACCACAGCAAGGGTGAAGCAAGGATCTGCTGTAGCCCCTGCCCTGGCCTTATGGGCAGTATTCACTGCAGGGGACATGCCGATGCTGAGAAAGCTGCTTGTGCTCTGTGCACACACAAGGCACCAGCAGACCGGCATCCAGGGTCCACGTGGATTACCATAAACCGTGCATTCGGGTCAGGGAGTGACAGCACGTTGGCCGTGATTCAAGACCAGTTCAGAAGCGGAGGGGACTCTGGCAGATCTCCCACTGTGGACTGACTGGTGGCATTCAGAAAACCACCATCACGAAGTCATTATGGTGATTTTATTCACAATTTCCGTGGCTTACTTGAATGGGCTATGTTTGCTCCATGAGTAATAGAGAATACACGGCCATGTTTTCACCCCAGATGTGGAATGAAATCATCCTACTCTTTCAAGTATCTATCTCCTAAGCTCAAAAACAGAAGGTTGTTTGTATCTCATAGGATAAACCTGGGGCTTCCAAAGAGTCTGTAATTCCTAAGCATCTGATGCATATGCATTTGTAGCATCCAAGGAAATATCCGAGCCAGATAATGTGAGAATTTCTAAGAATATTGATGCTCTTTGGAAGCACATTTTGCAAATTATAAGAGAACAAATTCAATGATTTTTCAGGCTATGGCTTATAGTAAATTAAGAAAGAAAGAATTAGGGGGCACAGGGCGGGGTGGGGCAGAGCAATGAGAAAAGAATAATAATTAAAAAAGAAAGAATTAGAATAAAAGCTAATCTGTAACCTCTCTGAGAGCAGAGAACCATTCCTAACGTCTTCAATTCCCTTGCATCTCTTAATGTACGGAACACAATGGGTGCAAAGTAAATGTTGCCGACATTCATTCATTCAAAGATATTTTTTGAGCACTTATCATCAGTCAGGCACTGTTCTAGGTACTGCAGATACAACAGGGTACAAAACAGACCAAAACCCCTTGCCTTGTAGATCTTATATTTTAATACTTTGCAAATCATCACCCAAAGGACAGAAATAAAGGACAATAAAAGCATGAAGATCACAGAACGTGTGTTTCCTTTGGCAACACCACTCTCCCTAGGACTGGCGAGGTGGAGGAGGGTGTGTGGAATGGAACTTAGCAGGGAGGCAATTGATTTACTGGGGCCTGAAATTTATTGCCACCATTTACAAGGCTGTTGTAAAATAAGTTACTGCTTCTATCTTCTTTCGAGAATCTCTAAATAATTTCTTTTTCTCTGCACAGGGTAAATGTAAATTTTTTAAAATCTTATTTCAGATGATGCACAGTAGCTTGGCCAGCTGCATGAATAAAACTGGATTGGTCAAGCGAAAGAACCCTAACTCAAAATATTTAGGAAAAAAAGGGGAACTTATTTGCTCACATGATGGGGACGGTTAAGAGGTCATGCTAAGGTCAGACTATTGGATCCCAGAAGTTCACAAACTTATCTTCAGGACGCCTGCTTTTTTTCCACAATCTCTCATCTCTGCGTCCTTCCCTCTTGGCTTCATTTTTGGCAAGCTCCCACCACACGGTGGCAGAGGCGGCCTCCTATGACCCCAGTTTCTTGTGATCCTTTTCCCTTGTCATCTCAGGGACCAAAGTGGCCTTAAAGACACCAGGGAGTCCAGAAGTGTAATCAGATCATTGACTCTCTGTACCCACCCCCGCCAATCTGAGCTCTGCTTCTCTCTGTATATCAACCTTATTATCCCTGCTATCAAGGCACTTCCCCAGGCAGAGAGAGAAAGGGAGCACGGGATCATAGATAGTTCCAGTTTTACATAACCCCAGCTCAGCAACTCCGAGGGAAAGAGAGAGCTTGCCATCTCTGCGTTCATATAAAATCCCTGGAGGAGCTTCTGATTGCTCTGGCTCGGGCACTAGACCATCAGGCCAATTACCATGGCCTTGGGGAGAGTCTACCATGATTGGCCAGGCCTGAGTCATGTGCCCATTACTGTAGCCAGGGCAAGGGAGAGTTAAGCTCAGTTGGTAGCCACATCAAATCAAATGCATTCCTCTCCCCTACCCCCATTGGATTTGCATTGCTTTTAGGAAGATGACCCAAGTCTCTCCTAGCCCCACCTCAGTTACATTAGCCCAAGTGTAACTTTCAATTGCTCAGTAGCCACCTGGAGCTCTGGCTACCATATTGGACAGTGTAGCTCTAGACCCCTGACCTGGCCTCTCTTCTTTTCCTCTGGGGATCTCAAAGCATTTGCTTTAACAGGAAGGTATTGTACTAGCTTACAATTGCTGCTGTACAAATTACCCTAAACTTAGTGCCTTCTTCTAAGCTTCTTATATTACAGTTCTGGAGGCCAAAGTCCCACATGGGTTCCACTGGGCAGAAACCAAGGTGCAAGAGGGCCGTGCTCCCTCAGGATGCTCTAGAGGAGAATGTGTTGCTTTGCCTTTTCCAGCTTCTAATGCTGTATTCCTTGGCCAGGACATCTTCCTCCACTTCAAAGCCAGATCATAGCATCTTCAAATCCCTTTCTGCTTCCATCATCACATTGCCATCTGCCTTCTGCGTCAAATTTCCCCCTGCCTCCTTCTAGTGATTTCATGTAGGGCTCATCTGGGATAATCTCCACATTTCAGACTCCTTAACCACATCTGCAAGCTCCCTGATGCCATATAAGGTAACATTCATAGGTTGCAGAGATTTGGACCTGAATATCTCTGGGGCCATTATTCAGCCTGCCACAGGGGAAGAGGAGGTAGAATGAGCATTCTAAACAGAAGGAACAGCCTATATTAGAACCCAGTTGTGGAATGGAGAAGGTAAGTCCTTAGAAGTACAAGGCCAGTGGGACTGAAGCGTAGAGAGAGGGGAAGGGTGGATGAGATGAGGCCAGAAGAGTGGGCAAGAACCAGACCATTGAGAGTCTGTGCCATGAGAAAGATATGGTTTTTTCCCTAAGATCAGTGTAAACCCATTAGGGGGAAGGAAGAGGAATGCATTTGCATTTTTAAAAGCATCACTCTGTCTGTGTGTGGAAAAGGGACTAGAGGAGAAAGGCCGAAGAGGATGGAGGAAGACCAAGTTAGGGTGCTAACGCAGCAGCCTTGGCGAGAGGTGGGGGTGGCTTGCACTGCAGTGGGGCAGTGGAAATGGAGAGAATGAGACAGAGGTGAGAACTAATTAGTGCAAACACTGATAGGAATTAGTAATGAACTGCAGCCAGAGGAAGAGTGAAGGAGAGAGCAGTCCAAAGGATGAATCCTGGAGTTTTGGCTTTCATCAGTGACGTCATTCAGAAAAACTGGGAGAAAACCAGGAGGGGAGCATTGGGAGAAGGGTAGACAGTACGAATCTAGTTTTGGACCTGTATTTGTGGTGCCCTGGAAATGTCTAGTAGGCATACTGGCCCGGAGCTCAGAGATGTGAATTTACAACTCATCAGTATAGAAGTAGCCCCGGAAGCCCTTGTTTTAGATGGTCATGCATCGGAGGAGAGAAGGAATGAAAAGAGGCGAGGGTCTAGGACCACACCTTAAGAAATACCAACACCTGATGGCTGAGTAGAAAGGGAAAAGTCTTTTTTAAAAAACTGAAAAGAATAGTCACACAGAGGGGGCTGTGTTACAAAAGTCAAGGGAAGAGTGTATTTCAAGGAGAAAGTGGTCAACAGGGTTAAATGGTGGTGAGAGGTTAAATAGGAAGAGGACTAAAAACGATCCATTGGATGTGAATGCAGCATCTAAGTACTGTATTTCTACAACCTCTCCTCGCCATGGATAACATACACACAGCACCTTGCACATAGTATGTATTCACTAAATATTGATGTATCACTTTAACAATAGGTACCTCAAAGTGGGAGGCAATGTGGTATAATGGAAAGAGCATGAGCTTTGAATCCCAACCCATCCACTTTCTAACTGTAATGTTTCAAGCCAGTCATTTCTGTGTCTTGATTTCCTCACTGGTAAAATGAGGATGGTAGTGATGAGTTGAGAACTAGCTCTTTATTCCTCAGGGTATTTTCTTGGGCATCACATTATTTGATCCTTAGTGCAACCCAATGATCTTGGCAGACTACAGATTAAGCGAGGTGTCCAGAGGCTGAGAGCTGGTCAGTTGCTGAACCAGGGTCTCTTGACGGCCAGTCTGGTGCTCTGATAAGGAAAAAGACTCTCAGGTTCTCAGAGTTGCTGCTTTTTCCTCCTGCAGATGGATGGCTGTTCAGCAGTCATTCCGAGGACCTGACATGATGGATTCCAAGTATGAGGCTGGAGATATAAAGATGAGAGATATAAAGATGAGAGAGATACAGTTCCTGCCCTCTAGGGAGTCATGGTCCCATAGAAGAGACAGATACTATAAATTGATAATTTTAAAAACATATGATAAGCTTTCCAATGTGGAGACTTTACGGACAAAGGACTGTGGGGACACAGTGGAAGGAATGGTAAGCTCTGGAATGTGTGGGAGGAAAAAAGATCTGGAAAGACTTGGCAAGTGAGAATAGGGCTTAAAAATACATCCCAACTTAAACTATGGTTTTCTTTTTCCTTCATTAGAATCATAGGACTTCAGAGCCAGAAAAGACCTTTTAAAATTATCACTCTTATACCAAAGATGGTGGAATTGAAGAGAGGTAACATGCCAAGGTCAAGAGGTAGAAAAAAAATCCAGGAGTCCCATATCCAGTGCAAAGTTGTTTATGTCAGGAATGTGGTCATCTAACACAGAAGGCTCTGCTAGGTGCTCAGATGGGCTGGCCTGTCAGTTGATGCAAGAATGGACTGCCCTCATCTGAGAGGGGCCACTTGAATCAGCAGGGCCAGAACCTGGAGGCATTGTTGAGGATTCACTGGACAGTTGTAAGAAATACATCATCGTATGTCTATGAGAATCCAACAGTGGTTTCTTCTCTTGAATAACTATGTATCCTGTATTAGAAAAATGGCAGGATGGGGAGACCTACCAGAATTTTCATTAACACTGGGGACAAGGACAGATTATGAATAAGGAGAAAATGGCTACTCACTCTGTACAGATCAAAGTAGGAACCATTGCAACCAAATATCCACATTAAAAAAAAATGGAAATTGAAGCTCCATAATTTCAAGACTCTTCAATACAGTAATTCACAAAATGGTATAAGGTATTAGCTAAATGAAATAAAATATTAACCTCAATAAGCCAGACCCATTTAAAGAATGACAGAGAGTTAGGAAGAAAAGCTGACTCTTCGAAAACACAATAAAATCTATCATTTCAAGCAGACTAACAGACTGTTGTCAAGTAAAGCCCTCGGAAGTTGAACAGGAAGATTAGGTAAATCAGTAACATCAGACCACATACCATTTGTTTGTGAACAAATACCTGTAGCAAAACGTGATGATCCTTAAGAAGTTAGTTTCCTGAAAGTTAAACCTAAGTCATATGTTTTGTAAATGCTGTCTTTATAGACGGTAAAAACATAAGCTTCTATCAACCACTTTTTGAACCGCAAAGTCCAAATGGAATTCAAATAAATTAATTTGGAAAGTCCCTTGAATTCTTTGGAAAGGAATTAGACCTGTGGGTCATTTTTCTGAGTCTTGTCATGGCCACTACTAATATTTTATAGCGATGCTTTCTTAGACAACTTGAACAAGGAGGGAAAAGTATAAGAAAAGACAGTTAACCAAGTAAGAAGCAAACAGATTTGTCTGAAGATAGCATTTTAAAAAGCATACTTTTAAGAAGGCTAGATACATTAAGACCTCGTTTATCCAGCACTGTTAAACAAGGAGGTTGTCTATACACGTGCATTTTCCAGATAGCAGCTGGTTTCTCCTTTAAATGACAACACTTCAAAAATAATCATAATGAAGATTATTTTAACATGTAGTACACATTTCCTCACTAACTTACTTGAGCCGATTGATTATGTCTTTCCTAAGCCCTTTTTTCCAATGACTCAAGATTCCCAAATATTAATATTTATTGTGATAACAGTGGTACGATTTGTCCACAAGGTCGACTGGAGTTCCTAGGGTTTTACTGTAGACCCAACTGCTATGCTTTCTTCATTCTTATGTGGCCCTTACCACGGTTTGTCCCTTTCTCATGAAATTGTCTGTATGCCTTTCTCTAGCAGTGTTTTTCCCCTACTAATTTGATATTAAAAAAATGCCTTGAGAGACCTTCAAGATGGCGGAGGAGTAAGGCATGGAGATCACCTTCCTCCCCACAAATACATCAGAAACACATCTACATGTGGAACAGCTCCTACAGAACACCTACTGCACGCTGGCAGAAGACCTCAGACCTCCCAAAAGGCAAGAAACTCCCCATGTACCTGGGTAGGGCAAAAGAAAAAAGGAAAAACAGAGACAAAAGAATAGGGATGAACCCTGCCCCTCGGGAAGGAGCTGTGAAGGAGGAAAAGTTTCCACACACTAGGAAGCCCCTTCACTGGCGGAGACGGGGGGTGGTGGGGGAAAGCTTCGGAGCCATGGAGGAGAGCGCAGCAACAGGGGTGCGGAGGGCAAAGCGGAGAGATTCCCACACAGAGGATCGGTGCCGACCGGCACTCACCAGCCCGAGAGGCTTGTCTGCTCACCCGCCGGGGCGGGCGGGGCTGGGAGCTGAGGCTCGGGCTTCGGTAGGAGCGCCGGGAGAGGACTGGGGTTGGCTGTGTGAACACAGTCTGAAGGGGGCTAGTGCACCACAGCTAGCCGGGAGGGAGTCCAGGAAAAAGTCTGGAACTGCCGAAGAGGCAAGAGACCATTGTTTCAGGCTGTGTGAGGAGAGGGGATTCAGAGCACCGCCTAAACAAGCTCCAGATCCAGAGACAGGCGCAAGCCGCGGCTATGAGCGCGGACACCGGAGACAGGAATGTGCTGCTAAGGCTGCTGCTGCAGCCACCAAGAAGCCTGTGTGCAAGCACAGGTCACTGTCCATACCTCCCCTCCCGGGAGCCTGTGCAGCCCACCACTGCCAGGGTCCCGTGATCCAGGGACAACTTCGCCGGGAGAACACACGGCGCGTCTCATGCTGGTGCAATGTCATGCTGACCTCTGCTGCCGCAGGCTCACTCCACATTCTGTGCCCCTCCCTCCCCCCGGCCTGAGCAAGCCAGAGCCCCCTAATCAGCTGCTCCTTTAACCCCATCCTGTCTGAGCAGGGAACAGATGCCCTCAGGCGACCTACAGGCAGAGGCGGGATCAAATCCAAAGCTGAACCCCAGGAGCTGTGCAAACAAAGAAAAGAAAGGGAAATCTCTCCCAGCAGCCTCAGGAGCAGAGGATTAAATCTCCACAGTCAACCTGATGTACCCTGCATCTGTGGAATACCTGAAAAGAAAACGAATCATCCCAAAATTGAAGCAGTAGACTTTGGGAGCAACTGTAGACTTGGGTTTTGCTTTCTGCATCTAATTTGTTTCTGGTTTTATGTTTATCTTAGTTTAGTATTTAGAATTTATTACCATTGGTAGATTTGTTTATTGATTTGGTTGCTCTCTTCTTTTTTTTTTTAATATATATATATATATATATATATATATATATTTCCTTTTTCTCTGTTTGTGAGTGTGTATGTGTATGCTTCTTTGTGTGAGTTTGATTGTATAGCTTTGCTTTTACCATTTGTCCTAGGGTTCTGTCTGTCTTTATTTGTTGTTGCTGTTGTTTTGGTTTTTTAGTATAGTTTTTAGCACTTGTTATCATTGTTGAATTTGTTTTTTGGTTGGATTGTTCTCTTCTTTCATTCTTTCATTTTTCTTTTTTTTAAATTACTTTTTAATGTTTTTCTTTTTAACAATTTTTAAATTTTTTATTTTAATGACTTTTATTTTTTTTATTTTTTTTTTCCTTTCTTTCCTTCTTTCTCCCTTTTCTTCTGAGCTGTGTGGCTGAAAGGGTCTTCGTGCTCCAGCCGGGTGTCAGGCCTGTGCCTCTAAGGTGGGAGAGCCGAGTTCAGGACACTGGTCCACCAGAGACCTGCTAGCTATCAAACGGCGAAGGCTCTCCTGGAGATCTCCACCTCAACAATAAGACCCAGCTCCACTAAACAACCAGCAGGCTACAGTCTTGGACACAAACAGTCTATGCCAAACAACTAGCAAGACAGGAACACAACCCCACCCATTAGCAGAGAGGCTGCATAAAATCATAAAAAGGTCACAGACACCCCAAAACACACGACCAGACGCGGCCCTGCCCACCAGGAAAACAAGATCCAGCCTCATCCACCAGAAAACTGGCACCAGTTCGCTCCACCAGGAAGCCTAAACAACCCACTGAACGAACCTCACCCACTGGAGCAGACACCAAAAACAACAGGAACTACGAACCTACAGGCTGCAAAAAGGAGACACCAAACACAGTAAGTTAAGCAAAATGAGAAGACAGAGAAACACATGGCACATGAAGGAGCAAGGTAAAAATCCACCAGACCAAACAAATGAGGAGGAAATAAGCAGTCTATCTGAAAAAGAATTCAGAATAATGACAGTATAGATGATCCAAAATCTTAGAAATAGAATGGAGAAAATACAAGAAACATTTAACAAGGACCTAGAAGAAGTAAAGAGCAAACAAACAGTGATGAACAACACAATAAATGAAATTAAAAATTCACTAGAAGGAATCAACAGCAGAATAACTGAGGCAGAAGAATGCATAAGTGACCTGGAAGATAAAATAAAGAAAATAGCTACTGCAGAGCAGAATAAAGAAAAAAGAATGAAAAGAATTGAGCACGGTCTCAGAGACCTCTGGGACAACATTAAACACACCAACATTCAAATTATAGGGGTCTCAGAAGAAGAAGAGAAAAAGAAAGGGACTGAGAAACTATTTGCAGAGATTATAGTTGAAAACTTCCCTAATATGGGAAAGGAAATAGTCAATCAAGTCCAGGAAGTGCAGAGAGTCCCAGGATAAATCTAAGGAGAAACACGCCAAGACACAGATTAATCAAACTATCAAAAATTAAATAAAAAGAAAAAATATATTAAAAGCAGCAAGGAAAAAACAACAAATAGCATACAAGGGAATCCCCATAAGGTTAACAGCTGATCTTTCAGCAGAAACTCTGCAAGCCAAAAGGGACAGGCAGGACATATTTTAAGTGACGAAAGGGAAAAACTTACAACAAATATTGCTCTACCCAGCAAGGATCTCATTCAGATTTGATGGAGAAATTAAAACATTTACAGAGAAGCAAAAGTTAAGAGAATTCAGAACCACCAAACCAGCTTTACAAGAAAGGCTAAGGAACTTCTCTAGGCAGGAAACACAAGAGAAGGAAAAGACCTACAATAACAAACCCAAAACAATGAAGAAAATGGTAATAGGAACACACATATCGATAATTACCTTAAATGTACACGGATTAAATGCTCCCACCAAAGACAGACTGGCTGAATGGCTACAAAAACAAGACCTGTATATATGCTGTCTATAAGAGACCCACTTCATATCTAGGGACACATACAGACTGAAAGTGATGGGATGGAAAAAGATATTCCATGCAAATGGAAATCAAAAGAAAGCTGGAGTAGCAATTCTCATATCAGACAAAACAGACTTTAAAATAAAGGCTATTACAAGAGACAAAGAAGGACACTACATAATGATCAATGAATCAATCCAAGAAGGCGATAAAACAACTATAAATATTTATGCACCCAACATAGGAGCACCTTAGTACATAAGGCAAATGCTAGCAGCCATAAAGGGGGAAATTGACAGTAACATAAACATAGTAGGAGAATTTAACACCATGCTTTCACCAATGGACAGATCATCCAAAACGAAAATAAATATGGAAACACAAGCTATAAATGATACATTAAACAAGATGGACTTAATTGATATTTATAGGACATGCCATTCAAAAACAACAGAATACACTTTCTTCTCAAGTGCTCATGGAACATTCTCCAGGATAGATCATATCTTGGGTCACAAATCAAGCCTTGGAAAATTTAAGAAAATTGACATCATATCAAGTATCTTTTCCAACCACAATGCTATGAGACTAGATATCAATTACAGGAAAAAATCTGTAAAAAAAAAAAACACATGGAGCCTAAACAATATATTACTAAATAACCAAGAGATCACTGAAAAAATCAAAGAGAAAATAAAAAAATACCTAGAAACAAATGACAATGAAAACACGATGACCCCAAACCTATGGGATGCAGCAAAAGCAATTCTAAGAGGGAAGTTTATAGCAATACAATCCTACCTCAAGAAAAAAGAAGCATCTCAAATAAAAAACCTAACCTTACACCTAAAACAATTAGAGAAAGATGAACAAAAAAAACGCAAAGTTAGCAGAAGGAAAGAAATCATAAATATCAGAGCAGTAATAAATGAAAAAAAAATGAAGGATACAATAGCAAAGATCAATAGAACTAAAAGGTGGTTCTTTGAGAAGATAAACAAAATTGATAAACCATTAGCCAGACTCATCAAGTAAAAAAGGGAGAAGACGCAAATCAATAGAATTAGAAATGAAAAGGAGAAGTAACAACTGACACTGCAGAAATACAAAGGATCATGAGAGATTACCACAAACAACCATATGCCAATAAAATAGACAACATGGAAGAAATGGACAAATTTTTAGAAAAGCACAACCTTCTGAGACTGAACCAGGAAGAATTAGAAAATATAAACAGACCAATCACAAGCACTGAAATTGAAACTGTGATTAAAAATCTTCCAACAAACAAAAGCGCAGGCCAGATGGCTTCACAAGTGAATTCTACCAAAGATTTAGAGAAGAGCTAACACCTATCCTTCTCAAACTCTTCCAAAATATAGCAGAGGGAGGAACACTCCCAAACTCATTCTACAAGGCCACCATCACCCTGATACCAAAACCAGACAAAGATGTCACAAAGAAAGAAACCTACAGGCCAATATCACTGATGAACATAGACTCAAAAATCCTCAACAAAATACTAGCAAACAGAATCCCACAGCACATTAAAAGGATCATACACCATGATCAAGTGGGGTTTATCCCAGGAATGCAAGGATTCCTCAGTGTACGCAAATCAATCCATGTGATACACCATATTAACAAATTGAAAGAGAAAAACCATGATCATCTCAATAGGTGTAGAAAAAGCTTTCAGCAAAATTCAACACCAATTTATGATAAAAACCCTCCATAAAGTAGGCATAGAGGGAACTTACCTCAACATAATAAAGGCCATATATGACAAACCCACAGCCAATATTGTTCTCAATGGTGAAAAACTGAAACCATTTCCACTAAAATCAGGAAAAAGACAAGGATGTCCACTCTTACCACTATTATTCAGCATAGTTTTGGAAGTTTTAGCCACAGCAGTCAGAGAAGAAAAAGAAACAAAAGGAATCCAAACCCGAAAAGAGGAAGTAAAGCTGTCAGTGTTTGCAGATGACATGATACTATACATAGAGAATCCTAAAGATGCTACTACTAGAGCTAATCAATGAATTTGGTAGAGTATCAGGATACAAAATTAATGCAGAGAAATCTCTTGCATTCCTATACACTAATGATAAAAAATATGAAAGTGATATTAAGAAAACAGTCCCATTTACCATTGCAACAAAAAGAATAAAATATCTACGAATAAACCTATCTAAGGAGACAAAAGACCTTTATGCAGAAAAGTATAAGTCACTGATGAAAGAAATTAAAGATGATACCAACAGATGGAGAGAGCTACCATGTTCTTTGATTGGAAGAATCAACATTGTGAAAATGACTATACTACCAAAAGCAATCTACAGATTCAATGCAATCCCTATCAAACTACGAATGGCATTTTTCACAGAACTAGAACAAAAAATTTCACAATTTGTATGGAAACACAAAGGACCCCAAATAGCCAAAGCAATCTTGAGAAAGAAAAACGGAGCTGGAGGAATCAGGGTCCTGGACTTCCGACTATACTACAAAGCTACAGTAATGAAGACAGTATGGTACTGGTACAAAAACAGAAATATATATCAATGGAACAGGATAGAAAGCCCAGAGATAAACCCACACACATATGGTTACCTTATTTTTGATCAAGGAGGCAGAATATACAATGGAGAAAAGACAGCCTCTTCAATAAGTGGTGCTGGGAAAACTGGACAGCTACATTTAAAGGAATGAAATTAGAACACTCCCTAACATCATAAACAAAAGTAAACTCAAAATGGATTAAAGACGTAAAAGTAAGGCCAGATACTATAAAACTCTTAGAGGAAAACATAGGCAGAACACTCTATAACGTAAATCACAGCAAGATTCTTTTTGACCCACCTTCTAGAAAAATGGAAATAAAAACAAAAGTAAACAAATGGGACCTAATGAAATTTAAAAGCTTTTGTACAGCAAAGGAAACCATTAACGAGACAAAAAGAGAACCCTCACAATGGGAGAAAATATTTGCAAATGAAACAACTGACAAAGGATTAATCTCCAAAATTTAAAAGCAGCTCATGCAGCTCAATATTAAAAAAACAAAGAACCCAATCCAAAAATGGGCAGAAGACCTAAATAGACATTTCTCCAAAGAAGATATACAGATTGCCAGCCAACATTTGAACAGATGCTCAACATCATTAATTATTAGAGAAATGCAAATCAAAACTACTATGAGGTATCACCTCACACCAGTCAGAATGGCCATCATCAAAAAATCTACAAACAATAAATGCTGGAGAGGGTGTGGAGAAAAGGGAACCCTCTTGCACTGTTGGCAGGAATGTAAATTGATACAGCCACTATGGAGAACAGTATGGAGGTTCCTTGAAAAACTAAAAATAGAACTACCATACGACCCAGCAATCCCACTACTGGGCATACACACTGAGAAAACCATAATTCAACAAGAGACATGTACCACAATGTTCATTGCAGCTCTATTTACAATATACAGGACATGGAATTAACCTAAGTGTCCGTTGACAGATGAATGGATAAAGGAGATGTGGCACATAGATAAAATGGAATATTAGTCAGCCATAAAAAGAAACAAAATTGAGTTATTTGTAGTGAGGTGGATGGACCTAGAGTCTGTCATACAGAGTGAAGTAAGTCAGAAAGAGAAAAACAAATACCATATGCTAACACATATATATGGAATCTGAAAAATAATAATAATATTAATAATGGTTTAGAACAACATAGGGGCAGGACAGAAATAAAGACACAGATGTGGAGAATGGACTTGAGGACACGGGGAGGGGCACGGGTAAGCTGGGACGAAGTGAGAGAGTGGTAAGGACATATATACACTACCAAATATAAAATAGATAGCTAGTGGGAAGCAGCCGCGTAGCACAGGGAGATCAGCTCGGTGCTTTGTGACCACCTAGAGGGGTGGGACAAGGAGGGTGGGAGGGAGACGCAAGAGGGAGGAGATAAGGGTATATATGTATATGTATAGCTGATTCACTTTGTTATAAAACAGAAACTAACACACCATTGTAAAGCAATTATAAATTTAAAAAATTATAAAAAAATTATAAGTTAAAAATATGCCTTCTTATTCCTTTTTCATGATGAAATAACATATGTTCACTCCATAAAACTTGAAAGATTATGGAAATTTTTTGATTATTGGAAAATTTTTAAATATTTACCTATTCATACACAGATGTTTCTTCCTTGTCTTTTTTTTTACCTCATGGATTCGTTTTAAAGTATCTTAAGAAAGCAACACGTTCAGTAATAACCAATAAAAATGTGTATTTTGCTTTTTGTGCTTAATATAACAAATTGTTTTCAAAAAAAACATTTTAAGGGTAATAATATTCCATTGGAGAGATTTTTTCACTCAAAAAATTTTTCTAGTACCTCCCATGTGGTAACTTCTGCTTTTCCATACTCCCTTGAAGCTGAATACAACACTTCACATCACATCATATCCCCCAAAGTAAATCCAACTCACTAAGCAGGAGTGAAAAATGTAGAGTTTATGGGAAAACGGAAGAATTTGCTTCCTAATTTACAACTTGATAACATCCATCAGAATGAAGATGCATTAAAATGATCATTGGAACGTTGCTTGTAATACAAAGACTGGAAGCAATCTTAATATTACATTTATAAGGGACTGAATTTATGTACATATGAAAGGACAGCTACAAACCAGGAAAAAATTTTGCAAATTTCATATCCAACAAAGACTTGTATCCAGAATATGTAAAGAATTCTCAAATTTCAGCCTAAGAAAAATAATGACCCAATAAAATTTGAGGAAATATTTGAATTGACTCTTCACCAAAGAAGCTATATTGATGGTAAGTTAGCATATGGAAAGATTTTCAACATCAAATCAAAGTGCAAATTTAAACATTAAGATACCCCTACACAACAGAATGGCTAAATGAGAAAACAAACACACGAACAATACCAATTGCTACCGCAGATGTGAAACAACTCAAATTCTTAGCCACTCCGGAAAACAGTTTGGAAATTTCTTCTAAAGTTAAACATACACTTACTCTATGGCCAGTGTACAATATTTACCCCGAACAAAAGGAAACCTGTTTATCTAAAAACCTGCATGCAAGTACTTATAGCAGCTTTATTCCTAATTCCCCCAACCCTGGAAAGATTCCATATGTCCCTTTTTCCCTCAGCTTGGCTGAGATATAATTGACATATATATATATATATGAAATACTATGTTGTCATTTAAAAGAATTATATAGGTCCATATTGCAGATACAGAATGGTCGCTAAGATATGCGATAGTCTGAAAATATAAGGTGCAAAACAAGACTTATATGTATGTGTGTGTATGTACCCATACACATACACACATTTATTTTAGATTCAGAGAGAGGGAGGCATGTACATATATATGTTCTAGAAACTCGGACTGATTCTGGAAGGATACCCGAGAAACGTAACAGACACTGTCTCAGGCTGGGGAGGCATTTGGGAGCTGGGGGTGGGAGTTTCATTGACTATTCACCCTCTGGTACTAGCAAAGGGTGCTAGTACCCTTCTTGCTGTGGTTGTTGCTTCACCATGTGTATGCATTACTCTTTCAGTTCTTTTAAGACCAATATGAATAATTCATTTCGTTTTCAAAATCATAATAACGATAGTGGAAACTTATTGTTTACACTGTGCCAGGCAGTAAGAGTTTTACATGTATAATTTCATCTAATCCTCACAAAAACCCTGAAAGGTACGTACTATTATAATCTCCATTTTACAGATAAAGAAAGTAAGAAACAGGGGAGTTAAGTAACTGCCCATCATCGCACCTCTGGGATGCAACAGAGCTGAGATTTAAACCCAGGAAGATTGGCCCCCAAGCCTGCATTCTTAAGCCCAAAACATACAGGCTACAAGCACAGAACAAAAATAAAAGGCATAAAGCCATTTATAAAGTCAAAACAGACTTAAATAAAATAAATTCTTTTCAGGGGAAAAAAAATTCCACACAGGTTCAAGGGTACTTGCATATTTTTTTCCGTATCTTCTGAAAAGTTCAAAACTGGAAGTGACAGTATAGTGGTGAAGGATAACTGTCTTCCCCATGAAAAGATGTAGACTATTTCTAATGTATACATAAAGTACTTTCTCTATTGTTATCACTGGGATAACTGGGAAAACTCTCCTCCACCGTGGAAGGCCTTACCGTGTCACTCCTATATCCCTTCCCAGGCCTTTTCCCATGTCTCTCCACAAGCGCCACACAGAAGTAATCATGCAGATCTTCTCAGGATCCCTGAGGACAAGCCATATATGGCCCACTCCTGTGCTCTGCTGTGGCCAAACCACTCTTTCAACTGTATTCCTGCCAGCCACAGTCCTAGACATCCTTCAAGGTCATGAAGACATCCCACCTCCCACAAGAAAACTCTCCTGATCGTCTACATCAAAGCTCCCCTTTCCCTCCTCTGGAGCTTTCTTAACACTTTGTTTACTAGAAGTGCAAACACTAATCAATAATGCGAAGGAGATGTAGATTATGAAAATGCCTATCCACCAGCTCCCTCCCCTTTGCAATGTGGGTCTCAGAAGAGCAAGAACAAAACATTTCCATTATTGGCACTAGCATCCTCACACTGTCTGGCACAATATTTGAATAACGATTCAATGAAGGTTCCCAAGGAATGGCATACAGGGAATGGCATGAGTCATTAAGAAAACCTGGGGCAGATGGAAAGGCGGGATGTATGAGCAGTCAGCCCTGGGCTCTGGGATGTTAAGTCATCTTTGCTCTGCTCCAAGGAGATGGAGGGGCCCTTCGTGTGAGAAACAGGGACTTGCTGCCAAGGGAAACACGTGCTTTGAAAGAAACAGAGGTGATGGGCACATGTGTCCTGCTTTAGGGGGACATATATAATGCTGGCTCCAAAACTAGATAGACCTGGGAATCCTCCAGGCTACTGGGGAATTGCTAATGGCTTAAGTGAGCTTCTGCTCACCCCCGCCCTCTCAACCTCACCCCAGGTTTTGCATTGTGTGTGTTCTGGGTGGGAAGGTCTTGGCGTAATACATATCGACTTGATATTAGCAAGAGGAGTTTTGGTGGTTGCTGTTGTTTTATCTTACGGGTACTTGGCTCTGAAGTATGTTAAGGATCCAGAGTTAACAGAGCTCATCCACATCTAAACAAGAAGAGAAGCCATCCTCACTACAGGATGAAGCAGAACCCTGAAGGAGAGAGGTAGAAAGGGCAAGTGGGCAAAAGGTCAAGAGGGAAGGGGGCTTCTGGAAGCCTGTGCAAGGTCAGCTTCCTTTGTCCAAAGAAACCTTGAGAGGGCCGCCCCTTAAAGAAACGCCTGCACCACGCTCTGCCTCGGGGTGTGCTCCTAGTTGCCCATGAGGAAGAAAAGACGCTTTGATGATGGACCAAGCCAGCCCATGAGCCTTGGCAACCACTGCAGGCTAAGACCCGAGAGCCAGGTCTCAGCGTTTAATGCTTAGCAGTTGAGTAGCACTCTAGATGCTCTCTGACAGTTTGGGAAGAAGAAATGGGTGAGGGGTTAGTGCAGAACCCCACTGAGACCTCCCAGAGGAAGAGAATGAAGGAGGTGACTGCAAGGTCAGTGCTGGGTGGCTGGAAGCCCAGAGGAGCCTCCTTGGGGAGCAGACAGGAAAGTACCTCCTCTGTGGGGGGTAGATCTGGAGAGGAACTGGCAGGCAGTACAGAGCAGCCTGAGGCCAGGAGGGAGGGAGGGCCCAGGAGAAACAGGCAAAGAGGCAGATCCTGTGCAGGAGCCCTGGGTCGCCATCCTAGAGGTAAGACCCCAGCTCCGCCAAATGCTTTTTTCAATCCAGAAAGATACTTGAGGCTCTTTCTTCCTTATTTGTGTCTCCATCCATTTGACACTAGCCCTCTTGTAAGTCAGTTGCTTGGTTTATTTACGTAGATTCTCCAGCCAAATTATCCTTATACACTTTTAGGAGTTGTATGAGATTAAAGGAGAAAAAAAACACTCTTCAACATCAGTTTCCTCAGGCATAAAATGGGGTGGTATATCTACCTCATAAAGCTATTATTGTGAAAACTGAACTAGGTGAAAGGGTTTTTATCAAACTAGACAGCATTCAATGAACATTTTTACTGCTGCTGTTAACATTACTTTTATCATCTTTATTACAGACCTTGAGTGGAAACTCGAAGGAAGTCTTCCCACTGACGGATCTTTCTAGACATAGATAATCACACAAGTTGTTAGAATTGCTGTACTGGAGTTGTTGAAGTTGGTTGGCACATACTGGCATCAGATTATTTCAGATGTGTTTTTTTTTTCTTCTTTACTTTAGGAATGAAATGACAAATTCCTCCCAGGTGGCAGCAAGGGAACTAAAAGCACAGCCCATCTGCACTCATGCCTCAAATGAAAAAAAAAGAGAGAGAGAGAGAGAGAGAGCAAGCCCATTTCAAATGAATCTTTGCCATAAACTCAAGCCCAGCAACAGATGGAAAAAAGCCCTGTGAGACAAAACACACCACCCGCAATCCCCAATAAAAATAATCAACAGAGGCTAAAGAGCTAAAAAAAAAAAAAGACACCACAAGTGCTTCCAGAATGCTACAGAGTGTGCCAAGAATCATACCTGGAAGATAGTTGCTGCAGACAAGGTACCCCGCCAGGGGAAGATTACCTGGAGAGAGTCCTTACACGCCTTCTGCAGAATCGAGAGACGATATATGTGTTGGAAGGAGGATAATGGGGGCAGGAAGAGTGACACGGGGTAGAGAGGAGAAGAATCATCAAAATGGATAATGTGGGGCTACACATAATAATAACTAGTGATTCCTGGCCGGGAGACCAGACATTCAGCAGCTTAAAAATGCTATGATGATTGGGCTTCCCTGGTTACGCAGTGTTTGAGAGTCCGCCTGCCGATGCAGGGGACGCGGGTTCGTGCCCCGGTCTGGGAAGATCCCACATGCCGCGGAGCGGCTGGGCCCGTGAGCCATGGCCGCTGAGCCTGCGCGTCCGGAGCCTGTGCTCCGCAACGGGAGAGGCCACAACAGTGAGAGGCCCGCGTACCGCAAAAAAAAAAAAAAAAAAAAAAATGCTGTGATGTCTAGGAGTATATGTAATTTGTTGTTATCACTAATTAGAAACACTGCCAGATGCATTCTGAAAAGGTAAACAGGTGTTCGGCAATGGCAGAGGGACCAAGGCAACTATGGAAACCAAGGAAGAGCCAGGAAAAGCGGGAGCCAGTTGCCTCCATGCTGGAGCGGTTCTGGGTACTGCGGCTGCGTTTTCATCATCACTGTAGGCTGTACAACAAGATCCGGAAATGGGCACTAGATGTGCCCCCATGCATTCAGTGCGTTGACACGGCATGCACGTGCTTCAGTAACAAGCTCTTGGTCTAATCCAGTTATAAAGGGTAGATGGCTGTGATCAAGGAAGATGGAAGAAGTGTTTACCCCTCTGCAAGTCTGCGCGGACACACACACACAGACACACCCTCAGTATCCTGTGCAAACACGAGCCACTTTCTTCCCCTACAATCCAGGCCTTCCCTGTACAACCCTTCTCTGAAGGACACCCAGCCCAACCCCACAGCCAACCCTCAGCTTTGCTGTCCATGGGTCTTCTCTGACCCTCGCTCAGGGAAGTCACCAGCAAGTCCCAAGGAAGCAGCTGAGATGGCTCCAGATCCTCTTTGCTAGGGACTTAGATAGCTCAGATGTGCCCGTTGCCCAGAAGCCCTGCGACTCCCAGGAAAACACTTCACTGATGATGTCTCAGGTGTTTCCTAGTCTCTTGATTGGATTTGAATATGTGCCTCTCTCTACATGCCTTGGCTTTGTATGTTACAGAATAAGCTTAGAGAGATTTTGAAGACACAAATTATTCTGTAACTTTTTTTTTTAACTGCCTGGTCCCACATTCATCAATAAGAAGGCCATTTGGAAATTTCTGGTTTCCATGGCTGGAAATGATAAATCTTGAATTTTAGAGTGCGTTGGTGCCTATTAAAAATGTGGATATATTGAGGACACGGGGAGGGGGAAGGGTAAGCTGGGACGAAGTGAGAGAGTGGCATGGACATATATACACTACCAAACGTAAAATAGATAGCTAGTGGGAAGCAGCCACATAGCACAGGGAGATGAGCTCAGTGCTTTGTGACCACCTGGAGGGGCGGGATAGGGAGGGTGGGAGGGAGGGAGACGCAAGAGGGAGGGGATATGGGAACATATGTATATGTATAACTGATTCACTTTGTTATAAAGCAGAAACTAAGACACCATTGTAAAGCAAGTATACTCCAATAAAGATGTTAAAAAGATGTTAAATGTGGATATATATATATATATATATATATATACACACACACACATATTTATATACATACATATAACTGAGTCACTGTGCTGTGCACCTGAAACTAACACAACATTGTAAATTAACTATACTTCAGTAAAAATAAAATAAAATAAATTTTAAATGTGGATTCTTGGAACATCCTTTAGTGGCAGACATTCCCAGAAGTGCACCCACAAAACCACAACAATGGGGATACACCAAAGTGATACAGGAGTCAACTTAAAGAGTTCCCAATGGACAAAGCTGGAGTAATTTGATTAACAAACTGGTATTGGATTATATCCCAACATCCATGAGTCCATACTGATATAAATAAATGATTGAATAGATAAAGGAGGGAGAACAGACAAACTTACCATGCAGAAGAATCTCCAATGCTACTCCCCCACCAAGGAGGTAGACTATATATAACTCCCCACTCCTTAAGTGTGGGTTACCCACAATGACTACCTTGCAAAAAATACAGTATGAAAAGGTGGGAAAAAAGAATAACTTTACAGTGGAGAAAACTGTCAAAAGCATCTCAGCCAGATGATCAAGGTAAACATCAAGAGTGAGTCATGTTGATAGTAGGAACCCCGGATGGGATGTGATGGGAAGAGCAGTTTACCTCTGTGGTCTTCCTTCCCCAAACCCATAGCGTCAGTCAAGCCATGAGCAAAACATCAAACAGATCTCAACTGAGAGACGGTCTGTGAAATATTCTCCAGGACTCCTCAAAACTCTGAAAGGTTATCAGAAACAAGGAAAGTCTGAGAAACTGTCACAGCCAAGAGAAGCCTAAGGAGACATTTACCTGACAATCAGATGTAATGGGGTATCCTGTTATGGAAAAAGGGCATAATGTGAACAAAATGTGGACCTTAGTTAATAATCACGTATCAATATTGGTTCATTCACTGTAGCACGTGTACCATATTAGTGTAAGATATTAATAAAGAAATCTGGGTGTGGTGGAAATGGGAACTCTCTGTGCTATCTTTGCAACTTCTCTGTAAATCTAAAACTATTCGAAAATTAAAAGTTTATTTCGAGAAATTAGGAATCCTAGGCACCCCATCCCGAGGGGCTATGATTCAGTAGGTCTGGTGCAAGACTCACCAACGGGCAGGTAGAGGAAGCGAATCAGGTGATGCCACGGCAGATGCCTGTGTTGCCTTTTATTTATTTATGAAATAAATGGAAAATTGTATTTAAGCCAAATTTGAAGATTATAACCCAGAAAGAGGATCTCAGAAAGCTCTGAGAACTGCTCCACCCATTAGAAGTCCAGGCACAGTTATATAAGTTTTTGGTGCTGTCTTTTAAAAGGCTACCTTCCAGATATATTTGAGCAGAGAAACAAATGGCCAACAAAATATCTACTTCCCTCCACACTTGAGTGCCAGAGGCTCCAAGGTTGAACATGACCAGCTCATGCCTGTCTGGCCCTTGAGTGGTGTTCCCAGTGCCCGGCCACCCTGAAAACATTGTCCTATTATCCCATGGCCATTCACCAGAGGCCACATTTCCTCAGGTTTTGACAACCCCCAAGTACGATCACATTCACAAAGATAAGCTTTAAACTCTGATGGTGATAACACACTGTCCTGTGTCCTCCAGCTCTGAGAGCTAGCAAAATAAAGAAAATAAAAGGAAAAATAAAAGACATCGCTTCCAGCAGCGCTCAAACTGAACATAACATTACATGGACAAAAGCTACTGGTTCACCAGGGAGGGACCAGGAGAGAGGGTATTCTGTGCACATCTTCAAGGCTTGACCAATTAGTGCTTAGTTGTACGTGGTCTAATGGTATTCTCCAAAGCCCTAGGATATTTACTCTATATTTGGTCAATTAAAAGAAATATAATTTCAACTAATGAATGGTCTTCAACTTTAAATAAAAGCCTTGGGACTATTAAAATTGTTTAGTTGAAGAGGATAAACATACACGGCTATTAGAAATCTTACCTGTAACATTGGAATAGGTTGCTAGAGTCTACTACGGATCCATTGGATTGTGTCTCTGTTATTTTCTCCGTGGATAGTTAATGCCTTGATCTCTTCATTTATATAGGCTGGTTTTTTTTGCTGGGCATGTTATTCATTTCCTGTGAATATGACATTTTCATTTTGACAGATGGTCCGTTACTCCCAGCCCATATCATTTGTCTTAACTTACAGACTTTCTTGAAGCATCAGGAAAAGCATCGTGTGTGTGTGTGTGTGTGTGTGTGTGTATGTGTGTATTTAACCAGACCAGCTATACTCTTTGCTGAAGACAGCCCTATGAGCAGGGGCAATGAATATGAACACACACTCTCTTCAATTACCTGGCCATCAGCATTTTATCACTGGTCACCCGTCCCATGCCCCAGCATGGGGATCAGACATGAGCTTGTCCTGTGTACTAGCAACAGCCTCCCCCGACAACGTTTTCATGACTGACTTGCTTTCTCACTCCTGGGAATAAGTTGTAACACTCTCTGTTTTGACTAAAAGGCAAAGAATTCCGAGCCTAACCAACCTCAGAGGAGAGCTAACTGTAATATCTGACAGGCCAGCGGTCTTTCAGAGGGCTTGTGAGTGCGTTCGCTTTTGGAGAACAGCCTAGAGTTGGAGAGCTGGGGTCTGAAATAGAGAACCATGGAAAAAAAATTCATTGAAGAACTTTAGTCCAAATCCACGTTGCCAACCTCAAATGATGAGTTTCCATATAGAAAACAAAAATAAAGACAAGGACAAGATAAAGTTTATTCCCCAGACTGGTCTACTACATGAATCATCTGAACCAAGTAACCAGGATATTTCCGTCCACAAGACCACAAAACAGACTCAAATGGCATTAAAATCAATTGTATTTCCCCATTTCTAATGGCACAAAGTTCATCTGAGTTAAGCAAATGACATTATACAGGGGAAAAAAAAACCCAGCGACATTTAGCTTCAATTTACCATGGTGGACGCTTTCAAATATGGCATTTTGGACCTCTAACAGCTTCAGAACCCCAAAAGATTCTGCAAATGCCAAAGTTAGGGTTGCAGCAAAGCAACCGATCAGAATCCCCCATCCTGTTCCCAGATAATTTGTTTCTGACACCAATTATTCCTGAGATTTAAGGAATGCTTCTAATCAGAGTCACTAATGAATTCTCACAGCACTCGGTACTGATCAATGTACACATTTGTCTCTTTAGGGAAGCATGATGAAGGGAGCTACAGGGAACTAGATTGATCATGGGCCACATCAGGGGAGAACCAAAATTTCAAATGAAGCGTTTGTCTCCCGAGTCAAAGTGGCTCAAGCCACTTGTCTCTGCATTACTGAGGAGTTGCCACAGAGATAAGAAATAGGCCGAGCAGAAATCACTATACGGAATGCTTCTTGGTATTTGGGCTCAGACAACGGAGGCTGCCTTTTGGTTTCTCTTTTTGACACCTTTCTTTCCTGGAAATGCTAACAGACCCCATCCAGGATGGGGAAGGTAGGGCAACAAATACTGGCCAAAAGGGAAAAGACCTGTTTGTTGCATCTTGTTTTCTGTTAGACCACAGTGTCTAGTTCCTTCAGGACAATTGTTCAAGGCAAATATACCGTCCTGTTGTGCCTGGTCAAAGCACCTTCTAGGGTCAGCAACATATGTGCATGCCCTGCAAACAGTCCCAGCGTGTGCCAGCCACCCTGCTAGGTGCTGAGGATGTAAAGCCCCACACGACACCTTCTCTTACAGGAAGTCCAGGACAGGAAGTTGCAAGGAAGCCTGACCTGTCCTCTTGGAAGCCTATACCTGAATGTCACAGTTCACCACTTTGTTGGAGAACTGTCCGCCATGGAAGTGACCATCTCTTATCCTTCAGTGATACTCTATAGCAGAGCTGATCAATGGAAGTACAGTGTGAGTCACAAATGCAAGCCATGCATGTAGCTTAAATTTTCTAATAGTCACATTTTTTAAGTTAAAAAAAACAGGTGAAACCCTTGAATAATTTTTAAATCAATATATCCAAAATAGTATCAACACCTAATCAATAAGGATAAATGATTATTAAGATTTTTTTCCATACTGAATCTTTGAAATCTATGTACATTCTCCACTTAGTGCACAGCTGAACTTGGAGCAGTCCCCTTTTAAGTGGCTAGTGGCTACCGTATTGTACAGCACAGCTCTAGATCCCTGGCCTGGCCTCTCTTTTTTTTACTCTGGGGAGCTCGAAGCATTTGTTCAAACAAGAAGGTAATGTATTATTCTCCTATTGCTGCTGTAACAAATTACTACAAATTTAGTGGCTTCACACAACCCAAATTTCGCTGTCTCAGGGTTCTGCAGATCAGAAGTTGACTTGGGTCTCACTAGGCTAAAATCAAAGTGTCATCAGGGCTGCATTTCTTTTGGAGACTCTAAGGGAGAATCCATTTCCTTGCCTTTTCCAGATTCTAGAAGCTTCCTGCACTCAACTGGCTCTCGGCCCCTTCCTCCATCTTCAAAGCCAACAATGTCATATCTCTCCAACTCTCTCTCTCTAATCACATCTTCCCTTGACTACTGCTGGCAAAGGCTCTCCCAATTTAAGAAGATTAAATTGGCCCACCTGGATAATCCAAGATAATGTCCCTCTATCAACTTTATCACATCTTCCAACTCCCTTTTGCCACGTGAGGTAACATAGTCACAGTTTCTGGGGATATGGACGTGGGCTTGAGGGGTCACTATTCTACTTACCACAGGTATCAAGTTTTGTTCTTGTTTTTCTTTCCTTATTCTAGAGAAGAGTAAACTTTTAAAACTGAGGACTTAGGAAAATCTTTCCTTTTGCCCCCAAGCTCATTTAGATTTCCACCCTCAGAAAAGAAAGAGAGAACTACTTTCACGAAGTTCTACCTATATCTCAGGATGAATTTTTTCTCTCACATGCCACTGACCATTCACTCAAAAAAATACTTGAAGGTTTTCTAGATACCAGACACCTGCCAATCCTACAAAACAATCACAACCAAATAGCAAGGGAAAATCATGGTATATGGTGATCATTCTTTTTCGAAGGTAAGAGTTTTTTAATTATTATTATTTTATTTCAAAACCTACTTACCTTGTTGGAAGTACACTAGAAGCATGATATCTTTTTGAAAATAATGTTACTAATTTTCTAAAGTGAGGAACCTGTAGGTGTGTTTGCTATAAAATATTCTCAACCCTTTAAATAATCATAAATTACTAATTAAAAGAAATAAGCCAGAGCTTCCCTGGTGGCACAGTGGTTGGGAGTCTGCTTGCCAATGCAGGGGACACAGGCTCGAGCCCTGGTCCAGGAGGAGCCCACATGCCACGGAGCGACTAAGCCCGTGCGCCATAACTACTGAGCCTGCGCTCTAGAGCCTGCGTGCCACAACTACTGAAGCCTGCGTGCCTAGAGCCCGATCTCTGCAACAAGAGAAGTCACTGCAATGAGAAGCCCACGCACCACAACGAAGAGTAGCCCCCGCTCGTCGCAACTACAGAAAGCCCACGTGCAGCAACGAAGACCCAACAACGAAGACCCAATGCAGCCATAAATAAATAAACTTATAAAAATAAAGAAATAACCCAGGAAGATCCCCAATGAAGAACAATAACTATTTAAAAAAATCCCTTTATTTGTCAGAATAATCAGAATCATTAATACATGGAACCAGAGGTCAAGATGGAAATATAAGCAAAGACCAATACAAGATTTTCTTAGGAAAATGGTTTTTTAAAGCCTTAAAGATTATGGAGCAATTATGTGTTTATCTATATATATAAATGCATCTTTTGATGCCAAGTTATTAATTGCAACAGTTTCTTGCCAAGAATGCATGTTGTCTGTCACCTGGCTTATAGCCTCGGCACCTTTGGGAAACGTAATCATAAAACCAAAAACTGCCAGGGCAGGAAGGAGCTGCAGATCGTGAAGTCCAACCCACTCGTGTTACAGATTAGGAAACAGGCCACCCTGGGAGATGCAGTGACTTGTTCAAAGTCCACCAGTGGTTCAGCTGGAGCCAGAACCCTAGGCTCCAAACCCCCAGGACACTGCTTTTCCTACTGGTCTGTTAGGGAAAGGCAGAACTCTCTATCCATTCATCCAACCATCTGTCTTATCCATCCATCCACCCACCCATCCACCCATTCATTCAAAAAACATTTGACAAGTGCCCCCCACATGCCAGACACTGTTCTAGGGCTGGGACCACAACAGAGAACAAAACCAGCCAAGCCCCAGCTCTCAGGGAGCTTCCTCTCTAGGGAATGAAAAGAACAAATATATACTTATCTCAGGTGGAAAAGGGGTTAAGAAGGAAAATAAAGCAACATAAGGGGATAAAGAGTGCTGGGAGGTAGTTGCTGTTTCCCACACGAGGTCAGGGACAACCATATTGATAAGGTGAAACTGAGCAGAGACTGAATTTGGAGTAAAATTCAGAGTACACTTAGGATAAAAGCTAATTATAAATGGCAGGGACATGGTGAAATACTAACAGAAAATTCCAGAAAAGCTCCTGAGGTGTGACCGAGGATGTATTGGAGGGGAGGCAGGTAGGAACAGGTAAAATAAGAAGGAAGAAGGTGGCTTGAACACCCGAGGAATGCTGGCGGTGACAGTCTGCAGGCTGCTCACCCGAGCAGGATGTGACTGCATGAGGAACCCCTTGCACTTATCTCTCCCGTGTGCCTGGTACTTCCAGGGGGTGCCCTTGATGACAGGTCCCTGAAACTGAGGGGTGAACCTGAGCAGAAGTGAGCAAAGAATTGAGGAAATGATCCAGATTCTGAGCGGGGATGGAAGTGGAGAGACCAGCAAGACCCTAAAAACCAGCTTATTTGAAACAAGGAATGCCCGCAAGAGACTAAGATATGGTTCAAGCAGTCAGGCTAACTGTGTCGCAGGAAGCATTTTGCAAAGTTCTCTTTAGGCTTTTTTGTAAGCGGTAGATTGTGCTGCTGCACCACCTAGAGGCTCAAAGTAAGATTGCAGCTTTAGGAGAGCAGAGTGGGATCATCCTTGTTTCTGGACCGGTAGTTTGGGCTTCTGTGGTCCCTTCCCAAAGACTACCTCTTGTTGTAATAAAACGCTATATGCTCCAGGGTTGGTTACCTGTGAACCCCGTGGGAGAGGCTGCAGGATATCTGCCGAAGGGCTGTGCCTCCAGGCCTGCAGCTCTATGACCAGTCCAGCCTGGCTGGGGCGTTCATGGGTACCACTGTCGAGAGCAAGCTGCCAACATGACCGCCTTAGTCCAGAGCTCAAGCATCTCAGTTCCTGTTTCTTCACACTGAATCACAAGGCAGCTTCTCAGGAGATCAGCATTTCCCCACTCCCGGCTGAGGACCACACTGGCCATGCTGCAGATGTGCCCTTCTTCAGCATTCCCTGGCTAAATGGTATCCTTTCATCTCCTGGCATTTACTCCTGCTAATGGCTCTAGTTCTGGCTTAAAGCCTCCTCTCCCTCCATCTCCTTCCCTCCTCCCCTGCCCCACCTCCCTCCATCCTCTCCCTCAGATCCAGTCGCTTTGCTGGGCAACAGGCTCTTCTGGTTAAAACACCAGGGTAGGAGGGGATAACCTAGCTGTGTCAGGAGGTGGGGTGGGAGTCCAGATGTAGGAATACAGACCAGGAGATTCAACACAGACATAGAGACAAGAGAGGCCACGGCAATAACTTCTCTTTGACTCTCCGTGGATAGCAGTCTCCTCCCTCACCCTCACCCACCCCAACTCTAAAAGGCTGACAAGCAGAAAACCTAGGTAATGTGTATGTCTTCCAGGGGACAATTCAGGAGACACAGAAGAGTTTTCTGACTGTTTTTTCCCCTTAATCTTCAGTAGTGCTTAAACATCATTTTTCTTCAAAGCTGTTTTTGGAAACATTTCAGAAAACACCTAATTAATACACCCCACAGCCCCTTTGAACAAATTCTGTTGGGTAATCTGTTTTGGATGAATTTTTTTCAGTGTGAAATTTTAGAGTGTCATATAAAGAATGTGTATAATTTGAGGAAAAACAATAAACTGAACATCCAGGGACCTACCCCTCATAAACAGAACATTACTGGTACCTTGGAAGGCTCTATTGCATCCTCTCCCTGGCCCCCATCTCCACAGGTAATTCACTATCCGGAATTTTGTATTAATTATTCCCTTATATTTTTATACACATATACACATATTTGACTGTAAATGGATGTATGTATTTATACATATGTGCATGTATGTATATATAACAATATAACAGTCATCACGGGGGACTGGTTCCAGAACCCCTGTGGATCTACAATATCTACAGATGCTCAAGTCCCTTATATAAAATAACATAGCATAGTATTTGCATTTAACCTATGCACGTCCTCCTGTATACTTTAAATCATCTCTAGATCACTTATCATACCTAATACATGTAAATTCTATGTAAATTATTGTAAACACAATGCAAATGTTATATAAATAGTGGACACGTGACAAATTCAAGATTGCTTTTTGGAACTTTTTGGATTTTTTAAAAAATATTTTCAATCTACAGTTGGTTGAATCCGGGACACAGAACCCACAAATATGGAGGGTCAACTATACGGTTTTGCCTGTTTTTGAACTTTCTGTAGATGGACTCATTTTTATTTTTCTGTGTCTTGCTTCTTTTGCTACGTTTTTGCAGTGCATCTGTGTTGAAGCATGTGGCTATCGTTCTTCTTCACCACTGTATAAAATTCCACTGAATGAACATATCACAGTTTATACTGTTGATAAATATTGTACATGCCCCCTGGTCTTCATAAGCAAGATTTTCTCTAGAGTTTATATCTAACATTGTTGTGTCATAGGGCACACACAAGTCCAACTTAACTAGGTAATAATCATTTTCTAAAGCGGTTGTACTAATTTCACAGAACAGGTTGCCCTGGAAACAAACTAGGGTGCTCCTGTGAAGGAAGTTTATTGGGGAATTTTTTTTCCTTTGTACCAAACTACAAAGGATGGAGAAAAAAATGCAACCATAACTCCCAAGGAGTAGCCTTCCTGCACTCTTTATCGTTCCTGCTGTAAACGATGCTGCAAAAGGCTCACAGCTTTCTACTTCTTGCATAGTAGCACCAAGAGTGACTTCTTCCATCTTTCATACTTTAAAATATGTGAGGTAATTCTTCAAGCCCTGTCCCTCACCCCCCTCTCTATCCCAGCTAAAACACAGATCACAAATCATCCCAATTTGCAATGTGCAAAATTGTTTAAATGCCATTTGTCACAACTTCCCACTCCTTTTGAAATCTTTTTCCTTTTTAGAATTACAGTCTAAGGAATCTTGCTTACTGTTGCAAAGCATTTTTTTAATTGTTTTCTTGGTGACTGGGAGGCACTCGTACCCAAGCCATTATATGCTATCATTATTTCCTAGCATTCTGAAACATTCATGAAAAGCTAGAAAATCATTCTCTAATTCCTAGGCTTAAAATACTTACAATGGAGTCAAATTCCATTAGTAATAAACAACGGGCACCTAACTTTCAAGTGCCTGATGCTACATAGCATGACAAAGGTCTGATCTCTATATCCTATGGAAGAAGTGCTCAATCCAGGCCAGAGAGCTTCCTAACATGCTCACATTCAAGGCAATCACAATATTCCACTGATACTTTGCACTAAAATCCACAACAAATTGAGCAAATAGCCTTCCAAGTCATTCTGTCAGCATTCAGAGGCAACTGAATAAGAACTTAGGATTCACTGTCCTATTAAAAATATTCCCAGCTTCCGTTCTTCTTGAAAACCATGTTAGAAGCACTGAGGTTGTTCAATGTGCCTTCTGTCACAGCAATTCCACTTCGATACCTTTGTTCTTTAGTTCAATACTGAGTATGTTAACAAGATACTACAGATTGATAACCAAGGCCAGGCATTTCTTAAGTTTATTGGGGAATTCTTAGCTGGGAGAGAAAGATCACAGACTTAAACAACTGGAAAAAGATAAAAGAACAATTAATTGCACATTATTACAAAAGTAATTTCTGAAATGTTTATTCTGAGCCACTGCTAAAACAAAATTTTAGTTCGTATTCTGGTAAATGAACATATTAAATTACTGAAAAGCAAAAAAACAAAAAGTTACTGTTATGCAAGATCTTAAATGTAGTAATTCAACACAAACAGCTACAATTACTCAAAGCTGCTTTTGCTCTATATCTGGTATATTAAACAAAAATGTGAATTACTTTTAACACTGCACAAGTAACCAAAGGTAGTTAAATCCAGAAATATTAAAACCTGATATTAAATAGTATTCAAACATTTCAACAAAAACAAAACAATGAACTTCTAGAACTATACTTCTACCCATGTGAAAGGAATGTACATGGATGGTTTAAAAAAATAAATAAATAAATAAAGTGACAAGAGTGACCAACACTGTATCTGCATCTTCAGAACAGGAATACAGTGAGTGAGTAAGTGTGTGCAGGGTCTTCTAATGAAAATGAGAAAAAATGCATTTCATTTTAGTACAATTTCATAATTCCCACGGAAGCTCTAACTTGCATGTGCTGGTGACAGGTGGACAGGGTTTTAAGTGGAAAGTATTTTCCCTACACCCTGAATATGGATGCATTCCTTTTTTAAAATTCTGTGGAAAGTTTCCCTTGAAAAAACAAAATTTAAAGCAATAGATTGATGGGAAGTTGATCATTTTAATTGTGGAAGAATAATATTTGCTAAATAATTAACTAAGAAGACATCTGCATCTAGACTCTGATGATGAGTCAAGGTTAAACTTTGCATTTGGGGAACGTGCATGATATCAAAGTCACGTGGGTAAACTAGCTTCCACTTTATACCTGATGCATTTAATTAAGTGATTAACTTCTCCTACCAGTAAAATAAAACCTTTATTTAAGCAAAATGAAAGTATTATGAATTGAATTAATTCACATCAAATATCTGAAAGGGTAAGTGGAACGTTTTTCAAAATATGAAGATGTTATCACATATATTCACTGAGTGAATATTCTTAAAGATTTTATTACTCCATTAAATTGTGTCACACCATCCAATAGATACTGTAATTTTCTTCCGTGTCATTCCTTTCGTGTAAATCAGGAAATATTTTCAAAATCAAAATAATACCCAAAATATAAATGTAATTTAATCTTGGCTTGGGAAAAGAAGAATATGAAAGAAGTGCTCCATTTCAGTCTGAAACAATGTTCTAAAAACCCCGTCAGAGGCCTCCTTCACTTTCTTTCCACAGATCCTTCGATGGTTCTGAAACTGATAAAACAGAGAATTCAACCCAAAGCACAACACAGCTTTAACAGTTCTGAATATCATATTTCATAAGGGCCAAAGTGTGCAGAATGGCAGTATTACACTGTCATAATAAATCTACTCATGCCAAGTATATTTTTAACAAAATAAGACAGAGTCGTCCTCAACGAACAGGCCTGTTCTGAAGGCTGAGCAACCAAATAGATCTACAACGTCTTTGGAAAAATCACAAAGTGCCTTTAAACAAAGTAAGTTTAGACTGTTCTTGATTAAGATACTGTTATAAACTCCAATGTTTTCTCTCTATATATGGAAGCTTAACTCCCGTTTCTTTTCACATCTGCCAACACTTAATATTTTTCTCTACACCCCTGCACTGAACTGACAGAAGTGTGGAGTTCCACTGTGATTAGTACTATGCATGCTAGTGTCTAAGGACTGGTCTGTCAGTCCGCAGTGGCTGAATAAGGGAATTCTGAATCCATCACAGCTCCAGATAATGCAAAGAAAACAAAGATATGAGGAAAATCTTACCATAAGAGAAATAAACAAACATTTTCAAGTACAGAAAGTTTTACAGAACTAATACATTGTCATTTTAGCTTAAAAGAAATTCAGAACTCAGTTTTGCTGTTAATAAAACCCGTACATACATCGAAGTCAACAAACACAACTTGATAGTTATACACTCGTAAAAATTCAATCTAAGCTTAATAACCAATCAATCTATGTCATAACAACCTGGTTCCTAACTTTAAAAAACCCAGTCCAGTGCTGCTGCATATCAAGTTCTGAGAAGCTAAAGACAGAATCAATTCTGGTTATATGCATTTCCTGCATTTCTCCACCTTAAAAAAATACCTGAAGAAACTTCAGGAAAATTTATTTTTAAGGCCTGCTCTATTTCTTTATCTTAAATTGAGAAAAAAACAAAGCTTACACAGTGTAACCTTGAAATATTTAAATAGATTTTGGTATTTTTCTTAAAAAGCAATAAAATTTCTCTACTGTAATTATAATTCAAATTAATGTAAGTGCCCTTATTCCTTGTCCCCTGGTGGGTGCTATGTCTTCTATACTTTGTGCAGCTTCCAGAACAGTCAGTGCTCAAGAAAAAAGAAAATGTAACAGAGCAAAACCAAAGCCTCCCACAAAAAATGATTTACTCTAGGGTTACAAAATCTGCTAATGGAAGAACCAAAAATTCACACACACATACCCTCACATACAAAACACAATCCCGGTCCTCCATGCAGGTCAACTCGCAGTTACTAAAGACAAGTAGTAGAAAATGCAGAGCCCAGAAAGACTGCATCAGAGGACTTTACAAAACAGTGCAGATACACTTCACTGGGGACGGGATTCAGGGGAGGGTCCCATTTTTTTCTAGAAAAAGCTTATCTTTGCTAAAGTGGGGTGTTTTTTTTCCAAAATCCCAACAGTGAAAATAATTATTGGGCTTCTAAATGCATTTCCAAATTCACATTAAGTTTTAAAATGTCAACATGTTTTGCACCTTTATTTTCATTTATAGGATAAGTTGGGGACCCAAAAGAGTGAATAAGAAATAAAAATTCTTACTGCACAATCTTTATAGACATTTTATTTTAAAGCACCTTTTTAATGTTAACAGTGGGTTTCTAACAAGAAAAGAGTAAAATAAAAGAGGGTACCAACCACTAGCAAGGTAAAGTTCTCCTTTACGCACACGCACGCGCGCGCACACAACACACACACACACACACACACACACACACACACACACACACACACACACTTGCTTTCATGCCAGAACAATTGGTAACATTAGCAAATAATGTCATTTGATGAAAGGCTGGGGAAACTACCACTTATGATATTTATAGAAACCTAAACTACTTATGTTTCTAAGAAATTAAATAACTTGGGGGATTCAAAAAGCTACCAATAGGTGAACCATGAAAATAAAATTGACCCTTAAAAATAGGACAAAAGATGTCAGAAAAAAAATTAGCCTCGATGCTATTTTTTGATGTGAGATTTGTTATTAACAGGATACCATTTGCTTGCAAAGGAGCAAAATATAACTCCCTATCCCTGTCACCCACCCTCAGCCACCTCAGTGCAAATTCTAGCAGCACTATTTGGATGCAAAAAGAATGCTGTCAGTGAATGTCCCTGAAAGCCTTCAAATACATGTTCTTAGGGTCTTAACACACTACACATGTGTATAGAAGAATAAACGAAGATAATATTTGAGAGATTACAAAAGTTTGAACTATATATACCATGTGATGACACAACGCACTTAAAAAGCTATATTTACCTTCCTCCCAATTCACTTTAAATGTTAATATTCACTATTCAAATTTTACCCTATGCATCTTTATCTGTTCCTTCCTCTCTCAAAACAAATAATAAAATATACTGGTTTGGAGTTTGTTCTATGCATTTTCCAAGAGCCAATCAAACAGGGACTCAGATCTCTCGTCGTTGGACATCTTCTCCACCGCCTCATAGTATTTAAGCACAGCCTGCAGGAGGTCTCCCACTTTCCAGCCTTTTTCTTGTAATCGTCTTGAAAGCTAGTAAGAAAGAAAGGTTAAGTCAAACATCAGATAAAACTAAGAACCCTGGTGTTCGCAGTAAAATACTGTTTCCCAGTTGGAACAAGGTCTTCTCCCCTAAACCACCACTCTTTACACAAATTAAACATTTTTCCTTCCTGGCTTTTATAAGTACTCTCCTCCACAGAATGACACTTTGGGATTGCTGGAGCCAGAATCCCACAAACCTCACCCAGCAGATACACGCCCTCTGTGTGGGCGTACAGAGGCTACATTTCTACAGGAAATTCTTAACCTAACTAAATACATCTGCCATACCCTCAATTAGGAACATAAAATAATAAAGACAATGTCAAGTTTAATAAAAGGATGTGGATTTTCCTTCCACAACACATAGTGTGTTTTTTTCCCTGGAATACGCACTCTAGCCTCAACGGAAACATGGCTTTCTAAGTTAAGAAATGTTAATGTTTCAAAAAAAAAAAAGTAAATAAATATTAAATACTGTGGTGCATTTTGCAATATATACCAATATCGAATCATGTTGTACACCTGAAACTAATATGATGTTATATATCAATTATAGCCCAATTTTTTTTAAGTAAATAAATGCACGTTTAAATAAACTATCACCACCAATCAGAACATGTCTTCACTCATTTTTTTTCTACTTAGTTCTGTAAAAACTAATTTTTTGTAATATAAATATGCTTAACCTTTTTAAAAATAGCTTTACTGCAATATAATTCACATACCATACAATCACTCATTTAAAATATACCAGTCAATGGTTTTCATTATATTCACAGAGTTGAATGCAACACCATCACAATCAATATTAGGACACTTTTATCACACCAAAAAAAAAGCCCTACCTGTTAATCATCACTCCCCACTCCTCCAAACCCCCTCAACTCTAGACAATCACTAATCTACTTTCAGTCGATCAGACTTGCCTATTTTGGCCATTTCATTTTAATGGAATCATAAAATATATGGTCTTCTGTGACCTGGCTTCTTTCATTTAGCATAATGATTTCAAGTTTCCTCCATGGTACAGCATGTCTCTACTTCATTCCTTTTTATTGACAGATAACATTCCACTGCGTGGATATTCCACATTTTATTCATCCATTCATCAGTTAATGGACATTTAGGATATTTCCACTTTTGGCCTATTATAACATTACCATGGACATATGTTTTCATTCCTCTTGGGTATATACCTGGGAGTAGAATTGCTGGGTCATATGATAACGCTGTGTTTAACTTTTTGAGGAACTGCAAGAATGTTTTCTTAGGTTATGTCGGGATGAGGTTCCCTTACCCCAGCACCATTACACTCAGCTCTGCCTAGGGACTTCCTTAGCCCTCAGTTTATCCAAGACTAAATAACTTGAAAATGTTTGCCTCCCTAAGGTCAGTTCTAATACTTTCCCTGCCCATTCTTTCTCCTTGACAATTCACGTCCTGAGCATCCTTTGTGTCTTATTTTCTCCTTCTGCCTCAAAACAGAAATCTATACTGGAAAAATCCAAGAAGTATAAATAAAGACAACAAAATACAAAAAAAAGATTTTACATAATATCTTTTTCACATACTTCTTTCAACAGTATCTTTGTAAATTCTGAACCAGGAATCAAGAGTAACTTGATTCTTCCTTTTTTGTTGTTATTGATCATCTTACATTGTTTATTCTTTGGACTACTCTATATTACATAGTAAGATTAAACCAAAGTTCTGATAAGGAAAATTCTTGGACAAAAACCTTAAGACTGTAAACTAAAAATCTCGACTGATAAGGTAGTTGGGGACTTCCCTGGTGGCACACTGATTAAGAATCTACCTGCCAATGCAGGGGACACGGGTTCGATCCATGGTCTGGGAAGATCCCACATGCCGCGGAACAACTAAGCCCATACGCCTCAACTACTGAGCCTGTGCTCTAGAGCCCGTGAGCCACAACTACTGAGTCCACGTGCCCAGAACCCATGCTCCACAACAAGAAGCCTGCGCACCGCAATGAAGAGTAGCCCCCGCTCGCTGCAACTAGAGAAAGCCCATGCGCAGCAACAAAGACCCAACACAGCCAAAAATAAATAAGTATATAAATAAATAAATTTATATAAAAAAAGTAAGGTACTCGGCACACAGTAAGTTATCAATAAAAATATCCTATTAGTGCAACTAACCTGAATGTTCCATTATTAGAACCCTATTAAATGCTTAAAGTAAACTACTGTCCCTTATTAAATGTTTAAATGTTTACTGGCTTTTGCTTATGCCAGCTTAGTGCTTATTCATTAGTGCTTATGCCACTAATGAAACTGGATTAACAGAAGAGACACACTAATTACTAGGCACAATTATGAAGCAATTAAATACAAAGAATAACTCTATTTTTTCATATGAATACACGAAATGCTTATTTTTTTAAATATTAATTTTCTTATTAGACATCAATTTTATACACATCAGTGTATACATATCAATCCCAATCTCCCAATTCATCCCACCACCACCACCACCACCCCCACCGCTTTCCCTGCTTGGTGCCCACACATTTGTTCTCTACATCTGTGTCTCAATTTCTGCTCTGTAAACCGGTTCATCTGTACCATTTTCTAGGTTCCGCATATATGCGTTAATATACGATATTTGTTTTTCTCTTTCTGACTTACTTGACTCTGTAGGACGGTCTCTAGATCCATCCACGTCACTACAAATGACCCGATTTCGTTCCTTTTCATGGCTGAGTAATATTCCATTCTATACATGTACCACATCTTCTTTATCCATTCGTCTGTCGATGGGCATTTAGGTTGTTTCCATGACCTGGCTATTGTAAATAGTGCTACAATGAACAATGGGGTGCACGTGTCTTTCTGAATTATGGTTTTCTCTGGGTATGTGCCCAGTAGTGGGATTGCTGGGTCGTATGGTAATACTATTTTTAGTTCTTTAAGGAACCTCCATACTATTCTCCATAGTGGCTGTATCAATTTACATTCCCACCAACAGTGCAAGAGGGTTCCCTTTTCTCCAGACCCTCTCCAGCATTTGTTTGTAGATTTTCTGATGCTGCCTATTCTAACTGGTGTGAGGTGACACCTCATTGTAGTTTTGATTTGTATTTCTCCAATAATTAGTGATGCTGAGCAGCTTTTCATGTGCTTCTTGGCCATCTGTATGTCTGCTTTGGAGAAATGTCTATTTAGGTCTTCTGCCCATTTTTGGATTCGGTTGTTTGTTTTTTTAATATTGAGCTGAATGAGCTGTTTATATATTTTGGAGGTTAATCCTTTGTCCGTTGATTCGTTTGCAAATATTTTCTCCCATGCTGAGGGTTGTCTTTTGGTCTTGTTTATGGTTTCCTTTGCTGTGCAAAAGCTTTTAAGTTTCATTAGGTCCCATTTGTTTATTTTTCTTTTTATTTCCGTTACTCTAGGAGGTGGAACAGAAAAGATCTTGCTGTGATTTATGTCAAAGAGTGTTCTTCCTATGTTTTCCTCTAAGAGTTTTAGAGTGCCCAGTCTCACATTTAGGTCTCTAATCCATTTTGAGTTTATTTTTGTGTATGGTGTTAGGGATTGTTCTAATTTCATTCTTTTACATGGAGCTGTCCAGTTTTCCCAGCATCACTTATTGAAGAGACTGTCTTTTCTCCATTGTATATCTTTGCCTCCTTTGTCATAGATTAGTTGACCATAGGTGCGTGGGTTTATCTCTGGGCTTTCTATCCTGTTCCGTTGATCTATATTTCTGTTTTGGGGCCAGTACCATATTGTCTTGATTACTGTAGCTTTGTAGTATAGTCTGAAGTCAGGGAGTCTGATTCCTCCAGCTCCATTTTTTTTCCCTCAAGACTGCTTTGGCTATTCAGGGTCTTTTGTGTCTCCAAACAAACTTTAAGATTTGTTGTTCTAGTTCTGTAAAAAATACCATTGGTAATTTGATAGGGATTGCATTGAATCTGTAGATTGCTTTGGTTAGTACCGTCATTTTCAAAATACTGATTCTTCCAATCCAAGAACATGGTATATCTCTCCATCTGTTGGTATCATCTTTCTTTCATCAGTGTCTTATAGTTTTCGGCATACAGGTCTTTTGTATCCCTCGGTAGGTTTACTCCTAGGTATTTTATTGTCTTGCAATGGTAAATGAAAATGTTTCCTAAATTTCTCTTTCAGATTTTTCATCATTAGTGTATAGGAATGCAAGAGATTTCTGTCCATTAATTTTGTATCTTGCAACTCTACCAAATTCATTGATTAGCTCTAGTTTTCTGGTGGCACGTTTAGGATTCTCTATGTATAGTGTCATATCATCTGCAAACAGTGACAGTTTTACTTCTTCTTTTCCAATCTGTATTCCTTTTTTCTTCCCTGATTGCCGTGGCTAGGACTTCCAAAACTATGTTGAATAAGAGTGGTGAGAGTGGACATCCTCGTCTTGTTCCTGATCTTAGAGGAAATGCTTTCAGTTTTTCACCATTGAGAATGATGTTGGCTGTGGGTTTGTCATATATGGCCTTTATTATGTTGAAGTAGGTTCCCTCTATGCCCACTTTCTGGAGAGTTTTTATCATAAATGGGTGTTGAATTTTGTCAAAAACTTTTTCTGCATCTGCATTGAGATGATGATATGGTTTTTATTCTTCAATTTGTTAATATGGTGTATCACATTGACTGATTTGCATATATTGAAGAATCCTTGCATCCCTGGGATAAATCCCACTTGATCATGGTGTATGATCCTTTTAATGTATTGTTGGATTCTGTTTGCTAGTATTTTGTTGAGGATTTTTGCATCTATATTCATCAACGATATTGGTCTGCAATTTTCTTTTTTTGTAGTAGCTGTGTCTGGTTTTGGTATCAGGGTGATGGTGGCTTCATAGAATGAGTTTGGGAGTGTTCATCCCTCTGCTGTATTTTGGACGAGTTTGAGAAGGATCGGTATTAGCTCTTCTCTAAATGTTTGATAGAATTCACCTGTGAAGCCTTCAGGTCCTGCACTTTTGTTTGTTGGAAGATTTTTAATCACAGTTTCAATTTCATTACTTGTGATTGGTTTATTCATATTTTCTAGTTCTTCCTGGTTCAGTCTTAGAAGGTTATACCTTTCTTAGAATTTGTCCATTTCTTCATGGTTTTCCATGTTATTGGCACAGAGTTGCTTGTAGCGGTCTCTTAGGATGCTTTGTATTTCTGCGGTGTCTGTTGTAACTTCTCCTTTTTTGTTTCTAATTTTATTGAGTTCTCTCCCTGTTTTTCTTGATGAGTCTGGCTAATGGCGTATCAATTTTGTCTATCTTCTCAAAGAACCAGCTTTTAGTTTTACTGATCTTTGCTATTATTTTCCTTGTTTCTATTTCATTTATTTCTGCTCTGATCTTTATGAGTTCTTTCCTTCTGCTAACTTTGGGTTTTGTTTGTTCTTCTTTCTCTAGTTCCTTTGGGTGAAACGTGAGATTGTTTATTTGAGATTTTTCTTGTTTTGTGAAGTAGGCTTGTATAGCTATAAACTTCCCTCTTAGAACTGCTTTTGCTGCATCCCATAGGTTTTGGATCATCATGTTTTCATTGTCATTTGTCTCCAGGTATTTTTTGATTTCCTCTTTGATTTCTTCAGTGATTTCTTGGTTATTTAGTAACATTGTTTAGCCTCCATGTGTTTGTGTTTTTTACGTTTTTTTCCCCTGTAATTGATTTCTAATCTCATAGCATTGTGGTCAGAAAAGATGCTTGATATGCTTTCAATTTTCTTAAATTTACTGAGGCTTGATTTGTGACCCAAGGTGTGATCTATCCTGGAGAATGTTCCATGCACACTTGAGAGAAAAGTGTAATCTGCTGTTTTTGGATGGAATGTCCTATAAATATCAATTAAATCTGGTCTATTGTGTCATTTAAAGCTGTGTTTCCTTATTAATTTTGTTTGGATGATCTGTCCATTGGTGTAAGTGAGGTGTTAAAGTCCCCCACTATTATTGTGTTACTGTCGATTTCCTCTTTTAGAGCTGTTAGCAGCTGCCTTATGTATTGAGGTGCCCCTATGTTGGGTGCATATATATTTATAAGTGTTATATCTTCTTCTTGGATTGATCCCTTGATCATTACATAGTGTCCTGTCCTTCCTTGTCTCTTGTAACATTCTTTATTTTAAAGTCTATTTTATCTGATATGAGTATTGCTACTCCAGCTTTCTTTTGATTTCCATCTGCATGGAATATCTTTTTCCATCCCCGCACTTTTAGTCTGTATGTGTCCCTAGGTCTGAAGTGGGTCTCTTGTAGACAGCACATATATGGGTTTTGTTTTTGTATCCATTCAGCGAGCCTGTGTCTTTTGGGTGGAGCATTTAATCCATTCAGGTTTAAGGTAATTATCGATAGGTATGTTCCTATTACCATTTTCTTAATTGTTTTGGGTTTGTTTTCTTCTCTTGTGTTTCCCACTTACAGAAGTTCCTTTAGCATTTGTTGTAGAGCTGGTTTCGTGGTGCTGAATTCTCTTAGCTTTTGCTTGTCTGTACAGCTTTTAATTTCTCCTTCGAATCTGAATGAGATCCTTGCTGGGTAGAGTAATCTTGGTTGTAGGTTCTTCCCTTTCATCACTTTTAAGTATATCATGCCACTCCCTTCTGGCTTGTAGAGTTTCTGCTGAGAAATCAGCTGTTAAGCTTATGGGAGTTCCCTTGTATGTTATTTGTCATTTTTCCCTTGCTGCGTTCAGTAATTTTTCTTTAATTTTTGCCAATTTGATGACTATGTGTCTTGGTGTGTTTCTCCTTGGGTTTATCCTGTATGGGATTCTCTGCATTTCCTGGACTTGGGTGGCTATTTCCTTTCCCATCTTAGGGAAGTTTTTGACTATAATCTCTTCAAATATTTTCTCGGGCCCTTTCTCTCTCTCTTCTCCTTCCGGGACCCCTATAATGTGAATCTTGTTGCATTTAATGTTGTCCCAGAGGTCTCTTAGGCTGTTTTCATTTCTTTTCATTCTTTTTTCTTTATTCTGCTCCACAGCAGTGAATTCCACCATTCTGTCTTCCAGATCACTTACCTGTTCTTCTGCCTCAGTTATTCTGCTATTGATTCCTTCTAGTGTTAGTTTTCATTTCAGTTATTGTATTGTTCATCTCTGTTTGTTTGTTCTTTAATTCTTCTAGATCTGTGTTAAACATTTCTTGCATCTCCTCGATCTTTGCCTCCATTCTTTTTCTGAGGTCCTGGATCATCTTCACTATCATTATTCCGAATTCTTTTTCTGGAAGGTTGCCTATCTCCACTTCATTTAGTTGTTTTTCTGGGGTTTTATCTTGTTCCTTCATCTGGTACATAGCCCTCTGCCTTTTCATCTTGTCTGTCTTTCTGTGAATGTGGTTTTTGTTCCACAGGCCGCAGGACTGTAGTTCTTCTGCTGTCTGCGCTCTGGTGGATGAGGCTATCTAAGAGGCTTGTGCAAGTTTCCTGATGGAAGGGACTGGTGGTGGGTAGAGCTGGCTGTTGCTCTGGTGGGCAGAGCTCAGTAAAACTTTAATCTTCTTGTCTGCTGATGGGTGGGGCTGGGTTCCCTCCCTGTTGGTTGTTTGGCCTGAGTCGACCCAACACTGGAGCTTACTCGGGCTCTTTGGTGGGGCTAATGGTGGTCTCTGGGAGGGCTCACACCAAGGAGTACTTCCCAGAACTTCTGCTGCCAGTAAGACCCTATTTCTAATATGGATTGATTCATTCAGTTCTACATCAGTGACCCAAGCATTACAGAGTGTTAAGACCATAAGTCATATGACTCATCCTTTCCATGGTTTATTTCCACAAACACTATCACTTGCCCAGAAATAACTATAATTTTGTAAATCTCTTATTTCCCCCAAGTTCTTTATGATTGATTTCCTTATTTCCAGTGCATTTGACCTGAAGTTATAGGTCCATCCAATTGATAAGACAGGAAACTCATGAAATGCTTATTAAAGGCACCTAACTGAAAATTTTGGATGTGCCAGGCAGTAGATTAAGCATTTTTTTTTTTTACAGTATTATACTTAATCCTCACAAACCTCTGCAAGGTAAATTCTATACTCATTTCCACGGTACAGATAAAGAAACTGAGACTGGTGAACTTACCCAAGGTTACACTGCTAGAGAGTGGCAGAGCTGATACTGAGCCCAACCACTGGACTCTATTACCTGAGCATTTACCCACTTTCTATCAACCATGTGACACAGAACATCATATACCGTGTCCTCACAACCACCCTATGATGTAGGTACTTACTTGTATAAACTCCTTCTTTGCAGAGTCATGAAAATAAAGTTCTGCAACTTTGGCCTCAGAGGCAACGAGCCACTGAAGAATAATCCTTAGCTGGGGGTCTACTGTGCATGGCTCCGTGTCAACATTCGTAATTAGCAGAGTATTTCCATCTTGCTCTGAACCTAATATTTAAATTGAAACGATATGAAGTGAAACTCATCAATTCAACTCTCAGTGCTCTGCTTTCCAAGGACATATACGCATTTTCCATTTGTTAAGATTCCAAGGAATTCTGGAAAAAAATTCATCTTTTCTTAATTGTACCATAACATCAACTAAAGCATTACTTTGAAAATGCAAAATAATGCTAAAACAAAGGAACAGCTTTGATCATTTGTGACAGATGCCAAAACTCTGTTCTGAGGTATTGAATTCAAGAGCCAATTCACGAATACCATAATTTGTGTCAAAATATAATCTATAGGTAAAGCTGAAGAAAAAAAAAAAACTAAAATGCTACAATCAAAATATAAATAAAACACAAATAAAAACCTCAAATAAATATATTAAATGGACTTTAAGAAAGCTTTCTGAACTAAGAGAAATAGCAGCAGCAGTGAACACCTGTATTGCACATATTACATCCTAAGTATTGTTTTAATCTCTTTACATATACAAACTCCTTTAATCCTCACAAGCACCCTGTGAGGAGGGAACTGCTATCATCTCATTTTACAGGTGAGGAATCTGAGGCAGAGAGAGATCCAGAGTCTCACAGCCAGAAATGGCTGAGCCAGGAAATAAACACAGGCGGTCTGGCTCCACGCTCTTAATCACTTCACTCTTTAGGCAAAATACAAAAAAAAAAAAAAAAAAAAAAAAAAGTCATATGCAACCACTTACCTCCCAAAAGCTAAACCAGGGAATTTTCTGATACACCCCTATTATAAGTAAGACACTGTTCTCAAGTTTATTTTTTAATGAAAATTATGATTTCAACATAAAGAAGATGAATCCCTGTTGACTATAAAACTAATGCCCATGGACCAGTATCGTGCGTTTAACACTGCTGCTTAGTGGTGGGCCTCCCACACAAGAGGCCAGCAGCGGGGCATGCTGGCAGACATGGCACCAATTTGCAACAGTAATGGACATTTGTTGGTGAATGTCCCTGATTCTTTTTTTTACAGTTTGCAGGGCATTCTAGACCACTACCAATCATTTTTAGGATTCGTATTGACCCCTAAAACTTTTCATTTAAAAAAAATTGGTCCACACTATTCTCTTAGCATAAATGTATTATCATTTCCCTCCTCTCTCCCCTCTGACTTTCAGTCAAAAATGCGTCTGGTAGACGACGGTACCAGACACAGTCTTTGGGCCATTCTGTAAATTCTGCAGAGGTCATGGGGTTGAAGTGTTTTCTGTACCACTGGACTTCTCAGTTCAGGGTTCCTGGTTGCCTGGCCTAAGAGTGACTTGTCTTTGGAGAGGTTACTCAACCCTAGCGAAAAGTGAAAGAACTGACATCCTGCAATTACAAACAATAACCAAAAAAATGAAGTTTGTTGCCTTAGGATTTCCATAATTTTGAATCATTTATAAATATACATCAATCCATCTAAGTTACCAATTTCTAATTTAACAAATTTGAAAGTTAGCTACAATTTTCTATATAATGAGAGATGACTATAATCTCTAAAGCTGAGTAATGACATATCTACATATAATTAACCTCCCAGTTTATTCCTAGTTACAAAAAAAATACTGAACAGCCTGTGACCAATGGTATCTAGTATTTATATCTTTGGAACCATGTTCATCAAAGGAAGAAACGAATATTTTCTTCAAATATATGTGTGAGTGTAAGACTGGAATTGAGGGAAGGAAGAATCGATTTTAAAATATCTTTTTTATTTTTACTTCTTGATTTATGTAAGGTTGACAGCAAAACAAACTGACATGTGATATAATAAATTATATCTCATAATGTAAGAATTTTATATTTTGAAAAAGATAATTATATGAAGAGATTATCATGAATTTCTCTCTCAAATAATTGAATAATTCTTTTAAAGTAGTTCGGTCTTTACACTGATGAGTACTTCCTTAGTTTAGCAATCAAATAACACAAACTGCTCAGCAAAGGATCTGACACTGGTTAGATTAGTCAAGAATACCTTGATTTGGAATATTTCTTCATCTTTCAATTCCTTTATTTTATTATCTGTACAATAAGAAATTTGGACAAGAACTTCTCTTGGGTCTACTCTAGTTACAAACTTTTGTAATTTTAATGGAAAACAGTTTAAAAATAAATCAAAGTTTGTTCCAACAAATATTATTTCAAGTTACATTGAATAGTTTAAATGAATAATATTGTATTGAAGGGATCCCAAAAGACATTAATAACCAAAAGGGAAGGGGAAAAATACCATTGTGAAATGTAAAATGATTTTTTTCTCAGTTATTATTAGAAGTCTTCAGTTAGTATTTCCCATTTAATCTGACTCCATATAGGTTATTATAAATGTCTTTTATTTTTGTATGTCTGTATTGCTTAATATTCCAAGTCTAGTAAAATCTTATAGCAAATAAATCAATGAATTTAAACAAAACAAAACAAAAAAGAATACCCTGGTTTGTAATGTAAAAACCCTGATTTGTAACAACCCAGCGCCTCTCTGATGAAAATGTACAAACACAAACATTAAAGACTTTTCTAAAGAACCTTATAAAAAAACATGCAAAAAACTTGAAAAAAAAATTGTCAGTTAGTTACCTTCTACATCATCCTCATGCTCTTCATCTTTATCATCTGGCCCATCACTTATCGAATGAAGTAGCAGAAGCAGTTAAAAAAAAAAAAAGCTTTAATTAATAATGGTACTAAAGCAAATTCTTAAAACGTGGTAAAAAATGAATGATACAATATGACATATGATATTTAAAAAGGGGAGAAATGACGATAAAAAGGAAGCTTTGCTTCTCACACCATTTCATGTTAAAATCTCAATTGCAAATGATGCCTAAAGGTAAGTTATCAATAACTGAGAAGTTCTACCTGACCATGATATCTATACAGCGTCAAGTAATTACATAATAAAATTTAATTTAAAATAATTTAAAGCCAAATATTCTAATTTGGTTTTAGATAACACAGCATCTGAATATTGCAGAATGTCATGAATAATTATTTATTAATGCTTCTGCTGATGCCATTTGTATATTTTTTTAACATAGTAAAAAATCATTTTTTTCTATACCTCTCTTATAAATAAAACAGAAACAAAAAACCAAAACAAAACAACAGAAATCCTGTAGGAAGCAAGCTCTTTTTAATGAAACAGTAATTGGTAGAATGAAAAATAGCAAGCAGTGCAACACATGCATAGAATTAACACATTTTGCAATTAGACGTCAGTCACATCTTAGCATAGTTGAATTTTTTCATTAGATGTAAATTTATCAAGCAGAATCATGTCAAAATATAGGAGAAAAGCAGGTTGATACACATTGGCACTGTAACCCACATTTTTTAAAGAATATGACTTCATGCATTAGTGGTGAAAGACTCATCAGTGTTTAGGTTTCTGGACTGGACCAACCTGTCTGATGTTGGAAAGGATAAATTGTCCTCATACAAATCTCCTTCTAAAGCAAGACTGCTCCAGCTACTGCTGTTACCATTACTGCCAGAGGAAGAAAAGAACACAGCTGAACTAGCAAATGAATGGTAAAGACGACCCTGGTTTTCCTTGGAACAGCATGCGTCAGTGGTAACAGCGGATGTTCTGAAGCTGCCACAGTGGGTGCAGCATCTGTGCAGTTACGTAAAGACCATCGCTGCTACTGTACAAGGTATTTGACAGCTTCAGAGATTTGGGAGTTTTCTTACTTGTCCTCAAAAGTTCACGAAAATTATTCTAAATGTGTATTTATTTTACAGATTAAGACAATGACTTTTAGGACAGTAAATGAATGCATGAACTGAGAAGTTTCACAATGAAATTACTGTCTATGGCAAAGCTTAGGATATAATTTGTAGAAAGCCAATGCTCTTCAGTTTGGATAAAGTTTAAAAACAAAAAAACCACAGGTTAACATTCTCTCAAGTCTTTAGATAGTGCAAACAGCGATGGGCCAGGGTGGTGGTGGAGGATGGGGAAAGGGATGGGATGGCAGACACCAAAACACAGTCCCAAATAGACCTTTTCTAACTACTGGGAGAAAAGCTGTCTTCTGATTTTAAAATACTCTTATTATGTCAATTACCTTCATTTCATTAATTATGTATAATTCAGTAGGTGGCAAATAATATACATTTTCTTCAGAATATTGAATAACCAAGGTCTAATCAAGCATTACACCTGTCTGATCAGCCAGTCACTGACGCCACACAGATACCTTCTCACGCTGCCTAATCAAAAGAAGAAAGCAACTACATTCTACAAGTGCGGCAAAGCGCTACAACACAAAAAGCAACTGCGTTCAGAAACAAAACTAAATTCAGTTCTTCAGATTAAAATCTAAACATGCAATTTAAAAAAATTCTAATCATTAAAATAATTAGTAAGCACACATTAGTTTGCAGTGATAAGCAGCTATATTTTCCCATATTAGGCTAGACAATTATAAAAATTAATAGTCACACAAACCAAAATTTTGGTTCTAAAAAATGAATTAACATAAAATCATCTTTCATGCGTCAGTAAATGTTGACAAGGTTACCGAAAAAGGGAATGACGATTTAAAATTCTAAATACTTTCCAGGCCATCTCAATAATTAACATATCCATATTAACTCTAGCACTATCACATTGTCACAAACCATAATGCATTACAGAATAAAAGTTAAAACTGATCAGTGTCTTTTCGACATTATGTTCCAACAAATATAGATCTATTATAAAACCATTAAACCAACCAGAGTTTTTGCCCATGTAGTCTGTTCCCAGACAAACCAAAAATGAGAAAATATGGAAATACAGAATGGATAGACAGCTGTGAGCCGAAGAGAAAGAAAATTAATGATCTCAAACACCATATTTACTTCTATCAATAGAATGATTATCTAAGCACAGGAAAAAATTACAAAATTAAAATTCTTACCCATTTCCACACTAAAGCCATGTATCTTAAGTGTGGTCTCTAAATCACTTGCTTTAAAATACTCTGAGGGATTTATCAAGCCTACAGAATCTTGGGACCCTCCAATGACCCAGGGAATCTTAATCTCTGGGAGGCGAGCACACCACCAACCCTGGATGAGCCCCACTAAGTTTTTCTTTGTGCCTGAACCTTAAGGCCACACAGCATCATTAGTTCTTATTAATTCTATAGTCAATTAAAACCACAGGTGTTTCTCTGACAAAAGGCTATCAAGTCAGGTTTTCCCCGTCCTGAATTCAAATAATTAATTTTCTGAACCTAAATGCATTTACCTAGGTTAAACATTATTAGTTTAGCCTCAGCCTGATTTGGTCTTTTTGAACCTTGGTTCTGTTAATGGGATTACCTTTTCATCTTTGTTTTGAGTCACTCACAAATACTAAGTGTTCTACACCACTAATAAAATAATGCTGAAGGGGAAGAACCAAGGACAGACCTTGGTAGGCGCCTCCCGCTTTTCATCAAATTAGATAACATTCCATATCAAGTCATTCAACCAGCTACAGTCCTCTTAATGCCACTAGCCTCTAACCCTTGTTCTCCCACTTTAACACCAGGATTCTGTAAGCAACAATGTTAACCCCCAACTGAAATTCTAGAAGCCTGCTTCTCAAAGATGAGAGAAGAATTTAAGTGTTTAATATTCTACTCTAAAGTTATGGGAAGGGCCAAATGATGATCTGTGACATTACCCCCACTTCCTGCTACCAGTTTTAAAGACTGCCTTTTTGGATTTAGATTTTGTAAAATACTGGTGGTTTACGTCACATTTTAAGAAATTATGACAAAACAGATACTTTAAAAAATATTAATATTTACTGGTTAATCCAAGCATCAAACAAATCAAATACTCTGAGATGATGTGTTCTAACAGGTGAAAAGCCGTTTAGGCCTTAACAGAGTTAAGCAGCTTCTCTGCTGTTCTAACAGGTGAAAAGCCATTTAGGCCTTTACAGAGTTAAGAATATAAGAAACAACTGTTATAATTAATAAAATATTCCAAAACTATTTTAATGAACAAAGTTAACTGAGAAAATGATATATGAAGTGACTTTTACTGTACAAAACCATGTTTTTATAATGAGTTTATGTATTTTCAGTCATTCAAGTATAAATTGCTCAAGTTACAGTGTTCCTGAAAGGACAAGTAAGGAATCCTTCCCCCAAAAAGATACTACTTTCATGTCAAGAAAATTACAGGGCCATTTCAATGCCTTTTACAGATAACTGTTCTTTTTCCTATCCTTTAGAGAAAAAAAAAAGTACCCTCTTTAAAGTGAGAAAGAAAATTTTTTCCTCAAAAATTCATGAGAAGTCCAAGTAAAGCTTAAAGGGTATAGAATTCAAATGTATGAAGTATTTTTCAAATCAACTATGGGCACATTCAAAGAAAATTAGCTCAGCTAGTTATTGTATTTAATAAATGTCAAAACCATTAGAAATATACTGTCAGCAATAAAATACACTTTGAAAATAACAGATTTTCAAATTCAGAATTTTAAAATCTAACTCAATGTAAATTTATAGCTTACTTCTGAGGTCTGAGTACCTGAACTATGTAATTACATGCAAAATCATAGTCACCTTTCACTTAGATGATGAAAACTACTGCTTTCATCCTGGTGTTCATCTTCAAAACTTAAATTGGACCAGCTACCAGTGCTGTCATCACCAATACTGAGATTCATCTGCTGGCTACCAAAAGACTCAGTTGACCGAAAGTCTTCTATTTCTTTTGGACTGGAAAAAAAAAAAAAAGTAAGGAAGAAAGAAAGAAAGTCCAAAAGCAACAGATTCTGAATTATAGGACTATCCATTGGATGATACAGATGACAAAAACAAGAAGTGATATTCAGGAGCTAGACCAATGATCCATCTAACCCTTGGTTTGTGTCTGCTAATAAAGACACTTGGCAGGAGAGCATACTAACTTCAAAGTTACCCTAACTCATCTTGTTCATCTATTATGGATCCATCCCAAGCACACCATTTATTTAAATTCTCTTTAAAGCAGTTCATATTTTCAACTGGGACCTCTATGAAGGAGCACAAGTTCCTAAGTTTTTGTAAGACAGTATTTTATTTGTACCAAAAATTACCCCTTTTCTGGCTTAAGAACAAAAAAAACGTAGTCCAAGAAATTCTAGTACTGTCAAGCCTATAATCAAACTAGCCAAATCTCTTCAAGATTTTGAGCTTGGATCATAACCTCTCTCATTTTTTCTCAATGAAAAGACATTTCTATTTTTAGCCCATCTTCACAAGGAATGTCAGTCACTGTTCAATTACTGTATTTGTCCCTTCTACATTTTATCCTGGAGTAACAGTTTAAAGTGATATTTTAATTTTTTATTGAAGTATAGTTGATTTACAATATTAAATTAGTTTCAGGTGTACAACACAGTGATTCAATATTTTTATAGATTACACTCCGTTGAAAGCTTTTACAAAATAATGGCTATATTTGTTTCCCTGTGCTGTACAATTTATCCCTGTTGCTTATTTTACACATAGTAGTTGGTATCTCTTAACCCCATACCCCTATCTTGCCCCACATTTTTAAACATGAAGAGGGAAAATGCTGGTCTTCTGGTCAAAATCTTCTAGTGGCTTCTCGTCAATCAAAATAAGGGTCCAAATCCCTATAACACACATCAGGTGTGACAACCTCTCATAACCTCCACTGGTCTCCTACTCTCCCTGGCTCCCTTGCTTTAGTCACACAAGCTTCTCTGCTGCTTCCCCAACATGCACAGTCCCACTCCTTTGCCTGGAACCCTGTTCCGTGTGATTCCCACTTACCTTATTCTCTCTCCACCTTTGGCTCTTTGCTCAAATGTTACTATGTCAGAGCAGCTTCCCTGCTACCTACTGAAAACTGCACCGCACCCCACCGGCTGCTGCCCACTGCCACCCCCAGCACTAACTCCCTGCATCTCCCTATTTTAAGATGACCAAGAAAAGAGGCAGTGCTTGTCATGGCTTTGACAGAAGCTACTAAAATATCCGGCATTATCGTGTGGCTTAATTAAATTCCTCCTCAAGAAATGTTCTCTTTCTGTGAGACTAACAAAAATAATCCTACAAACTGATAACACAAGATGGTCCTGATGTTTTCCCAGGGAGGAAGAAGGTTAAAAGTGAATATTTTAACTAAGGCGTTAGTACCGCTGAGCACAAGACACGGTTACTGAAATGCAGAACACTGCAGGACCATCAGAAAGAACTGTCTCCTTAGATGGTGGCCTATCAAGAGGAGTGATGGCAGGGGTGGAAGTATCTGGAGGATTTTTGCTTTCTTCAGAGCACTCTTTTTAAGAAAACTTACCTTTGTGAACAGAAATAAAAATTTAATCTCACAGTAGTACATTAACATGGTGATACTCAATATTTGCTGTACAAAATTCTCCAGCTGATTCTCTGATTCAGCTTTACCTACTTCACAGCTTTGTAAACTTGGGTACAAGGTGATTATCCACGCTAAGCCACACCTTCCAGCTCAGTAAACGGTTCATACCTTCCTTCCCTCAAGGGGCTGTTGTGGGATAATGAGACAGTGTCTATGAAAGTAACAGGCAGGCTATAAAACGATACACAAGTGTAATAGGGAATATTTTTTGTTAATTTAGGATTAAAAATAATCATATCTTGCTGAACAGGACCTAAGACACAAATGATCGAGTTAACTTTTCCCTTCATCTCAAGACCCGAAAGAAATCGGAAACTTACCTGCTAACGGCCTGACCAACATTCCTCATCGCCGACGTCATTATCTCAGTAGTGAGGCTTTCAGCAAAGATGACACCGTCCTGTCCGATCCCACTCTCAGCTGCCAAACTGGTACTGCTCAGCTCTCTCTCTGCCTTTTCAATCGCTTCTGCAACTATCTTCTCAGCAAGCACTGTCTTCTTATCAAGATCAATGTGAATCTGAGGGACATCGAGACGAAAAACCCTAGATTTCTGGTAGACGTTGCTAAATTTTGAATTAGAAACTGGCTTACTACCAGCAAGTGAATCTGGTCTGGGAAAGTGTGGACATGAATTTCCAGTGCAGTCATGGAGCTCTTTCCCGTCACAATACCTGCAAGTCTGACTTACCAGAGGCGACAACTTTTCTGCATAAGTGACCCTATCGGCCGCTTTTGTGGTCTCAGACACGTGGAAGACTGCAGATCCTGAACTCAGCTCTAAAGCGTCATCCACTACTTTGCTAGCGTACTGTTCTACAGCTGGAACAACAGTCTCTCCGTAACCACGCCCACTCAAGCTGCCGGTGCTGTGGGAAAATCTGTGATTTTGTGAGGAAGGCTGAAGAGACGTGGGAAATTCTGGCTCGAAGTGAGACTCGGCATCTTCGTCGCATCCATTTTTTTCATAAAGGCAAGAATCTGTTAAGGATTTTGGCAAGCCAACTGCAGATGCCGTCAGCTCTCTTTTAACATCTCTTGTAATGTTGTGAGCGAGAGAGGCTGAAAAACTATACAGTTCCAAGCACTCATTTCTGCACGTATCCCGTGTCCATTCACAAGTCGGGTTTTTATGCAGGTAACCTCCACTTATTTTACTTTGTCTTTTTTTATCTACTCCTTGCTGGTGTTCTTTACTTAAGAAGAGTAACAGTTCATCATTGGTTTTCACCTGTGAGCTCTGCACAGGGAACATTTTTGAGTTGCACTTCATTGTGGCTGTCTTAGATGCTTCTTGTAATCCTGACTTAACAGACCGATAAGCAAGTCTATTGGCATACTGGTCCATTATTAACTCACTATCACCACCTTCCTGTTTTAGTATTTGGATAATGTGACCTGCGTACTCATCTGTCACACTTTCGCAGCTG